>NC_142778.1:16409375-17071250 GCF_988280905.1 Pimephales promelas
TAATCTCATATTTCTCTGAACATCAAACACATATTCACCTGTAGGAACCACATTCGCTTGTGAATCTTCAGCTGTCTTTGCTGCTAATTCTAACTCCAACTTTCTTATCTGAAACGCTCTCTCCTCACGTTCCTTCTCTAACTTATTAGAGACTTATTAGACTAACTTATTATTATGCTATGATATTTTCTCACATATCATATTGCATGACATCATGGGCACAAGCAGCTCCCACTGCAATCAAACACATAAAATCTTTATATAATAGAGCAATAAAACTTTTGGATAAAAAACCATTAAGTTATCATCATTGCAGCATCTTTAAGAAATATAATTTAATGAATTTTGATAGTTTTATGAAATTTTCCTTTCTTAAACTAATTTATAAGTGCATTAATAATCTAGCACCTGAGGCACTAAGTACATTTATTGTGAGACAGGACAACATCCGAGTCACTAGGAGCTCCACAAATCTTGACTGTAAAATATCATACTGCAGGACCAGTTTTAGACAGACAACCTTCTCTGTAAAGAGTTCTAAACTTTGGAACTCTTTACCTTTTGAAGTCAAGACTGTATCAGACTTTAAGATGTTCATTTCCAGGCTGAAAAATTGGTTTAAAAACAAACCAAAACTGTACTCATTTTTAACTACATTTAATTATTTGAGTTGTATATGATATGTATGTATGCTTATTAGTATTTTTATTATTAGTATTATTATTATTTTTTTTATACAATTGAAGTAGCTAATCATGTAAATTTTATTGTGTATAAAAGCCCTTCCAGGGACAGGAGTTGAAAATTAGCTATAGCTATAAACTTTATATGCAACACTTTAGTGACATGCTTGATCTTGACACTATGTTTGTTTGCATTGTCCCTGTCAAATAAATAAATAAATAAATAAAATAAACTGAAGTGCTCTCTCTTCACGTTCTTTTTCTAACTCAAGCGTTCTCTCTTCACGTTCCCTTTCTATTTCAAGCTCCATTTTCCGCATAGTTAACTGATGATTTAATTTTCTCTCTTCAAATTCTCTCTCTGCCGCTCGCTCTTTCATAGCGCGATCATCACGTTCTGCGCGAATTTTCGCAGCCTTTAAATACAGTTGCTTCTCTTGCAAAGACAATTCTGGAAATTTTGTCTCACTATCACTATCGCTATCACGATCAACCCCAACAGTAGACGCCAACGATTCACCCGGAGTGATTAACTCAGTGCTTACCTTTATAACTCCTCTACCAACAAGTTACCGCTTCAGAGAAGTCACCATAGTCTCCTTCAGCCTTTTCTCTTGAGAAGTGAAATCAACACTGAAGCGTTCGGCGATTTGCACCAACTGCTCCTTTGTACAACTCTCAAGCAAAGTTTCTGATGGACACGCAAAGAAATCCTCAAGCACCGAAGACATTTTGTTCGTATGTTTTATACACAATAACACAAACGAAACTAACGTTACTAGCTAACACACGTGAGACGCTGTTCACTCAAAATACAATTCCCATAAGCCACTGCTTCAAAAAGGAACTACGTCACTGTATTACGCAACCTCATTCACAAAATTTTCAAAGACTTCCCACAAGTCAAAACACAGTGTAAGTGCGAAACAAACTACACTAGACACGCAAACTCAACGATTAACCTTTTTTTTATTTTTGTAGAATGGATTTACCATTTATAATATAAGAGAACTCCAGTTCCTAACTCAGAAAAACACTAACTAAATCCTACCTGGTCTTCAGAGATGTACCGGGCTCGAGGCGACATTAAACGCTAAACTCCGCAACTATCAGTCAAACTGAAAGTCCGGAAGCGTACCCCCAACAGAGAATTAATCTCCACCCAGGATAACCTCCAAAAACAAGAAAGGCAAAATAACAAAACAAAATAACAAACAGTGCTCTGTCGGAAGGATCGTTTTCACAATCCAGCTGGAAACACTCTAACTCACCAGAGCTCTCATTTATAAAGGAAACCATTCACAAAAACATACACACATACAACCCATACTCACCAACGTTTCCTACCCCAATAGGATCACGGACGAGACTCCCAATTTATGTTACGGCCAGCTCGTTTCGACCGTACATAAAGAGATACAAGTGCAACAAAATGACTTGCAAGTTTTTATTTGTCCTCAAAAATCACAATTAACTGAATATAACAAAGTCTAGGGTTTCAAATCAAAAGGGGAAAATCATAATCCGGTTGGGGAGTAAAAGAAGGTTGGTATGGGCTGTAAATCAAAAGGTTCAAATGACTTCGCCAGAGGCTGTCAGTCCAATGGACGAAGTGAAGAGGAGATGTTTGATCCAAGGTTTTATCCTCTTCACAATTGAAGATAATCAGGTAGCAGGTGTGTGTGATCTCCCACGCTCTCTGAGCAACTACGCCCCCAGCAGGCGAGCAAGCGGAACGCAGGGTCATAACAGGGCGAACGCCACGGTGTGCGTTTGCTGGAAATCTATATAGTACACTACATTAGAACCTCTTTCCCGAAGCCCTCTTTGCCTGACAGACGACCCTCAGGTCACCCTTCTGGCTGGAAGACTTCGGTTGAGAGCGCTTTCTCTGTTGCCAGGCTCCCACAGGAGGGGCTCTAGAGGCAACGCTCTCCTGCTGCTCTTGCCGATAGGAGGAGCTGATTGACGGCTGAGATACTGTTGGAACGCCTTTGACTTTTTTTTTTTTTTACTTCCAAAAACCTGATGACGACTCAGAGAACAGGCCAGAAAGTGTTAGCGGAGCTATCTCTCTTTTATACCAGACAGATTTAGCCACAGATGTCTCTCCAAAGCCACCATAGCTGCTACATAGAGCTATGGCACTTGTACTGTCCTCCAATTGGTGTTCTTAACCAAGATTAGACAGCCAAACTCCCGTCATGAAAAACATGAGAGTCAGAATGTAGCTTCTTAGCTCCGTTTAATACAGACTCTTGTTGAGCATGAAGACATGAACAAAGGAGTGAAACTGAAAATAAGCACAAAAATAAAGGTAAAGTTGTCTCTTGTCTCTCGTACAAATGCCAACAAAGATTAATTACAATGAACTGTAATGTCTCAGTAAACAATGTTCACGGATTGAAATCAAAGATTTACACTCATGGTTTTAAATCAACATGAAATCGTCACAACTCTATTATTAGACATAGTTTAAAGCAGAAAATATATAAACTACTTGCAGGCAGTTCTTGCTAAGGAGAAATCTAAACATAACAGAGGACAGTTGCAGCTGGAACGATCTTCACCATGTGCTTTGACTAATAAACCAAGGCTGCATTTACACTGCAGGTCTTGATGCCCAAATCCGATTTTCTGACTATATCCGATTTTTTTGACGACCTGCTTACATCATCTTTTAAAAGTGACCCATATCCGAATTTTGCGTTTACACTATACACTGCTGAAACTACCAAATGTAGACGTTCTGACCTGGAAACTTAAGTAAAACAGCACAAAATGCAATGGAGACAGATGTGAATAAAATTATCCAGTGTTTTTCTTTCCACAATATTTTGAAAAGTCATCAAAACATTGGTCTGGTACGGCGGAAAAAAGAGGGGAGGAGAGGCACTGTAGCCACGAGCGCTTAAAATGATGCCTCATATCTCGTGAAATGTCTTCAAATTAGGGGTGGCACGGTACATGAAAAAACACCCGAACCGTTCGGTTCGCTTGTCTCGGTTCGGAGCGTGTGTGCGTCTCACGGTTCGACGCATGCGCAATGTAGCCTCGTGCCCGTATGTCACGTTTGTTTTCTTTTCGCACGACATAAGCTTGTTCAACTTGGACCGGCGCTGCACAGAGCGACCGGTGAATAACATCAAACTAGAGCGGGAACGACGGCTCCGTCACTCACTTTCGCGGTATTTGATGTCATTACCGATCGCTCTGTATGCCGGTTCAAGTTAGTAAACAATCCAGTAAAAGTGGAGTATGGAGCGCTGCAGGTCACGGCACGCGGAGAAATGGCAAGTGGGAGAGATGAGGGAGTTGGAGGAAGCGCGAGCGTCCTATAAGTCTATGGTATAAGTCTGGTGTGTGGGAACAGTTTGGATTTCATGTTATGATATTTTAATATAACGCTACAGTGGCACTTTATGTTTAGATAAGAGCTCCAGTCATATGTTTCGAAATCCTGCACTTTAATTTCAAGTGAAAAAAGGTACCCTCACTTTTTGGGAATAGAAGCATTGTTTATACTGTTTTTTGTGTTGAGGTTGAACTTGTTTCACTTTATGTTTATGGCCTTTGCTATTGCTATAGCTAATTATAGGCAATGAGGTATTCATGTATATTAACTTATTCATAAAAGACAGTGTAGTTCCTCTTTTTTTCTTTTAAAAGATAGAATTTTTGTAAGAGCTACAAAAGTTGTCAGTTGATAAATGCAAGTTAATTTCTTTGTGTAAATAAGATTTGTGTGATAAAAATGCTCAAGTTCTTGTAGAGATAGTGATACACATTCTCCTTTTTTTTTTCAAAATAAATGAAAAGCATGTCAATTTCTTCTCTCTTGCTGTATCAAAATCTCACCTAGCTTTCCTCTGAGATAGTCCCAAAATGTGCTTAAAGTCAAATTCAGTTTGTGCATGATTGCATGAATATAATTTTTTTTATACTGTATCCTAAAGTGTGGATAATTATATATCACATGCTGAAGTACATTTCTGGAGTGTTAAAGATTAAAAGAAAAAAAATAACAAGAACCGTACAGAACCGAAAACCGTGACACTAAAACCGTGATACAAACCGAACCGTCGGTTTCGTGAACCGTGCCACCCCTACTTCAAATACATATTTATTTCTAATAATAATAATAATAATAATACATTTTGTTTCAGGGCGCCTTTCAAGACACCCAAGGACGCCTAACAGAGAAAAATTAAAACAGAACATTAAAACCAGCCAAAAATAATATCAATATAAAATCAAGTTGGTACAGTCAAAAAATAAAATGAAGTCCCAATGAAAATCTAAGTAGAATAAGCTAGTCTGAACAGATGAGTTTTAAGTTGAGATTTGAATTGAGGAAGAAAGTCTATTTGACGGATGTGAGATGGGAGAGAATTCCACAGACGTGGTGCAGAACGGCTGAAGGCTCTAGCCCTCATGGTGCTCATTCTGAATGTTGGAACAGATAAAATACCAGCAGTAGAGGAGCGAAGTGTTCGAGGAGGATTGTATGGAAGAAGCAGATCAGAGAGGTATGAGGGGGCCAGATCATGAAGAGCTTTGAAGGTTAACAGAAGAACTTTGTAATTGATCCGGTAAGGTACAGGAAGCCAATGGAGCTGAATAAAAATCGGTGTGATGTGGTCAGTTGATCTTGTATTGGTGATAATACGATCTGCAGAGTTCTGAATGGTTTGCAAGCGATGGAGAAGTTTATTTGTGGTGCCAATGAGGAGAACGTTGCAATAGTCAATGCGGGATATGACCAGAGCCTGAACAAGGATGTGTGTATTGTGCTGGGAGAGGGAGGGTCGGAGTCTTGAGATGTTACGAAGGTGAAAGTAAGCAGTCCGAGTAATATTACTGATGTGAGGGCCAACGGAAAGTGCGCTGTCTAGGATGACACCAAGAATTTTGACTTGGGAGCAGATCGGAAACGGAGAGCCATCAAGTGATATGTTAAACAGATGATTTTTAGAAAGTGTATCCTTAGAACCAATTAGGAGAACCTCACTTTTAATTCCATTAAGTTTGAGAAGGTTGATTGACACCAGTTGTTGATAGCTTGAAGACAAGAGGTGAGGGTGGAGGGGGGAAGAGAAGTGTTCGGCTTTGTGGAGAGGTAAAGTTGAGTATCATCAGCGTAGCAGTGAAAATTGATCCCAAAGTGATGAGGAATGTTGCCAAGAGGTAGTATGTAGATGATAAAGAGCAGTGGTCCCAGGACTGAGCCCTGTGGAACACCATGCTTGAATGTAGAAGTTTTTGATGTGACATTTTTTCCCTGAATGAACTGTTTTCTATTTTGTAGATATGACCTGAACCAGTCTAGTGCATTGTTAGTGATCCCAATGGCAGCCAGACGTTCCAACATAATTTTCTGGGAGATGGTATCAAATCTGTAACAACCCTGCATTTTTGCCTGCACTCTTCGCCCCAAACACTCAAAAGACATGAAACCTCTGCATTGCTCCACTGTGTGTATCCTTACTTCCATCGCGCGCCTATCACGCACTTTTTAATGACGTACGACTCGCATTTACTGGGGAATATCCGATTTGTCTTCTTACATGGCACACGCAAATGCACGTATCCGATTCATATCCGATTTATTACCACATATGAATGAGGCCTGAATCCGATCTGAGAAAATCGGAAATCCATGCGTTTTTTTCCTGCTTACACGTTCACTGGTCCTATCCGATCTCTGCCACATGAGAGGAAAAAATCAGATTTGGGTCACTTGAACCATGCAGTGTAAACGAGGCCCAACTTCCTGATTCAGCCTGCAAGACCATACTTGACCATTAGAGGTCCTATTTACTCTAACAAGGACAATACCCAAAGGGCAGAACAGCACTTTTCTCATATTTAGCAGCCCAGAGACCCAATCTGCAGATCTTCTTAACTCAGCGAAGTAGGCAATAGGCCCTCACTTAGATAAGAAGATCGGCCTGGTTCGCCTGCAAAATCATCATAGAGTGCAGGCATGCACCAGCCTGACCAACCACCATATAAGCCCAGCCTACCAGTGCAGAGGTCCCCCTGCACGATTGTTGGGCAGCACCGGGACTTTAACCCTCTCAGGCTCAAATTAAGTTTTAGTAACAGGAAAAATCTGATATTTGGGGAAAATTATCATATGGGGTAGTACAATAGAATCCTGACTTTTTTTTAGAGTGACCCTCACCTGCAAGGCGTTGCAGATTTGCAACATTGGCCCAATGTGGTAATTAGACACTGACATCAGCAATTGTATCGTCTGGAATGGATTCTGTGTTAGATAAAGCACCATCAGGAAGGCAAATAAATTTGATGATTGAATTAGACACTGACGACTGAATATGATATGAACAATAACTTTTTATATAACTTTTCAAACAATGTAACAAAGTGCTTTTCAGTGGCAGAACAACAACAAAAATAATATGGGATCTAAATCCAATATCTCAAATCCTCATTGAGTAGGGCATGTTTCCAAGTCACTTTGTCATGTGGTACTGCAAGAAACAGTTTTTGTCTTTTGTAAAGCACAGAAGTACTTTGCATTTCAGGCAGGCCATTTGCGTGCAGCCAGTCTTGCACAGTCTGCATCGTCCACGTTTCTCAGCATGGATGGGGAAATGATCGTATAGGTCTAATCTGACATCAACCGATGGTGCAGAGATCCTCTGAAGTGGAGGTGGAGGTAGACGTGGAGGTGGGGCAGCTTGGGACGTTGGATCATCTTTCAATGATCGTCGTCCTCTTTTCCTACTGTTCAAGTCAGCCTGTTTGCCAACCTTGATGAGGGCATCTGCAACTTGAACACGGAAATCATGAAGTGGCATATACTTCTTCTCCTGCTTCTGGGTGAGATGACGGCGATAGAGGAGCCAACCATTGACACCAAGTCCACACTCATTGGTCACGGTCCCTTTTCCAGTGTATACTTCAAAATCATAGACTAGCCCAGTGACACCTGCACGAGTAACGACCTTGATTCCCCATTTATGCGGCTTGTTCTTGATATACTGTTTCATTCCAATCTTTCCTTTGAAGGGGATCATCTGCTCATCAATGGAGTGGTTTTCTTCTGGTTCAATCTTCAAACAGTTGGCACGGACTTTCTCAAGAACTGGACGCACCTTGAATAATGGATCGTATCCAGGCTCACCCTTTTGCTTCACATTGGTATTGTCGTTCATGTGGATGTATGTACGCAGATTAAACTGTTGCTCAAAATATAGGCAAACTAGTAGATAAAGCATATGGTATCCAGTGGGACCTATCTGGCCACATGTTGCAAATCTGCAACGTTGAAATAGCGCAGCACCAGGGGAAAAATCCAGAAGAGATAAAATATACTAATTGCATTTACTGTGTCTATATATACTTATGATTCTTCTTGTGCAGTTTTAGTTTCAAATTAATGGAGGTTGATAGTGATACTTACATGAAATTGATGGCAAGAAAATTTGTTGCAGGGAACACATGGAAACACACATGTTGGTGAGACTACACTGCCATCTGGTGAGCAAGTGGGAAACTTTTTGTTGCTAATGGACTACCAAGTCCTGCAATGGTACTTCTGAGTAAAAAAAAAACTCATAAAATATGTATCATGAGTAATAAGGTAGTTAGTTTTTAATTGTTGCAAATCAGCAACCCCTGCCTTGAGAGGGTTAAGTGAAGATGCCACATCAGGAGAAAGATAGCTCACTAAAGCTTTCTCCATTTACAGCTTCTTGTCATAACCCGTCTCTCTCACACTCACCACATTCAAATAATTATATAATGAATATGATGAGATATGAAAAAAGGTAGATTTTTTCCCAGGATCTAGAGTTTCTATCTCTTTATGAAGGTCTGGGAAAAACAATTAGCCTGGCGCTGAGGTTGTGACCAGGAACAAGGCTGCAGGAATCTCTTGTCTAGCTTTTTTTGCTTTGACAGGGATCATCTTCTTATTTTGTGGCCAGCTAATATATATTTATATATGTATATATTTATTTCTTTTAAGTCTGGTCACAGTATGCATCACAAGCTCTACATAAACAGAAACAAGCTGGCGAGTGTGACTCATGTTGCTTGTTCCTGATGCTGAGCATAATCTACTTCCTCAGAAACAGATAGCTTGAGCAACAGGCACTCGTCACGGGCAGAAGAAGCCGCGTCACGGGCCTCTGTGTCATAAACGAGTGTCATAGAATCTGCAGATGATGAACGAAAAAGTGCCTCAGCAGTCTGATTCTCATCCGCGAGATCCTTCTGCGATCTCCACGATCCAAGCCGCCGCGCCGCCTCAATGGACTCGCGAGCCAAATCGCAGGGATCGCGAGCCTGGCCATCATCAGAAAATAATATAGCTGAGCGGGAGGGCAGCACTCTAATAGGAAGTGCTTCACAGTGTTCACAGGCAGCCCTCTCGAGAGCTGCCTGTGCATGCTGTGCTCCTAAACTATACACACACAACTGATGCGTGTCCCCGCCCGTGAGATATACAGGGCAGGGGTACACATACTTAGTGTATTGTTCACTCACCATATGTAAAGCTTTGTCACAGACAAACAACACCAAATAAGACAGAGAGTTTCACAGAGATCGCTTGCTGAAGATCGAAAGCTGGAGTGTGTGTGTGTGCCGGCATCACTTTTATGCATCCGTCACGTTACGTCATGACACACCACCAATCAGGATTGGAATAGTTTCATTGAAACTTCAGAGGCGCGCTAAGGGAGCGTCCCCAAAGAGTCGTTTTTAACGACGCAGTGTTGAGTTCACTCAAAAGGGAACTAACCTAATACAGAACATAACAGAGCATACATGTTACATTTAAATGTTTATTTGCTATTTCTATTTCTAAGTTCATTTTACATGTCATTAGTGTATTTTCCATATCAGTGTAATGTGAATAATATTATTTTTTCATTGGCTAAAGTAAGGTGAAGACAGAAAATATGCAATTCAGTAAGCAACACCCACAACATGGCCGGTTGTGGAGGGAGCTGGAGCTGTTATATAAGAAAGAACAAGAGGATTAGCTGTCTGTTAAGGGTTTAGAATGGGGTTCTTACACACATGGCTACTGTTCACATTAGTGAGAGCAGCTGACCCCCCATGTAAGTTATGGGAGACTTCTGACATTCCTCAGCTTAGAAAAGATGGGGATGTGACAATTGGGGGCATCTTTTCCTTCCACAACAGCTGGGAGGAAATTATGCCCACATTCACATCAAAACCAGAGCGGCCCAAATGCAAGAGGTGAGTGGATAAGGACACATTTTGACAGATGTTAAAAAAGTACAATGATTTTGCTTTTGTTTTATGTTGGTTTCCTTATCACTGTCGCCGACTGATGTACTGCTATGTAACGGAGTGGACAAATGCATTTTATGATTTCTACCATTACTTTTACATGGTGACAAACGTACTTTTCTATGTGAGTTCTGTGATCAATCCCATCCTTTACAACCTGGTCTCGTCTAAATACCGGCAAATGTTTTTTTTCCACTGTCACTTACTTTTGCCATATATACTCTAAAAGCCAGAGGACTAACAAGAGCAAAAGCAGCTTACAACTATCACAGCACCTTCGTTCATCTCTGGTCACACCCCGTACCAGCCAACAGACTCTTTATCCCATAGTGGTCATGGAGACTATGTACTGATGTTAATTCTGTCTGGACTTTTAGACTTGTTGACTACAAATTGCTGTTTTGTTCCATCAGTGTTGAGGGACAGTGTTGAAATTATTTTGCATAATATCAGAACAAAGGGCGTGCAGAATTGTCAAGATTTTGACGAACGTTTTGACTTTCTGAATATGGAACATTATGCACTATACTGTCAGTGTGCTCTAAAAGTGCAAAAGTGCTGTTTCAACTGAATGTGTGCATAGCTTACTGCAGAAATACGGCATGTTTTCATGGCACAAGAGGACAGCACTATTTTGTTATACTGCTTGTAAATAAAGAACATGAGTCCTTTCAAAAAAAAAAAAGTACAATGAATTAATGCAGTGTGCTTGTATAGGTGTGCCTGTAATATCTGCTTGTATAGGTATTTATATACTTATACATGTCTTAACCTTGTGCATTTTCATTGTCATTTATTTAAATATTTGATTTATTTTCTTTCTGTAGTTTGAGCCTCAGAGAATTTCAAAATGCACAGACAATGGTATTTGCCATTGAAGAAATCAACAACAGAGCTGATATTCTTCCTGGTGTGAGTTTGGGTTACAAAATATATGATTCATGTGGCTCAATACAAATGGCTCTCAGAGCTTCTCTGTCATTAGTAAATGGCGAACATGCCTCTCTGTTGTCCTGTCAAAGACCTAACACAGTCCAAGCTATCATTGCAGAAACCTCCTCTACTCCAACTATTGCCATCTCTTCCACTGTCGGACCTCTGCATTTACCTGTGGTATGTTGCTGTATTTTCCTTATGACTGTTTAAAGCTTTAACAAATCAGTGATTTATGTAATAATGTAAAAAAAAATCCTACTACTAAATCACACATTCTATTTTGTTTTAAAAAAAAAACCCTGCAGATTAGTCATTTTGCAACATGCGCCTGCCTTAGTGACAGAAAGAAACACTCCTCCTTCTTCAGGACTATTCCTAGTGATTATTACCAGAGCCGAGCACTGGCCAAACTGATCAAGTATTTTGGCTGGACATGGGTGGGCGCTCTTTGCAGTGATAATGACTATGGAAACAATGGCATGAACACATTTATCAAAGCAGCCACAGAATTGGGAGTCTGTGTGGAATTTTCAGAATCATTCTTCAGGACTGATACCAAGGAGGAAATTTTGAGGATCGTGGACATTGTGAAGAAATCAAGCTCTAAAGTGATTGTTGCCTTTGTATCCTACTCGGATATGGAAGTTCTTCTAGGGGAAATATCTCAGCAGAATATTACTGGTCTACAGTGGATTGGTAGTGAATCATGGATCTCTGATATGAACATTGCTACTGGTAAATGGCAACACATTCTTAGAGGGTCCATGGGCTTTGCCATCCCAAAAGCTGAAATAAGAGGCCTAAGGGAATTTTTGACTAAACTTAGCCCATCTTCCAGTACAGATCTGTATAAAGAGTTGTGGGAAACAGTATTCCATTGTAAACTTCCCTCACAACAAACTGATGGAAGCAGAAGCATGTGCACAGGCAATGAAAGTTTGGACAATGTGCAGAACCAGTACACAGATGTTACAGAATTACAAATTGCCAATAATGTTTACAAGGCTGTGTATGCTGTCGCTCATGCTCTAAACATCATAATCAGTTGTTCAAAATTAGACACAAACCAACGCAAATGCCTGCAGAAAGTCAACAATACATGGCAGGTAGCACGAGTTGCATGGAAACGGTCATGTTAATTGCACTCATTTATTCACTCATTTATTTTTGTTGCTTTTACAGGTACTTAATGCCTTGAAGGAAGTGAGCTTCTACACTGAAACCGGTGAAAAGGTGTCCTTTGATAAAAATGGAGATCCGGCAGCAAGATATGATCTCTTGAACTGGCAGCAGGGGAAGGATGGAACAACAGAGTTTGTTAAAGTGGGTTTCTATGATGCCTCTTTACAACCAGGATTTCAGCTTTCATTTAACAACATCAGCATAGTGTGGGCCAAAAATCAACACCAGGTACTTTTTGTGAGCAGGCCTAGAGACTTGAAGTACACCTTTAATTGCTGTAAACAAGACAAAAGATTTGTGGTGGTACAAATTGTCATGTTTTACAGGTTCCTGTATCTGTGTGCAGTGAGAGCTGTCCAATGGGCACAAGGAAGGCTGTGAAAAAAGGAAAACCTGTCTGCTGTTATGATTGTATTCAGTGTGCAGATGGTGAAATAAGTAATGAGACAGGTATGGGACAATATTACAAATACACAACAACAAGCAGAAGTGTACAATCTAAAATATGTTTTATATTCAAACTTTTTCTCAGATTCAGTGATGTGTCTCAATTGCCCTGCTGAATTTTGGTCGAACAAATGGAAAGATACATGTGTCCCAAAACTTGTGGAATTCTTATCATTTGAAGATGTGATGGGAATTATTCTAATAGTGTTTTCTTTACTGGGTGTTTGCTTTACATTAGGTATTGCTGTAGTTTTCTCTGTACACAAGGACACCCCAATAGTAAAAGCCAATAACTCAGAGCTGAGCTTCCTGCTGCTCTTCTCATTGACTCTGTGTTTCCTTTGTTCACTTACTTTCATTGGTCGGCCCACTGAGTGGTCCTGTATGTTGCGTCACACAGCGTTTGGGATCACTTTTGTTCTCTGTATCTCCTGTGTTCTGGGGAAAACAATTGTTGTGTTAATGGCCTTCAGGGCTACACTTCCAGGAAGTAATGTTATGAGATGTTTCGGACCCTTGCAGCAAAGACTCAGTGTCATTACCTTCACTCTATTACAGATTGTAATTTGTGTGCTTTGGTTAACAATATCCCCTCCTTTTCCATATATGAACATGCATTATTACCAAGAGAAAATAATTCTTGAATGCAATTTAGGTTCAGATTTTGGTTTTTGGGCTGTACTGGGTTATATTGGCATACTGGCTGTCTTGTGCTTCATCCTGGCTTTTCTGGCTCGCAAATTGCCAGATAACTTCAATGAAGCCAAATTCATCACATTCAGTATGATCATATTCTGTGCTGTTTGGCTTACGTTTATCCCAGCTTATGTCAGTTCACCTGGAAAATTTACTGTAGCTGTGGAAATATTTGCTATTTTAGCTTCAAGTTTTGGATTACTGTTTTGCATATTTGCTCCAAAATGTTACATTATTTTACTCAAGCCAGAGCAAAACACAAAGAAACACATGATGATAAATCATAAAATAAATAAATAAAATTCATAAACATGGTAATGATTATGTAAATTTGAATGATGCAAATTTATCTAAAAAAACGTTTTTTTTTATGAATTATGATTGTAATCTCTACATTTCTTAAATTATTTATTATTCATTCAGAATATTAAATATTGAACTGAATAAACATTGGAATACATATTAAAAATGCTTAACTAAATAAATTATGAATAATTGTGAATGTTAGCTTCTTCACCACTTACAAATGTTGCCTTATCAAACCAATCATCTAAAAGTGTTTATTTTTTTTTTATTTAATACTGATATGACACCAACTTTCAAATGGCCAATATTATGAAGTCATGTACTAATGATTAAAGTTGTGTTCAAGTTGTACCATTCAACAAATAATGTTAAACATTTTAGAGAGTAATTTACTCCAATATAGTTTATATTCAATATAGTGAAAATAATTTCTAATTTATACAGTATAAATAGATTTAATAATATATAAAATATGCTTTGAGAATGCTTTAAAATTAATAAAGTTTCATGTCTTCCCTGAAAAAGGTTTGTGTTCTATGAAATTTCTTTGCATACCATAAAGAAATATTGTATTAATGTCTCTAAAAACTAAATTATTATATAGTATCCAAAGAAAAGTATGTATATGATGTAAAAATCCAAATTATATGATGTATGACAGTTATACATCCTCTGTTAAGGGTGTAAACAAAAGGTTTGGTCTATAAAAAGGGTGAATGTGTTTGGTCACAGAATATTTGAAAGGATCCGGTCCACAATGTTGATTCTAGAGCTACTACTGCTCAAGTCAGTGTTGATCAGTGCAGAACAGACAGTTTGTAAGCGACAGGGTAAAACACAGCTGCCTGAGTTCATCAAAGAGGGAGCCCTAAAAATTGGAGGCATCTTCACATTTTACACAGGGTATGCTGGGGTGATTCCGAAATTTAACCGATTACCTCCTCAACCAAAGTGCAATGAGTAAGTATGTTTTCAATGCAAATTGTTATCATAGTGTAATTTCTGGAATTACATAATGTATTGTTTTATATTTTGCAGAAGTGGTAGTTACTTGTCAGTCCTATTTTTCTTTGTTTTATCTGTTTAGTATCAATTACAGGGAATTCAAATTTGCATGGACTATGATCTTCGCAATAGAAGAAATAAATAAAAACCGAAATTTACTCCCAAACCACACTCTGGGATATGAAATCTTTAATGCCTGTGGATTCTCTAATATTCTTCAGTCTGCACTTTCACTGTCCAATGGACAAGATGATGTCACAGACAAAATTAACTGCACCAAGGCCGATACTGTGCAGGCTATAATAGGTCATTCGGGATCCACTCCAACAATTGGCTTTGCCAGAATAACTGGCCGATTCCAAATACCTGTGGTAAGATTACACATGAAATTTACTATTTATATATCTTATATATGTTTTATATTTTTTATTTATTATAAGCCAAAATCTGAAAATATATTAGACAGATGAATAAGCTTGTTTCATTTGCGTTCATTTGGATTTGTAATCATTATGTTCACAACTAGTTATAATTACTTAAATAAGCTGATTGTTTTTGCCTTATGTTAATATACAGTTAGCTAACTGCATGATTATATGTACTTGGACACAGTCACCTCTGTTAACAGATCACTCTAACTTGTAATGTACATACATGCATTTTCTGTAAAGCTGCTTTGAAATGATATGTTTGTGAAAAGCATTATATGAATTGAATAACAAATGAAGAGTTCAGATGCAAAAGCCTCTAAATGCCATTTGAAATTTTCATCTTTAATGATGATTTTTATCAAACTTGTATATTTAAGTTCAGTAATTTCACTTAAATAACAATTAATAGGTAATTATCATTGCCATTTAAGTGAAATTACTGAACTTAAATATACAAGTTTGATAAAAATCATCATTAAAGAAGAAAATGATCAGTTGACACACAGAAAAAAAAGTTGAGGCACTGATAAATGAAATTCACCCATTTTCATGCTGTGTCAAATTTGTAATTGTGTTCACACAGATTAGTCATTTTGCTTCCTGTGCTTGCCTGAGCAACAGAAAAGAGTTTCCTTCTTTCTTCAGAACTATTCCAAGTGATTACCACCAGAGCCGAGCTCTGGCCCAGCTTGTGAAACATTTTGGCTGGACATGGGTGGGAGCCTTAAGCAATGACAATGATTATGGTAAAACTGGCATTGCCACATTTATTAAGGCTGCTGAAGAAGAGGGAGTCTGTATTGAATATTCAGAGGCTTTTGAAAGCACAGGATCAAAAACTTCTTTAACAAATATAGTAGACATTATCAGAACCTCCACATCTAAAATAATAATGGCTTTCATGTCGCACAGAGAGATCAAGATACTGGTGGATGAGCTACACAGGCAAAATATTACAGGACTACAGTGGATCGGAAGTGATGCCTGGATCACAGATGACTCTCTTGTAGCTAGCCAAGGCCACAATTTGCTGATTGGATCTATAGGTTTTACTGGACGCAATGTTCAAATACCTGGACTTGGCCCTTTTCTACAGGATGTCAACCCCTCCCAATTTCCCAAAAGCATGTTTCTCAAAGAATTCTGGGAAAATGTTTTTCAGTGCTCATTAAGCCCAAATACAATTCTACGGGCATGCAATGGCTCAGAAAACTTGAAATATGTCAAACATTATTTTACTGATGTGTCTGATCTGAGATTTATCAATAATGTCTACACTGCTGTGTATGCTATTGCTCATGCACTGCACAATCTACTGTCATGTAAGCAGCAAGAACTCCCATTTGATCATGCAACCTGTGCACAGCCAACAACAATACAACCCCGGCAGGTGAACTACTTCTAAACTGTTGAAATCTTAAAACCAAACTATAAATATATGTAAAAATCCAATTAAATTAAATGATTTAAACAAAAGATGAATGAACAATTTACTATTATAACTAAGTATTTTTTTATCACTGAAGTCACCATATATGATGTTACTATAGTGCAGTTTTAAAATCACATGCTTTACAATTTTACGTTTCCATGCTGCTAAAAGCAGGTTATTCTGAATCCAAAATGAGATTACTGCAAATTAAAAATAATAATAAGAGCAACAACAACAAAAAAAATTCTATCATTACAGGTTTTACATTATCTGCAAACTGTCAATTTCAGCATGAATAGGGGAGAAACACTGTTTTTTGATAGTGAAGGGAACTCCCCTGCAAGGTATGAACTGGTAAATTTACAAAAGGTCACAAAAGGCACCATGGATGTAGCCACAATTGGCTACTATGATGCAACTCTGCCTCGTGGGCAACAGTTTACTGTGAACAATGTCAACATCATCTGGGGAGGAGGCCTAAAGACTGTAAGATTCTCTTTTCAAATAAACACTCCAATCATAACTAAATACACAAGTGCACATGAGATACAGTGATGCATCGTATAGGCTCAGATCCACAAGACAAACATGTGTAAACATGTGCAAACATGTCACATGGCATATTATTTTTCTATTGTTGTTCAAGTTATTTTTCCCTAATGTTTGGCAGGTGCCTGTCTCTGTGTGCAGTGAGAGCTGTCCCCTAGGCACTAGGAAAGCTGTGCAGCAAGGAAGACCCATCTGTTGTTTTGACTGTATTCAATGCCCTCCAGGAGAGATTAGCAACAAAACAGGTAATGTTTGTTTAATTGCTATTTTAACACTTGCAGTTCATCAAAAGAGGATCAAATGGAAACGTTTTACAATTATTTTAATCTAAATGATATACCCTGCCATAAAAACGTTATTTAAAACACTAACAAGTCTATTTTTAAAAGAGTAGATTATGATCAGATATAGACCATTTTGAAAGATGTAAACAACACTGGTCCAGAAACACTACCTGTTTCAGTTTGTAACTGTTTTCTTTATTTCACATGTAAAGAAAACATATTAAAGATGTTTAACCTTTTGATTCAGTTTTATATGTTCTGTTGTATTTTATCCCAGCTTTTATGTAGTGTTAAAAAACTGAAACAGGAAGTGCTTCTGGACCAGTGTTGTATACATCTTGCAAAATGGTCTATAGGCTACGAGATACTTCATTGAAATCGCAGGCTCATTACTATTGCACTTCCATTTTCATCCACACCAGATGCAACTGACTGTGTGAAGTGCCCTTTTGGATACTGGTCCAATAGCAGAGGTGATGAGTGTATCATAAAGACAGTGGAATTCCTGTCATTCACCGATATCATGGGTATCATTTTAATGATGTTTGGGATTCTTGGGGCATTTCTAACTATGTTCATATTTTTAGTTTTCTCTCACCACAGAGACACACCAATAATAAAAGCCAACAACTCAGAGCTGAGCTTCTTGCTGCTCTTCTCATTGATTCTGTGTTTCCTCTGTTCACTTACTTTCATTGGTCGGCCCACTGAGTGGTCCTGTATGTTGCGTCACACAGCATTTGGCATCACTTTCGTCCTCTGTATCTCTTGTGTTCTGGGGAAAACAATAGTGGTGTTAATGGCCTTCAGGGCAACACTTCCAGGAAGTAATGTTATGAAATGGTTTGGGCCTCTTCAACAAAGAATCAGTGTTGTTAGCTTTACTCTTGTACAGGTCCTTATTTGCATCCTTTGGTTAATATTATCCCCACCTTTCCCATATATGAACATGAACTACTACAGAGAAAAGATCATCCTAGAATGCAGATTAGGCTCAGCTGTTGGTTTCTGTGCTGTTCTGGGATACATTGGCCTACTGGCTGTCTTGTGTTTCATTTTGGCTTTTCTAGCCCGGAAGCTCCCTGATAACTTCAATGAAGCCAAGTTCATCACATTCAGTATGCTCATTTTCTGTTCTGTCTGGATTGCATTTATCCCAGCTTACCTAAGCACACCTGGAAAGTTAACAGTAGCTGTGGAGGTATTTGCCATTTTAGCTTCCAGTTATAGTTTACTGATCTGCATTTTCATTCCAAAATGTTATATCATCCTGTTAAGACCAGATGCAAACACAAAAAAACATTTACTGGGAAAAATGCCACATTAAACTGATCATAAAGAACAGAACATAGCCTAATAGCTACAGATGTTATAAAAAGAATGTGACATAAACATAACACATTTAACTTATTTACAAGAATTGATGAATATATGAAAAGGACAAAACTGCAAAGGTCACATCAGACTGCATCAAATGCATCAGTGAAGACCTGAACCCTTTCAGTCATTCAAGTGAATGCCACAGATATGATCTCCCTCTAGTGTAAAAAAGGTGTAGGACTACTAATGTAAGACTTAATGAACTCTCTTTATTTTCTCTCTTGTATTTATCATACTGAAAGACTATGCATGTATCTGATCTTTATGGGTGAATATGAGAATAGTATGAGTAGTGTTGTTATTATTATCATTACTAATAAAAACTTGCAATCAATGATTACACACTGCCACTGTAAATGTTTTAACAGGTAACAACAGCATATCAGCTTCACCTCCTGCATGCCTCCACTTGAAGACCTAAAGTACATAGTACACATTTAGTGAGGGAAGAATAATTGCATATGACTCTGGTGTACTCGCAACTAACTACAACACAATTTTGTTCATCATATCGATGTTATCATGATACAGTGATTCTGAAATAGTCGACTCTATTAATTGCCAGACAATTTTATCTACAATTTATCTTGATGTAGACCTATGTGTAACAGAAGAGGCAAAAAAGTGTTTTTTTTACAGCATTTGTATTTATTCAAGACATTGTGATATCGGTTTCGAAAACTGACTACTGTGATGAACCTGAATTGCTAAGTGGACAGTGCCAGAAAACATAACATTTCTGGACTTCTGGAAATAAAAGAAATACATAAACTAGATAAAAAAGTTTGTTGGCAAACTTTAAGTTTAGCCAGAAAGTTTGAAAGGCAATACAGTCCACCAAAAAGATAGATAGATAGATAGATAGATAGATAGATAGATAGATAGATAGATAGATAGATAGATAGATTAGTTTGAAATAGAGATTAGTTATAAAGATAGATAGATAGATACATACATACATACATACATACATACATACTAGGGGTGGAGCCGAATACGGTATTCGGAAAGGCACAAATAATGTCTTTTTTACGAATACAAATACTTAAAAAAATATTTGTATTCGGGAACAAGAAATAGCCTACTTTAAATCAAAAAGCTGCGTTCCTCACGAGACCGCAGTGCGCGAGTTGAGTGAGTGACGTTCAGGAAGAGGTGACTGACACAGGCTGCTCCACACAGCAACAGAGAGGGCTCGGCTGAGCGAAAAAAAAAAATTAACTGCATCACTATTTTTGTTGAATAGATGTTTGTACCTTAACTGGGTTCCGGAGGCAGTTTATAACTTTGGGGAAGCGGAGTTTGATCAGGAGTATATTTCATTATTGATGTCTGCAGACGGGTGCTCTCATGTTCGCTCTGTTATGTAGCTCTGTTAGCTCGGTAACGGTAATTATTTGTTTCTTATATGGCTTGGTTGAATTCTAATGTAGAATGTGGTCTGTTATTATAACAGGCCGCTGCTTATAAGTATAACACACCGTTGCCATGAAAAACAGAGCGTTGCCATGGATTCTAATCGTAGAGACAGAACGGACTGGTTTTTTTTAGCGGAAGCAATACAATCGTTTTTTTTTTTTTCTTTTTCCAATTTTTTACATAGTATAAACACTTAAGAATAAAAAAAAAAGAATAAAAAAAAAAAAAAAAGAAAATCAGACGATACAATCGTTTTTTAAATCAATAAACTCCTTTTTATATCCATATTTTGAGTCAAATTATTGATTTATTTGGTAGGTAGCCATGTAATAAGCGGGGTAATGTAGAGCGAGACGGTTGTTATAGCGAATACAAACCCTTCGGGCTTCGCGTCAGGCTCATAATCAACCTCCTCGCTATCTGTTCAGCGTCCTCCACCGTGGTGTTGGGTTTCATAATGTTCACAATTGTATTTTATTAGTTGTTCGTTTAACCATGGTTTATGAGGTAATGGCAATTTTCTTTTCAATGACTTTTCTTGTTACATGTTCATTGCTGGATTTATAGAAAAACATCAACCAATATTGCATATCCATAATTATTATAATGGATATAATTAAAGAATCCATACACTATAAAGTAAATTAAAGATTTCTATGCCTATTTTGAATTTTACTCGAATACAAAAATACTTTCCCCCCCTGAACAAATACAAATACAGATACAAATACCGGCTGCTTTGCACACCCCTAATATATACATACATATGTGGCCATCAGGAGTGAATTAACTCTATAAAGACTATCAACTAAATATCTCCCCCAATCAGATTATAGCAGTAAATAGTCAGCTCTCAATCTAATCTCCCGCAAGCCACCCTAATTAAAGGACGCAGATGGAAGCTGGTGTATCAAAAATATACATTTATTTTACAATAGTTCAATAGTATAAACAATTTAAAACAACAACCATGTAGTACCTCATGAAACTAAAATATTTGAGAGACCCAGCCTTCTTCTTGACCACTACGATGGGAGAGGAGAAAGGGCTACAACTCACCCACACTACCCGTTGCTCTACCAAGTTTTGGATATGAGCCTTCACAAGATCATACTGGGAGGGAGGAAGTCACCTGTAACGTTGGTGAATAGGTGCATTATCTAGCAAGGGAATCTCTTTCTCTATCAGGTTTGTACATCCTAAATCCCCATCACTCTGGCTAAAAACCACACTGTACTTCTCAAACAAGGCCTTGGAATCTTCCTGTTCTGCCTCTTCTAAGTTGGGCCATGGTATATTTGCCAGACAATGAACAGTGTGGTTCACTACTTCAGCTGACTGAATGAATACTGCAGGGCTCTCACAACTTTGTTGTGGCAGAGCCAAAAAATCCCTGCCAAAAATCACAGGTTCACTGCGGGGACACACACTAACCATTTAAAGTCTACCTAAAAATGTATGGGGTCTTAACCACCTGTCCTTGGTACCTATGTTAACAAAGGGTACATACTGTAGACAGTTCCCTCCCCAATTGTTACCAGGGTACATGGAATCTAGGTCTGCAGGTAGTTGCCAGTCACCTATCCCTGGGGGTTCTAAAAATGTGGGGGTTCAAAGCATTCTTCAGCACACAAGGTAACACTACAGCTGGTGGGGAATGAAATGATGCAGTGCCATGTTGACTAAACAGCTCTTGGTAACAACTTTGCAGAATATTCATTCCCAACAAATCGGGAACATTACGTTTTCTTGTCTGTGTCTGTACATCAGGGGGATCTTGAACAACCAAAATACCCATTCGAGCCAAAGTTCTACCAAGAACTTCTACATCCAACTCTAGATATCCTTTATACAGGATTTCCAGTTAATTTGCATCTTTCCACTGTAGCCAGCCACATTACTGCAAAATACCCTAAACCTGAGGTTGAAAATGCTCTGAAAAAAATTCCTCTGTAATAGTGGACACCATTGAACCTGTATTAACAAGGCATGGCACCACTATACCTGCCATTACAACCTTAATTACTGGACACTAGCCAATGAGCATAGAATGTGAAGGTACAGTCGACTTTAAAATGGAGCCACCTTCTAGAGCCTGGCTCTGAGCACTAGATTAAGCTAGTTTGCCTAGGGTTAGTTTGCCTATGGCCATATATGTACTTATATTTTAAATAGCATGACATATATCTATACATATATTTGACTTATCTGAGAACACAATATATGCCTGCAACACATATGAACATGTGTCCAAACATGTGAAGAAAATATTTGAGTTCATCCATATATTTTACCCTATATCTGCATATATTACAGTATAGTATTTGTTTCTCACATCTATGGACAACATTAAGTATAAATATATGTGACCTATATATTTGTTTCCCACATATTTAATAAATGTATGTAAACTACATGCCTGTGATACTGATCCATTTTTAAAGCTGTGGCATATGGTTATACTTTGTGGATTTATTTGTCAAAAATGACAAAGAAAACACTGCATTATTGTCACAGTCTGCGTCTGCACCATCCTGTCTTGTCATCAGCACTACACTTCCCAGGATCCTCTTGTCTCCCCTCCTGAACTCACTCCCTCATCAGCCACCTGTTCCTCGTCTTATTCATCAGTTTCACCTGTCTTCACTTCGTTATGTTTGATTCCTGTCTGTATTTAGGTTGCCTGTGTTCATTCAGTCTTTGTCGGCCAATGTTGAATGTTACTTGGTGTTACCCTGTCCTCCTGCCTGTAATTCTGAATTAAATCAGTATCTTCGTGAGAATTCGGACTCCTCCTGTTCCTTCTGCCTGCCCTCCTGTTCTTCTGCGTGCACCACCCCGTGACAGATTGACCAACCCAAAATAGTAAGTGAGGATGAAGATCTCTCTGGACCATCTAAATACAGTTGATCACCTCATTCATTGTTTCCAAGATGGCAGTTCCATTGAAGAATATGTCACCCGCTTCCTGGAGCTTTCCGTTGGGGTAAGCTGGACAGACGAGGTCCTGAAATCCGTATTTTGGGGCGGTCTCGACGATCATCTCTATCAGCGAGCTCCAACGGCGGCTGTTCCTGGATCGTTCTCCCAGTACCTGGACCATGTGCTGTGGTTGACCTGGACCATGTGTTGTGGTTGGCTCAACCACCATCTCCAGCCATGATCACCTGCCCTGTCGAGCCTGAGCTCTCTTCATCGCTGGTTCCGTCCAGCCCCGTCCAGCCAGCGCCAGAGACCGTCCAGCCAGCGCCAGAGACCGTCCAGCCAGCGCCAGAGACCGTCCAGCCTGCACTAGAGACCAGGATCCCACACAGCCTCCTTCTCCCGCCTCCTCCCATCAGTCATCCGTCAGCTCTTCCGTTTGCCTGCTCCCCTGACCCTGCCTGGCCGCTGGATCCTCAGTTTTCGCCTCCCACCTCCTCCACCTGGACACTTTCTCGGCCCCTTGTCCCATCTGCTCCCCCGTGGCTCTTACCTCCCTCAGCTCCTCCATGGCCCCTCAGTCCACCAGCTCGGCCAGGCTCCTTCGACCCTCCGGATTCCCTTCGCTCCCTTGTCATCCTCCCTTCACCTTTGGACTTCCTTCCTATGGCTCTGCCCCGTCATGTCACCCCCCCCCCGGTTCTGTCGGACTCCTCACTCCCTCCAGTCACCCGTCAGCCCTCACTCCCTCTGGCCTCACCGTGTCCCTCTGTGCCCCTGTCATCACTTCGGTCACCTGAGCCTACGGTGTCACCATGGTCCCTCGGTCCCTCTTCAGCACCCGATGTCGTCTGTCCCTCAGCTTCTCCCTGGTCTCCTCTCCCATCTGCTTCGCCCCTGTCAGTCGGCCCCCTGGTGTCGTCAGCACCATTTCCATCGGCTCCGCCAGGGGTCCTCCCTCCATCTGCTCCGCCCTGGCCACGCCCTCAACCTGCTCCGCCCTGGCCACGCCCTCAACCTGCTCCGCCCTGGCCACGCCCTCAACCTGCTCCGCCCTGGCCACGCCCTGCTCAGCCCTCAGATCGCCCCCCCCTCCTTCCTCTGTTCTGCAGCGTGAGGTCACGCCTCCCGGGAGGGGGGGGTTCTGTCACAGTCTGCGTCTGCACCATCCTGTCTTGTCATCAGCACTACACTTCCCAGGATCCTCTTGTCTCCCCTCCTGAACTCACTCCCTCATCAGCCACCTGTTCCTCGTCTTATTCATCAGTTTCACCTGTCTTCACTTCGTTATGTTTGATTCCTGTCTGTATTTAGGTTGCCTGTGTTCATTCAGTCTTTGTCGGTCAATGTTGAATGTTACTCGGTGTTACCCTGTCCTCCTGCCTGTAATTCTGAATTAAATCAGTATCTTCGTGAGAATTCGGACTCCTCCTGTTCCTTCTGCCTGTTCTTCTGCGTGCACCACCCCGTGACAATTATTGTATTAAACATACTATATTTGGTATTCACACAGTACAAAATCTCCAACTATAAGCATTTAATTACAAGGTATTCAGATATATGAAATGTAAATATTGGTGTTAGAGGTATTCAGACATTAAGTATCATCTTTTAAAACTATTCAGACAAGTACATACAACATTTCTATTATTAACAGTTGATTACATGGCATCTGATTACATGACATTTTGACAAGTACATAAAATATTCCTACAAAAGGACTAGTTCACTTTTAAAAAAAACTTTTGCTGATAATGGGCTCTATGCATGGCCGTATTTCCGGTGAAAGTTTAAGGATGCTCGATAACTTCCACCGATCATAGAGTCCAATGCAATTACATTGAATTTTATACTCCATGGTTCTACTAAAGAAACGTTAGTCACAAAAACAGACAAAACAGACACCCCTCGTTGTGTAAATGCTTTTTTTTATTTAAATTTATTAAATAAACGTATGAAAACGTATGAAAATTTCAGGAGGAGAGTAAATTTTGAAGACTCTGCCATAATCCTTTTTTCCTCGGTTTTCCTCCGCTTTAATCTCCTCAACCGGAAACTGACGAGCATCCTTGCATCAAATGCGGAACTTATACGTGCATACAGCCCATTTACTCACCCCCATGTCTTCCAAGATGTCCATATCTTTCTTCAGTCGAAAAGAAATGAAGGTTTTTGATGAAAACATTTTAGAATTTGTGCTTATAAAATTCAAACTTTGTTGTTTATTTATTAAATGACTGATGGTTTCGCTAGATAAGACCCTTATTTATCGTCTGGTGTCGTTAAAAGCCCTTTGAAGCTGCACTGAAACTCCACTCTCATTTGGACCTTGAACCATTTGGTTCCCATTGAAGTCCTTTATATGGAGAAAATCCCGAAATGTTTTCATCAAAAACCTTAATTTCTTTTCGACTGAAGAAAGAAACACACGGACATCTTGGATGACATGGAGTGAGTAAATTATCAGCAAAAGTTTTTTTTCAAAACTGAACTACTCAATTAACTATTGTAAAGACTCTGTTCGGGTCTGATCAAGGGGGAATTTGCATATCATAATTAATAATTGATAATTAATAATTATTCATACAGATTTGGATCAGACCGGTCTCACATGTTACTAAATCTCCCATTTAGGGAGGCTTATTAATTTTACCCATATGCATACATGTGCCTCCCCGCAATTAATCACAAATTAATTGTTATTAATTGCAAGGACCACGTTTTACAAGACAGGCAAAATCAATTAGCTCAATTAAGTTATAGAGTTCATGAAAAGTAATTCTGTGGCCACAAGAATTAGTTTTCCTGCTCTATAAACAAATACCCTTTTAGGTATTTTTAGTTATAACTCGTAGCGTTTTGATCGACATTTCATTGACTGGTATTATGAGCAGACAATAAATCAGTCAAAAATGAGCATAATTGTATTTAATAAAGTAACTACTTCGAACTCCTTGCTTGGCCCGTTCGGGCCGCGTGCATGGTTGGTCGCTTGCGCGTGGCTCCTTTGTTCCGTGGGGAGTCACGTGGCGTTCGTTGGCACTCGGCGCGAGTGTTGAGAGGCTTAAAGTCTTTGAGGTGACGTTACCTAAGGAAATAGTTCGGCAAAGTCCACTTCCTTTCCTGGGAGGCGAACTTAGTAGCAAACTTAAAGAAGAGACGAACTTTAGAAAAAAATATCCATGGTCGGATCAGATTCCCGTGAGGTTTACATGCTGAAGGAGCGCTGGAAAGTTCAGAAGAGAGTTGGCGGAGCCGCGCTCCCACATTTATCACCTTGAAGAAATCCATCCCCTTCCTGTTGGCTAGAGCCAATCAGGGGAATGGACGTTGCACGCGGGAACTCTCGGTTTATTGTCCTTTGCTCAAGGAGGCTAATAGTAAAACAGTTTGATCTGCATTGACGGTAAAACATATTAAAAATACACTTTACTTTACATCTCTATGCATATTTGAGTGTTTCATTCAATAAGCATTCTGGTGGTATCAAGGAACATTATGTTACATTAAAGGAATATACACTTATGTTACACTTATGCATAAAGAAGGTATTTCTAATTTCTATTTACGCTGTGGCCAAATAAAGTTATTTCACTGTGACATGGGGGAAAACACACATACATAAAACCATTGAAAATATTTTGTTAAATGTCTTTAAACACAAAAGGAATGCCTTTCTCTTTGTTCAGAGATACATTCTGCCACATTCCAGAGGTGTCATAAAAGTCTTGTAACTCGATGCCACTGGGGTAAGTGGCTGAGTGTGTGTATGTTTAAGTTGGAGGGGGGGGGGAGGGGGTTTCGCCATTAATTACTGCCCGGTCATGGTAATTGACAAGAAGTTCTCTCTCTATGTGATAGGCTACATTATGGAGGTCAAGGTAGTCATCTTGCTCAAGTGTAACTTTCTCATGTCTACCTCCAAGTGCAATGACCTCTTTACACCTTATTGCACTCTGGGTGTGTGTAGGACCGACTAAGTCTTCGAAGGCCAAAATGCATTCAGAGGATGCATTTGACAGTGTTTTCTTGGCATATGAGGGTAGACCCTTCTGTAACTGAAATGTTTTGGCAATCTGCAAATGGACCCCTTGTGTGCTAACTCTTGATCATTTTGAGCAGGCTGTGATTATATGACTCAAATGTGAAAGCTGAATGAGCCCATAAAGGACCCCAGTTTCACACACTTTGTGCAAGGTGAAGAGATAGATGGACATTATAGGACACGTTTTGTATACCATAGCGATCCCCCATTTCCATCACAAATGTCTTACCCATGATATCTGCTTCCTGAATTTGTTGCAAGGTGACACTTGCACTTGACACTTGAGTACACTTGACACTGGAGTCCAGTGTATTAGATAGCGCTCTGGTAAGATCCTTTTAAGCACTGGGATACTATAGTAGAAAAGCCACATTTACCACTCATGCACCTTCCAATAGTTTCTCTCTTGCAGTGATCTAGGCACTCTGGAAACACAGGAGGGTGGTTCAATAAGGTGAAGTTTTTGATCGTTCACTTGGATACTCCTTCCTACATACCATGGGTTTTCATGATTGTCTTCTAACCCACATACAAGTCATAGCTCTTGCAACACCAAGAAGACGGGCGTGCATATAGTCATGTACACAACCTTGTATTAGGTCAACTGATGGGATCAATGACAAAATAGACGGTCCTTTCACAGTAGTGCGCTTTTCTATAGCCTCTCGAGCAAAATCTAGGGTGCTACCATGATTTCTGCTTTCAGCATCAGACTCAAAATTATAGACCCGTACATGACCTCGCCCCTTCTCAACCACTGTACCTTTCTGTAAACAGTATGAACATCCAAACTCTCCATTGAATTGCTTAAAATTTTGAATCATCGGTCTTGCAACAGAATCACATACTGCAACCAAGGGAAATACTTTGGACCGGGCATGAATACCATTTACACTGATCCACTCAAACCCATGAGAAAGCAATTGATTGCATTCTTTCACAAATGGTGATAAGTATGTATTACAGTTTGGCTTTTATGAACCAAACTATCAGGCTGACAACATGACTTGTTTTGCTCTCAAATCAGTTGGCAATTCATTGACTGTATAGAGCAGTGGCCAAATACTGTAAGAAGATTTCTTAAACACAGGTACACCATCACAGCTAAAGGTTAGTGTGAGATTGACGTGATGCACAGATTGGCCTTCAACATTTCTGTTAACCCTCTTGTAAAGCTCACCAGCAGTGAAATCTGTAGTGGGCTAGAGTGAGCACCACTGTTAGGCCTAGTCAACTGGCTGAAGAGTTCCTCTTGTTCCATCATATTATATACAATAAAGAAGTGCCCCTTTTTCATGTGATCTGCTACACTAGTCAAGTCAAGTCAAGTCACATTTATTTATATAGCGCTTTTCACAATACAGATTGTATCAAAGCAGCTTCACAGTGATAACATGAAAGTAGTACAACACAGATCAACAACATTGCTAAACACTAAATAATCCCAACTGAGCAAGCCAAAAGCAAGGCGACAGTGGCAAGGAATCAAAACTCCATCAGATTGGATGGAGAAAAAACCTTGGGAGAACCCAGGCTCAGTCGGGGGCCAGTTCTCCTCTGGCTTACATTCATATTGTTTACATATAAATATTAAAATAAAAATATTGTTTATGTATAAAACGGCGCCATAACATATCGCAGGCGTTGAGTCGTCTCTTCACAGGCGTTGGTCCTCTCATCACAGGCGTTGGGGCATCCAAAATCCCCGTGAGAGGCTGGATACAAAACTGGACGTCCCGAGATAACAGCAGAAAGGCAGATGGGAAATAATTAGCATAGCTGATGTTCATAATGATTTCCATTATACGGGAGTCGGTGTTAGAAAGCCCCTATCTCACAAACTCTCCATAACCTGAACTCTCCGCAACCCAACCATACGCGCCGACCTGTTTGTCTAAAAGGCTGTCGAGCCCCACTGGTGCGTTAAGCAGTTTCAGTGGCAAATGGTTCCGTATGGCATAACAGAGGACTAAAAGGTAAGCTGCTTGACTAAAGAGATGCGTCTTTAATCTAGTTTTAAACTGTGTCAGTGAGTCAGAGCCTCGGACCGTATCGGGAAGGCTATTCCAGAGTTTTGGAGCTAAATGCGAGAACGCCCTCCCTCCTTTAGTGGACTTAGATATCCTAGGAATGACCAGAAACCTTGAACTTAGTGATCTTAAAGGAGAACTCCGGCGAACAATGAACCTTTGGTCTAATAAAACATTGGTACATAGTCAACCGTTCTCTGAGATTTGTTTTCATGATAATCGAATGTAAAGAGTTTTATCTCTAAAAACTGTTTAGCGTATAATGCTAGTAATGGGGGCATTGACTAAGTAAAAAGAAATCGCTAGTTTATACCACTAACAAGGCTCAAAATAGCCCCACACTAACGCAGTAACATAATTAGGCTCCATACATACAAAACGAAGCATTGAGAACTTTGTAAGTGTACAGACCGTTTAATAAGAAGATAATTTATGAAGACAGTTCACTTCGCGTATACAGACAGGAGCCATCTTAAAAATTCTCGATAAGTCAAACCAAGAACGTCGTGCTAAGTGATCTGAACTCTATTCGCTTCGTTTTGCATGCATGGAGCCTCATTATGTTACTGTTACTGTGTGAGTGTGGGGCTATTTTGAGCCTTGTTAGTGGTATAAACTAGCGATTTCTTTTTACTTACTCAATGCCCCCATTGCATTATACGCTAAACAGTTTTTAGAGATAAAACTCTTTACATTCGATTATCATGAAAACAAAACTCAGAGAACGATTGACTAGGTACCGATGTTTTATTAGACCAAAGGTTCATTGTTCGCCGGAGTTCTCCTTTAAGGAACGCGGTGGATTGTAGGGCGAAAGAAGGTCCGTTAAGTACATAGGAGCTAAACCATTTAGGGCTTTATAGGTTAGTAGTAGTATTTTGTAGTTGATATGGAACTTAATAGGTAACCAGTGTAGAGATGATAAAATCGGTGTTATAGGATCATATTTTCTTGACCTAGTAAGAACTCTAGCAGCTGCATTTTGTACTAACTGTAGCTTGTTTATTGAGGATGCAGGACAACCAGCTAATAAAGCATTACAGTAATCTAGTCTCGAGGTCATGAATGTGTGAACTAATTTTTCTGCATCAGAAATAGATAGCATGTTGCGTAGCTTAGCAATGTTTCTAAGGTGGAAAAAGGCTGTTTTTGTAACATATGAAATATGATTTTCGAAAGACAGGTTGCGGACTAGTATAACACCCAGGTCTTTTACTGTAGTGGAAAAAGTAACAGGACATCCATCTATATTAAAGTTGTATTGTAAGAGGTTTTGTGAGTAGTTTTTTGGACCAATAAGTAATACCTCCGTTTTATCTGAATTTAATAGCAGGAAATTACGCGTCATCCAGCGTTTTATATCTTTGAGACACTCTGTCATTTTAGATGAGTTAGTGTTTTCATCTGGTCGTGATGAAATATATAATTGAGTGTCGTCAGCGTAACAGTGGAAATTAATTCCATGTTTTCTTATAATATTACCAAGTGGCAGCATATATATTGAGAATAGCAGAGGGCCTAAAACCGATCCTTGCGGTACTCCATAGTCTACAGACGTTATCTTAGATTTTTTCCCATTTAAACAGACAAAATGATAACGGTCCGATAAGTACGATTTAAACCAGCTTAAAGGAGAACTCCGGCGAACAATGAACCTTTGGTCACATCGGTACCTAGTCAATCGTTCTCTGAGTTTTGTTTTCATGATAATCGAATGTAAAGAGTTTTATCTCTAAAAACTGTTTCACGAGTTCACATGTACATGAAATCAAATATAATTTTAATGCGTATTTGGCTTGCTGTTCGGGGGAGGGCTCCGAGCCCGGAATTTTTGCCCGAACCCAGAGTTCTCCCCCTATACTGGGGTAGACCCAGCCCAGAGTGAGGTGATGGGGTGGTGGAGGGATGCTGAGAGACTTGTCGTGAGACATGAGGTGAGAGAAGCTTTATTTATACCGGCTTCCTTTGAGTTGATTGGTTGATTACCTGAACATGCTCCTCCCGAACTTTGTTTACATAAAACTTCATTTCACGAGTTCACATGTACATGAAATCAAATATAATTTTAATGCGTATTTGGCTTGCTGTTCGGGGGAGGGCTCCGAGCCCGGAATTTTTGCCCGAACCCAGAGTTCTCCCCAAAAAGCAAGGTATGGGACAGCGAGCGTAAAAATATTCCCCCCAAAAAGTGAAGGGCATGAGAAGGTAATTACCAAAGAACGAGCTTGACCGTTCGACCATTGAGGGCTCTCGCGACGTCCGACGGGAACTTGGATGCTCACAGCATCGGACGGATAAGCCCCGCCAGCAGTTGAACTGACAGCTCGATGACGCCAGATTTAGACGAGCGGGATATTGGAACGAGTTAAGCCGTTCAACCGGGAGGGCTCTCGCGGCATCCGACGGGAACTTAAGTGCACACAGCGTCGGAAGGGTAAGCCTCGCCAGTTGAACGGGGGCGCCCGCTGTACTCGGTCGGGAGGGCTCGACCGGCGCTTCGAAGGGTGCTGGGGCACGGGAATAGACCTCTCGCGGCCCAACGAACGGGGAGCCCTTGCGGCGACACGAGCGCGGCCGTCCAACGATGATGAAAGTAGGCAGGCTCTCACTGCGATTCGGACGGGAGGGCTCGACCAGCGGCTCGGAAGGGGGACGAGCCCGACCCACGAGCGGGGAGCCGTCACTTCGTACGAACGGGGGAGCCTGCAATTTTAAAATGTTACGCCGTAATTTGGATATGCTTACGACGCGGGCGTGGAATACGGTGATGGTGTCGATGAACGGAGCGCAACAGGTGATGGAAATTAATTAATTAATTAATTAGTAAGGGTTTGGTGAGCGTTTCGGATGTGGAAGCGGCTGGATCTAATGTAAGTATTGAAAGCTTCAGATGACCAACGGCCGAGGGTTTGGATTTGTTGTTGGGAAAGACCTTTTTGTGCGGCTGTGGTTGCTGCGCCGATGCGAAAAGAATGGCTTGAAAATTGGTTTGCAGAGATGCCGGATTTGATGAGGACTGCTTTGAGATGTTTTTGGAACCAGAATCTCGTGGCTGGATGATTGGAGTCGTCTGTGAAGAGTGGATCGAGAGGGGATTTTAGCGTGGAACGTTTATACTGAAGGTAATTTAGCAGGGAATGGAACGGTTGAATGGGAGTCGGCAGATTGAAAATATATACAAAATGACCTTTTTTAGCTCGATCTGTTTTGCTTTGTTTGATGAAGAAAGATATAGTTTCGTTATCCACGATCTGCAAATCTGAGATGGTAGGGTGAATGTTTGGATTGAAATTGGAAGTGATTGTCAATTCTGAGCAACGGAGAAAGCCGAAGAAAGCCAAAATAAACATAGCTTCTAGTGTGCGCGCTGTGTTGGTGGAGTGGTATCCTAGACGGAGTGATGTAATGCATTTGGCGAGTATATCAATTGTAATGGGTTGTCTGGTATCCGGGCGAGTGGGGTGAGTTCTTTGAATTCCTTTAATGAGAAGGGACGTTTGGGAGTTATTGATAGCGGGGGCGGGCTTACCATAAGTTAGTTTGTGAAAGAATTGAATGCCGCTTAAATAGCTTTTTATGGATCCGGCTTGGAGACCTTTAACTTGGTTGAGGTGAGATATGAAAGAAGTAACGGTTAGAAGAGAAAAATCAGGAAACGGTAAGTTATGCGAGAGGTGAAATAATTTGAAAGATTTCCACGCGGTGTAGTATGATTGGAGAGTTCTGGGAGAAACTGCTTGCAGGATAGAATCGATGGACGTGACCAGAAGGGATTTCAATGGATGGTTTATGGGAAGATTAGTTGAGAATAAGGAGGTACTGGGGTTGGAACGGGGTCCGCTTCTGGTGCCAGCATCCTGAATCTCTGAAAATAGAAACGGGAGAGAGAGTCAGCGATTTGGTTGAGAACACCTGGGACGTGTTTTGCATTAATGATGAACTGATCGCAGGCGGAGATCCAGATGAGGCGTCTGAGGAGTGGCATTATTGCAGGTGAGCGAGAACGACCTTTATTGATGCATTGAACGGTTGCTTCATTGTCGCAATGAATTTGAATGCTTTTAGATGACCATTCTTTCCCCCATAGGGAAGCTGCGACGACAATCGGGTAGAGCTCAAAAAGGGCCGAGGAGGCTGAGGACTCGGGAGTGTCTAGCAGCTGGGGGGGCCATGGAGATGCAAACCAGCGACCCTGGTAATAACCTCCGAAACCGACTGAGGGAGCTGCGTCTGTAAACAACTTGATGTCGAGGGGGAGAGAGATAAAATCGTCGTAAAAAAAAGTTAGACCGTTCCACTGATTAAGGAAAGTGATCCATAATTTTAGCTCCTTTTTGCACTCGCAAGAAAGGTTGACTTGGTCTTCCAGCGCGTGGACTGATGACGAGAGTGCGAGGAGATGCGTGATAAACGGGCGGCCTTGCGGGATGATACGCATTGCATAGTTTAAGTGACCAAGCAGCGAGAGGAGTTCGCGTTTGGAACATTTTGAGCGGTCCGTAAAATTGGCGGCGATTAAAATGATTCGATCTATTTTTTTCTTTGGCAGTGAAGCCTGGAAATTAACGGAATCCAGATTGATGCCCAGAAATTCTATGGATGTGGTTGGCCCTGTTGTTTTTTCCTGAGCTAACGGAATCCCTAGCTCGGCGAAGACTTTTTGCACCCTGACGAGGTGAGCCGCGGGGATGGCGTCGTGAGGTGAAATGATTAAGAAATCATCGAGCAGATGGAGGAGGTGAGGAATTGCGTAATTATTGGAAAGGATCCAACATATGGCTTCTGATAGGGTGTCAAAGATTTTGGGGCTGCTTTTGCAACCGAAAGTTAGGCGTACCGAAAAATAAAATTTTCCCCGCCAGTTCACGCCGAATAAATGCCACGAATCTGGATGGATAGGCATTACTTTGAAAGCAGAAGTGATATCTACTTTCGCCATCCACGCGCCGCGACCTGCTATTTTGATCATGGTTATAGCTTGATCAACGTCGTGATATTTAATTGAGAACTCTTCGAGGGGAATGAGACTGTTGATGCTTGGATATGGAGAGTTGTGAGGAGCTGAGAGGTCGATAATCAAGCGCTTTTTTCCTGAAAATTTTCTTGTAGCCACGCCTATGGGGCTAATGCGGAATTTGACGAACGGGGGGGCTTCGAACGGACCGATCATGAAACCTGATTCTATTTCTTTTTTTATTAGCTCGTCTACCACTTCGGGCTCTGCTAAGGAAGACTGAAGATTATTGCAGATGATGTTTTTGGTAGGCTGGCATTCCACGCCAGGTTTAAAACCTTGGCTGAGACCGGACAACAGGTAATTTGTAAAGTTGGCGTCTGGGTGATGGAATAATTCCTCAGCCAGGCGGGAAATATTCACTGGAGTCGAGAGATAGTTTTTCTCGCCTTTATTTACAGCTTTTTGTACAGGACATACAACACGGGCGTGGGCACCGCCACAATAATTGCAAATGTGGAGAAAACGACAGCGTTGTCTTTGGCATTTACCCTCGTTGAAATTATTGCAGACTTGTCTGTTAGACGCGACGTTTGGGGCTCTGCTCGGAAAGATGCTACCGGAAGAGAGGTCCTCTCTTGCCGGTCGCGGGACGTAGCTTGTGGGTTTGATGGGGATCTGCGCTGGGCCGGGAGGAATCGAGGGATTGATTTGCGGGCATGCTGTGGTGGCATGGTTTACGGACCTGCAAATTGCGCAAGAGATGTTTCGGCATCCGAGAAAGACGCGATTATGGAGATCAGAGTCCAACGCTCCCCAGTAAGGACACTGATTCCATTGAGAAATACGGACGGCGCATTTAGCAGAAAATAATTTGTGATAAGTGTAAAAATGACTACCCCCATACGACAGCGCAAGCTCCGCTATGATGGAAAGGTAATCGTTGAGCTCGCGCCGTCTATGGGGAAAAACGGAGCATATAACTTCGGTATAGCGGTTAAAGGAAATACAGAATTCGGCCAAAGACAATGTGCGAGATGAAGCTTGCGTGTTGTTTTTTAAAGTGACGGATATATCGCCGCAATCCACCTGGCGATTGGATTCCGGCATGGGGAACATCGAAAGTAGGGAGCCCAAGTCTACATCCGCACCTGCGAGGATTTGAGCTCTGATGCTGTTCGTCACTGGCGGAGGTTCTGCGGCGACGGCGTTTGGAGGGGCTGGTTGAGGAGTGGCTGAAAAGAGAGAGAAGGAAGATCGAGCGTGTAGAGGATTAGAAGTGGGGAGGACCGGAGCTGAGGTCGTTTGCGGAGGCATCCTCACGCCAGAGTCAGCCCCTGCTCCGGGTGGAGGGGGGAAGAATTGAGGGTAGTAGTGAGGAAGAGGAAGAAAATGCGTCGGCGTCTGACCGGCTAACGGAGGCATCCTCGCGCTAGGGTCAGGGTGTGCACCTGGGGCTTGAAAGTAAGGAAAATTGAAAGAAGTAACAACGGGAGGGAGAGGAAGCGTTTGAGGAGCTGATGTAATGTTGGTGTTACAGAGATCCGGCGCGTTCGGTGCCACGGTGGGAGGGGCTGGAGGGAAAATTTGACCTGGAAGAGAAAGAACCCCTTCCGCGACTGGGTCTGGGGCGCGGCCCAGGCTGGCGGAAGGTCTGCGGCGACGTGGCGCGTGGGCGGAGCCCGGCACTGAAGGTGGATAGGCTGGAAGGCGAGCAATCCGGGTCCGGCAGGCTCTGCTCGTTCGAGCCGGTGAAATGGCATCTGGAACAGAAAGGTGAGTAGGTTGTAAAGACACGTACAAATTATATAAATCTACTTTTTTCGCTCTGCGAGAAAAGTTGACGTCTGAATTAATCAGGGCTTGTCTCAGCGCTTTAACGGTCCACTTCCCTATGGGAGGTATGTTTGGGTGTGTCAAAGAGTGCGAAGACGCAGAGGAAGATGGTGGGGTCCTCGCCGGTGGTGGTGAGGGGAGTCCTCGGCGTCTTGGCGTGCGTGGAGAGGATCGTGGAAGTTGGCGTCCCCGGTTTGAGGAGGCTGGAGATGGAACGATCCTTGGATCCGCGGGTTGTGAAGGAGTCTCATCAGTGACGAGAGAATCGTCATCGGATGGGAAAAGCTCTAGCTCGGACATGACGGCACAAGGGCGGAGTCAAATGCTGAGAGACTTGTCGTGAGACATGAGGTGAGAGAAGCTTTATTTATACCGGCTTCCTTTGAGTTGATTGGTTGATTACCTGAACATGCTCCTCCCGAACTTTGTTTACATAAAACTTCATTTAGCGTACAATGCTAGTAATGGGGGCATTGAGTAAGTAAAAAGAAATCGCTAGTTTATACCACTAACAAGGCTCAAAATAGCCCGACACTCACACAGTAACATAATGAGGCTCCATGCATGCAAAACGAAGCATTGAGAACTTTGTAAGTGTACAGACCGTTTAATAAAAAGATACTTTATGAAGACAGTTCACTTCGCGTATACAGGAGCCATCTTAAAAAATAGTCTCGATAAGTCGATCCCCGAACGCCGTTCATACAGTTCAGAAGTTCGTTGAACTTCATAGAGTTCAGATCACTCAGCACGACGTTCGTGGTTTGACTTATCGAGACTATTTTTTAAGATGGCTACTGTCTGTATACGCGAAGTGAACTGTTGTGAACTGTTGAGATGCTGCACTCTCATTCACAACGCGCTGTTCACTGCGCTAGCTTCTCACAGCAACATGAATTGGAAACACTCATGTGAGGTGGTTTAAACATGCCTAATTAATCATTCAAAGAGCATGAAATTTTATTTTTGAATGTAAAAAAATGACCGAGGTCCGAACCTCGGTGACCTCACATCTGTGTTAAATAGAAATCCATTGTAATAAAGTTATTCTCATTCTGGGCACAGTATGCAATAGGCAATTGCTCTTCCTGCTTCTCCTTCTCTCGTTCTTCTTCTCTCAGTCTCTTTATCTTTACCTGTAAATCTCCCCTTCCCGAAGTTGAGCTTTGATTGATAGTCTTTGCAATCTGATTAATGTCGGTCGTTTAAAACTTCTATCGTAAAACAGCTGTTTAGTTTAGCCACTTGCATCTTATTATCTTGGGAAGCGTCGCGTTGGGATTCGTGGTGCGTGGCTCGCGCTTCTGTGGAAATAAATCCTGCTTTGATCGGTCATCTCAAATATTTTGCCATTGCCGACAAGCGGCGTTTGAGTGCTGATCTATGGTGCTGATGATGAGGTCGGTTCTCGTTGCGATATGGTGGTGGGTACGGCCCTGACTCGTAAGCGCTACTATTGTCCATGTTTCGTATCTCTTATTTTTTTTTGTTCACACATCTCTAGTAACTGACTTTTTTTTGTGGGGCTGCGAGAAAATAATAATAAAAATAGTGGGGCTGCGCTGTGACTGGAGCCTATTAGGGAAAACATTCACCCAGTGCTGTGACAACGCCGGCCCTCCTAGCCAATAAAACAGACCGGCCCACCGGGAATTCTCCCGGTGCTCCCGATTAGCCAATCCGGGCCTGGACATAGAATTCACTAATTATAAAATAATTATAAAAAACATTATAAAATAATTTAAAAAACCATTTAAGGGCACCTTTAAAGAAAAGATGAACTTTTAGACGAACAAAAGAAAAGATCCAGGATCGGATCTGATCCCCTGATTCGTGAGAGTTACATGTTTCTGACGCAGGCGGAGCCGGCGCGCTGCCTTTATCCCTTGGGACAAAGCCAACCTCTTCCTATGGGCTCCAGCCTATCATGAGAGTTTCCTTATGCTGCAATAAACATTATTTCACTGTGACATTGGGAAACACACATACATAGAAACACATTGAATATATTTCGTTAAATATCTTTAAACACAAGAAATGACCTTCTCTTTGTTCAGAGACATTCTGCGACGTTCCGATGAGTTATAAAGTCTTGCAACAGGAGCCTCCCTCATGTGTTGGGGGAGGGAAGGGGTTGTGTGTGAGTGTATGTGTTTACAGTAAGTCCCGGGGGGGAGGGTTGAGTCGCCTGGGAAGTCCTTACAGGACCATCCAAATAAATTGAAACCAAATTAACAAATACCGTCATTGAGGGGCTGCTGTCTTTTAATTTCTTTTTGTAATTGTTTCTTGTATTATTAAAGTGTGTGTTGAACATTAGCAGGTATTATATAATAAAACATAAACAAAACACAACATAAGTCCAGGCCTGTTCCTCCTTTTATGCCTCCGCTCCTCCGTGAGAGATACAAGACCGGTGTTGCTCATCAGTTTCACTCGAAGTAGATTGGCCTCTCTAGCAAGATTCCTTGGTCAGTCATGACCTACGTCTCCGTTTCCTCCCTCATCAGTGTTGCTCATGTTGCTCATCAGTAATCATGGCACTGGCCTAGCCCTTTCTCTTATGGCCCTCAGCCACATCCTGCTCACACACACACACGCGCGCACACACACACACACACACACACAAACACACACTTCTTTAACGAATATAGTAGACATTATCAGAACCTGGACATCTAAGGTAATGTTGTCTTTCATGTCACACAGAGAGATCAAGATACTGGTGGATGAGCTACACAGGCAAAATATTACAGGACTACAGTGGATCGGAAGTGATGCCTGGATCGAGATGGCAGATCTGCTCATTGCAGATAGCCAAGGCCACAATTTGCTGATTGGATCTATAGGTTTTACTGTTCGCAATGCTCAAATACCTGGACTAGGCAGTTTTCTACAGGATGTCAACCCCTCCTTAATTCTGGGAAAATGTTTTTTCAGTGCTCATGAAGCCCAAATACAATTCTACGGACATGCAACGGCTTGAAATATGTCAAACATTATTTTACTGATGTGTCTGATCTGAGATTTATCAATAATGTCTAAACTGCTGTGTATGCTATTGCTCATGCACTGCACAATCTACTGTCATGTAAGCAGCAAGAACTCCCATTTGATAATGCAGCCTGTGCACAGCCAACAACAATACAACACTGGCAGGTGAACTACTTCTAAAATGTTGAAATCTTAAAACCAAACTATAAATATATAAAAATCCAATTAAATTGCATGATTTAAACAAAAGATGAATGAACAATTTACTATTATTATACATTATTTTATTATACGTATTTTTTAATCACTGAAGTCACCATATATGAGGTTAGGCTACTAAAGTGTAGTTTTAAAATCATATGCTTTACAATTTTACATGTCCACATTGCTAAAGGAGGTTACTCTGAATCCAAAATTAGATTACTGTAAATTAAAAATAATAACAAAAAAAGGAAAAAAAATCTATCATTACAGGTTTTACATTATCTGCAAACTGTAGGGGAGATATAGGGGAGAAACACTGATTTTTGATGGTGAAGGCAACCTCCTGCAAGGTACAAACTGACTTACAAAAGGTCACAAAAGGCACCATGGATGTAGCCACAATTGCCTACTATGATGCAACTCTGCCTTGTGGGCAACAGTTTACTGTGAACAATGACAACATCATCTGGGGAGGAGGCCTAAAGACTGAAAGAGTCTCTTTACAAATTAACTTTCCAATCATAACTAAATACACAAGTGCAAATGAGATGCAGTGATGCATCGTATAGGCTCAGATCCACAAGACAAACATGTGTAAACAAGTGCAAACATGTCACATGGCATTTTATTTTTCTATTGTTGTTCAAGTTATTTTTCCCTAATGTTTGGCAGGTGCTTGTGTTGTGTGCAGTGAGAGCTGTCCCCTAGGCACTAGGAAAGCTGTGCAGCAAGGAAGACCCATCTGTTGTTTTGACTGTATTCCATGCCCTCCAGGAGAGATTAGCAACGCAACGCGTAATGTTTGTTAATTGCTCTTTTAACACTTGCAATTCATCAAAATTTTACAATTGTTTTAATCTAAATGATCATATACCCTGCCATAAAAACGCTATTTAAAACACTAATAAGTCTATTTCTAAAGAAATAGTCTATGATCAGGTATAGGCTACGAGATACTTCATTGAAATAGCAGGCTCATTACTATTGCACTTCCAATATCATCCACTCCAGATTCATCTGACTGTGTGGTAGTAATGGGAAGTTTGGTTCTTTTCCATGAACCGGTTCTTTCGGACAGTTTATTTCAATGAACCGGTTTAAAAAAACAGTTAATCAATAGCTTGTTTTCACGTGACGTCACGCAGTTGCGTTGCCATGGCAGGAAGTGATTTCTATATTTAGGAAGCACTATAACACACTCAAAATGCCTATGTTTTGCGTCGTTTATGGTTGCTCAAATCGATCAAACCACGAGGAGTTTTTATCGTGTGACAAAAGTTGTTGTTCATAAGGGGGGAAAATACAAGAAATTGACAAAAAAACACCGGGAAAAATGCCTTGCAAACCTACGTCTGCGGTCGGGAGGAGGCGAATGGGAAAATGCCTGTGTGTGTGCAGTGATCACTTCATCAAATGTGAGTTAATACATTATTTATGTGGCTTATAATTACAGTACTCAGGTGTTTAAATACACTTATGTGGTTGTTTGTGTAACGTACCAGTTTCCGAACTTTGTAAAGTCAAAGTATGTCTGTAAGACGAGTTAGTTGCTGATATCTACAGGCTCGATGGCAGGCAAATCTCTCCATTCAGTTGAAAATCAGTCCTCTTCATAACGTAAGGATCACGTCCAACATATGTTTAGATTTTCTGTTTATATATTTCTCTAATTGCGTCTAAAGTAGTAAAGTACGGATTTTCCTCCATCTCGTCCATTGTGCTCTTCACTCCTTGCCCTCCATCTGCATTCCACGCGTTAACACAATCACTTGACTGCAAACCACCTATTCTTTTACGTCCTCACATAATGATGTCAATTCTATCATCCCGGTGGATCAAAATACAAAATAAAGGCATTTGTAATCATAACTTGAACTAAATAATAGTACTCATCATCATAATCATCTAAGATAAGTTTTAAGTAAGTAAGATAAGGGGGGGGTGATTGCGATTTCACTTTTTTCATTTTAAAATTTTAAATAGTGTGTAATGTTGCTGTTGGTGCATGAACAGTATCTGCAAAGTTGCAGAGCTGAAAGTTCAGTATAAGCAGAGATATCGTATTTTATAAATCAGGAAGTTTAGTGCCTACACAGACTCGATTGGGACTACAGCTGGGGTTTAGACGTCACTAACCCATACATTTACATCAACCCTCCCTCCGGAATATGCAAAAAAGGGCATAACACTTACATTACATGGTTATTGTACACATTGTGATCACCTCAGAAAATCTGTAGCTTCAAGAGGTTATATGTACGCATATTTAATGAGATATTGCCTAATTTGCATATTTTATTTTTAAGATAAAGTCTAATACAAAAAGTATTTTTCTTAATATGAAGATTAAACTGGTAGAAATGTATGAGAATTTCTATAAAGATAAAAAAAAAAAACCTTTCACTTGTATTGTGATATAAGTGTCATTTTCAGGACTTTCGTCCCGGTAAGAGAATTTGGCACACATCACATGTTGTTCAATGGGTTCATATTAGTCTATTACTGTTGAGATATTCTCAGCTAAATGAAGTGCATACAAATCTTACCCAGGACCTAGACTAACTAGAGTATTAGTAGACTGTAATATCTGCTAACACTTTATTGTGATGCTCCTCCAACAGACATTATACTGACTATAAGTAAATACATGTCAACTTATTCTTTCCCTTACCCTACCAGTCTACTAATACTCTACTCTCTAGTGAGAGGTAGTAGAGATAAAGGTGCAACGTTACTTATAGTCAACTGAATGTGTTAAAGGGACCGTCTAAATAAATTGAAACCAAAATAACAAATACAAAATGAAAGTAAACGACAGCAGCCGTTTTGTATTTTGTTTTGTATTTGTTTATTTTATTATAAAAGTATGTATTGAACATTAGCAGGTATAATATAATGAAACATAAACAAAACACAACATAAGTCCAGGCCTGTTCCTCCTTTTATGCCTCCACTCCTCCGTGAGAGATACAAGAACGGTGTTGCTCATCTGTAATCACGCCACTAGTCTCGCGCCTTTCTCTTATGGCCCTTGGCCTCATCCTGCTCACCACATACCACCCACCCACACACACAAACAGACACTTCTTTAACAAATATAGTAGACATTATCAGAACCTGGACATCTAAGGTAATGTTGTCTTTCATGTCACACAGAGTGATCAAGATACTGGTGGATGAGCTACACAGGCAAAATATTACAGGACTACAGTGGATCGGAAGTGATGCCTGGATGGCAGATAGCAGATCTGCTCACAGATGACTCTCTTGCAGATGGCCAAGGCCACAATTTGCTGATTGGATCTAAAGGTTTTACTGTTCGCAATGCTCAAATACCTGGACTAGGCCCTTATCTACGAGATGTCAACCCCTCCCAATTTCCTAAAAGCATGTTTCTCAATTAATTCTGGGAAAATGTTTTTAAGTGCACATGAAGCTCAAATAGAATTCTACGGGCATGCAATGGCTCAGAAAACTTGAAATATGTCAAACATTATTTTACTGATGTGTCTGATCTGAGATTTATCAATAATGTCTACACTGCTGTGTATGCTATTGCTCATGCACTGCACAATCTACTGTCGTGTAAGCAGCAAGAACTCCCATTTGATAATGCAACCTGTGCACAGCCAACAACAATTCATTTCTAAGGCTATAAAAATGTTGCTGAATAATCTATCAATGCATTTCCAGCAGATATTGAAATAACAAAGGGTCTCAATGAAATATGTGCAGTGTCGCATGTTTACTGTAAATAGTCACATGACCAGAGCTGTTTATTTCCTCTTTGTGCCAAGAGAAGAGGATGGCAACAAGAAAGCTCCCAAAGAAAAGATTAGTAAAGTTTGTTAACATAAAGACAGGACATAGATTTTTGGTACACATCATGTTTAGGGTGTCTAGTATTGATATATGCATTTGCAATTACTCAACATTTCATGTCAACGGCAGTGGTGGAATGTAACGAAGTACAAATACTTCGTTACTTTACTTAAGTACATTTTTCACGTATCTTTACTTTACTTAAGTAGAATAAATAGTGCATACTTTTTACTTTTACTTCATTACATTTTGCAGCAATTATTATACTTTCTACTCCACTACATTTCTACAACTTCTGTTACATTTTCATTACATTTTCTGATCAGTTTTTCCCCTGCCAAACCGTAATCTGACCGTCCGTTCGTTGCACGTTTGTCTCACCAGTGACGTTTGGTTGCCATAGATACATCAACTAAATGCGTCTTGCACGCAGTGTGTTTATCGTGCAATTTATACGCGAAAATTTGTTTTTACATGCTTAGGAAACGCACCGTGTGTAATATACGTTTAGTTAGGATTATGGCAAGCCATGAGGTTCAGAATTACACCATAAATGAATCGCGTTTACGGCCAAACATAGTTATTAACATATAGTAAGGATATGGCTTATATTGCCTAATTGCAAGCTTGTTTCAGAAATGGTGACAACAATTTTTTTCCATCATTATTGAACATCATTATAGTAGTATTAGGTTCAATGAGTTAGAATGAAATGTTTTATTAATCATTAGAAAATAGTCATTAAGAGAATCAATTATTATGCAAGTACTTTTACTTTTAATACTTAAAGTACATTTAAAATCAGGTACTTTTTACTTAAGCATGGTTGTCATTGTGTTACTTCTACTTTTACTAAAGTAAATATTTATCTGGTTATTTGTACTTTTACTTAAGTACTGAGATTAAGTACTTCCTCCACCACTGGTCAACGGTAACAATAGTGACCGGTGGGATAACACATTGGATCTAAATGCCAATACACAATACCTAACTTTTGACCTAATTTTACTTACAGAAACACACACACACACACATCACACACCCCACAACCCACATGCACAACCCACACGCACGCACGCACACCACACACCCTGCACACACCGCAATACACCCCACACGCACACACACCAACACTCACATCACATACACTCAAATCACACACTACACACCCCTCACGCACACCCCACACCCCACACTCACATCACACAAACTCAAATCACACACTACACACCCCACATGCACGCACACCACACACCTCACATTCACATCACTCACCCCACATGCACACCCACGCGCACGCACACCACACACCCAACACACCGCAACATACCCCACACACCACACAAAACACCCCACATTCACATCACACACACTCAAATCACACACTACACACCCCACAGACACGCACACCACACACTCGCATCACACACCCCACAACCCACATGCACAACCCACACGCACGCACACCACACACCCTGCACACCGCAACACACCCCACACGCACACACCACACAAAACACCACACACTCACATCACACACACTCAAATCACACACCACATACAAAACACCCCACACTCACATCACACAAACTCAAATCACACACTACACACCCCACATGCACGCACACCTCACACTCACATCACACACCCCACATGCACACCCACACGCACGCACACCAAACACCCATCACACCGCAACATACCCCACATGCACACACGCCACACAAAACACCCCACACTCACATCACACACACTCAAATTACACCCTACAGACACGCACACCACACACCCCACACTCACATCACACACCCCACAAGCACACCCACACATATGCACACCACACACCCCGCACACCGCAACACACCCCACACGCACACACACCACACAAAACACCCCACAATCACATCACACACTCAAATCACACACTACACAACCCACACACACGCACACCACACAGCTCACACTCACATCACACACCCCACATGCACACCCACACGCACGCACACCAAACACCCATCACACCGCAACATACCCCACATGCACACACACCACACAACACCCCACACTCACATCATACACACTCAAATCACACACTACACACCCCACAGATACGCACACCACACACCCCACACTCACATCACACACCCCACACCCCACAAGCACACCCACACACATGCACATCACACACCCTGCACACCGCAACACACCCCACACGCACACACACCACACAAAACACCCCACAATCACATCACACACTCAAATCACACACTACACACCCCACATGCACACCCACACGCACGCACATCACACCCAACACACCGCAACACACTCCACACACACACACACATCACACAAAACACCCCACATTCACATCACACACTCTCAAATCACACACTACAAACCCCACATGCACGCACACCACACACCCCACACTCACATCACATACCCCACATGCACACCTACACGCACACACACCCCGCATACCACAACATACCCCACACGCACACACACCACACAAAAAAACCCACACTCACATCACACACATCAAATCACACACTACACGCCCCACACGCACACCCCACACGCACGCACAGACACATACACACGCACACACACGCACAGACACACACACATGCACAAACAAACACTGCACTGTCAAATAGACTTATATTCAGTCTGTTCAGTCTGTACAATGGTTGATACAACACAGTATCCCACCGTTGACAATTGTGACCGATCATAAAACTCACTTTTTCAAACACTTTTCCATGAAAATTTTAAAAAATGATGATTGATTGTTTCAGAGGGATAGCAATGACACATGATTGGGATATTTTTGTGTCTGGGAAAAATTTGGGATGGGTTAGGGTTAGGATGGGTTAAAAAAAAAAAAAACTTTTCTATCATTACAGCATTACAGGTTTTACATTAAGTGCAAACCATCAATTTCAGTATGAATAGGGGAGAAACACTGATTTTTGATAGTGAAGTTAACCTCCTGCAAGGTACAAACTGGTAAACTTACAAAAGGTCACACAAGGCACCTTGGATGTAGCCACAATTGCCTACTATGATGCAACTCTGCCTCGTATGTAACAGTTTACTGTAAACAATGATAACATCATCTGGGGAGAAGGCCTAAAGACTGTAAAAGTCTCTTTTCAAATGAGTCTCTTTTCTAATTAACTTTCCAATCATAATTAAATACCCAAGTACACATGAGATGCAGTGATGCATCGTATAGGCTCAAATCCACAAGACAAACATGTGTAAACATGTGCAAACATGTCACATGGTGTATTATTTTTCTATTGTTGTTCAAGTTATTTTTCCCTAATGTTTGGCAGGTGCCTGTGTCTGTGTGCAGTGAGAGCTGTCCCCTAGGCACTAGGAAAGCTGTGCAGCAAGGAAGACCCATCTGTTGCTTTGACTATATTCCATGCCCTCCAGGAGAGATTACCAACACAACACATAATGTTTGTTTAATCGCACTTTTAACACTTGCAGTTCATCAAAAGGATCAAATGGAAAAGTTTTACAATTGGTTTAATCTAAATGATCATATACCCTGCCATAAAATCGGTTCTTTTGGACAGTTCATTTCAATGACGATTGACGATGTGAAACGCAGATGTTTTACATGTCTTACAGATCTAAAGTGAATACTGGTCTTCATCAATTTTATTTTATATGTTATTAAATAAACTTACATTTCGCTAAATTGGGCCCCTCATTTAAGTCCTTGTTTCACCCGTGCTCATGTATCAGCACAGCATGCAGTTGGCCAAAAGAAAGTTCGTAGTAATTATGTGATAAACATGTTTCCAACACGTTTTATTTTCACTTATTGATGTTCAATAAAATACTTAAAGGGACACTTCACTCATTTGCATTAACCTTTATATCTTTAGAAACCCAGTCAAATTTTTGAATGGTCATGGTTTATTCCCTTATTCAGTCCCTCCAGAAAAACGCGATTATGCGATCGCTGAATTCAATGCAAAATCAGCCAAAGTCCGCATATTTATGCGGGGGCCGCATTTTTTCAAATAAGCCGCACTTTCGCCGCATAAAATGCCGATTTCCATGCAAAATATGCGGGGCTTGCATGATTTCATAATCCTCGCATTTTCGTTGCAAAAAAAGTCGCATATATCTTCGCAGAAAGTTGAAAAATGTTGCGTTTGCTTCATACAAGAGCAGCTATTTCCCCCTGTTTCCATGGGAACGTTATGAAGTGACACAATTACGCGACGGGATAGCTCACAGCTGAAGTTATTGCAGAGGCCAGAAAGACTCACGGAGGCGATTGACATCTCACAAATCGAACTCGTATAACTGTCTGTCACACGTTCTACCGTCACATCGTTACTTAATAAACAAAATAAGATAAAATAATAAGCATCAAACAGAAATTACCCGCACACATGGGGTGTTTGAGGCGCACACACTGCAGACAGTTCAGCGCGCAGCTCTTAAAGGGGCCACACCTTATTTACACTCGTTACAGTCTGAAATAAAACATTGCTGATTTTGTAATTGTGAAAGAGAGTCTATTGTGCACTTATTCTTTGAATGTCCCTATTCTTCAATCTTTTGGAATGAGATGTCTCAATTTCTAGGTTTTAAAATGAATTGCAACGTTGTCTTAAATTTGTCATCTTCATTCAAATGATTTTGACTTTATGTATGTTATCGATTTTTTTCTATTATTAGGACAATTTCATATTCATCAAACTAAGTGGAGTGACTCAAAACCCAACTTTGCTCATTTCAAAACAGCCTTTAAAATGTATTTTGAGTCTTTAATTTTTAAAAAAAAAAAAAAATCGAAACGCCCAAAAGATCTGTATCTCTGCTAAAGGAATTTAATATGTCTGATGCCCTTTATTTTTATGATCTTTATTTTTTTTTCTTTATTTTTTTTTTCCTCCAAATTATTGTTTCATGTTTTAGGCTACTTCTCAGATGTTATAAAGACATCAGAAAATGTGAAAGAAATATCAAGAACTTGATATCAAACTCTGTGGTTTTGAAAATTTAATAAAAATAAAACAAGATGAGAAATTAAATATTCCCAGCACTTTCTATGATGTAGTGCTTGCTACATAGAAAGTAATAGGAAATGACTCTTTACAGTAGCCTAGTGTTGGGGGAATCACTTTTTTTCTCTTTTTCATCAAACCGCAGTTTTTGCAAGTTCCCGCAATTTTTGCAAGTTCCCGCAATTTCATCGCATAAAATTGCATAAATATCCCGCATATTCCATCGCATTTTTAAAGAAAACGGGCTGCGTAATCAAGGATTTTTGCCCGCAACAATCACAAAAAAAACCTCCGCGTTTTTCTGGAAGGACTGCTTATTTTTCCCTGAGATGGGAGAAACAAGGATTTTAGTGTTTTACTTCCTGCTTATTATGACGTAAAAATCATCATGTTGCGTCATAATAAGCAGGAAGTCACATTTCATTGAAATGACAGAGACTACAAACTTAGCTCCTCATAATTCAAGGGTGTGGGACCTGCTCACCCTACAGGCCTATTACAGATCAGTGAGTGAACAAAACAGATACAGTATGGAGAGAAAAATTAGGAATCAATTCTGATATTCAACCTGTTTGGCGAGCACTTTACAAACCACCATTAAAAAAGAAGCTTGGTGATTTGCAATGGAGGATTTTACATGGAGCTATTGCTGTAAATGCATTTGTATCTATTTTAAACCTCACTGTAAGTGACAAATGTCCTTTTTGTCTCGAACGAGAGACCATTTTTTTCATTGTTTTATGGACTGTGATCGACTTAACCCTATTCTTGATTTATTAAGTGCCTTTTTGGATACTTTTAATATTTGTTTTTCAAAGCAAGATTATATTTTGGGTTTTTTTTACAGTTCAAAACAAAAGTTCAAATGTCACATTATTAATTTTATTGTGGGACAAGCAAAATATGCTGTCTATATCACTAGGAGAAATAAGATAGAAGAGAAGCCAGGACAAGATGTTGTATTAGTTTTCAAAAATATGGTAAAATCAAGAATTCTTATTGATTTTAACTTTCATAAATTGATGAGCACGATAAAAGACTTTGAAATACATTGGTGTTGTAATAATGCTCTGTGTTCAGTCAATGATGACGAAATTGTTTTTGTAAGAGAGTTGCAGTAATTATTTTTTGTTTATTTATTTATTATTTTTATTTTATTTTTTATTTTTTTTTAGGTGTGTGTAAAATTGTATAAACAATTGTGTAAACAATTTTTTAAATAAATTGATTGTCAAAATCAAAAAAAATCTCTCTCTCTCTCTCTCTCTCTGTGTGTGTCTGTGTGGGGAGGGCTGTTGTTTGTGTGCGTGTGTGTGTGTGTGTGTGTGTGTGTGTGTGTGTGTATAAAGTGCAGGGTTTTTTTAGATAAAGTAGAATTAGAATTATAGCGCCACCAACTGGCAGCAGGAAATGTGTCACTTTCAAAATGCTTTGAAATCACCCTTTTATTTTTACCCGATTTGCTTCAAACTTCATCTGTATAATGTAAACATACGGCAGATGAAGACGTGTGAATGGATTCTTGATATCTTTGAAAATGTTGCCGTGGCAACGCATCAAACTTTACCATTCTTTTAGGTTGCTTTTGAGACCTTTAGCATGCTTCAAATTGCAAGAAACTCATCAGACACATCACATTTATTAGCCAGTAGACATGTGCAAAGTTTCAGAAACGGGCGTGGTGAGGGCTCAGTAGCGCCACCTTTTGACAAAAGGTTTTATCTACAGTTACAAAAATCAGTATGTATATTGTACTCATCGGGCCGGACAACTTTCTAATTGATACTCATTAGCTAGCACCCACAGAAAGTCAGATATGTTTGTTTGAATGTAGTCATGCTCTCTTTGAGCTTAGGTATCTGTCTGTGTGTGTGTGTGTGTGTGTGTGTGTGTGTGTGTGTGTGTGCGCGTGTGGGGAGGGCTGTTGTCTGTGTTTATATGTGTGTGTGTGTGTGTGTGTGTGTGTGTGTGTGGTTGGCTGTGATTTTTCCTGCAAGTCCTTGTCTCTAAGTCCTTGTCTGTTAGCATAATAATTTTGTATTTTTTTAAATATGCATATAACCCCCATCTTTTAAATGTATAGTTTGCTTTAAATAAAAGTAAGATTGTATTTGTAATTGAAGCTGAAAGAGTTTAAAATTCATGTGCTACATTTCAATGTATTTGTTTTCCTAAAAATTTTAAAACACTAACCTCATTCTCAGTCAAAGCGGGGGCTACATTTTTGCACGTCATTGCAGAATAACCCTAAAGGCACCAAGGTGGCGGTGCCACCGGCTTTAAATATATATATATAGCTGCGAGCAGCGACGAAGGGCCAAAGCTGGCAGTACCGCCACCCCGGTGCAGTTTGAAGCAAATCGGGGTTTGACAAAAGTGGGGTTTAGGTAACTAAAGGCACCGGGGTTGCGTTGCCACCGGCTTGGGCCCGCAATCGCTGCTCGCAGCTATATTTAGGGCCCAAGCCCTGAAAGGGCGAAGGCCCTATTGTTTTCCTTGGGATTATTCTTTTCTATTATTATTAGGGCCCAAGCCCTGAAAGGGCGAAGGGTGAGCAAAATTCTCACATGCGTTTGGCTGTGAGCATTTTGAACGGTAGCCGATGAAGAGTATGGTTCAAAATGCGCAGATCCAGGATCGGTCGTAACCCACCGGTCTTCTTGGGGACAATGAAGTAGGGGCTGTAAAACCCGGACCTCACCTCGGCTGGAGGGACCGTCTCGATTGCACCCTTCGCCAGCAGGGTCGCAATTTCCGCTCTCATGACCGGAGCATTGCCACCGACCATAGTGGAGCGAACTCGCCTGAAACGGGGAGGAGACCGTGCGAACTGAATCGCGTAGCCGAATCTGATCATTCTGATGACCCAGCGGGACAGCCCGGGGAGCTCTAGCCAAGCTCCCAGGAAGTGAACCAGCGGGGTCATGCGAACCACAGACGTCCCCCCGGAGGGGCAGCGGGGCGGGGAGACTGGCATGCGTTTGGGTGTTACCCCGTGCGGATGCACAGTCGAGCCCCGTTCCCCGACAGAAGAGACCAGGGAAGGACCAGCGTTCCACTGGGGTCTGTTCTGTTGGGGGTCTGGCGAGAGAGGGGGAGGGGAGGTGCGTAGTCGAGGGACGACACACACTCCCTTCCGCACCCTCAGAGACAGAGAGGAATGAGAGGGTCGACGCGCTGGGGCGACGAGTGTACTCATTCCAGTCTGTGTGCTCAGTGATGATGTTAAGTCTTTCTTTAACCAACTCAGGGTGCTGCCCTGAGCACTGAGCAGCCCGTCTCAGGAACGCCGCTTCGCCTGGCGTTTAGCGGGGCGCGCGGCCTGAGGGGGCTGCGACGCATGCCTGCGGCCTCCTCCACGCCACGTCCCGGGTGAAGGCTGCTGCTGGGGACGCGTGGGAGGGAGGGGAGCCGCAGGGGGGCGTCCTCGGCGGCGAGCAGAGGGAGGCGTCTGGGCCGACGGCTGGGTGGAGGCAGCAGCTGACCGTCGGGGCAGAATATGTTTAAGGGGAGGGATCCCAGCAACCCACGGGCAGCCGCGCCGTCAAGGGGAGGAAAGGCGGGGGAGACTGGAGCGCGCTCTCGAGAGGTCAAAGGAGCCTTCCAAGTGCACGTCAGCTCCACATGCAGCTCGGGAAAAAATGGAATTGGGTTCGGCTGTGGCCTTGCGGCGGCAGTTTTCCCCAAAAACCAATTATCCATCCGTGAGAGATCGGGGCAGGGCGGAGGGTTCCACTCCAACCTGATACTCACGGCGGCCCGAGATAGCATGGCCGTCATCTCGGGATCAGACACGGCAACGCTGGCGCTCCCGAGGGAGGCAACGCAGCCGCATCCTCACTTCCCGAGGACTCGAGCCCGCCCTGTGATGCCACGATCGACATCGCGTCATCCTCTGGAGCGCCGAACGAAACAGACGGTCCCTGCGAAGAGGCAGACGCCTGAATCGAAGCAGCGCTCACTGGCTCTGACACTGGGGCGGGGGGTGTGGCCCGAGGATCTCTCGTCGGGTTTTTGTTCCACACTGTCACCGTCAGATCACCCTGTCCGCGAGTCGAAGAGCTTCTCGAAGAAGAAGCCGAACGAGTAGCGGACGCGGGGACTCTCACTTTTGTTAGATCATTGAGTCTCGATCGCTGTGTAGAGATGGTCATATCCCCACAAAAGGAACATGAGTCATCCACGAACGCTGCTGCTGCATGCTGAATGCCCAGGCAAACAGAGCAGCGATCGTGACCATCAGAGGACGACATGAATCGACCGCATCCAGAAGAACACGGCGAAACATCTTTAAAAAGACGTGCCACGTGTAGCTCTTTCAATAGAGAGGAGGAAATTCACTCTTTCAGCGCTGAGGCGTCCAGGGAGAAGCGCACAGTCTGGCAGACCACTGCTCAGGTCGCAGGCAATGCAGAATCTCGCTGGGTATCGCCGTCACACCAACACTGAAGAGGAGCTCGTCTCGAAGAGTCTTGTCAGTGAGAATGGCTTAGGAGTGAAGAAGTCTCTTGGCTCCGAAGCGAAAACATACTGCGGTTGTGTTCACTTCCTCCTTTTATACTCACGGAGTAGGGCGGAGTACGCTATGCAAATTTCCGCAGCCCCAAGGCATTGCATGCCATTGGCTCGTGATTAAATACTCGAAGAGGATTGGCTTTCTATGCGAAACCCCCAATCTCCGTCACTTCTGACGTAACTCGAAGTGACTTCGAAAGGGAACAAGAGTTCAGTACATGGACATGACATACAGTGAGTTTCAAACACAATTGTTTTCTCCTTCTTACTTAAATCTCGTTTTTGAAAAACACCCCTGAAAAACAGGCAGATCTCCACATAATACCGACTCTGACGTAAAAGTCGGGATCATTAATATGTATGACTCCAAACATTTGCATATGCCAGCCCATGTTCAGTGATAGACGAGACGGAGCTGCGCAGTCGAAGCATGGCAGTTGATCAGTGTTCGGATCTACACATGAACACAAAAGTATATTTTTTAGTTCCTTTATCCGAGCCACTGAAGAAACAATGGATTCATTTTATTTTCTCCGGAAATTTACAAACATTTCACCGACGACCCTTTCCTCAACTTGCCAAGAGCTGGCCTCGGACCGAGCTGATGTGTAATTGTTCAAGTTCAGACAGGTAATCTTTCTCTCAAAATCGTTTAATAGAGAATGGGAACGTGACATCAGCGGACGCCAGTAATGCAAGGCATTGTGGGATTTTAGGACACGGAGGTTGCGTGAGAAACGTCAAATCATAGTCAAATCTGCAGTATATTTTTTGTAGACATGTACTTTTGATCTAGTTCTTTATTTATGTTTATGTGTACGGTTAAACACCAATATACCAAGGTAAAATCCTCGTATGTGAAAACCTGGAAATAAACCGGATTCTGATTTATTACAGAAACTAATCTAGAACATTGCAGAAACAACAAAAACAACAGCTTTTCGCCTGGAAATTACATTTAATAAAAGTAAACAACTTAACTAAAATGTTTCCTAAGTAAAAAAGAAAATATATACGACGCAGAGTTTAACTTTTTTTTATTAGAATGCAAGTTACAAACATACAAGCATCACAGTTCGTAAACACATATTATACAGGAAAATAAAAAAATCAGAATAAAATTAATTGAAAAAAAATAAAATAAATCAAAATATAATACATAGCTTAAATAGACAGACTTACAAACTTCATTATCTATAAAAAGAGAAATAATTTTCCTAATTTTCACTTAAACATTTTAGAGCATAATTCAATTGCTGACATAGCTTTCTTATTTTTAACCCGTTTAAGAGACTCAAAATATATATCAGTTTCGACGCCGAGTTTAACTTGCAGTGTTGTTGTTGTTGGTGACAGAGGGGTGTGTCTGGTTCAAATGTGTATGCGCTCACACCACAAACAAGGTAAGAAAAACACGTCAGGAAATGTTGTTTGCGGTAGCTTGTTCAGATCAGTCGATCACTCCCTGTGTTCGTACGGATCGAGCCCGTTAATTGCCTTCATTTTCTCTAAGCAGCGATCCTTTGCTTCCTTGTTCAGCTTATCTCGGTAGAGAACCTTGTGCTTGATCTTCTCACGGTCCATGTGGGTTTGTTTACCTTAGTTACGGCAACCGTGTCCTAAAATATGGCTGCCGCTACCCAGAGTGCACTGCGCCATGAAGTAGATTCCCATTCTCTATACTGTTTATGCATCAGTAAGTCGAGCCAGTGATTAAATATCAACTTCACATTGTTTCAGTTAGTAGGATGGAAAAAAAAAATCGTATTTAAATTGTGAATAAATTACATACAGAAAGCGATCAAAGAACAATCTTTCCACAATCCACACAGCGCGAGTTTATTTGGACACTTGCCAAACTCGTTATGAATTTACATCATCGTGTCTGCTGCATTAGAGAGTAGAGAGACTGCATTGTAATGAAAATATCTTCATCCTCGTGATCAACTGTCCTCTACTTGCTCATCACAGATGAGTTTGTGATGGGAATAGATCCAAATACTTCAAAAACATCTCACGATTCGTTAATCTCGATAGCTGTAATAGTAAAACCGTATAATAGCTGTAGTAAAATTATTTGAGAGAGTTTCACTTCACATGTAATACATAGCTATTTTCGTATGCAAGCATGTCAGCCAATCACAGCAGAGGCCGGTTACACACAGCAGACACGCCCCTTCCAACAGAGTGTTCAGATCAGAGGCTAAAATCAGGCTAGGAAAAATGCCTTTTATTTCTGAATTATGACTATTTTTGATCTAAAAAACATACTAACATTATAAGGGCAACCCAGGAAACATTATAAAATAATTTTTTAAAACCATTATAGGGCACCTTTAATGTCTCATGTTCGGTGGACATTATTTAAAAGTCGTATTGGCAGTTGCTTCAGTCAAACATCAATGTACAAAACATTTCAACCCACAGAACTGACTGTACATCTGTTCTGATTTTTCAGTGGTGTGAAATTAATCAAAATTTATTTTTGTGTTACATATTTTGTACTATTATTGTGAATAATGTTTTAAATTAATCAGTTATTAAATTTATCAAAATTAAAGCAACATGTAGTGCTATCCAAAGATGTAAGTGTAATGCAATGTTTACCTCTGAGTATTGGCTCCTGTGTTTCACATTAATGGTAGGTACCTTCCTCCTTTGTCACTTAGCATTGTATAAAGCTAGGACCCTACCCTGAACAGGAACTCTATACCAGCCCAGCCTCTGAGATGAGAGGAGCCACTGTGGTTCTATTTGCTCTTCTGACTAGAGCACTGAACCCTTTCTGTACATCACTTAGGCGAGGAGATGCTGAGAGCCAAAATGATAATAGTGAACATTCAGAGGACAGCACTGTCAAAGTTAGCAGAGTCGTGACATTTAATAGAAGACATGTACTGATAACATGTCAAGGGTGGGTACGATTTGTACATGAGTAAGTTAATTTACTCATGTACTTTTTGTTTACAATTATACTGCTAATGTTTGCTATGTCACTGTTTTATAATTTATTTATACATTCATTATTAGAAAGACATATTTGAATACTGCTGTATAATATTGCATGATGACAAGGTGAATATGTGATTTTAACATAAAATGTCAGATACATGACAGAAATTGTGATTATGTTATTCCATGGTGCTGTGATTAAATAATGATGTGCATTTGCTTTTGGAGTCAATAAGTCTAAGATTTTCTGTTTTTCTTATTTCAGCTGCCTTGAAGAGAAATATCAATCTGTGCACTTGTTGATCATTTCTGTGGAAAAACCTGAGGCGTTCTCAGTACAAATGATTATTCCAATACGCCCAACGATACTCTGTTTCTGTGAAGTCCTGAATAGGCAGGTCCTGGGTGATCAGCACAACCTGGAGCCCAATCAGACCAACCTGGGCTTTCATAAGGTGAGCATTGCAAACACAGATTGCTACATGCAAAGAAAAAAAATGCCTTTTTAAATCTCTCTTTTTTTATTTATGTCTAGGCATTCAATCTGTCTTCAAGCATATGTTTAATCTACAGATATGTGTATCTCCAGCTGTTACATTATATGAACAGTTTTTATCTGAAAAAAGGAAAATTTTCAGGCAGTGTCTGGATAATTGCACTTCACATAATGTGTGAACTGAATGTCAAAAATCACAGAAGAGGAATGAACTGTGTGTGCTTCAAAGTTAATTTGTTTCTGGTTACCGAGGACCAGGTGGATATAGCAGATAAACTGTGCATTATAACTGGGGCCTGGTTTATGTCAGCTAAATTCTATGAATTGAATGAGTCCCATGCGCCGAGGCTCAATATGTTTTTACCTGGTGTGAAACTGTCAGAGCCAGCAGTGAAAGCTCTAATTGGTACCTTTCTGCAGACAGATCACTGGATCATGTCTGCCTTAATCTGTGTGCATACTACAATGCCTTGCAAGCTAGTACTGTCACTCCACAGATCTTTAAACATGATGACAGGAAATTGTGAGCTATACCAGGTACAGATTTCTGTTCAATGAATGCTGTCCCTACATTTAATCTAAGATATATTATTATTATTATTATTATTATTATTATTAATACGAAGAATAATTTAGATTAAGATTAAGAAATAATTGCACTTTTACATCAATATATGATTTTTATCTTTATTGGCAGTTCATTTTGAGATGTTCACTGGACAAACAGAGGAAGTTAAACCAAATGGTTAAACACTGCTTCAAATCAAATATGCTCACCTGCATACACATATGGAAGCTTAAAGGTGAAATAATTGTGTCTTTTTGGTTTGTATATGAAGTGTTACTTTGTTTAGGGAGCACATATTTGATATGGCATCATAACCAACCTAAATGTGCTTTTCATTTCATGTGTACTTGTAGAAATCAGTCCAAAGCAATGGCAGATCGGCACTCAACTACCCAGCAGAGCCCTCATTCACCAGTGGATTATGAGAGTTCTGCTAATCACAGTTTTTCTGTTTTTTACTGGCCAGACTACAGTTGTGACATATTTGAGCTGTACACAAAGATATATTTTTACCCACAGAGTCAGGAACTCAAATCTAAGCTTTGTGCTACTTTTTACAATCTCATGGTACTCTTTGAGTCCACATACTGGACATTCAACTGCTTGTTCCTGCAAATTTCACCACACAGCATTTGGGATTAATTTTGTCCTCTCCATCTCCTGTGTTCTGGGGAAAACAATAGTGGTGTTAGTGGCCTTTAAGGCTACAATTCCAGGCAATAATTTTATGAAATGGTTTGGGCGATTGCCACATAGACTCAGTGTTCCTGCATTTACTATGACACAGATCCTTGTTTTTGTGTTTTGGTTTTCAATATATTCACCTCCATTTAACCTGAGTATGAACTGTTACCAAGAAAAGATGATCATACAATGTGATGTACTCTCTGCAATTGGGTTTTGTCTTAGTTTTTATCACTTGGTGCTCAGCTTTATTCTGACTTTTCTTGTATGTAACCTGCCATTTACTGTTGCCTGTTACTCAGTGTTGAACATCCATTTATGGGTGTGACAACAAGAATAATTCTCAGAACAATATTAAGGTAAAGCTGGCCTGGTTGAAGGTCAAATGCAAATACAAATGTATATGAAAAAAGTTTATACTTAGGTTACATACAAATAAAAAACAACACATGCTCATTTCTGATATTTACATGTATTTTAGTTTGAGTGTCAAAAGGTCACTCCAAAAAATCTCAATAATTGTTTGAAGAAGCCACTTTTCATTTTTGTTATTAAATATGAAGCAATATTAGTACAATGCAGGGGCATTTTTGAACTACACAGGTGGAAAAAAAGGGTTCTGCATTTTACAAACTTGGACCCAAGCTGTATAGAACATATACAGTATATTATTTTACTGTAAGTTAATATCAACTGTAATGTGTTTCTTAAACTGTTTATATACACAATTTTATAAGGGAATAACTTAAGTCAGTCAATAAAGACAGTCCAATTCATCAAATTAATAAAAAAAAATAACCTAGAGGAGATGTTTTCAACTCTGCTCCTAGGGACCCACTGTCCCTGCAAAGTGTATTTCCAACCTGCTTCAGCACACCTGCCTGCAGGGACGTGCAGAGGAATTTTGAGGGGCAGTTGCTCTGACCTGTAAAAAGGGCACCCCCCCCCCCCCCATAGTTAGGAGCAAACTATGGCTAAAGGAGTATTATATGAGTATTCCTGATTTTTATTTTGTTACAAAAATTAATATTTGGAATAAAATAAATGCAATTAATAATGTGGAGAATTAAAAAAGCTCTTGGAATTAATAATTGTAATGTCAACATTTCCTTTGGTGAGGCACTGCCTACCCTGCTTATCCTGACTGCACGTCCCTGGATATTGGTTATGCTAATCTTTGCTCGCTCCTTTTAAGTTATCTTGAGTAAAACCGCAAAAAATTTCATGAAGCACATACAAAAGACCTGGACCGGAAGCGATGAGACCTGTTCAAACAGAATGCGGAAGTAAGTTGTGCATAGAGCCTATACCGCCCAATATAATCGTCCTTCCTTTAAACAAAACAGTCAAAGAATAAGTACAACAATATAGAACAGAATGAGGTTCAAACAAACAATATTTACTGAATAAAGCATTTTTATAGAATGTTAAGATAACAAGTGAATATTAACGTAAACATAAATAGTACAACCCTGAACTTTGGCTTTTGAGATTAATTGGTTCACTCTACAGCCTGGGTATTTTCGGAATCAGTAGCCTATGATTTTTATCTTATTTTTTTTATGCATGTTGAAGCAAATCTTGATTTATGGTTATTTACTGAGGGATTTGCATTCATATTGACCAGAATGTCCAGCTAATCAACATTTTAAATTCAATATAGCCTATAATGTTAAATCAATAGTCAATCAATGTCAAGGTTTCTATCTTGCATAATTAGTGCAGTTGTTTAGAGTTTTTAACTACACTGAGACTAGATAATCATTGTCTTTATAATGTGTACTTTGATTGGGAGTGCCATCATTCACGTGCATGTATTGTACAGTATTTCTGGTCTCCACATTTCTGCTTGAAAAATGCGAGTTTCATTTCGTGCACGCGCATATGAACGCAACACGCGCGACGCGGTTATGTTTTCCGAGCTGCATTAAACAAACACTGTTGTTGCACTTTGTCATTTATCAAAAACAAGCGTAATAAATAATGTTATTTTACTCTCACTTTTGTCAGGCAAAAAGTGATGCAAGAGATGCACTGCCTGCCCAGATAGGACCAAAAACGTCTCGGTTACGGATGTAACCCTCGTTCCCTGAGTAGGGAACGGAGACGTTACGTCAGGAGTGACGGAGAATGGGGGTTTCGCATAGAAAGCCAATCCTCTTCGAGTATTTAAAAATGAGCCAACACTGTAAAAAATTTCCCTGTAAATTTTACAGTAAAATACTGGCAGCAGGGTTGCCAGCCAGTTACTGTAATTTTTACAGTAGCGTTCTGTAATGTAATTTACAGTATTTCACTGTATTTCACATTATTACAGTAAATAGCTGTATTTGTTAAAAATTGCTGTATTTTTTTTACAGTAAACTACTTCTAGTGTGTATTTGTATCTATTATGCAAAATGTAGTATATTCAATATGTATTTTCTGATTGCTGCCTATTAATGACTAGCAGCTGAATTCTAATTTAAACTATTAACTGCATAAAAAACAATTTTTTGTGCTAATAATGCTTAAATCACATAACAAAAAATGGACACTTGTTAATCTTGAAAAACATTTCAAAATTTATTTAATATATAACTTACAAATCTGTAAGAAGATGTAAAATGTAAAAAAAACTTCACCCCAAATTATTGTTATTAAATTATAATTATTGTTATACAAACTATTGTAATTATTATTATACCCCAAAATCAATTGAAAAAATGTACATGAAATTAAAGGTTAGTTCACACCTAAATGAAAATTCTGTCATTAATTACTCACCCTCATTTCATCCCAAACCCGAAAGACCTTTGGACCTTTGTTTCATTTTGATGAAAGAGCTTTCTATCCCTCTATTGGAGCAACACAACTTACACAGTGAGTAATTAATGACAGAACTTTCACTTTTGGGTGAACTAACTATTTTTCAATTCATTACAACATATATTACACATCATTTCAAACAAAGAATAAAAATGCAAAATACATTACTGTATAACACAAGTTGACCAACATGGTCATACTAAAACGGTTCTTAAAACCACAAAGATGCTGATGAGTTTTCACCACTTCTTGAACAAACCATGGCAAAACAACAAGGCCCCAAGTGAGTCAAACTTTTGGTCCAAAAAAAAAAAGGTTTCATCACAGGAAGCAAACACTGGCTAGAAATATTGAAAAGAAGAAAAAAAAGGACAATATTAGATAAATTACAAAACATAATGATGAAGTCAGAGACAGACAGAAGAGGACAGATACAGACAGAGACAGATAGAGGAGGACAGATACAGACAGAGATAGAGGATGACAGATACAGACAGAGACATATAGAGGAGGACAGATACAGACAGAGATAGAGGAGGACAGATACAGACAGAGGATGACAGATACAGACAGAGACATATAGAGGAGGACAGAGATAGAGGAGGACAGATACAGACAGAGGATGACAGATACAGACAGAGACATATAGAGGAGGACAGAGATAGAGGAGGACAGAGACAGATAGAGGTAGATAAAGGAGGACAGATACAGTTTGTGTATACGTCTACTTACATTTTAGAAGTTCCACTGATGAGTTTTCACCACTTCTTGAACAAACCATGGCAAAACAACAAGGCCCCAAGTGAGTCAAACTTTTGGTCCAAAAAAAAAAAAAAGTTTCATCACAGGAAGCAAACACTGGCTAGAAATATTGAAAAGAAGAAAAAAGGACAATATTAGATAAATTACAAAACATAATGATGAAGTCAGAGACAGACAGAAGAGGACAGATACAGACAGAGATAGATAGAGGAGGACAGATACAGACAGAGACAGACAGAAGAGGACAGATACATATAGAGGAGGACAGATACAGCAAGAGACAGATAGAGGAGGACAGATACAGACAGAGATAGAGGAGGACCGATACAGACAGAGGATGACAGATACAGACAGAGACATATAGAGGAGGACAGAGATAGAGGAGGACAGATACAGACAGAGGATGACAGATACAGACAGAGACATATAGAGGAGGACAGAGATAGAGGAGGACAGATACAGACAGAGACAGATAGAGGTAGATAAAGGAGGACAGATACAGTTTGTGTATACGTCTACTTACATTTTAGAAGTTCCACTGATGAGTTTTCACCACTTCTTGAACAAACCATGGCAAAACAACAAGGCCCCAAGTGAGTCAAACTTTTGGTCCAAAAAAAAAAAAAAAAAGTTTCATCACAGGAAGCAAACACTGGCTAGAAATATTGAAAAGAAGAAAAAAAAGGACAATATTAGATAAATTACAAAACATAATGATGAAGTCAGAGACAGACAGAAGAGGACAGATACAGACAGAGACAGATAGAGGAGGACAGATACAGGCAGAGACAGACAGAAGAGGACAGATACAGATGTCACGGGTGACAAAATCGCTCAGTAAACGGAACCTTCTTGAGAGTCCTGAGTTTCCTAGGGGAACGTATTGGGTGCAACACTCCACTACGGTTCCGGGTGTGATGGAAACATGCCCGTACTGATTAGCGCTAATGCATTGCAGGTGTGAGAGAGAGAGGAGCGGCACTCACACGGACTCCCTGTTTCATAAGCCACGATATAAAAGGGGCATTTAGAGAGTGTTTGCAGCGCGGTTGGTGGGTGTACAGTGTGTCAAGATTCCAAAGGGTTGACTCTGGGCAGTGCTGGATACAGGCTTCCTTGGAAAAATCGTTGGAGTGTGGAGATCGCCCATTCGAGTTTGCTGGGTCAGATTGATCGTTTGTGGGAAGACTGCTGGGCCGAGCTAGGGCTGGATCTGTGCTGTGGAAGGAGAGAGGAAAGATAAGTGAATTGTGTTCATCTTATGAACATTTGAACCACTTGAAGAGGATACAGTGAATGTGGATCTGACTGTTGGAGGAGCTATGTGTTTCAGAGTGTGATGAGGAGGAATTAAAAGTGAAAACCCTGTAAACGAGCGCAACGGCCGGAGTGGGGCCTCTGTCCAACCCTATCGTGTGAGTGAATTGCAGTGCTTTTGCCTTATTGATACACATTGATTTATTGCTGTGGAATTGAAGTGAACACAAGTGTGCTGTGTCTTTGTTGAGAAGTGGCCCCCATCCATGCTTACACGTTCGTGGAAGGTTATTATATCTGCCCCCGTCAGAAGCCCAGAGTGATACAGTGAACTGAAGAGAGAGTACTTTGTACTGTGAAGATCCCCACCTGTTCTACTTGCTGTTTGAGCCCAGAAGCATACAGCACCACTGGTAAAGTAACCTTATGACTCACTGTCCCCCTATTGTGAACTGAAGAGAGAGTACTGTGTACTGTGACTATCCTCACCTGTTCTACTTACTGTTTGAGCCCAGAAGTATACAGCAACGCTGATAAAGTAATCGTTTAATCCACGGTTGCCCTACTGTGAACTGAGGAGAGAATACTTTGTACTGTGAAGATCCCCACCTGTTCTACTTGCTGTTTGAGCCCAGAAGAATACAGTGCCACTGGTAAAGTAACCTTATGACTTACTGTCTCCCTATTGTGAACTGAAGAGAGAGTACTGTGTACTGTGACTATCCTCACCTGTTCTACTTACTGTTTGAGCCCAGAAGTATACAGCAACGCTGATAAAGTAATCGTTTAACCCACTGTCGCCCTACTGTGAACTGAGGAGAGAGTACTTTGTACTGTGAAGATCCACACCTGTTCTACTTGCTGTTTGAGCCCAGAAGCATACAGCACCACTGGTAAAGTAACCTTATGACTCACTGTCTCCCTATTGTGAACTGAAGAGAGAGTACTGTGTACTGTGAATATCCTCACCTGTTCTACTTACTGCTTGAGCCCAGAAGTATACAGCAACGCTGATAAAGTAATCGTTTAATCCACTGCTTCATTACCGTGCACCCACGAGAGTACCCTGTACTGTGAAGAATCCTTACCTGCCATACTTACCGTCTGAGTCTGGAAGTCTGCAGCACCGCTGGGGGAAAAGTAAGCTTTTAATCCACTGCTTTATTATCGTGCACCAACGAGAGTACTCTGTACTGTGAAGAATCCTTACCTGCCATGCTTACTGTCTGAGTCTGGAAGTCTGCAGCACCGCTGGGGGAAAAGTAAGCTTTTAATCCACTGCTTTATTATCGTGCACCAACGAGAGTACTCTGTACTGTGAAGAATCCTTACCCGCCATACTTACTGTCTGATTCTGGAAGTCTGCAGCACCGCTGGGGGAAAAGTAAGCTTTTAATCTACTGCTTTATTATCGTGCACCAACGAAAGTACTCTGTACTGTGAAGAATCCTTACCCGCCATACTTACTGTCTGAGTCTGGAAGTCTGCAGCACCGCTGGGGGAAAAGTAAGCTTTTAATCCACTGCTTTATTATCGTGCACCAACGAGAGTACTCTGTACTGTGAAGAATCCTTACCTGCCATACTTACTGTCTGAGCCTGGAAGTCTGCAGCACCGCTGGGGGAAAAGTAAGCTTTTAATCCACTGCTTTATTATCGTGCACCAACGAGAGTATTCTGTACTGTGAAGAATCCTTACCTGCCATACTTACTGTCTGAGTCTGGAGGTCTGCAGCACCGCTGGGGGAAGAGTAAGCTTTTAATCCACTGCTTCATTACTGTGCACCAACGAGAGTACTTTGTACCGTGAAGAATCCTTACCTGACATACTTACTCTTGGGTCTGGAAGTCTGCAGCACCGCTGGGGAGAAGTAAGCTTCAACCCCCCTGCTCCATCATCGTACATCGACGAGAGTCTCTTGAACTGTGAGAAACCCTTGGTTGAATAAAGATTGTTACTCCTTTGAAACTTGTCTCTGTCTCCGGGTCCTCTGTTGTGTGCCTGTGGTGTCGGCTCCTCACGGTGGTGACTCAGTTAGAGGGGGGGTGGTTGGTCACCCGAGCGTTCCTCCCCTCGACCTGTGACACATATAGAGGAGGACAGATACAGAAAGAGACAGATAGAGGAGGACAGATACAGACAGAGATAGAGGAGGACAGATACAGTTTGTGTATACATCTACTTACATTTTAGAAATTCCACTGAAAATCCATCAATTTGCACAGAAGAGTGGCAACATGTGGGTTCACTGCAACCTGTTTTTTCTGCACCATTTGCCCTGTCATTTTAGATGCCACTTTTCCTTTTGACGACTTTGTTCCTCTCTCCGGATTAATGCCTACAAAGCGCCTACAGTGTCATAAAAAAACAGACAATATGTAATTAAGGTTGATTTTAGCTTATGAGGCAAGTCATCATGTTTTTGAAATTGGACCATATGTTAAATTCCAAGGAAGTTTTAGATGTCCACTAATTAAATCATCTGATTTAACTGATTAGTTTCACCCTGAAAAATGCAATCTTCTTTGTGTCATTGTGAGAAACATCGTATCAAAGGCCTCAAAAGATAATACGTATAATATGAACATGAATAGATATAATATAGATATAAACATGATATTCTATTTAGATTGAGTCTACATAGATAAAAGAAAAGTTCTGAAAAAACGTAACCTACATGTAAAATGCTTGTAATGAAGTTGTTAGAATTCAACCATTACCTTTGAATGAACTCCAAGGTACACACTGCCTCCTCCTGGTACTCAAGATTGAAAATATAATATGCAGCGAACAGAGAGGCAAGGCCAGACAGGAAGCTGGGCTGAATACCCTCACAGACAACCTCGCCTTCAATAGTCAGCAGCCAGTGCCCATTCGTCAAAGTGTCTCCTAAAACAATCAATTCCACATGTGACAATATATTTCTTTTCCAAGACCAAGTTCTGGTCAATCAAGAGTGTGTAGACTTACCAAGCACAATTAGTCGTGGGCTCCCAGGTATGGTGTGTGTCGCTTGAAGGTCAGCTGCTGTGCTGAACCTCTAGAGAGTGAAAAAGAAAAACACAATTAACTCCACAGGATCCCAGTGGAGGGCCTGTCCATATAAACTAATACAAGAACATACAAAAAAGCAGCAATATACTTACATTTGCAAGAAGCAGAAGTCCATCTGGATCCTCTCGAAAATGTGCGAGGATGAGTTTAATCACAAGGGGTCCAATTTCTTCCTCTTCATTGGATAAGACTTTCTTGACCACATCATTTGTGGGTTTGCTCTTAAAGAAGTCAACGAGAACTTTACCATACTCTTCTATGGCCTGGTTGAGCCTTTTGTGGATGGCGATACTGGTAAGCTCCTCAAAATGTGCATAAATGTACTTTTGCACAAACAGGTATGGCCATTTGCTTTTGAGGTCTTTGATAGGAGGTGCTTGTGTGTCATTGATGTGCTTTCTTTGCAAATAGTAAGTTCCCTTCATTATGGCACAAACATCTCCCCTGTCAGCTCCACTTTTTCCATATTGTTGGTACAAAGTCTCTAAAGTTTGTCTTTTTTCCTCAAGTACATCATCAGAATTTGCAAGCGGAGGCTCAGGCTGCCATTGCGCACATCCATATGTGGCTGTTGGTTCTCTACATTGCATTCTCTCAGGTGTGTCAGATACTCCCCCAATTCGTCGCCGGCGTGTTAAAGTATTATCTCTATTGACGTGTTCTACACGGGTTTTTATTTGTTTCAAGAGGGAGTAGTACCCAATTTCATTTCTTTCTTGAACATCAAAATCAGAAAAGCTCTTTGGATACTGTTTGACTATTTTTAGAGCAACAGCAAGGCACTGTGCTTTGCTTGGATTCTTTTCATGCTTCCTAATTTCATCAACAATGATGCGAATCATTTTGCGGCGATCAGGGGGGAGTGGTCTCTTTCTATTTGCTACTGCAATGCGTAATTCACTTGACATTTTGTTCCAGGGAACCTGAAATGACTCGAGCCAAGTAACTGCACCGGTTGAAGAAAGGCTTGGTGGGCTAATTGTTTCTAACGTGACAGTGGAGGAAGGCGGAGTTGTTGTTGTTGGAGGGACATCACTTGATATATTGTGTTCTCCAGCTAATAGAAAAAGAAAATACATAATCAAAAAGTCAGTGTTATGTAACTGTGCTAATATACGTTATCAAAAAATATACTTTATACATATACAGAAAGTCAAAATAACCTCTGTTAAAGATGTCTAGCAGTTTGCGAATCTGGATGGGTGGGAGCAAATCAGACAGGTCCACTCCAGGCGCCCCCTCTACATACTTTAGGTCATCTGTGCTCTCCACACCCCAGCTAATAAGTCTCTGCATCAACTGTTCCTTCTTTTCTTCTGAAAGAGCAGGAAGCGCTTTGGAAATGACCTTTTTTACTTCCTCCCCCACAGTTTCAGACATCATTCTAGAGAAGGAAAAGAGTGGTGAAGAGCAAACACTGACAGGCCACACAATTTGTACATGGGCAAGGGATGATAGTCTAATAGGTTTTCTTGGCTGACACAACACAGCCTTTCTGCAGGTTTCTCGGAAATGCAATGAAGGCCCTGATCAATGAGAGATGAAGAGTTATATCTTTCTGTGATGAAGTTGACATAATCTCCTTGAATGAGAATGGCTTTTATTTTGCCAAATACAATTCCATCATCAATTTGATCAAGCACAAGAAACATATTTTTTTTGTATTTAGTCCCTTTTACTTTTGCCTCATGTGAAATTAGTGTGTTTGCCTGACAGTTAAGGTGTGAAACAGCTTCTCTAATATTGTCGTTGTAATCGGATGGGCAAAAATCTGTTCCTTTTTCAACAACAACCTGGGGTGGGAACAGACTACCAGCACTTAAGTAAGCTTGAAATAGCTGATGCCTTTCAGCAAGAGTAGAGCAAATGTTCTTGAAATTGTGCAACTTTCTTGAACACTGCTTAAAATAAGTGTGCTTGCTTTCAAATCTGAGGGTCCAGAGACGAATGAGTGGCCCAAACTGGACTGTCAGTTCTGGATAATGGGTAACATAATGGTGTTTTGGCCTCAGAGGATGGTCAGGAAATAGTTTCTTTCGAAAATACATGTAGTCCTCAATCATTACCTTTAAGTAGGCGATCTGTCCAGAAGAAATGGCAGGTGCACAGACGAACTCTACCATCTGTCGGAGCTGCAAAACAAGTTGCCACACATCATTATCAGTTGGGTCCCGTATTTTGTCTCCTATTAACACTGGTAGCAATCTCAGGAAACACCAGTTCTGAACAGCATGCCCTCCAAGTTTATCACTCCCAGAATTTATCTCACATGGCTTATCATGTGCATCATTGCCTAGGTATCTAAATTGATTTATCCTTCTATTCAGTTCCACATATGTAAACTGTTTCTCAACTCTGACCAGATGTTTAATGCACAGAGCCAAATCATAGGACACAACACCTTCAAAAAGATCATGTCCAATGCATGGAGGCAAGCCAGGCTGGCACACATGGTAATGTGATAAGTCATTGAACAGTGAGTCAAATTTGACCCCCTTTTTGAGGTGCAAATCTTCTGCTTGGATATTACCTTTATATGAATGCACAGTCCTGCTTGGCCCCTTGGCCAATGGGTCTGCCACAAATGTTGGTCGATCAATTTCGCAAAATCTGCAAAAGAAGGAACTGGTGCTGAAATTTTCAACAAAACCTCCTATAGCATGTGAGCCAAGATTATCTCCAGCAATAGCACACACAATTGCTTTCCTAATCTCACCACTGGGCATTTGGATGCCACTCACCTCAAGGTCTTTGAGATCCTTTACCAACTGCCCCATCACCAAATCATGTCCGAAGAATTTGAAATCTTGCTCTCTGCAAAGAAGAACAAGTTGCATATGGTCAGTGTTTGACCGATTATGAGGCAAAATGTCTCCTAAAGTGAGATAGACTGCCAGCACTTTGTGTTTCTTCTTTCCTGAACCTAACGGATTAACTACTTCAAATGAATCCTGATAGAGAATCAAGCCCAGGGACATGGGATCTGACTTAAACAAAGCATTTTCTGCAACTACTTTTCCATCCCAAATGTCTTTAAAAACATTGCTGTCATGAACTTGCAAATGGGTGTTGCGGTGTTGCTCCCGCATGGACTCACTCTTAAAAAGACTAGAAAGTGTTTTTTTTATTGGAATGTATTGGGCAAAACATTCATTTCCTGCTTCATTGTTCCCTAAACAAATGGGAACTGGCTCAATGTAGTTGAAGCTCTCTTTAAACACGGTTTTCCTCCTCTGATCTGTTTTCAATCTACGAGTGTTGCAAGAGTGTAGAAGATCATCCACTTTAATTTCATCTACCACTCTTTCTATGTCTGTCTCAGTGACTCCAAGTAGAATCAATTTTTCTTTTAGTTTATTCAGCATATTTGACAGGCTCATGTCATGTATCTCCTGGAATCCTTCAATGATCGCTTGAATAACAGACGCAGGAAGCAACAACTTTGCCTGCAACTTAAGGTAAAATAGAGACAGATTTTTTAAAAACATCTCATCATCTACATGTTCTGGGCAAATCTCATCTACAGTCATTTGATTTGAGTTATCAGCCTCACACCTGTCCTCAGAATGGACCATAGACTCCAGAGAGCTTCCTTGGCTTGCACCTGTTATCTGAACAATGGTTTCAATTAGACTGTGCTCTGTCTTTCCTTTATGACATCTTGATAAATGCGATGTGAACGTTGACAAGACAGAATATGTCTTTTTGCACTGTTTAAATGGACAAGTTACTGCTGTGCCCTCTTTTAAATGGCTTTTTAGATGTGAAAAAAAACCAGCCAAATCCTCACAATGCACAGAACAGCATTCAATGTGACAAGTCAAATCAGTAACGTTACTGCAGAGTTGTGCCAAAGCTACAGGTTGTCTCTCATTATGATACCGGTATGAGTGTGATTTAAATGCATTAAAGCTTTTGAACACCAAACTGCAGTTAGCTATTCCACACTTAAAAGTTGCATTTGGCAAATATCTGTGTAATTTCATGTGCCTTACATAAGACATAACGGTCTCAAATTCATTTGAGCAAAACTGACAGATCATCTTGAAACTTATTATTTAGGATGCTAACTACCCTTATTTTCCACACTCAAAAAACATTGCTATCTGGAGTCAGACATTAAAATACAATGGATAGAAGGAACAAGGCGCTCAAAAAGTGCGCGAAAGCGCTCAAAAAAGTGCGCGAAACAAAACCCGTGTGTGACTTTAAATGCATTCTAAAGTTAAATGCTCTACACAACATGCATCATTGCTTAATATGTCTAAACGTTAGCCTTAATGTGTCTAAACGTTGCTTAATATGTCTAAAATGTTTTAAATGCTAATTGGCACGATACCTGATATAATTTCCAACTGACGCACACACAAAAAATATCTCACTTAACTTAACGATGTTATGTCAAATAATAAATTACTGTTTAAAGTCACTACGTTAGCGTTACTCTTGAGCCAACAAATGCAACAGCCAACGAATAATTTAGAAAATTACCTCTATAGCTAAGTGGAACTCCTTGCACAGCCCTCTCAACTTCCCACTCACTGTCACTGCACTAACGCAAATCGACAACTGAGACCAGAGCCAGACTCAGAAGCGCAATAAAAAATAATTAAAGGAAAAATATTCTACAACGCCAATAAGTCAACTCGATTGTTAATAGGTCAGCGCCGCGCTGCTCGCGCATGATCAGTTCATTTGTTCATGTGTCACCACCATAGACGGTCGCCACACTGGCCTTGTGCACCCTGTTTAAAAAAAAAAACTTTGCCAGGACGATAAAAACAAACACAAATATCTGTAAATTTAAAAAGCATATTACGTATACTATAAATGAACTAACGTTATACAATACACTAGGATTACCTGGCTGAAGATAAAGTCACACAAATCCACACCCAGCTAGCAAGTTAAACCGCTTGGAACAGCACCATTCTCCCATTCAGCGACACTCCGTGAGCGGGCTGACAGCAAGGCCATAGCAACGCGTTTTCATTTCGACGCCCGTGTTAACAGACGACTGTCTGACATAAATAATCACGACGAACTGTGCTAATTAACACGAAGTTCCCGATTACCTGGAACTTCGAAGTTCCCGATTACCTATTACCTGGTTGAAGATAAAGTCACACAAATCCACACCCAGCTGGCAAGTTAAACCGCTTGGAACAGCACCATTCTCCCATTCAGCGACACTCCGTGAGCGGGCTGACAGCAGGGCCATAGCAACGCGTTTTCATTTCGACGCCCGTGTTAACAGACGACTGTCTGACATAAATAATCACGATGAACTGTGCTAATTAACACGAAGTTCCCGTGAATAAACACTGGTGTCATTGAAAATGAATAGGCACTCAGGTTTTCCAGAAATATTATGCTATAGCGCCGGGAAAGGTGTTAAATCCTACCGCGGGCGCGTGAATCCTGGATTAAAAATAGTAACCGCTAACCTATAGCCTACCTTCATATACTGTGACAGGAGTTACAAAATATGAAAATAACTAATAGTCACTTACCACAGTTGTGTGCATGTGATTCTTCCTTGTCGCTACCCGAATCACGACCGTTGAAAGTCCCACGTCGATGGCTCTGCCTCTGATTTGAAATTTACAGCACTATTCTGTAAATTTGAGTCAAACTGCCACGCGACCCCAGAATGCATTGCAGTTTACAGCAATATGCTGTATTATTAAAAAACAGCCAGCAGCTGTAAAATATTGCTGTAATTTTTACAGCAATTCATTACAGTGAATGACATGAAATGCCTTGGGGCTGCGGAAATTTGCATAGCGTAACTCCGCCCCACCCCGTGGGTATAAAGGAAGTGAACGCAAAGGAAGTGAACGCAACCGCAGTAAGTCTTCGCTGAGGAGCCGAGACTGAACTCAGGCGTCTACCCAGCGGTACAGCAGAAGTGGCAAGGAGACGTAACTTCTCCGTTCCCTACTCAGGGAACGAGGGTTACATCCGTAACCGAGACGTTCCCTTTCGTAGTCACTCCGAGTTACGTCAGGAGTGACGGAGAATGGGGGTCTAAGCCATCGCGCCATCTTCATAGCTGTCTTCCAGTGCCCTGTGAAAGTCTGGACTCCTGAACTTAACTTATAACCAGGAATTCCTACTTTAACACAGGAATACCAAGGTACACTGGGAAGCATATCCCGGGAGGGACATGCAACCAATGCCTACCATAGGGAGGACTTAAGAATACACATATGGCCGTGTTAGGGACTACATATGGACATCACTGGAGCAACAACCTAGGGGTGGCTAGAAACTTAGCTCCAGGTGTGGCAGATGGCTTGCCAAGGGAAGACACATGCTCAGAGAGGCTTACAGTGGATAATACACATGTGACAGTTACCATAGTGAACCGTGCACACGGAGGCACCTAGCCGGCACCAGAGCAAGAGCAGTGGTGCCCGCATCTGGAGTGCTGGAGGACTCAGGGCTTCAACGGAAGACTCAACTGAGGAATATCGCATTTATCCAGTCCGAGGAGTGGAATGGCGAGCAAGCGAAGACACCTAAGCGGGTCCAGTACTGGCGGGAGCGAGTACGCGAGAGGACACCGGCTCAATTCGCAGATTATAGAATCTTGAGAAGGTGTTTGGTTTCGCCCAGCCTGCAGCTCTGCAGATGTCAGTTAGCGAGGCGCCATGCGCTAAAGCCCAAGAGGAAGCCACACTCCGAGTGGAATGGGCCGTCACACCAAGGGGGCACGGTCGACCTTGCTGTTGGTAAGCCAAAGCAATGGCGTCCACTATCCAGTGAGACAGCCGTTGCTTTGAGAGAGCCCTTCCCTTCTGGCTCCCCCCATAACAGACAAAGAGCTGGTCTGAGGTCCTGAAACACCACGTTCTGTCGACGTAGGCACGGAGCGCACGTACCGGACAGAGCAGTGCCAAGGCTGGGTCTGCCTCCTCCAGGGGCAGCGCTTGCAGGTTCACCACCTGGTCCCGGAAGGGAGTGGTAGGAACCTTGGGCACATATCCAGGCCGGGGTCTCAAGATCACGTGAGAGTAAGCCGGCCCGAAGTCCAGGCACGCTTCGTCAACGGAGAATGCGTGCAGGTCCCCTACCCTCTTGATGGAGGCCAATGCAACCAGGAGTGCTGTCTTCATGGACAGAATTTTTAACTCTACCGATTGCAAAGGGTCAAAGGGATGCCTCTGCAGAGCACTTAGAACTACTGAGAGGAAGTCTATCCATCGAGTGCAGAAAAAAGGAAAAAGAAGAAGGATGATGATGAGAAGAGACAAGTGCAAGGTAAGGTAATTTGAATTAAGGCATGGTAATGTTACACCAGGCGATCAGGCCTAATATTAACGGACACGTCCTTAATATAACTGTTAGTTATTATTACTTTATCTTTACTTATTTAATTTGCAAGTTGATGTTTAGTCATAATAGAGACAGAGTAACTAATGAAAAAAGTCGGTAGTTGGAACGTGGAGCATAGCTAGCTGTCCGTCAATTATGCTAAATCAACATTGCTTGATTGCAAGCAGAGTATGTGAGCGGAGTGGAGTGGGAGCGGAGCGAGGAGTGGAGCGGCATGATTTTGAATGGAGCGCGGAGCGGATTTTTTAAAAGTCGGAGCGTCGTGGTTTTCACTCGCTCCGAGCGCGCTCTACTACCCCTCTATCACGAGGACAATTCATGCCAACGGCTCATTATAGAACTGCATTTTTAGTAAGGATTCACGTGTTAAACACATTACGCTAGCATGATACAGATGGATCACTCAAATCAGAAAAAAAATGTGAGGGTTATGATGACGCCGATGGACATGAGTGGCTGCGGGAGGTTATAGTTATCAAGCCTGTACTGAATATGAGCGGGCACCACGATCTCATGAAAGTGCGAATCTATAGCACACATTTTATTTCTCCTGCCTATTATTATATGCCAAAAAATTGTTTGTGCGTGCAAATGACGCACACTAAACCCCTTGGTTAGGGTGTGAAGTGCGTTCTTGCCATTAAGTGCGTATCGTAGGCTATGCCCACGAGAAATAAAATATAGATAGCCTACGCACTTTCATGAGATGGGGCGCTGGATCGGGCGGGGTGAAAGCACATTTTAAACAGGTAACACTTATTTACCAACGCAATCGCTTTCTCACTAATGCATTGCATTCAAACAAATGTAATCATACAGTCGGCTATCTGTCAGTAGCCTATTTGATTTTAAATGAGCATGAATCTGTGAGAAATGTAGCGACCCGTTGATAAATAACTGATAAAAAACGTAGTTATTTTCTTCTTTCCGAACAAAATGTGCTCTGCAAAAAGCAGCAATGATATTTAATTTATAAAACAACATTGCAACTATTCTCCTAACGTTGTTTTTTAATTTATTTACTATGCCTATGTATCTATTATGATGAGGAGACATTTTGTGAGATTTTAAAGCATACTTAAATACTTTATTCGGAATTTCCTTGGGGAGCGAACACGGAGCGGTGTTTCTGATATCAGTGAGCGAGGAGTGGAGCGGGAGCGGTAAATGGTGAACCCGGAGCGGAGCTGGAGCGGAGTGATTATATAATGCTTGGAGCGTGGAGGGGAAATTGTTGCCGCTCCACTCCGCTCACATACTCTGATTGCAAGTAACGTTATGGTCCAGCCCAGCTCTGGGCTACAGACCGCGTAGAGACAGACGTAGCTCTTTGAATGCGTTTTCTTTTTAACTTAATGTTAAATGACCTACACTAGTTCTGGGAAAGAAAAAAACATGTCTCATAAAAAAATAGACACTTATTGCAATAAAAATAGTTTGATTTTTAACCATTAAAGAGAAAGAAAGTAAAAAGGAAGAGAAAGGGCAATCATTTGACTGTCAAAATCAAAATGAAGTTTAAAATAAAGCGGTTAAATACTAGCATTTTCTTCTGGTCTTCATTGAATAAGTAATTAAAGATTATTAATAAACATTAATCTATATACTAATATGAAATATTTTATATATTGTTTAGCTAAAACAATCAGGTAAATTTTAGTAAAGAATGTATTACTGTATGCATTAATCATAAAAGGTGAAAAATGTCTCACTCCATGCTGCACTCTAAAAAATGCTGGGTTGTTTTAACCCAACTTTGGGTCAAATATGGACTAACCCAGCTGTTGGGTTAAATTTTTACATTACATTTTTAACCCAACATTTCGGGTTTGTCCATATTTGACCCAAAATTGGGTTAAAACAACCCAGCATTTTTTAGAGTGTGTGAAGGTTTAAAATATGAACTTATGAAATAAGAGTTATTCAACCAATAATTAAATAATATCATTTAACCTTTGATTTCTTTTAATTTACTTTTAACATTATTTTCTGCTCACAATGTAAAAAAAATAAATTTCACTTTCTCAGGAGGAGCCATTCTTAAATATTTTGGTGGTCGTGGAGAAACATCGCAGGAGGCTGACACCAGAGATGACACAAGTAAATATGTCCCACTGCATTTCTTTTGAATTGTTTTGTGTACAACTTCAACATAGCTAATTATCCTCTTGCCAATACAATATTTTTGTTTTATAATCACAATTTACTATGTTGTCTTATTGTACTTCAATATTAATTTAAGATGAATGTGTTTTATCTAATCTGCATACTGTATTTATGATTATTTTATAATCTCAACAGCTGGAGGAGGTGACTCTAATGCTGCTTCAGTAGAGCACAGCGAGCGGCATTCTACAATGGATAATGTTGCTGGTAAGTTAGCTATAAATTGTTAATGCTAAATTAATCATATTTATTTGTTTACAACAAATTTACCTTATGGTGATATAATGATTAACAGTAACAGACTTAAAAACAAAGAAAACAACTAGGCCTAATCACAATGATGTTGGTGTTTATATTTCATGTCAGGCCCATCATTATCATGCCACACTAAAGGTGATGCAACATCTTCATCCCGACCGGTGTTTATCCCTGCTGGTTCCAGTGATACAGTTGGTAAGTTTAGTTTGTTCCCAGAATATATTTCTTCCTTTGTTATTAACTCAATTGTTTTTTACACAAGTAGCTAAACATTTCCCATCTAATCTTCCCACAGCTCCAACTGCAACTGCTGATCTAAGCCAACCGACCTCTTCGGTTACTTTGATCCCTGCTCCACCACCAACTGATCCTGCTCAGCGGCCATCAAAACTGTCTGACCAAGTAAGGGATGACTTGGTTTACAGAAGTCCTGCAAAGGTAGACAGAGACTTTGAATTCCCCAGGTCCCATTTGCACAGAAGCTTTCACTACCATCACCTGTTTCGAAACCTTGCAAATGGTGAGAAAGTTAAATGTGACTGGTTAACATACTCAAAGCAGAAGAATGCAGTCTACTGCTTTTGTTGCAAGTTGTTTTCGAGAAAGTCATCAAAGCTTGCCACTGAGGGTCAGAATGACTGGGTGAATATCAGTGCAATATTAAAGTCCCATGAAACCAGCCCAGATCATGTTAAACATTTGTTAGCATGGAAGGATTTAGAGTGTCGACTTAAAGCAGGAAAAACAATTGACCACACTGCGATAGCTCTCTTGCAAGCAGAGCAGAATCGCTGGAGAGAGGTAGTCAAATGTTTGATCAGCATCATTCAATCACTGGCTGAAAGAAACCTTGCTCTCAGAGGATCAGTAGATAACATCAACAGTCCGAACAACGGCAATGTCCTGAAAGAGGTAGAACTTCTTGCAAAGTATGATCCAGTTTTAAATGCCCACGTCAGACGCATCAGCTCTGGTGAAAATTACACTATCTACTTGGGGAAAATTATCCAAAATGAACTCATTGCTTGTATTAGTGGGAAAATACTTAGCACTATGGTGGCAGAAATAAAGCAGTCTGTAACAAGGCCCGAGACATGTTGGAATCCATACGCAGCTTTATTAGAGGTAAGTCAGACAGGCAAGGGTCAGAGATCGGCAGAACAGGGTTATCACAGGACGGGCACAGAGGATGGTCAAATAACAGGCAGAGAATCAGGACAGGCAGCAAACAACAATTATCCAAGACAATCCGGGTCGGGGCAGGCAGCAGACTAACAAGAGGTAGTCAAGATCTGAGTACTGTCTACATCGCTAATAAAGCAAAAAACGAGGCTTCTGAGGGCTCCTCTGGGGCAGGGGCGGTTTTGAGAAATTTTTTCTCCTCACTGCCAGTTCGGTTGTTCCCTGCCGGTTCGCCGTTCAGGGCACTGAGGGGTCAGCATCCCCGTACGACCCTCACAGTGGTGGACCCTGTGCAGGCTTTGGTTATGGTGCAGGAAGTACTGACACTTCTGCATAAAGAGCTGTAGAAGGGGTTCCTCCTCCCAGAAGACAGCCATTACTTCATTGTTTCCAAAAGAGGATGAGGGGTTGCGTCCTACTTTAGACCGGCGTCAATTTAACAGCAGGTTCCAGATTCTCAAATTCAAAGTATGCTTACGCTAAAAATGATTGTGTCACAGATTCAGTACGAGGACTGGTTTTTCACAATGAGCTTAAGGGATGCTTACTTATCTATCTATCCTCATTACAGGAGGTTCCTGACGTTACCTTTCGGGGGCAAAGCATACCATTATCAGGTTCTCCTATTCAGCCTAGGTTATCACCCCACACCTTTACAATATGCGCAAATGCAGCTCTGGCTCCTCTGAGACTCCAGGGCATTCACGTATTATACTATATCAATTATTGGTTGATTCTGGCTCAATCTGAGCATATGGCAGTTGGGCATCGAGATGTTGTCCTGTCTCATTTAAAGATGTTGGGGTTGCCGCTCAACGCCAAGAAGAGTGTCCTCTGAGGGACACTTTGCTAGGTGTAGTGACTCTCACAGTCATAGATGGGGTATATTTAGACCAGTCATTCACTGTTTTCTCAGAGTGGAAATACGTTTTCGCATGATCAAGGTCACGTGGCTATGCCTATGTGCCTTGATCATGTGGAATAACCTTGGTTCCTTGCCCAGGCCCAGTGTTGTGGGCTTCTTGTTGACGCATAGTCTTCGAGCCCATTGAAGAGGTTTCAGAAAAATTCCTCACTTTGAACACTTAATTTCTCCTTGCTATTTCTTCTGTCAAGAGAACTGGAGATTTGCATGCCCTGTCGGTTGCTCCTTCATCCCTGGAATTTGCACCTGGGATGGTGAAAGCATTTCTTTACCAGAGACCAGGCTATATTCCTAAGGTCCCAGCTAATGTTGGGGGGCCAATAGTGTTGCAGGCCTTTTTTAGACCTCTCTACTCCTGGGGCTAGGTTGCTTGCTTCTTAATGTGCGCAAGAACTTCACACAGAACGAGCATTTCTCATTATGGCGTAGTGGGTATATGGTTCTCACCGCGTCTCAAACGCAGCTCGAGATCCCTTGAAAGGGAACGTCTCAGGTTACGTATGTAAACCTGAGACATTTTCCATCTATAAGCCAAATGTTTGCCACAAGTTTGTGTTTCTCACTGTGTGCCATAGCTCAAACACATATGGTTCTCATGTATTCTTTGTTATCTGGGCCATATACCTCAAAATGAGTTGTGAACCAAGAGAACTTTTCCCGCAGATTTTAAAGTTATGGCAAAAACAAATATGGCCACAATTTGGTTCATATCTGAACATGCCATGCCACATCTATGCCATACATGCCAGATAATACCCACATGTGGCCCAAACATACTTGCTATCTGGCAATATACCTGTAAGGCAAGACACTACAGGTATATAGAGTCATTTTTTTATATAATAGATATCACAATGTACAGGGGTTGGACAATGAAACTGAAACACCTGGTCTTACAACACAATCATTTATTAGGATGGCGAGGGCCTCATTTTGTATCCAAATAAAGCACCAATTCATCTTGGGAATGACAGATCGAAGTCCTTCACAGTGACCAGTGGGATTTTGAGCCGTTCCTCTTCCAGAACAGTGTCCAGGTCACTATGATGCTGGTGGAGGAAAACGTTTTCTGACACCTCAATAATATTCAGATCTGGTGACTGTGCAGACCATGGGAGATGTTCAACGTCACTTTCATCTTCATCAAACCCTCTGTCACAAGTCTTGTGTGTGTTGGTGCATGATCATCCAGATACGCGGTTTGAGCATCAGGTGCTCATGATCCTACAGCTCATGATTTTTGACTCGTGTCCATCAAACACAGCCAGGATTGTCATGATATTGCAGTGCAAACCATCACTGATCCACCCGTGCTTCACTCTGTAGATTGGCCACCGGGCATATAGATGTGAAACCTCCAACATTTGGCCAGTGGCCAGTGTTTCAGTTTCATTGTCCAACCCCTGTAACTCCCTCAGTTGATTACTTGCACAAGTATATAAAAAAAATTTTATGATAAGTTTTTGAAATTTTATGTTTAATTATGCAAATTAGGCATTATCTCATTAAATATGCACAATTTTGCCTTTATTTTCAGTAGATAGATCTGAAAATATGATAAAGCCAGGTGCAAAATTTCAGGATATATGCTTTTATAACCAAAGAAATCATATTATACTGTCCATAGCCTTAAAAAAAATCGATTTTCACCATTTTTTTATTCAAATGTCATATAAATCAGGATAGGAATGATTTATTAACAAATCTCTCTGAAAATATTTTCAGAATACTGCTACATGTATCAATGGAAAGTTTGTTGTACATAGGTGCTACATTGGCTGAGATATTTGTATACTGGAGAATGACAAAAAACAACTGATTTTGAGAAAAAGGCATTTAAAGATTAAAGTAGGGAATTTAATACATTTCTATTGGAAAAAAATGCTCAAAAAAGGAATAAATATTATTAATTGTATTATTAAATATTAATAAAAATATTCATATTATTAATTAATAATATTAATATTATTACTCAGGCCCTTAGTAATAATAATATATAATATTTCAAGCACATGAAAACTGATTATTTAATAACATGGGTAACTCAATGAATCATCATTGGCAGAGTACACCACGTGATGCGTCTGAGTGAATCACGGTAGCAGAAACTAGCAGTAGCCAATGAGATTTCTTCATTAGCTTTAAATCACCCTTTGGACATTCACGATTGGTTACTGATAGAAAGGGAATGCCCATGTTTGGGTTACACAGCCTTGTGCAGGAGATTCAGAGCTTTCCAACTATACCTGTCATGACAGACTTCAGTAAACAGATAGAGCGTGGTATGACGTATTGGAATGCTAACTTCTCTGCCGTAAGTAAACAAAATGTAATAAAATTAACATAAAAAACAATATATTTTCAGCATTTTCTTTATAGCAGCTTGAAAGAACCAGGGCTGCCAACTCTTGCGCATTCAGCGTGAGACTCACGCAACTGACCAAAATAAAATTGTACTGAATTATGTTACACACAAGTGTTACAACTAACCCCTCTCTTTGTTACAATTAACCCCGGATATGGGGTAAGTTGTAACATTTGCACTTCTGTCACTTTCAGTGCAACTGTACGAAAAAAAAACTTTAAGTGTTCATTTGTAGCAGACATGTGTATGTTGCTTGTGTAAAAAAAATATTAATCTAACCTAATTATTTTTTAATTAATTGAGCCAAAACTAAAATGTGTTGTGCCCCGCTCTCCCCTACCTAATACAAACAAAACATCTCCAGTTAACTAGCAGAGCATTAATTTAGATCTAGCGCTAAAATGTTTTGTTTTTAAAATCAAACTCAGCGCTTGTTGCCGCTGCTATCAGTTGGCTCACGCAGTCTTCACTCGGACACGCACTGCGCGCACTTCAATCGTTGTAGCAGAGATTCATTCAGGTGAAATTACAAAATAAAATACAGACAAACATGTCCCTGCTTGATATAGACCGTGTAACCACTGATGAACATATTCGGTTTTGATGAGAGAAAAAAACCCTGTAATCTCTGACACTCTCTGCAAAAGATCTACCACTTGACCATTGAAAATCTCATATAAATACTCTCATATAAATAAAAAATATATTCATTTATCTATGGGTTGAGCAGAAAGGATCCACAGTTTGCACCCAGCACTTTTGAAAATACACTTTCGAATGTCCCTTAGAGGTTCCGTAGGATTTACAATTCTTACAATTACTAATATTACTATTCTTTATTCCTACTTGCTATACACCACTATAAAATATAGTACTGTATGTGTACATTTACAAAATGAGAACTGTGCACCCTTATTGCTCTACCAACTCACCAGGGAAAATCTTCAAGTTATAATGGGCCAATATTCACTACCGGTAGAAGAGCTATTGTACGTATATAACCGAGACATAACTCAGTCTTATGCTCTTTGAACCACCACTCAGCCATGGGAAGCTTTCATATATTGCTATTTTGCTCTCTGCTAATCGTGAACACGGGTTCAACATGCCAGCTGCTCAGTAAATTTGAAATGCCTAGTATTTTTAAAGCAGGGGACATAATGATTGGAGGAATTTTCCCCATTTTTAATAAACAAGAAAATGTAAATGCCTATTTTGAGAGAAAAATGCAAAGGATTAATTGTACAGGGTAAGTTCAAAAGCATGTTTGTGATGTTTGTGACCTACGTGACTTATAATAGTATTGGCAAGGTTCAGGCATGCATTGTTGTTCTTGTCAAATTTGTTTTACAGATTTGACCTACGTGCCTTCCGGTGGACTCAAGTCATGATGTTTGCAATAGATGAAATAAATCAAGATGAGGGTTTGCTTCCTAACATTTCTTTGGGCTATAAAATAATGGATTCTTGTGCTTCACCCTCTAATGTTTTACGTGCATCTTTCACACTGGTGAGTGTGGAGAAGGAAGAGGAATCTACAACTCAGTGTCAACTTCCTCTTACAGCTCTTGTAGCTGAATCAGGATCATCACAGTCCTTAGCTGTTGCTGGAACACTTGGACCATTCAAAGTGCCAATGGTAAAATAAATGTAATTGCATTTATGTGTTGCAGTGTTAAGTGATCATGTAATATAGTCAATTAACGGTCTAATTTATAATGTTAATTTTGTTTATTTAATCTAGGTAAGCTACTTTTCAACATGTGCATGTCTGAGTGACAGAAGAAAATATCCATCATTTTTTCGTACAATTCCAAGTGACTACTACCAAGCAAAAGCCTTAGCCTCTCTTGTAAAACGGTACAGATGGACTTGGATTGGAGTTTTGCAGTCTGACAATGATTATGGAAGAAATGGGATTTCAGCCTTTACAAAGGAGGTGGATAAAATGGGAGTTTGCATTGCATTTATAGGCACAATTTTAAGAACATATCCCCAAAGTAAAATCGTTGAAGTTGTTGAAATGATAAAACAGTCTACGGTAAAAGTGATTCTGGCTTTTGTACCAGAGGGAGATCTCTATCCCCTAATGAAAGAAATTGTGAAACAAAACATCACAGGAATCCAGTGGATTGCAAGTGAAGCCTGGGTCACTGCAGCAAGGCCCTCTACCCCTGAAATATTCAAGTCTTTTGGAGGCACAGTTGGATTTGTGGTACGAAAGATGGCTATGCCCAAACTTGGACGTTACCTGAAAAACATCAGTCCTTACTCTCCTTCACAATCTTCTTTTGTCAGTGACTTTTGGGAAACAATGGTTGGCTGTAAGCCATGTCTTAACTGTGAGCTGCTGCCATCTGCAAATATTACACGCAACAGCCAAGTGTGCTCAGGAGAAGAAAAACTAAATTACACTGACAAATTCTTTGATGTAACACAAGTAAGAGTAACATATAATGTTTATCAAGCTGTGTATGCAATTGCATATGCTATTCATAAATTACTGTTTTGTCAAAAGGACAAAAATAATGTTGTAAGACGGTGCCTAAATGTATCCCAGATAACTCCTAAACTGGTGAGCAAGTTGTTTAATTAATTTATTTAAACATTTACAAGTCTTAATTTAACAGTTTAATTACAGTATATTATAATTAACTATATTATACTTCATTCCAAGGTCAGTGATCAGTTACAGAGGGTCTCTTTTGTAGATAGATATGGACAAAATGTATTCTTTGATGAGAATGGAGACCCACCTGCATCCTATGAGGTCATTAACTGGCAGCTAAGAGAGGGGGAGGTACAACATGTTACTGTGGGCTACTTCAGTACATCTACAGATGGAACATATAAACTTACACTTAAAGAGGACAACATCCACTGGATCACTGGAAATTTGGTAGTATATACTTAGTATACTCAGTTATATATATATATATATATATATATATGTGTGTGTGTGTGTGTGTGTGTGTGTGTGTGTGTGTGTGTGTGTGTGTGTGTGTGTATACAGGGCTTGAACAACGAAACTTAAACACCTGGTTTTAGACCACAATAATTTATTAGTATGATGTAGCACCTCCTTTTTTGGCAAAATACAGCATTACTTCATCTAGAGAATGACAGATCCCTGCATTGTGGCCAGAGGGATTTTGACCCACTCCACTTGCAGAAGAGTGTCCAGGTCACTATGTGATGCTGGAGGAGGAAAAAATTTCCTCAATCACTCATCCAAAACACCCCAAAGTAGCTCAATAAAATGGTCACTGTGCTGGCCATGGGAGATGATCAACTTTAATTTCATGTTCATCAAACCATTCTTACTTTGTATATTTATCTATAATCATCTTAATACATGGTCCTCAAGAATTGTTAGGCAGTCATTGGCAGTGACGTTACCTTCTTGCACAAATAGTGGATCTAGGGAATGCCATTACATTTCAGCCCAAGCAATAACTGATCCACCCCTGCGCTTTACTCTGGGCATTGAACTGACCGGGTAGTACATTTTTTTGGGCTTTTCCACACCATAACTCTTCCGCATTAAGGTAAAGACAATGAAGATGGACTCATCCGTGAACAATATACAGTGAGTACGGAAAGTATTCAGACCCCCTTAAATTGTTCACTCTTTGTAATATTGTGGCCATTTGCTAAAATCATTAAAGTTCATTTTTTCCCCTCATTATTGTACACACAGCACCCCATATTGTCAGAAAAACAGAACTGTTGACATTTTTGCACATTTATTAAAAAAGAACCACTGAAATATCACATGGTCCTAAGTATTCAGATTCTTTGCTCAGTATTTAGTAGAAGCTCCCTCTTGATCTAATACAGCAAAGTTTTGGGAAAGATGCAACAAGTTTTTCACATCTGGATTTGGGTATCCTCTGCCATTCCTCCTTGCAGATCCTCTCCAGTTCTGTCAGGTTGGATGGTAAACGCTGGCGGACAGCCATTTTCAGGTCTCTCCAGGGATGCTCAATTGGGTTTAAGTCAGGGCTCTGGCTGGGCCATTCAAGAACAACTACCAAGTTGTTGTGAAGCCACTCCTTCGTTATTTTAGCGGTGTGCTTAGGGTCATTGTCTTTTTAGAAGGTGAACCTTCGGCCCAGTCTGAGATCCAGAGCACTCTGGAAAAGGTTTTCGTCCAGGATATCCCTGTATACTTGGCCACATTCATCTTTCCCTCAATTGCAACCAGTCCTCCTGTCCCTGCAGCTGAAAAACACCCCCACAGTATGATGCTGCCACCACCATGTTTCACTGTTGAAACTGTATTGGACAGGTGTTGAGCAGTGCCTGGTTTTCTCCACACAAACCGCTTAGAATTAAGGCCAAAAAGTTATATCTTGGTCTCATCAGACCAGAGGATCTTATTTATTACCTTCTTGGAGTCCTTCAGATGTTTTTTAGCAAACTTTGACTGAGGAGAGGCTTCCGTCGGGCCACTCTGCCATAAAGCCCCGACTTGTGGATTGCTGCAATGATGGTTGACTTACTACAACTTTCTTCCATCTCCCGACTGCATCTCTGGAGCTTGGCCACACTGATCTTTGGGTTCTTTTTTACCTCTCTCACCAAGGCTCTTCTCGCTCGATAGCTCAGTTTGGCCGGAAAGCCAGCTCTAGGAAGGGTTCTGGTCGTCCCAAACGTCTTCCATTTAAGGATTATGGAGGCCACTGTGCTCTTAGGAACCTTAAGTGCAGCAGAAATGTTTTTGTAACCTTGGCCAGATCTGTGCCTTGCCACAATTCTGTTTCTGAGCTCTTCAGGCAGTTCCTTTGACCTCATGATTCTCATTTGCTCTGACATGCACTGTGAGCTGTAAGGTCTTATATAGACAGGTGTGTGGCTTTCCTAATCAAGTCCAATCAGTATAATCAAACACAGCTGGACTCAAATGAAGGTGTAGACCATCTCAAGGATGATCAGAAGAAATAGACAGCACCTGAGTTAAACATATGAGCGTCAACAATTCTGTGTTTTTCTGTCAATATGGGATGCTGTGTGTACAATAATGAGGGAAAAAACAAACTTAAATTATTTTAGAAAATGGCTGCAAAATAACGCGTGAAATAAAGTGTGAAAAATTTAAGGGGGTCTGAATACTTTCTGTACCCACTGTATGTTTCACAATGTCCACGGGCCAAGATGTCCAATGCTGGCACCATTGAAACCGGCAAGATGCACACCAACAATTAAATTATATATATATATATATATATATATATATATATATATATATATATATATATATATATAATATGTGTGTGTGTGTATATAATCCCAATGAATAATTTTTGACAGATACCCAAAGCAGTGTGCTCAGACACCTGCCCAAATGGCACAAGAAAAGCACAAATAAAAGGACGGCCTATTTGCTGCTTTGACTGCATCACATGTGCTGATGGTTCAATATCAAATAGAACAGGTACACTAACCATCTGCACTACATTTACATATTTTAAAGTTTATTAAATGCTCCAATTTGATATTTGTTATGTGTTTTATAGGAGCAGCAGACTGCATTCTTTGTCCTGAAGAATACTGGTCAAATGAAAGACGAGACAAGTGTGTCATGAAAATTACAGAGTTTCTGTCATATATAGAAACAATGGGGATTATTTTGACTGCTCTGTCACTCTTTGGAGCCAGTCTTACTGTAGCTATTATGATTATCTTCATACACTTTAGAGAAACACCTATAGTGAAAGCTAACAATTCAGAGCTGAGCTCGCTATTACTTGTTTCACTTTTCTTTTGTTTTCTTTGTCCTCTTACATTCATTGGTGAGCCAACGACGTGGTCATGTATGCTACGTCATACAGCATTTGGAGTTACTTTTGGTCTCTGCATTTCTTGTGTTTTGGGGAAAACCGTAGTAGTTGTTAGTGCTTTTAGAGCCACTTTACCAGGAAATAAATTGGCTGGAAAATTTGGGCCAGTACAACAAAGAGTCGTTGTGTTCTCGTGCACTGCAATTCAAATAGTCATCTGTGTACTATGGCTTATAATAAACCCACCATTTCCAGAAAAAGTTCTTAAGTATTACAATAAAAAGATCATTTTAGAATGCAACACAGGTTCAGATGCTGCATTCTATGCAGTTTTAGGATATATTGGTCTTCTTTCAGCAATCTGTTTGATTTTAGCATTTTTAGCTAGAAAGCTACCAGATAATTTTAATGAGGCCAAATTCATCTCATTCAGTATGCTTATATTTTGTGTTGTCTGGGTAACATTTATACCTGCTTATATCAGTTCACCTGGCAAGTACACAGTTGCAGTGGAGATTTTTGCAATTTTGTCTTCTGCCTTTGGCTTATTGTTATGTATATTTGTGCCAAAATGTTACATCATTCTCATAAAACCAGAGAGAAACACTAAAAAACACTTGATGGGGAAATTTCAAAACGCCAGTCTTTGAGGTAGCTACATTATACGATAACAGTTGCATATTAATGTTGTGTTATTATTTGCCAATACCTGCCCATGTATTTGTGCATTGACAAAAAGAGAAGGAAAAGGGCAGCTATTAATGCAAAATAAATAAAATGCCTCAGTATACCACAGGTTGTGAAAATGTCTGTAATTCAATAAACAATGTTTCTCATATTATGAAATTACTGGCTAAGATAACAATGATGCATGCGATTTAAACATAAATGCTATTTAGTGACCAGACCCCAACTGTCACGGTTAGGGCAGGTTGAAGGCACGGAGACAGGATTACAATACCTCTGGTTTATTCAACACACTCAGATTACAGGAAAACTCAGGAACTTAGGAACTCTATGACTTGCAACACTAACCTTAACCATACAAAGACGATGACAAACAAAAACTGAGGGAAAACACAGGGCTTAAATGAACAGGGAGTGATGGGATAATTAACTGAACACAGGTGATGGGAATTGCTAATGAAACAGAGCGGGAAACACTAACAGGACTAAATCAAAAGTCACAATGACAGGGGGAAACAAGATCTCAACCACATAGAATCATGACAGTACCCTCCCTCTCCCGAAGGCGCATCCTCGCGCCGTATAACATCCAAAGGGGTGGGAGGGTGGGCGCCCTAGAGGCTGACGTTGGAATGGTGGAGCAGGAACGGGAAGCCTCCAAGGCGGAGCTGGTAGCTCGGGGAACTGGGGTGAAACGGGCTGTGGACATGGCCATGGCGGAGCAGGCTGTGGGCGTGTCCACGACGGAGCAGGCTGTGGGTGTGGCGGAGCAGGCTGAGGGTGTGGCCAGGGCTGAGCAGGACGTGGCAGAGCAGGATGTGGACGTGGCCAGGGCGGAGCAGGACGTGGCGGAACAGGTTTAGGGCGTGGCCCGGGCGGAGCAGGCTTAGGGCGTGGCCAGGGCGGAGCAGGTTGAGGGCGTAGCGGAGCAGGCTGAAGGCGTGGCCCGGGCGGAGCAGGACGTGGCGGAGAACAGCGTTTTAAACCTTATTTTTGGGGCAGTTTACATGCAGTTTTTATGTCCCGGTGACCAGTGAAAGTGCAGTTCTGACTCTCTGCCTATTAATTTAGATAGAGCCTGGTCTTGTTAAGTCAGAAATAGCTGCCCGTAGGCGTTGCCAGGATGGTGGCCGAGTAGCATGACTTGCCTAAAAGGACTTTGGATTAGATCAGTTCTGCAATTCTGTTGATTTGACACTGACGCGAGTTAACGTCTATCCATTGACATACGTCTATTAACTTAGTCAATTGTTATAGATCTAGACAGTGACATAAAACTACTATAAAAACATTGCACACTGTGTTTGCAGAAAAAAAGGTTATTAATGGTGATTACACGACAGGCTTGATTGTCCCTTGGACAAGTAAATTTTAGGTGAACATAATGTAAGTTAGGCCTACAATGTTAACGTATAGGCTACTTCTTGTGTTATAAATATTATAATATATTTTTAAGCTCTAATTAAACTTACACATTTATGATATTTAATTCATAGTAAAATCTAATTCATTAATAATAGGCTGTCCGTTTTCATGTCAGTTCGATAAATAAATTAAGTTGTAATCACCAACTATAAGCTTTTACAAAACCAATTAATAAATATCTTGCACTGAGAAATTAAAACGGTATTAAATAATGAAATGGGAGGTTTTATATTTAATATATAGCCTAACCAAGAAATTTGCATATTGCAACCAAAATTTTTTATTAAACCTAACTGTCAGTAGATGAGGTCAAGTCAAAGAAAGTAGTAGTTGATCCTCTTGATTTGTAATGTTTCGTTGGTGAAAAACTTTTTTTTTTTTTTACTTTTTTTTCATTAATCTGTTCAAAAAAAACACACAGAAAAAGCATTTAAGCTAAGTGTGCCATATTTGAAAAAAATGCGTCCCCTGCATGAATATGTGTAATTTGCCTGATTATGCATTGAATTATGCAATCGCATAATTGTGTTTTTCTCGAGGGACTGATTTAAATGATTGTATGTGTTTTATTCAGCTCTTTTACATTTCATCAAGTCGTTACCAGCTGTTACCAACTTGTAACTTTCAATAGAATGTTCTGTCTTTATTAATAATGAATAATTACTTTAATAATAGCATGGAAGTTACAGTCATGGTTCATTACTAAATATATTTAAGCATTTAAACAAAAGATGAATTGAAGAACACAAACTAGTGTTTGTTCTGCCCTTTGTTTAACATGTGTAGAGGTTGTTCTTCTGCGTTGTGTTATTTTAGATGTTTTTTAATAAAAGAATTTTCCACACAAAGCTGGTTGTACGAATGATGAATTTAATCACAATGCCTGTATGATAAACACAACAGACAGGCACTGTTAAAGGGTTAGTTCACCCAAAAATGAAAATTAATTACTCACCCCCATGCTGTTCCAACCCCGTAAGACCTTCGTTCTTCTTCGGAACACAAATAAAGATATTTTTGATTGAATCTGAGAGCTGGATCAGTCCTAGATAGACTGCCTAAGGGACTGGCTCTTGACGGCCCATAAAGTCATTAAAGAAAAGGTTTAAATATTCCATGTGCCTACTGCGGCTCAATTATAAGTTTATCAAGCGACGAGACTACTTTTTGTGCGAAAAAAACATAAATAACGACTTTATTCCACTATTCCATTACTTCCTTATGGGCGCATGCGTGAGAACTGAGACGAGGACGTTCTCATTCGTCTACTTCTTGTTACTGGCTGCTCACCGCTTAGGAGTTTATTTGGGATTTTTGTCATTCCACCTAAATGAACTGTTGATGTGTTTTTTTGGATGTTATGATCAGTAATGGATGAAGCAATAATGAGTTTTGGGTGTTAAACAGTGTGATACATGGATTGTACTTGGACCTAAAGCATATTTTGTCTATAATTCATGGCTTTTAATAGAAATGAGTGGAATTTTAGCATAAAAATCTTTTCTCAAAATGATTTTCTTCTCACACTCCTAGTAACAATTTTACACTTCTACCAGAAAGACTCGGGAGAATTATTGAATGAAATAAATGTATTTTATAAAGAATACAGACGAAATAAAGTAGACACTCGACAAGCTCCATCTATGTTCATTGGCGTGGGCTCCGTCATCCGTCTGGGTCTGTGAATTGACTGGTAGGTCCTGTCAGATAGTCTAGGCTGGGCGGAGCCTATACCCCCAAAAATAAGGAATATGAGATGAATTCCTTACGTACCTAAAATGATTCTGGAAGTAAGCAGGGAAGTTAGAACATGTAAAAGCTGATAACGACTTCGAGAAACGCCTTAATTAATGCGTATCTGACGAGCGATTAGAGCCATGATGTAGATGAAATTAATAGCAAGAGTGGAAATGAAGTTAATGGTACACTGTGCTCTGGTAAGATACGAATCCTAAAAGAACTGAAGCTACGACTGGCGGAGATTATAAACCACGATAGGTTTGATAGATGCCCTCGATTCGTTACTGGTTACCATGGAACCTTTGATATGCTCAGAACCTAGCTTTGCTTATTCGTGAATCTCGTTAGATTACGATGCCTCGATAGGCCGAGATCATGCCGAATTCCCCGTGTGCTTCGATAAGCAGAGATGGGAGATTGAATGAGATTATTTCTTTAAAATCTGACGATACTTTGAGACTGATGTCCGTCATCAGCGTGAAGTATTGTTTTATAGAGCTACGTGAAAGCTCACTTGATGTTGATGCCTCGACAGCCAAATTTCCATGTATAAACGAAACGAGAGCTCGATAGCATTACTGCGATGGCTACGTTAAGCCCGAAACGAAGTGAATGATGTAGGTTCGATATAACCTTACGTTTATGATCGTTGAGACTGCTGCCCAGGGATGAATTTGCAATTCCAATAATTCGTTCGATGGGGCCTTGATAGGCAGAATTAGCTCATCGAAAGCAATGTCGGAGCTTCGATATCTTGAGAAATAGATACCCGAGATAAAAGCCACGGAGGCTATGATTGAATATTCCGTTGCTATGAAACGCGATGGACTCAATCGGTTGAAAAAAAAAAGAAGCATTAAGATATATTTATAAAAGCTCTTGTTGAACCGTAAATAACAGAACAATTAAAGGAGCCTTAATTAACGACGTGTTGAGACTTGATTAATTATAGCGAATTCTGATTTAGGATCAGTCTAGACGTTAGGCTATACATGAACCACCACCAGTAGCTAGCGAATAGAGTTACCTTGAGGGTAGGTTGAGAGGGCTTGTTGAGCATTTAGAAGGACGTGCACCTCGGATCTGATGTAAGTCTTGTAAGCCGATGAAGACCATCTGCCCATCATTTGGATTGTGGAGTCAGGGACTCCGAATTCAGCTGCCGTTGTCGCTGCTCCGATGCGGAAGGAGTGCCCGGTGTAAAGTCGTGTAGGAAGTCCGCATTGCTTAAGGACAGAAGCTAAATGAGTTGTGAACCAGAGCTTTGTCATCGGAAGCCCTGTTCGGTAAAATAAATAAAGGTGAGTTTATTGGAAAGCACGGGCGTGCTTTGAGATATTGAACCATCGAAGAGTACGAGCAATAGGGATTATTGATTTTAGAAACAGAAATGCTAACGCCCGATCCAGAAGAGTCAGTTTTCGAAAACTTGAGCAATAGATTAAAATATGAGGGATAAAGACGTAGATCTGAGATAGCCAAGCCACGAGCCAAATTAAAATGATTGGAGTCAGACGCATATTCCCCTAGTCGTAAAAACCCGTTAAAAGCGGTTAGGAACACCACTTCTAAAAGGATGTTAACGTATTCGCAGAACGGATTGTTGGGTAATGAAAATACGAGCTTGTGCAGAAGAGGTAGAGTAATGGGGAGGCGTTTATCTGGAGTCTTTAGATATGATTTATCTATTCCTTTCAGTAAGAGCCGGATGGTGGGTGTGGAAAAAAGACTCGGAAAATTGGGATTATAAAATCGTGCGTGAAATTGGATGCCAGCTAACAGTTTGCGAATTGTGGCGATCTTCAGGTGCCGAGATTCGGAACAATGAACTAGGAACGCGCAAACTGTCGAAATTAAGATAGGCATTAGGGGAATACCGAACGAAATCGGGACCAAGCGGAATTATATGATTGAAGTGTTAATGAAGATACTCCTCTAGAGATGTAAAACCTGGCGGAATTTATTAGGCTATCGAATTGAAAGTTTAGTCTAGGATCAGCTCGGCTAGGTCCGGACATGGCGTTGGATTCTGGTTCGCCTCTGGGCAGAGACGTCTGAAAGCCTGCAAATGAGGGCGGGAAAGAGCATCAGCAATTATGTTTAAATGACCTGGAATGTGAACGGCTTTAAGGATGAAGTTGTGCGTGACAGCTTGCCAAATCAGCCGACGAAGTAGAGACATAATTGAAGGGCATTTTGAACGCCCTTTATTTATTATATCGACTGTAGCTTGGTTGTCGCAATGCATTTCTATGCGTTTGCGGGACCAAGCAGAGCCCCAGAGGACGCACGCTACGACGATGGGATATAATTCGTGGAGAGCAATCGAGGACGAATTCGCACTAAATAAATGAAAAGCTTCCGACCATTTCTCTGAGAACCATTGCCCTTGAAAGAAACCCCCAAAACCTTTAGAGGGGGCTGCGTCGGTAAAAAGCTCTAGCGCAACGGATGATTCGTAAACGTTGTTATAAAAAAAAGAGATGCCGTTCCAATTATTGAGCAGGTGTGACCAGAACCTGAGGTCTGATCTGCACCCGTCATCTAGGAAGATCACGACTTGCAGGCGGTCAACGGAATGAGCGAGCGTGAGGAGGCGAGAAATGAAGGAACGACCTTGGGGAATGATTCTCATGGCGAAATTGAGATGCCCGAGTAGGGAGAGCATGTCGCGTTTAGAAGCCGTGCGGGCTACGAGAAAAGATTCCGGAACCGCTCTTATTCTGGAAAGTTTGTCGTCGGGGAGAGAGGCTTGCATCAGAACCGAGTCGAGAATGATACCAAGAAATTCAAGGGAAGTAGCGGGACCCATGGTTTTCTCGATTGAAAGGGGCACGCCTACATCGCTGAATAATGATTTGAGTGAATCCAGTACTGAGCTCTGTGTTGAGGGAAAATCTATTAGTAAGAAATCGTCGAGTAAATGTAAGACGAATGGGAGCTTACAAACGTTCAGCAGGATCCAGCACAAAGCCTCAGATAGACAATTAAAAATATTTGGACTACTTCTACAGCCGAACGTGAGTCTTACAGCGAAATAGAACAGAGATTCCCATTTGACGCCGAAGAGATGCCAATCAGAGGGGTGAATAGGCATGATCTTGAAAGCGTCGGTAATATCTGCTTTGGCTAGCCAAGCACCGTAACCTGCTAGTTTGATTAGATGGATAGCATCGTCGACCAAAGCGTAGTACAGAGAAAATGGCTCTGAAGGAATGCATTCATTAATGCTCGCTTCGCTATTAGAATGTGGAGACGACATGTCGAAAATCAGACGCTTTTTCTTCTCCGAATATTTGCGTGTAGCTACGCCGATGGAATTGATACGATACAAGGAAAAGGGAGATGCACTAAATGGGCCAATTAAATAGCCTTTATTTAGCTTCTTGTCTAACAGGCTTGAAACTGTCTCTGGTTCTACTAAAGCAGACTAAAGATTATTTGCGACATAAGAGGTGGACAGGGGAGAACAAGCGCCGACCCGGAATCCTTGAGAAAGTCCTGTAATTAGGTAGTCGACGAAAGAGAAATCTGGATGAGAAGAAAGGTAGCTGGAGAGAGTGGCGATGTTGATAGGAGTAGAGGGATGGCCGTTTAGAACTTTTTCTGAGGCGCTGCTCTTCCTCTGGCCGCTGGTCTGAAGCGTCGTGGGCAGACAGATTTTGGATGCGGGTCTCTGCAAAAGCTGCAAATATGCGAAAATTTATGTTTAGCATAATTACAGACAGATTCATTGAAGTTATTGCAAAGAGGGGTGCCATTGAAGGCGATTATAGGTCTGCCTTTTACGTCAAAAGTCGCGTGTGCAGGATCAGCACCATGGAGAGCGGCTGATTCTCTTGGAGCAAGTCCTTTGGGGCAAAAAGCAGCTGAGTGACCGTGCGAACTGCACACGACGCAAGCCAGAGCTCGTTGACCTCCGAAATGGCGAACCAACAGTTCAGAATCGGCGACGGACCAATCCAGTCTAGTGTTAAACAGGGTGGTGAAGGAGGCCGATTTCGCAGAATAAGATTTGTGATACTCATAAAAGAGCGTGCCTCCGTATCTTTGATTGAAATCGGCCAGCACGGCGAGGTAAAGATCTAATTCTTCCCTGCGATCGGGGAAAGCTTGGCATAATGTATCCCTGAAGATTCCGAACGCTATGACGAATTCGCCGAATGATAGATTACATTGCAATCTGGGATCAGAAGATTTCAGGAAGACTGCCACGTCGCCGCAATCGACCATTTTACGATCAGCTGCAGGAGATGGTAGCAGTAAAGCAGCTAAATTAATATCCTTGCCTAAGATAATGTCTGATCTCATTTTTGAAGACACTGTGACTGCAGCGGGAGGGACGAAACGCCTACCGAAGTTTTGAGCTGGAGTAGCCGTAGAGAGACTGAAGCCCGGTGTGGATGCTGAAGTGGCAGCGTTCAGAAATGGCGGTCGATTTGATGAGGAAAAAGCCGGAGCTGCTGACGTAGCGGGACCCGAAGCCTGATCGGCCATACCAGGAAGAGTGGGGAAAGCAGAGAATAATCCTGAAGATGTTGATGGCATGTTTAATCCGGTATTCTTCGAGGCGAAGGCAGCTTCGAATACTCCTAGCCTTGATTCGAATCCTTTGACTGTTTCCGTGAGACCTTTAATGGAGTTTAAGAGCTGAGTGTTGAGTGCTTCCGATCCTGCTTGTGGTGAAGGAAAAGGCGTTGGTGCGGAAGACTTTGCCTTTTTGGCTTGGACTGGTGGAGAAGACTTAGGGCCAATCCCAATTCTACCCCTTACCCCTTCACTTTCCCCTAGCCCTACCCCTTCGCCTTCCCCTTGACCCTTGAAACAGAGTGGCAATGCATAGGGGTGAAAATATTCCCCTAAGAAATGGGACACCACTTCGCCTCCGTTAAACGTCATTATAAGTCGTCGCTAGCGCCTACGTCACAGGAGATGCGCGGATGTTTATGCCGTCGATAGCTGCAGTTATCTCAGTCGCGTGGGTTACAGCTATTTTCTTGCATTTATCTTGTGAAGTTCGCAGGAAACAACGGAGACGACGAAAATATGTTGCGGGACTATCGTTAGCAAACTACAGTAATTTTAGCGATTTTTTTACAAACGTTTCTGTGAAGAAAATGACCGTAAATATGAACACAATATTGAATGTAACATAAAGCAAATCATTATTTGTCGTTACAATACTTATTAAAGCCACAAATACTTAAATTTATCGGTCTCCTTTGTCGCTTGGGCAGCCAGCCTGGGTTAGCAGTGACACTTCTCATACCCCTTCGTTTGAAGTGTGCTCCCGAAAAATCTTCGTTTGAAGGGCTATCTGGCCCTTCCCCCTAGCCCTCCCCCTCCAACCAAAAGAGAATTGGGACAACCCTACCCCTTCACGTGGACGCGCAAAACGGAGGGGAAGGGGAAAGTGAAGGGGTAAGGGGTAGAATTGGGATTGGCCCTTAGCAGTGCGCTTTCTACCTGCTGGTTTGGGTTGAGGGGCTGGAGCCGATTTAGCTGGAGTATCCTCATCGGGTGGGGCAGTGGAGGTGCCCAGAGTGTTTGAAGCAAGAAGAATTAAGTCATTACGTGAGAGGTCGTTGCTGACCGGCAGCCCGCTCCCTTCCAGGAGAGTAATGATTTTCTCGGAGGGTAGTTGAGCCCATGGGGAATCCCGGGTTTGGATGCGGCTGCTTCTACGCACTGACTGAGGAGACGGTGGTATGAGATTGTCGTCTGAATCGGAGGAATCGAAATCCACGATCTGTAAGTGGGACATGTTGAGCTGCGTGAAGATGCGCGTAACGAGAAGAAACTTTTCTACGACACCTACAGCAACGAAAGGGGAAGGTAAGGTCAGTCGTTTATATTTGATTTAGAGCCATGATTGGTAACTTGGAATTACCAATTAGTGACGTTGAAAAAGAGTCTTTCTGGTAGAACTTACGCTGACGCTTCCATTTCTGTAGCATCTACATACACCAAACTTTACAGCGGTATTCCTAACTGTATTGTGAAGGTTTGTTCCGAGGGTTTTGTTGATACATCATTCTTTTCCTGATTTATATGACATTTTATGCCAAAAAATAGGGAGGAAATCAATTTTTTAAGGCTTCCTGATTTATATGACATTTTATGCCTAAAAATAGGGAGGAAATCATTTTTTTAAGGCTATTGGCAGTATTTTCTGATTTACAGGGTAACAAAAGGAGATATTCATAATCCCCTCTGAAAATGTATTTTCATTGAATAAACCAAAACATTCAAAATATATGTAAATTAGTATATATATAAATATATATAATTAGATATAATTAGATATAGCCTGATTAGCATATATATATTTTTTTTTAATTACAGAAAACTTGCCATACATTTTCATGGTAACACTTTACATTAGGATTCATTAGTAAACAGTAGTTAATTGACATGAACTAACCATGAGCAATACATTTGTTATTAAACTTTTCAACTTTCATCTTTGTTAGTTAATAAAAATGCAGCTGTTCATTGTTTTTTCATGTTAGTTCACAGTGCATTAACTAATGTTAAAAAGATTTCAATATAGTATTAGTCAATGTTACATTAACAAAGATTAGTAAATGCTGTATACAGTACGTGCAGTTCATTATTAGTTCAGGTTAGCTAATGTAGTTAATTAATGTTAACTAAAGAACCTTATTGTAAAGTGTTACCATTTTTTATCCTATTCATGTGAGTAATCAACTGGTAAAGTTTCATGGTGATCTCTAGTTAAAATTTGGTCTCTATTCACCTTGCAGTGTCTTGCCTTAATACATGAGCAGTAGTTACAATGAAATTAACAAAATACAACATACCAAGCTTATGTATTTTTTTATCATGTTAAAATGTGGGGGAGGTGTGCATTACCATTAGCTCAAAGAAAGAAGGCATTATATTCACAGTCTCTTGGTACATTAAAGATTGACAGTAGGAACTGCAGATTCTATTGGTGTGTTTCTTCTTGAATTTAGGCCTTCCCTCAATTACAGATTGTTTATAAATTCTGTTCACACCAGATTATGTGTCAGTTATGGCACTATTTTATGCCACCCTCCTCACACTTTGGTTTCTGTTGTGTATTGGTGTGCATAGTCAGTATAAAAATAAAGATAGGTGCATCTATCAGGGAGATGACGATACATACACCTTTTACCAGGGAGGGGATGTGGTTTTGGGAGGGCTCTTTCCTTTGCATTTCAGTCCTGTATCATCAGTTTCTTCTTTTAGGACCAAACCTAAACCTACTAAGTATAAATTGTGTGTCAAGTATAAATTGTGTGTTGTGTTTTAAATTTCTTCTTATAATTTCTTCTTATTTCTTCTTATATAATGCGTAAAAGAATACAACTGTGGAAAATTGTTCTTTGTCCCTCCGAACTAAATTTTTATTGGCTTCATTGCAGTTGTTTAATTCATTAAAATTCAGGAAAATTCATAAATTGTGTTTTTGAAATCTGTTGCAGCTTCACCCCTCGAGCACTGAGGTGGATGCAGACGATGATCTTTGCTGTGCGAGAGGTAAACCAGAGGCAAGACCTTTTGCCAAACCTATCTCTGGGTTACCACATCAGGGACAGTGGTGATGACATACCAGTATCTGTCAAGAGATCTCTTCTCCTGGTCAATGGACAGCCTGAAAGGGACAGTGGACAGAGCTGTGAAGACACACAAAAGCAGCCGAGCCCTGTAATTGTGGGAGAGGCATCATCAGGAATATCCATGGCTGTTCTGAGAAGTCTAAGCTCCTTCAAAATACCTTTAGTAAAACAAAATGTTAAATATTGTATTAACAATAATATAATTTGTTTGTCTTGGTAATAAAAACTGTGTTGTATTGACGCACGATAATCATTTTGGTCCATATACAATGTTATGTTGATATAGAAGTTGCTATTGCACTGCTAATCTTACTTTTTCATATTTTAGGTGAGCTACTTTGCATCCTGTTCCTGTCTCAGTAACAAGAGAGAGTTTCCAGCATTCATGCGAACAATGCCAAGTGATCTATTTCAGATTAAAGCTTTGGTGAAACTGGTTCATTATTTTCAGTGGACATGGGTCGGGGTGATCGGTGTGGATACAGACTATGCTCGGTTTGCCATCCAGCTCTTCCTGAAAGAGTCGGAAAAATTTAATATTTGCATTGCTTATGTAAACCTTTATCCTGTTGCACTGACACAAGATGCAGCAGAGGAACTTGTGAACATTTTAAAATCTTCTTCTGCCACTATCATAATAAGCTTCTCTGTGGACTCATATCTGCATGGTATCCTGGCAGAGTGCAGACGGCAAAATCTCACACATCTTCAGTGGATTGCCAGTGAGGCCTGGGCCACATCAAAAGCCCTCTGGGAGGATTTTGGGGATCTGTTAAAGGGAACATTGGGGTTTGCCATACGGAGAACTGATATCCCACATCTTGGCAGTTACCTCAGAAGAGTAAATCTTTCTGTTGCTGAGACGTCCCATTTTCTATCTGAGTTTTGGGAAGAGACTTTTCATTGTCGACTGAATGGCTCCGTAAACACCCATGTACATGGAGAAAGGGCACAGAACTGGCCACCCTGCAATGGCAGTGAGAGTTTGGATGATGTGTACACTCCTTTTACAGATGTATCACAACTCAGAGTGTCCTACAATGTTTATAAGGCTGTGCATCTAATTGCACATGCACTACATGACATGAGCACATGTGTCCCAGGAAAGGGCCCCTTTCAAAATGGGACATGTGGGAGCCTATATAAAATTCTGCCATGGCAGGTGTGTGTGTGTGTGTGCGTGTGTTACTTTATATTTTACATTCTCCTTCTATAATGTGTTAATAATGAATTATTATTGTGCAAGTATTTAAGCAACTGCTAAATTATACAAAAATAAGGGGAATATATGAAGAGTTCAGTTGCAAAAGCCTCTAAATGCCATTTGAAATTTTCTTCTTTAATGATGATTTTTATCAAACTTGTATATTTAAGTTCAGTATTTTCACTTAAATAACAATTAATAGGTAATTATCATTGCCATTTAAGTGAAATTACTGAACTTAAATATACAAGCTTGATAAAAATGATCATTCTAGAAGAAAATTTCAAATGGCACTTAGAGGCTTTTGCATCTGAACTCTTCATATATATATATATATATATATATATATATATATATATATATATATATATATATATATATATATATATATATATATATATACATGTATGGATTTTAATGTGTTTTAAAGTATTGCATTATCCTTTCTCTCAACCTTCATCTAAGCTCCTGCACTACATGAAACAAACACATTTCACAACATTAGGGGAAGAGGTCAGATTTGATGACAACGGTGATCCAGTTGCATCCTACGATCTGATGAACTGGCAAAGAGGGTCTGATGGCTCCCTTCAGCTAGTGAGGGTGGGATTCTATGATGCCTCCCTTGAAGAAGAAAAGGACCTAATAATAGATGAGCCAGTAATTATGTGGCACAGAGGAGAGAAGGTGTGTGCCATCCCACTCATCACCAGATATTTTTTACTATGTTTGCTTTTCATTCAACTCTACTTAATGTTTACTGCTGAACTAAGAAGTATCCAGTTTCATAATTTTAAATGGAAATGCACTGTTGATTTTTTTGTACTAAACATATACACATTGTAATATATTATTATAGATATGTACATTCATTATTTTATGAAGATCAGGGGTGTTCAATCCTGATCCATGAGGCTCACTGTCCTGCAGAGTTTAGCCTCACCTAATTAAACACACCTGAACCAGCTAGTCAAGGGATCTAGCCCAATACCCACACTTTTAGTTTTGGCTAGTTTTGGATGTATACTAATTCCATAGTATCTCTAATACCACTTTGATGCTAAGCATATCCCATCATGCATCATGTTCAAGAAATCGCATGTGCTAAAAATTTGAGATTTTGAGAAAAATTAGATATTGGGTTAAATATTAAAATGTGCAGCGCACAGACAAACATTGGAATGTTCAGGAACAGTGTTTAAAATAACTTTCAACAACTCTAAGTTCGCCACCCAGACACAAAACTGACATTGAATCAACATGGAAACGACATCTCTCATGACATCGAAACAACGTTGATCTAGCTGGCATTGATTTGCTCATCGAATTAACGTTGAACCAACATTCGACGCGGCATTCTTCAAAGCTAAATGAAAATTGGTAATTGGTTTGCAATTGGTTTGCTTTCCTAACGTTGAAAAAACCGTTGATTTCAAGTTGATTTTCCGTTATTTTTGAAGAATGACGTGTCTGACGTTGGTTCAACGTTAATTCAATGAGCAAAACAATGCCAGATCAACGTTGTTTCGATGTCATGTTTCCACGTTGATTCAATGTCAGTTTGCTATCTGGGCAGCCTTAGGACAAACTTTTTCGTGGTGGAAACAACAGCCATAACACTCTTCATCTTTTCTAAAGCAGCACAACCAGGCCTCACCAACTTTTTGTTATTCTGTGGCAATGATTTTATTCAATATTAACCTCACCTCCAATCACATACATTAGCTCAGAGATACACTCGTTGAGGATCACACATTAACATGATTGACAAGGTAGTTTGACGTCAGAAACATCAGCATTTCAAACCGCGTTTTTGAGACTGTCTTAGGTTCACTGGAGTTTTAAGGAGAAAATACTCATCAAATGGTGTTGACTTATGAATTTGCACATGGTTAATATCTCCCTTTGGAGTGAACTTTGAGCTTTGTAACCTTGCAAATCTTTTTTTTATGCACAAACAGCAACATTATACATTAGCTAAAGTTGAAAACGTGAAAAAGCATAATAGGATCCATTTAAAATCAAAATGTGTAAATTAAGCTCTTTAAAAAAAAAAGCTATTTTTTAAAGCTATTTTTGCAACACTGCAGTCTTCATGTCACTTGAACAATTGGACCAAATACAGGAAATAGTATTATGAAAGTAGACAAGTGCTCAACTGCAAAGACTGCAAGCACAGGTATTGGGGCAGGCCCAATGACTTCAGACTTGCTAGAAACCTCCAGCACCCCTCCAGCATATTTTGACACCCCTGATTTAGATGATCCTGCAACATTTTAAATTATTTAGAAAATTGTGCATAAAGTATGCTGTCCTACAAAGGCAAAGTGCAGAAACTACGCAAACAAAGAAAAGGAGAAAAAGTCCTTTAAAGTTTTTATACTAGCCAGTCAAACATGTTATGGGTAGATTATGTGGTAATGCATCTCCGAAACGGGACATAATGTAACCCAGACATTTTTTCACCAGACAGAACACATGTCATAAAGCCCATTACAAGTCTTAACTCATTTTTGACCAAATGTGTAGTTACTGTGCTTTGCCTTTGTAGGGCAGTATGGTTATTTGTCAAAATATCCCTATATAAAGAGACATTGAAGTAAATGTAGAGTTGTTGTGTTGTGGTCATTAGGCACCAGAATCATTGTGCAGTCAAAGCTGTCTGCCAGGCTCCAGGAAGGCTAGGCAAAAAGGAAAGCCAGTTTGCTGCTTTGACTGCATACCGTGTGCCGAAGGAGAGATCAGTAATCAAACAGGTGTGAATTTCCTCACAGCTCCTCACTTAATGGAATTTTGAAAATAATTATAATAATAATAAATAAATATACAAAACATAGAAGTCAATCAATAAATAAACGTAAAAAATTATATAAATACATTTTATGCCCCCCTTTTCACAAATGTTTCCACAGACTCAAATGATTGCCTGACATGTTCAAAGGAAACATGGCCAAACCGAGCTCAAGACAAGTGCATTCCCAAAACATTAGAGTTTTTGTCCTTTCAGGAGCCCTTGGGAATAATCCTGTGGGCATTTTCAGCATTCGGGGCCTGTGCAGCATTAGCAGTGCTTGGTGTGTTTATAATGTACAGGAAAACACCAGTCATACGAGGAAATAATATGGAGTTAAGTTTCCTTCTCCTACTGTTCCTCTGCGCAAGCTTTCTGATTGGCCTGACATTTATAGGGAAGCCCACGGACTGGTTATGCCGGACTCGATATCCAGCCTTTGGAATCAGCTTTACTCTCTGTATTTCATGCATCTTGGCAAAAACTGTTGTAGTTTTAATGGCATTCAGAGCCACCCTCCCTGGCAGTAATGTCATGAAGTGGTTTGGCCCTGCTAAACAAAGATCAAGTGTAATCTTGTGCACTTTTGTGCAAGCACTTATTTGCATAATATGGTTAACAACTAAGCCTCCTGTAGCTGCATATAACAACAAGTTCATGAGTGCAACAATAATTGTTGAATGTGCTGTAGGATCTGAAATTGGTTTTTGGTGTGTGTTAGGATATATTGGACTGCTTGCTTCTTTGTGTTTCTTATTAGCATTTTTGGCCAGAAAACTACCAGACAACTTTAATGAGGCTAAATTTATCACATTCAGCATGCTTATATTTTTTGCTGTGTGGATAACATTCATTCCAGTTTACGTGAGCTCTCGTGGAAAGTATATGGTTGCTGTCCATGTCTTTGCAATTCTAGCTTCTGCCTTTGGTCTCTTGCTGTGTATATTTGCTCCTACGTGTTATTTAGTAATTCTGAAACCTGAGAAAAATGACAAAAAACATATGATGAAAAAATAGTACTTTTTTATTCAAGTCTAGTTCATCAGGTTACAGGATTAATGCTTACAGGGCTGAACTTATGTGTGCAAAATTCACTCACGCCGTGCTCTTACTTAAAGCCATAGTCCACAGTTGTTCCTTAGCAAAAAGATTCATATAATCCATATAAGTTGACCAATTATTTAACCTAAGAATTGTGCTAATAATTGGGTAACACTTTATAATAACTACACACTAATAATCATTAGTAAAGCATGAGTAAACAGTTAGTTCATCATTCATAAAGCATTAATAGACATTAATAAGCAGTTTATAAATACAGCTATAAATGCTTTCTTCTTGATTTAAACAAGCATATCTATAATTTGTTTAATTATTGTATTTTCATCCTTTATTAATGATCAATTTATCATTTCTAAATGAAGAATTGCATTTTTTATAAACCAGTTATTTAAGAGTTTTCAGTGGTTCGTAAGATTACTTAGAACGTGTAAGTAAATGATTAATAAACTATTTAAATGTACATTCATACATCTTATTATTCAGACATATAGTGATGGTTATTACTTAGTGTGTTAATATATTCTTTATTAACATGTATTTATGCTGTAATTCAGGGTTAATTCAGGTTGTTATAAAGCATTTAGTTTAGTACTGATCAGTTAACTATGTTTGTGAGCTCATCTAAAGTGAGGACTATATGCCTTGTAAAGCATTTATAAAGGAGATTTAAAGGCTGTTAAATATTTCGATGTTCTCTATCACTGTGTTGTGTTTGTTACATTTTACTCTTTAGAAGATTGATGCGCCTTTAAATCTCCTTTATACATGCTTTACCAGGCATGAATAGTCCTCACTTTAGATGAGCTCACAAAATAGTTAACTGACCAGTATTAAATGCTTTATACATACCTAAAGGTTAAAACAAATGATTAATAGCGTGCAGTTATTATAAAGTGTTACCAAGAATTGTACTAACTGCTACAGAGTAGGTTTTATTCTTGGGAAGAGATAACAACCCTAAACTAAACCTCAGACACAAGAAAATGTTGCATTAATATGATGCAATAAAGCCACTCTCCCTTTATTTCTTGCTCAAAATAAATGCAGTTCACAGTGAAAGCATATTAGTAACAAAATTGCCTATCTTTTGCTGCTAATTCTTTATTTTTTTTATTTTATATAAATTATGTGTAATGCATTACACATAAGCATTTATATTTTGACAATTTTCAACTTTAATTTACTATCTATTATTGATTGTGTAGGCATCATTCTAATTATAGATATCTCTAATGGAAGTATCACTAGTAAAAAATATAATTCAAGATAGGGCTGTCACGATCTTAGATTTTTCACACCATGATTATTGTGGCCAAAATAATTCATGATATTGATATATTGCGATATGCCGATATCTATAGAGACATTGGGAAAAAAAGTTATCAGTCAAATTCATTTTTACTTTTTTTATTTATTTTTTACCCAACAAGCACAATACTGCTAAACACAAGGCACATGCATTTTTACTCCCTGCGTTCTCAATCTATGGCAGATTTTTGTAAAGGAAGACAAGCATGTTAAGCTTATTTGGTTTCAAACTGGAGCGAAACACTGTCTGAATGTTTCCTGAAGAACTGAAAATTTTTTCTGATGCAACACTGGTGGCGGGAATGCAAAGGATCTTCTGTGCCAATTTTGCCTACCTTGGAAACTCCTCCTCATTATCTTTCCGCCACTGCAGTGGGTCTTTATCCATAGAAATAGTGGGCAAGGCTGTGTATAAGAAACGTCTTAAAAATGCTAGTGAAATGCTTTTTCAATTGTTATTATTTTGAGAATACCAGCCAAGCCTTTTGGAGCCTCAGGGACAGAAACACTGGTCCCTTCATCTTCACATTCTCCTCCAGCAGAAGACTCCTGCAAGAACTGTTCCTCTAGCTGTCTTTTGATTGAATCTGCCTCTTCCACGAACTTCAGCTTGAAGCGGGGGTCAAGTACACTGGCCATGTTAATCACTGTAAAAGAACCAAAGAGAAAATTCATCATAAAAGTAGCTTAAAAAACACAATCAGTCATGATGAGTAATAATGATATAAGACTATGAATAAGGTGATGTTGGAGAAATTTGTTGTACCGGCACACTCAACATTAGCCATATCAGAATCCTCATAGCGCTCTTGTAAGTTCTTGCAGATAGCATGTTTCATGCTCCTCACCAGGCTGTTGTCATCATCCTTTACTGCCAGGATGGATTCAGTCAGATGCTGAAGGACAGGCCTCAGGGATGAGATTGAGTAACAACAACTCAAAAACACTTACTGTGTCGTGTAGTTATTAGGGATGGGCATATTACTCGATTACTCGAACGTGACAGTGACGATCAATCACAAAAACGATGATCTGAATTTAAAAAAATATTTTCTGATTGGTTATAGCAGCATTTAGGCGGCACCGATTGGTTAGCATTGACAGAGCACGCGGTCCAAAGTCCAAACTCAAAACAGAGAAAATGGCGTCAAAGTCACGTAGTGATGTCTGGCTTCACTTAGATGACAAAATAGATGAAAAAACAGTTCAGTGCAAAATGTGCAGCGCCAAGCTGTCACACAAATCTACAACGAGTACAATGCGTTATCATCTTGTATTTGTATATAAAATGTCTTCTGATACCACCAAAGAAGCAACTCAGACGAGCATCGCATCTTTTACCGTCAGATAGAAATGCACCGCAGCCAGAGGTGAAAAGATGACACAACTAATCATCGAAATGATAATGAAAGATTTGCTGCCGATTCGTTTTGTCGAAGGAGAAGGGTTTAAAAATTTGATGAATTATGTTGAGCCCCAGTATGACAACTGATACCTGTTCTCCAGTCTCTGAAGTGCGCCACAACAACAATGTGCAGTGAGACGCAAGTTGCGTTTCGATGGTCTATACAATTACACATAGCCTAATCAGTAAACACCTAAACACACAGATCGGTGAGTCTCCAAGAGTTTCGGAATTCAAAGCAGTAGTGGCAGAATCTCTGAAACGGCGGATAGTCACTGTCGCTGAGGATGCTGAGAAAGTTTCTCTACCTCTGATTGCAGCAAAAATGGATCCAAGACACAAACATCTGAAGTTTCTTGACACAGAGCTTTGAGAGAGAGTAAACGAGAGTCTGAAACAGCTTTACGACAGCGTTACAGATTCTGTCACACCCATTCAAATTGACCCTCAGCCTGAACGAGCAGCAGCAACTACTGCGCTCGACACTCTTTTCGGTGAGGGTTACGGCGCCAGCGTGAGTGATATTTGTTCGTGTGACACTGAAATAGAACGCTACTTCAGTGAGCCATGCATCTCTGTAAACCAGGAACCTCTACTGTGGTGGAAGGTAAACGAGAATTGGTTTGCAAAGCTGAGCATCATTGCCCAGAGGTACTTAGCTGTTCCTGCGACATCTGTTCCAGCGGAGCGTGTTTTTTCCACCGCCGGACTAATTGTGAATAGACTCCGCACACGCCTCTCACCTGAGCACGTAGACCAACTTATTTTTTTGAACAATAATATGTAGGCTGTAGCTTGTTTAAGTTGCATCAGGCGTGGTAAAATAGGCCTACACAGGATTTTTTTTTGTGTTTGTTTCAATAAATGATTCTGTAGCAGTCGTTTATTACTTTGTTAAACTTGTTAAATGAAAATTAAGCTGTTCGTTTTTGTTGTTTCATAAGAACAGTTGAAATATGCTGCTGAAGTAGCCTAACACTGAAGAGAATGTTTTATTTACTGTTGAAAAAAGTAGCCTAAAAGTTTCAAGTGTGTTCATTTTTATGACATTTCCTCTAAATTGTATTCAGATATGATATTCAGTCATGTGTTGTTCAGTAATTTAAGTCAGTTTTACTCTGACTAAAGTGTAATGTTAGTCAATATAATGTAAAATAACATTTTGATTTATCAGAAAGTGCTAATGTAATGTAATGTTAAATTGGTATCATTGTCTCCATGACTGACACTCCCCGCCACATACCCCGAATAAGCCACGCCTCCAAACAGGCCCCGTCCCCGAGTAATCGAGTACTCGTTTGAGACCTATCAATGATCGAAATAAGAAATTGAAAAAAATGCCCATCCCTAGTAGTTATCACTTCAGAATTATTTGTATATAGCTTATGTTCTGTAGAGCACAGAAATGAATACATCACATTGTGTTTTGACTCAAGTTTAACTAAACAATAACAAATAAATGAAAGGCTTATTTCCTTTAGGAAGTAGATCAGAACCAACATACTGTAGAAATTGGACAATTTTCTTCTAGAAAGACAAGGTGTTATTCAGGTGGAGGAAGACTGTAGGTTGCAGTCGAAATTGTCAAGGTAAAGAAAAAGTTCTCCACCTGAACACCTTGTCTTTAAAGGGTCATGAAACCCCCCTCTTTCAGCTCAAGTCTAGCTCAAAATCTTTTTGAAAAATGCAACTGAAATGGGCGTGGCTAGCTGTGAGAAGAAGGGAGGGAGTGGGTGTTGTATGACCATCACTGTCACTGTCCCATGCATTTCGACTGTCACTAAAAAGCAATGGTAAAACGTGAGGAAATGCTAGATTTTTATATAGCTGGCAAAGTTAAAGTCTTATGAAGTACACTGACACTTTATTATCGTCCTTTCAAAAGTAACTGAATGTCCTACTACAAATATTAGCCTACAGTAATCGTAATTCTAATTAAAACATATTAATGTAGGCTACATGTATATTTATAATGTCATTATAAAATATATAGTGGTTTATATAGACACTATAAATACATTTCAGAAAAAAATTATAAATTTTCCGCTTAAAAAAATCGTTCCGTGCATAGTCAGACAGTAAAAGAAAGTGCATAGTCTACGCGCCCTCTGAACCCTCATAATAAATGACTTCTCATTTTACACACACCCACACACATACTTGTTTTTGTGCATTGTGGGGGTCACCTGTCAGAAATGCTACATAATGAGGACCACCCTTTCTAATGAACTTTAAGACCTAAAAAAAATATTGTGACAACTAATACCATATCAGTTTAGTAAATGTCCTTTCAGATTACAAATATTTCGCTATAAAATTTTTAAACATGACACTTTGGCTACTTGTGGGGTCATTTCAGGTTTTGTGTAAAAGAGGTCCGCTCACACACGCAACTGGTTTTTAGACATTGTGGGGATCAAACTTACACACACCTAACTAGTTTTTAGACATTGTGGGGATCAAAATGTACACACACTTAATTAGTTTTTAGACATTGTGGGGATCGAATGGACACACACCTAACTAGTTTTTAGACATTGTGGGGATCAAAATGTACACACACTTAATTAGTTTTTAGACATTGTGGGGATCGAATGGACACACTCCTAACTAGTTTTTAGACATTGTGGGGATCGAATGGACACACACTTAACTAGTTTTTAGACATTGTGGGGATCGAATGGACACACACCTAAGTAGTTTTTTGACATTGTGGGGATCGAATGGACACACACCTAACTAGTTTTTAGACATTGTGGGGATCAAAATGTACACACAATTAATTAGTTTATAGACATTGTGGGGATCGAATGGACACACACCTAACTAGTTTTTAGACATTGTGGAGATCAAACGTACACACACCTAACTAGTTTTTAGACATTGTGGGGATCAAAATGTACACACACTTAATTAGTTTTTAGACATTGTGGGGATCGAATGGACACACTCCTAACTAGTTTTTAGACATTGTGGGGATCGAATGGACACACACTTAATTAGTTTTTAGACATTGTGGGGATCGAATGGACACACACCTAACTAGTTTTTAGACATTGTGGGTATCAAACGTACACACACCTAACTAGTTTTTAGACATTTGTGGGGATCAAAATGTACACACACTTAATTAGTTTTTAGACATTGTGGGGATCGAATGGACACAAACCTAACTAGTTTTTAGACATTGTGGGGATCAAAATGTACACACACTTAATTAGTTTTTAGACATTGTGGGGATCGAATGGACACACTCCTAACTAGTTTTTAGACATTGTGGGGATCGAATGGACACACACTTAACTAGTTTTTAGACATTGTGGGGATCAAAATGTACACACACTTAATTAGTTTTTAGACATTGTGGGGATCGAATGGACACACTCCTAACTAGTTTTTAGACATTGTGGGGATCGAATGGACACACACTTAACTAGTTTTTAGACATTGTGGGGATCGAATGGACACACACTTAACTAGTTTTTAGACATTGTGGGGATCGAATGGACACACACCTAACTAGTTTTTAGACATTGTGGGGATCAAAATGGACACACACCTAACTAGTTTTTAGACATTGTGGGGATCAAAATGGACATAGCTACTTTTATCCTTGTATCAATTCATTTTGAGAAGACTGCTTTTTAAAAAGTGCCTTTTAAAAATGAACACAGTGTAAAAAGAGAATCTACTTTTTTTTAACTCTGACTCAATTTATTTATTGATTATATCAGGGTTATATTTCCTACAAATCAACATTAAATGTTTTTACTTCTAAAAGTATAACCTACATTCACACAAACATTGTTTGTATGTATAGTACATGTGTGTATAAATACATGTGACATGTAATGTTAACATTTTTTTTAAACCTTGCATCAAATGTCAGTCAACAAATAGATCCAGGATAACACTATTCCATGCTTATGTTCATATTAATTCATAAAACTCATTAACTCATAAAACTAAAACACTTCTAAACTGTTTATCAAAATGCATCATCGGTAACACTTTACAGTAAGGGTACATGAATTATCATGAATTCATGTATAAGTTAATGCATGAATTATGCATTCATTCATGCATTAATATCTCATGAATCATCAGGAACTAACACAAGTGGAACAAACCAGTGTCTGCTAGAATACTGACACATCAGACATCTATGTATTCAAATATTGCTGGGTCTAGAAAACCTGGGTCTGGGTCTAGATGCCGAGGATGGAGGAAGTTTTGGCGAGCCATCTTTCTCCTGAAACGGCATCGTCCTTTAAAACACCGGCGTTGCCCACCAAACCACTCAGAAATACTTCGGTTTTGGTGGGCAAAGCTTATTCGGCAGCGGGACAGGCAGCATCTTGCTTACACACTATGGCTATACTTCAGGCATATCAGGCAGATCTGCTAAGAGATATGAGTGAGGGGGAGGTCGTCAGCTCTGACACTATTAAAGAGCTGCGTCAGGCGGCGGATATTTCTCTCCGTGCCACCAAGGAGACGGCCAGATCAGTCGGCCGTTCTATGGCAGCCCTGGTGGCCACGGAGAGACATTTATGGCTAAACCTAGCGAGTATGAAGGAGAAAGATAAGGCGTTTCTCTTGGATGCGCCGCTGTCAACTGATGGTCTTTTCGGTGGTTCAGTAAACGCTGTTATCGAAAGATTTCAGGAAGGCAGAAAGCAGGCGGCGGCGCTCCAAAAATGTCTCCCCCTCCGCTCTCATGTCCCTGGGGCTGCTGGGCGGGAGCAGCCCCACCCGTCGGGCTCTTCATCGCATAGGGCGCAGCAGAAGAAGAGTGTCGCGTCTCGCGCTCCTCCCCAGCAAAACCTGGCCGAGACGCGGCGCTCTCAGGCGAGGTCTTCCCGGGACAGAACCGATCTGAGGATGGTTATTGTTGCCAGGAAGGCCTCGTCGAAAAGGTCCTGACGCCACTGGTGTCAGGATGCTGAGGGTGGTCCCCACCGTGAGAGAGAGGTGTTCGCCGCTGGGCACGGCGCCTACTCTCTCACGGTGCCCTCAGGGACCCGTTCTGCTGAACCTGCCTGTGAGGGTGGGCACAGACGGTCCCAGCGAGCGGTTTCCCGAGAGAAGCTCGTTTGCTCCGAGGAGCGATACAGAACAGTCGTTAAACCCTGCCTGTGCGCGGTCACAGGGCGCTGTTTCTGTCTCAAAAATTACTCCAGAGGCCAGTCTCGAGAGACTGGTACCCTTAGTAGAATTTCTGGCAGAATGGGAAAGTCTTCCAAATATATCTCGATGGGTCCTGCAGACTATCGAACGAGGGTACGCGATCCAGTTCAGGTCACGTCCGCCTCGTTTTCGGGGGATTTTGCCTACAGTGGTATCCCCCGAGCAGGCTCTGGTCATGGAGCAAGAGGTGAAAGCTCTGTTACTGAAAGGGGCGATAGAACGAGTTCTTCCCCCCGACAGAGAGCTGGGGTATTACAGCCGTTACTTCATTGTTCCAAAGAAGGATGGGGGGCTACGTCCGATTTTAGACCTGCGCCTCTTAAATCGGTCAGTAGGGAAGCTCAAGTTCAAAATGCTAACACTCAAGCAGATCGTGTCACAAATCAGGTCAGAGGACTGGTTTGTCACGATAGACCTGAAGGACGCTTATTTCCACATCTCCATTCCTCTTGCAACATCGGAAGTTCCTGAGGTTCGCTTTTGGGGGCGAAGCATACCAATATCGGGTTCTTCCATTTGGCCTAGCGTTATCTCCTCGAACCTTCACGAAATGCATGGACGCGGCCCCGCTGCGTCTCCAGGGCATTCGCATTCTAAATTACATCGACGATTGGTTGATTTTAGCTCAATCGGAGCATCAGGCGATTCGGCATCGAGATGCCGTTCTCGCCCATATCAGAAGGTTGGGGCTGAGACTCAATGCCAAGAAGAGTGTGCTTTCGCCGGTTCAGCGTACCACTTTTCTAGGCGTGGTATGGGATTCGACGACGATGCAGGCACGTCTGTCGCCGGCTCGTATAGCCTCGATTGTCTCAACGGTCAAACAAGTGAAGCTAGGCCAGTCACTCACTGTAAAGGAATTCCAGAAAATTCTGGGTCTGATGGCAGCAGCATCCAACGTGTTACCGTGCGGCCTGCTGTACATGAGACCGCTACAGTGGTGGCTCAGGACCAAGGGGTTCTCCCCGAGGGGAAACCCGCTCCGCAAGATCAGGGTCACGCGACGTGGTCTCCGTGCCCTGGCTATGTGGAAAGAACCTTGGTTCCTGTCCCTGGGACCTGCGCTGGGAGCCCTGTGTCACCGGGTAACGGTGACGACGGATGCCTCTCTTACCGGTTGGGGAGCGATCATGAGTGGTCGCTCGGCCAGCGGGCTGTGGCAAAGCCATCATCTTCGGTGGCACATAAATTGTCTAGAGATGATGGCGGTGTTTCAGGCTCTGAAACACTTTCTCCCAGACCTCAGAGATCACCAAGTTCTTGTCCGGTCAGACAACATGTCAGTGGTCTCTTACATAAACCATCAGGGGGGTCTGCGCTCACGTCCATTATACAAGCTGGCGCGCCAGATCCTATTGTGGTCCCAGGGGAGACTTCGGTCTTTGAGGGCGATTTATATCCCAGGATACTTAAATCAGGGAGCGGACATCCTGTCGAGGCAGGGGCCGAGGCCCGGGGAGTGGAAACTTCACCCCGAGGTGGTGGAGCTCCTTTGGAGGCACTTCAGTCGTGCCGAAGTGGACCTCTTTGCATCCAGGGAAACTTCACACTGCCCGCTGTGGTTTTCTCTGAGCCCACCAGCTCCATTGGGGCTGGATGCGATGGTACAGGAGTGGCCGAGGTCACCCCTGTATGCATTTCCCCCGGTTGCTCTGCTCCCAGGGGTTCTGGAAAGGGTTCGCCGGGAAGGGATCAGTGTACTTCTGGTGGCCCCATACTGGCCAACCAGGGTATGGTTTGCGGCCCTGATTTCCCTTCTCGAGGGTCCTCCTCTGGAGATTCCGGTCAGGAGGGACCTTCTGTCTCAGGCAGGTGGGGTGATACTTCACCCCCGCCCAGAGCTGTGGAGGCTGTGGGCTTGGCCTCTGAGGGGGCCCAGCTCATAGGGTCAGGTCTCTCGACTGAGGTCGTGGAGACCATCCTCCAGTCCAGAGCCCCGTCCACGAAGAAAATTGTATGCCTCGAGGTGGAAATTTTTCACCTCTTGGTGTGGAGAGCGCGAGTTGGACCCAGTTAACTGCCCGTTGCCGGCAGTGCTGGAGTTCCTTCAGGAACGCTTCTCCACGGGGTTATCCTACTCCACACTGAAGGTGTATGTGGCGGCCCTATCCGCCTACCACGTCCCTTTGAGTGGAGCTTCTCTCGGGAGACATCCCCTTGTAATTCGTTTCCTTCGTGGTATCCTGAGGCTGAGGCCGGTAGTGCGTACGAGGGTGCCAACCTGGGATTTAGCGATCGTATTGGAGGGGCTCTGTTTAGCTCCTTTCGAGCCCATTGAAGAGGGGCCTGAGAAGTTTGTCACTCTAAAGACTATCTTTCTTCTAGCTATCTCTTCGTTGAAGAGAATAGGAGATAATCAGGCGCTGTCGGTTTCCCCCTCGTGCTTGGAATTTGCTCCTGGTATGGCGAAGGCTTTTATCCTCCCTAGACCGGGGTATGTTCCTAAGGTTCCAACTAGCGTGGTCAGACCTATAGTGCTACAGGCCTTCTGTCCTCCCCCGTTTCTGTCTCCAGACCAGGAGAAACTAAATCTGCTCTGCCCTGTGAGGGCCTTAGACGCTTATGTCCACAGAGCTGCCCTGTGGAGAAAATCTGAACGATTATTTGTCTGCTTTGGGCCTCATAATAGAGGTTCTGCTGCGTCTAAGCAGAGGATGAGTAAGTGGGTGGTCGAGGCCATCTCACTGGCTTACGAGTCCTTCGGTCAGCCTTCTCCTTTAGCTGTCCGGGCTCATTCAACTAGGAGTATGGCGGCCTCTAAGGCATTACTATCGGGAGTTCCTTTGAATGACATCTGTGATGCGGCAGGATGGTCATCACCACACACTTTTGTAAAATTTTATCATCTCGATTTCAGCTCCACTCCTGGGGCGCAGGTGCTTTCGTCAGAATATGCGCTCTGATTTCATACGACGGGCACCTGCTCGCATGGCGGCGTTGGTATTAGCGTTCCCATGGCGTTTACACGCAGCTCGAAGTTCCCTGAATGGGAACGTCTCTGGTTACGTATGTAACCTTAGTTCCCTGAAGGGAACGAGACGCTGCGTGTCCATGCCATACTCCCAGCATGCCCGTGAGCGCTTGCTTCAGTCCTATCAGAAGCTGTTGCGCTTGTGTTTCGGGGGTGCTTTATAGTTTCCTGGTCGATACGTCACCCCGCCTATGACGTTACGTCTCGTCATTGGACAGATTTCATACGTGCTTCATGACTCATCACGCAGGGGCGTTCCCATGGCGTTTACACGCAGCGTCTCGTTCCCTTCAGGGAACTAAGGTTACATACGTAACCAGAGACGTTAATGATGACTTCTGTATTTGATTTACAGAATGTGTGTGCTATGAGCTGTGATTGGTCTATTATGGTGTCTGTCCAATAGTCATCATTAACTAAGCATTAATCTATTAATGACTTCATCATGTGTGTGGCCCCTCAACTAAAGTGGTGACTAGGTCACTGACCTAGACTAAGAACAAAGAAAACATCATGATCATGCGTAATAAATCATAATTCATGGTGATGTGCATATCTTAGTTAATGTTTTAATTAAGGTGTTGTTCATTCATAAAGTCATGAATGAAAAATGTTGAACTTGTGTTAGTTCCTGATGATTCATGAGAAATAATGCATGAATGAATGCATAATTCATGCATTAATTTATACATGAATTCATGATAATTCATGTACCCTTACCGTAAAGTGTTACCGCATCATCAATAAGTAAAGAAACTTGAGCATGAAACTTTTGCATGCCTGCGTTTATAGTAAACATTTGGCATTTAAAAAAGTTGATGAAAACTGGCTAAAAAACAAATCATTAACTGCAGTATAAAAGTTATTTGAAACCCTTAAAAACATTTGTAAAAGAACAATCAACAAATCCACTTAGGCAAGATAAAGATATTACCCGGTGACCAATACTCAACATGGTGTCAATATTAGTGTGCTACATCTTTTCTTTGCAGAGCGGAGATTCAATTTTTGATATAAAACTTCAGACCTGACCATTCTCTATGTTTTAGAGCAGATGGTTCAGCTTCCAAACACCTTACGCAGTCTGCCTTCCCTGGAACTTTGCGGTTCTTTATGAATCTCATCATGTGTTTCTCTACCGCATGGATTTCATTTTTGTTCCAGGGTGTCCTCTTGATGTGACCTGTAGGGGGAACAAGTAGGCCTACATCATATCTTATTTCACTAGTAAGAAATTGTTTCTTAAATTCTTAATCGGTCCAAGATGCAGATCCTTGAGATCAGCTCTAGACATTCATTGTTACAAATAATCTCAATCTTCTGTAGTTTTAATATTGAAATGCTTAAAAGAAATCATGATGTAAATAGAAACCTGATGCAAATGCAGAACATTTGAACCATTGTCACGGGTGACAAAATCGCTTGGCGATCGGAACCCTCCTCAGAGTCGCAAGTTCCCTAGGGGAACGGATTGTGTGCAACACACCACTGCAGTTCCGGGCGTGATGGAACCATGCCCGCACTGATTAGCGCTAATGCCCTGCAGGTGCGAGAGAGAGAGGAGCGGCACTCACACAGGTTTCCTGTTTGACGAGTCAAGATAAACAAGATAAAAGGAGACAGACAGGAGGGAGAAAAGGGCTCAGACGGGGGAAACACAGACGGGGAAGACACAGATGGAGGAGGCTCAGATGGAGGACCCACTGACAAGGAAGGGACAGGGGAAAGGGAGAGACGCCCATTTAAGCTTGCTGGATCAGAGTGATTGTTTGTAGGAAGCCTGCTGGGCTGAGCTATCGACTGGATCTGTGCTGGGAAAGGAAAGAGCAAAGATAAGTGAACTGATTTTAACTTATGAACATTTAAACCGCTTGAAGAGGATACAGTGAGTGTGGATCTGACTGTTGGAGGAGCTATGTGTTTCAGAGTGTGTGGAGGAGGAATTGAAAGTGAAACCCCATGTAAAGTGAGCACAACAAACAGAGCGAGGCCTCTGATCAACCCTATCGTGTGAGTGAATTGCAGTGCTTTTGCCTTATTGATACACATTGATTTATTGCTGTGGAATTGAAGTGAACACAAGTGTGCTGTGTCTTTGTTGAGAAGTGGCCCCCATCCATGCTTACACGTTCGTGGAAGGTTATTATATCTGCCCCCGTCAGAAGCCCAGAGTGATACAGTGAACTGAAGAGAGAGTACTGTGTACTGTGACTATCCTCACCTGTTCTACTTACTGTTTGAGCCCAGAAGTATACAGCAACGCTGATAAAGTAATCGTTTAACCCACTGTCTCCCTATTGTGAACTGAAGAGAGAGTACTGGGTACTGTGACTATCCTCACCTGTTCTACTTACTGTTTGAGCCCAGAAGTATACAGCAACGCTGATAAAGTAATCGTTTAACCCACTGTCGCCCTACTGTGAACTGAGGAGAGAATACTTTGTACTGTGAAGATCTCCACCTGTTCTACTTGCTGTTTGAGCCCAGAAGCATACAGCACCACTGGTAAAGTAACTTTATGACTCACTGTCCCCCTATTGTGAACTGAAGAGAGTGTACTGTGTACTGTGACTATCCTCACCTGTTCTACTTGCTGTTTGAGCCTAGAAGCATACAGCACCACTGGTAAAGTAACCTTATGACTCACTGTCTCCCTATTGTGAACTGAAGAGAGAGTACTGTGTACTGTGACTATCCTCACCTGTTCTACTTACTGTTTGAGCCCAGAAGTATACAGCAACGCTGATAAAGTAATCGTTTAACCCACTGTCTCCCTATTGTGAACTGAAGAGAGAGTACTGTGTACTGTGACTATCCTCACCTGTTCTACTTACTGTTTGAGCCCAGAAGTATACAGCAACGCTGATAAAGTAATCGTTTAACCCACTGTCGCCCTACTGTGAACTGAGGAGAGAATACTTTGTACTGTGAAGATCTCCACCTGTTCTACTTGCTGTTTGAGCCCAGAAGCATACAGCACCACTGGTAAAGTAACATTATGACTCACTGTCTCCCTATTGTGAACTGAAGAGAGAGTACTGTGTACTGTGAATGTCCTCACCTGTTCTACTTACTGTTTGAGCCCAGAAGTATACAGCAATGCTGATAAAGTAATCGTTTAACCCACTGTCGCCCTACTGTGAACTGAAGAGAGAGAGAGTACCCTGTACTGTGAAGAATCCTTACCTGCCATAGTCTGGAAGTCTGCAGCACCGCTGGGGGAAAAGTAAGCTTTTAATCCACTGCTTCATTACCGTGCACCAACGAGAATACCCTGTACTGTGAAGAATCCTTACCTGCCATACTTGCTGTATGGGTCTGGAAGTCTGCAGCACCGCTGGGGGAAAAGTAAGCTTTTAATCCACTGCTTCATTACTGTGCACCAACGAGAGTACCCTGTACTGTGAAGAATCCTTACCTGAGAAGTAAGCTGCAACCCCCTGCTCCATTATCATGCATTCATGAGAGTATTTTAAACCGTGAGAAACCCTTGGTTCAATAAAGATTGTTACTCCTTTGAAACTTATCTCTGTCTCTGTGGTCCTCTGTTGTGTGCCTGTGGTGTCGGCTCCTCACGGTGGTGACTCGGTTAGAGGGGGGGTGGTTGGTCACCCGAGCGTTCCTCCCCTCGACCTGTGACATCGAAAGTGGCGTAGTCGGCAGGGTACACACCGTGAGTTGTAGCGGCCACAGGTACGCGATGGTGGACGAAGAGGTACCCATGGTAGGGTGGGCTGTGGTCCCAAGGGACCTCGAAGTGAAGTAAGAGCGGCTCCGCCCTCGCCACCCCGACGACCTCAGTGGGATACCCGAGGACAGCCACTGGAGAGATATGGCAAATGGAATTGAGGAACGTCGGTTCTAGGGACTAGAACTGATTGGCAAGGGGGGATGTCACGGGTGACAAAATCGCTTGGCGATCGGAACCCTCCTCAGAGTCGCAAGTTCCCTAGGGGAACGGATTGTGTGCAACACACCACTGCAGTTCCGGGCGTGATGGAACCATGCCCGCACTGATTAGCGCTAATGCCCTGCAGGTGCGAGAGAGAGAGGAGCGGCACTCACACAGGTTTCCTGTTTGACGAGTCAAGATAAACAAGATAAAAGGAGACAGACAGGAGGGAGAAAAGGGCTCAGACGGGGGAAACACAGACGGGGAAGACACAGATGGAGGAGGCTCAGATGGAGGACCCACTGACAAGGAAGGGACAGGGGAAAGGGAGAGACGCCCATTTAAGCTTGCTGGATCAGAGTGATTGTTTGTAGGAAGCCTGCTGGGCTGAGCTATCGACTGGATCTGTGCTGGGAAAGGAAAGAGCAAAGATAAGTGAACTGATTTTAACTTATGAACATTTAAACCGCTTGAAGAGGATACAGTGAGTGTGGATCTGACTGTTGGAGGAGCTATGTGTTTCAGAGTGTGTGGAGGAGGAATTGAAAGTGAAACCCCATGTAAAGTGAGCACAACAAACAGAGCGAGGCCTCTGATCAACCCTATCGTGTGAGTGAATTGCAGTGCTTTTGCCTTATTGATACACATTGATTTATTGCTGTGGAATTGAAGTGAACACAAGTGTGCTGTGTCTTTGTTGAGAAGTGGCCCCCATCCATGCTTACACGTTCGTGGAAGGTTATTATATCTGCCCCCGTCAGAAGCCCAGAGTGATACAGTGAACTGAAGAGAGAGTACTGTGTACTGTGACTATCCTCACCTGTTCTACTTACTGTTTGAGCCCAGAAGTATACAGCAACGCTGATAAAGTAATCGTTTAACCCACTGTCTCCCTATTGTGAACTGAAGAGAGAGTACTGTGTACTGTGACTATCCTCACCTGTTCTACTTACTGTTTGAGCCCAGAAGTATACAGCAACGCTGATAAAGTAATCGTTTAACCCACTGTCGCCCTACTGTGAACTGAGGAGAGAATACTTTGTACTGTGAAGATCTCCACCTGTTCTATTTGCTGTTTGAGCCCAGAAGCATACAGCACCACTGGTAAAGTAACTTTATGACTCACTGTCCCCCTATTGTGAACTGAAGAGAGTGTACTGTGTACTGTGACTATCCTCACCTGTTCTACTTGCTGTTTGAGCCTAGAAGCATACAGCACCACTGGTAAAGTAACCTTATGACTCACTGTCTCCCTATTGTGAACTGAAGAGAGAGTACTGTGTACTGTGACTATCCTCACCTGTTCTACTTACTGTTTGAGCCCAGAAGTATACAGCAACGCTGATAAAGTAATCGTTTAACCCACTGTCTCCCTATTGTGAACTGAAGAGAGAGTACTGTGTACTGTGACTATCCTCACCTGTTCTACTTACTGTTTGAGCCCAGAAGTATACAGCAACGCTGATAAAGTAATCGTTTAACCCACTGTCGCCCTACTGTGAACTGAGGAGAGAATACTTTGTACTGTGAAGATCTCCACCTGTTCTACTTGCTGTTTGAGCCCAGAAGCATACAGCACCACTGGTAAAGTAACATTATGACTCACTGTCTCCCTATTGTGAACTGAAGAGAGAGTACTGTGTACTGTGAATGTCCTCACCTGTTCTACTTACTGTTTGAGCCCAGAAGTATACAGCAATGCTGATAAAGTAATCGTTTAACCCACTGTCGCCCTACTGTGAACTGAAGAGAGAGAGAGTACCCTGTACTGTGAAGAATCCTTACCTGCCATAGTCTGGAAGTCTGCAGCACCGCTGGGGGAAAAGTAAGCTTTTAATCCACTGCTTCATTACCGTGCACCAACGAGAATACCCTGTACTGTGAAGAATCCTTACCTGCCATACTTGCTGTATGGGTCTGGAAGTCTGCAGCACCGCTGGGGGAAAAGTAAGCTTTTAATCCACTGCTTCATTACTGTGCACCAACGAGAGTACCCTGTACTGTGAAGAATCCTTACCTGAGAAGTAAGCTGCAACCCCCTGCTCCATTATCATGCATTCATGAGAGTATTTTAAACCGTGAGAAACCCTTGGTTCAATAAAGATTGTTACTCCTTTGAAACTTATCTCTGTCTCTGTGGTCCTCTGTTGTGTGCCTGTGGTGTCGGCTCCTCACGGTGGTGACTCGGTTAGAGGGGGGGTGGTTGGTCACCCGAGCGTTCCTCCCCTCGACCTGTGACACCATCAATCAGTCGAAATCAACATACCTCTCTTTTTTTTGGACACTGGGTCTACTGGAAGTGTGCTGTCTTCACATTCAGTGTGCTGTGGTGATGTTACTGTAGTGCATTCTGGAAGTAAAAATGATGCAAGTCTGAGCATTAACACATCTTAATTAAATTAATAAAGCTACCCTACCCCTCATCTGTTATTTTTATCAGTGCTGTTTAAAGTGCAACCAACATAACTCAAGAACACAAAGTGCAATGTTTCTCAACTTCACCTACAAGAATTTAGACGTCTTAGACCATTTAAAACACCTGATTCAACTTATCAGCTTCTTAGTGTTTAATTAGGGAGTCATCTAAAATATTCTGGGAGGTGTGTCCTGAGGACTGGAATAAAAAGAGGATTTTGTAATCTTTTTTAATCAGTTTTTTAAAATTACTTCTAACCCATGGGGGATCATACTTATACCAAGTACTTGCAATGCACAGTAATACAATTACTTTCTCTGGTAACTAGTAGTGTAACTAATTACTAATAAAATTTCCGTAATATTAGTTGCCATCTTAAAGAGGCACAATTGCTACAAATTTTACAATCCAATGATCCCTATTCACATTTGTAATCATTGCATGCATGTGACGTCACTATTGCAGCAGCTAGCTTAGTCAGAATCTGGAAAAGTCTACATATGAAGAGTTCAGATGCAAAAGCCTCTAAATGCCATTTGAAATTTTCTTCTTTAATGATGATTTTTATCAAACTTGTATATTTAAGTTCAGTGATTTCACTTAAATAACAATTAATAGGTAATTATCATTGCCAATTAAGTGAAATCACTGAACTTAAATATACAAGTTTGATAAAAATCATCATTAAAGAAGAAAATTTCAAATGGCACTTAGAGGCTTTTGCATCTGAACTCTTCATATGTCTACGGTTGGAAAATATAGCCATTACTTTAATTTTGTCGGGACAAAAGGTGACCGAAACAACACTGTGTTTTTACTTCGAAAATTGTATTTGGGACCTCAGAATTACGTCATACTGCATTTTGACTGCATTCCAGTACCAAAACCAATATGGGCGTGTTAAGGAAAATAGCTAAACTGGTTGATAACACAAATCTGTATTTTGAGCAGAAAGATCATTTTAAAACACTGCATTTTCCAAATAGACCATATATACAGGAGTATTTTTTAGGTTTAAGTCTAGCGAATAAAGCCGCTCTCTCAATCTCAAATGGTGTTTTTTTTGACAAATATTACTACATAAATTATGCAATGATTATGCTAATTAGCTTATGGCCCCATTAAGCAACATACAGCAACTTTGAGCAGGCTTTAGAAGTTGGCAACAGTGTTTTGAGGTGAGTGCGGGCTCATGCGCAAATCACGAGGGAAAAGACTAAACTGACTACATGCACTTTCCAGAGTAGAAAGTGAGAAAAAGAATCTAAAGATGAACCACACATTTCAAACCAATTTGCCATCCCTAGAAACAACATAATTTAGAATTTAACTGGACATAAATTTGAACAAACTGGCTAAATAAAATTGTTACCTTTTGGATTGGAAGTAGACTCCTCTAAATCACTGTCCACTGTAACATTCTCTAAGGGTAGAAAACTAAAGGAGAGACCGAGTGCGTCCGAGAGGAGAGACCGAGTGCGTAACGAGAGGAGAGGAGAGCCTGAGTGCGTAACGAGAGGAGAGGAGAGCCTGAGTGCGTCCGAGAGGAGAGGAGAGCCCGAGTACGTAACGAGAGGAGAGGAGAGCCTGAGTGCGTAACGAGAGGAGAGGAGAGCCCGAGTGCGTAACGACAGGAGAGGAGAGCCCGAGTGCGTAACGAGAGTAGAGAGGCCGAGTGCGTCCGAGAGGAGAGGAGAGCCCGAGTGCGTAACGAGAGGAGAGGAGAGCCTGAGTGCGTCCGAGGGGAGAGGAGAGCCCGAGTGCGTAACGAGAGGAGAGGTGAGCCCGAGTGCGTAACGAGAGGAGAGGAGAGCCTGAGTGCGTCCGAGAGGAGAGGAGAGCCCGAGTACGTAACGAGAGGAGAGGAGAGCCCGAGTGCGTAACGAGAGGAGAGCCCGAGTACGTAACGAGAGGAGAGGAGAGCCCGAGTGCGTAACGAGAGGAGAGGAGAGCCCGAGTGCGTAACGAGAGGAGAGAGGCCGAGTGCGTCCGAGAGGAGGAGAGCCCGAGTGCGTAACGAGAGGAGAGGAGAGCCTGAGTGCGTAACGAGAGGAGAGCCTGAGTGCGTCCGAGAGGAGAGGAGAGCCCGAGTGCGTAACGAGAGGAGAGGAGAGCCCGAGTGCGTAATGAGAGGAGAGAGGCCGAGTGCGTCTGAGAGGAGAGCCTGAGTGCGTCCGAGAGGAGAGGAGAGCCCGAGTGCGTAACGAGAGGAGAGGAGAGCCCGAGTGCGTAACGAGAGGAGAGGAGAGCCTGAGTGCGTCCGAGAGGAGAGGAGAGCCCGAGTACGTAACGAGAGGAGAGGAGAGCCCGAGTGCGTAACGAGAGGAGAGGAGAGCCCGCGAGTACGTAACGAGAGGAGAGGAGAGCCCGAGTGCGTAACGAGAGGAGAGGAGAGCCCGAGTGCGTAACGAGAGGAGAGAGGCCGAGTGCGTAACGAGAGGAGAGGAGAGCCCGAGTGCGTAACGAGAGGAGAGGAGAGCCTGAGTGCGTCCGAGAGGAGAGGAGAGCCCGAGTGCGTAACGAGAGGAGAGGAGAGCCCGAGTGCGTAACGAGAGGAGAGAGGCCGAGTGCGTCCGAGAGGAGAGCCTGAGTGCGTCCGAGAGGAGAGGAGAGCCCGAGTGCGTAACGAGAGGAGAGGAGAGCCCAAGTGCGTAACGAGAGGAGAGGAGAGCCTGAGTGCGTCCGAGAGGAGAGCCCGAGTGCGTAACGAGAGGAGAGGAGAGCCTGAGTGCGTCCGAGAGGAGAGGAGAGCCCGAGTGCGTAACGAGAGGAGAGGAGAGCCTGAGTGCGTCCGAGAGGAGAGGAGAGCCTGAGTGCGTAACAAGAAGAGAGGAGAGCCTGAGTGCGTCCGAGAGGAGAGGAGAGCCCGAGTGCGTAACGAGAGGAGAGGAGAGCCTGAGTGCGTCCGAGAGGAGAGGAGAGCCCGAGTGCGTAACGAGAGGAGAGCCCGAGTGCGTCCGAGAGGAGAGGAGAGCCCGAGTGCGTAAAGAGAGGAGAGGAGAGCCCGAGTGCGTCAGAGAGGAGAGGAGAGCCCGAGTGCGTCCGAGAGGAGAGGAGAGCCCGAGTGCGTAACGAGAGGAGAGGAGAGCCCGAGTGCGTAACGAGAGGAGAGGAGAGCCTGAGTGCGTAACGAGAGGAGAGCCCGAGTGCGTAACGAGAGGAGAGGAGAGCCCGAGTGCGTAACGAGAGGAGAGCCTGAGTGCGTCCGAGAGGAGAGGAGAGCCCGAGTGCGTAACGAGAGGAGAGAAGAGCCCGAGTGTGTAACAAGAGGAGAGAGGCCGAGTGCGTCCGAGAGGAGAGCCTGAGTGCGTCCGAGAGGAGAGGAGAGCCCGAGTGCGTAACGAGAGGAGAGGAGAGCCTGAGTGCGTAACGAGAGGAGAGCCCGAGTGCGTAACGAGAGGAGAGCCCGAGTGCGTAACGAGAGGAAAGGAGAGCCTGAGTGCGTAACGAGAGGAGAGCCCGAGTGCGTAACGAGAGAAGAGGAGAGCCTGAGTGCGTCCGAGAGGAGAGGAGAGCCCGAGTGAGTAACGAGAGGAGAGCCCGAGTGCGTAACGAGAGGAGAGCCCGAGTGCGTAACGAGAGGAGAGCCCGAGTGAGTAACGAGAGGAGAGCCCGAGTGCGTAACGAGAAGAGAGGAGAGCCCGAGTGCGTAACGAGAGGAGAGCCCGAGTACGTAACGAGAGGAGAGGAGAGACCGAGTGCGTAATGAGAGGAGAGGAGAGCCCGAGTGCGTCCAAGAGGAGAGGAGATCCCGACTGCGTCCGAGAGGAGAGGAGAGCCCGAGTGCGTAACGAGAGGAGAGCCCGAGTGCGTAACGAGAGAGGAGAGCCTGAGTGCGTAACGAGAGGAGAGCCCGAGTGCGTAACGAGAGGAGAGCCCGAGTGCGTAACGAGAGGAGAGCCTGAGTGCGTAACGAGAGGAGAGCCCGAGTGCGTAACGAGAGGAGAGGCTATATCTGCAAAGACTGCCTTCGTAGAAAATGCAAATCGATCGTAAAATGTCTAACTAGCCTGACTAGTTGATGTGTACATTAGCAGGAATGTAGCACAATATGAATGTAAAAGCAGATATAATTAGCCTTTGTGAAAATACTACTAAAATCAGCAAATAATCGTGATTATCATTTTGGCCATAATCGTGCAGCCCTACCCAAAACCCTCTAACAATTTGTGTAAACCATTACAGAATTATAAAAAAACAAAACCAATATCTTTAAATTAATTAAGTTCAGATAAAGGATAAAAAGTAATGTAACAGTGTATAGTACCTTCTGGATCAATGATGATTTCATCAAGATTTTTCCCTTTAAAGTCTGCCAAGCGTCCTTTTTCGAGGGCCAGAAGAATTTTGCTCATTTTGGCCAGCTGAAGTGTCCCCTCAGGTAAGCGGTAAAACTGACGATGTATCCTAATATCATGGCCTAAGAAGTCAGCCAGCTGATCGAGCTCAGTGTTACTCAAATTTAAAACTTCAGAGAGGGTACCAATCTGTTTCCTCAACTTGGTGGAAGTTAGAGTTTGAGGATTCTTAGCATTGCATGCACCTGCAAATTCACGGATGCAGTCAGAGCCCCTGATAAAGGTCATTGCAGACGGACGTGCGAAGAGAAAAGGGTTCTCATTCAGTACTCCACACTTGCTGTGGTTTTTAATTAGCAGGCTGATTGACTCTTGCATTGAAGGAGTAACAAGCACTGGAACCTTTCTTCCTCTTTTGCCTCTGATCTCTATACGCTTGAAGTATTGACACAGTTTATTTTCCAACTCTGTGAGGGCCATGCTAATATCCGGATGAGCTTCTGATTGGTTGCTGGAGGTGTATGCGGACAATGGCATCTGTGACACTTCCCCTTCTCGCCAACGATTAAAAAGCATAACCTGAGTCAATATAACCTTGGCCAATTTTGACCAATGCTGAGATGATGGCTGTGTAGACAAAAGTTTGTGGTAAATTTTCTCTTGCTCATCAAGATAAACATGGAGACGTTTAACATCTTCAGTGAATGGGAGCAAATGTGGGCAGTTCCACTTGGCTTCTTCCATTGTTCGCCGCGCTGTTGAAGAGATGTACTCAGGCCATCGGGTTCGATACAGTTGTTGGAAGCTATTTGCAAATTCTGCACTTTCTTTGTCTCCATTGATGGTAGAATGGCTCTCAATAAGCATTGCGATTTTGTTCAGACTATGCCCAAGTTTCACAGCAACACTTGCCTTCTCATATATATTGGTCTCTTCAATGTATCCAGCTGTTCTTTTTACTGCACTAACGGCATGCATAAAGTTTGTGGGATGTATGAGCTCTTTGATAGATGTAAGGCGTGTTACCTCTCTAGTACATATAAGGAGTCTTCCAAGCTCTCTCATCTTTTGACGGATGTATTCATGCATTTTAAAGGGTTAGTTCACCCAAAAATGAAAATTAAGTCATTAATTACTCACCCCCATGCTGTACCAACCCCATAAGACCTTCGTTCGTCTTCGGAACACAAATGAAGATATTTTTGATTAAATTTGAGAGCTGTATACCTACCACATTGGCTCCTAAGGGACTGCCTCTTGACGGCCCAGAAAGTCAATGAAGAAAATGTTTAAATATCCCAAGTGACTACCGTGGCTCAACTATATGTTTATCAAGCGACGCGAATACTTTTTGTGCGAAAAAACAAACAAAAATAACGAGTTTATTCGACTATTTCTTTTCTTCCTTGTAGGCCAGAACGAGAATTCCTTAGATTTCCATGACGCATGCGCGAGATTTGCGATCTGCTTACACCAGCTTACACTACTTCAGATCGCAATTCTTGCGCATGCGTCGTGGAAATCTATAAGGAAGTCTCGTTCTGGCCTACAAGGAAGAAAAGAAATAGTCGAATAAACTCGTTATTTTTGTTTGTTTTTTCAGAAATATCTTCATTTGTGTTCCGAAGACGAACGAAGGTCTTAAGGGGTTGGTACAGCATGGGGGTGAGTAATTAATGACTTAATTTTCATTTTTGGGTGAACTAACCCTTAACTCTTGATCCGTATTTATTGTAAAGATGCTTCCCCAGCTCTAATATGCACCAGTCATTTCTAGCTTCAAGTGCCACTTGGTCTTGATTCATGGCATTTAGCAGCTTCCAAACACCATGATTTACTCCTGGTGGGGGAGGCTGTGCAAAGCTGCAAAGAGCCTGCACACGGGTTTTACCAGGTTTTGGTTTCACCTCAGAAGGCTTGAATTTGCAAATTTTAAAATGTCGCCACAGGGTTTTCTTTAAGAACAGTCCTTGGGAGTAAATGCGATGCAAAAATTTCTCTCCATCCAAAGTCTTTTTAGGCAGTTTCCGTGGAATCATCTGTCCTGAGCCTGTGTTAACAACAGTAGAATTGTAAGCAAAGTTGGCTTTGTTGCGCAAATACTCAAGCTGCATTCGCCTTTCTTTGGAGCCCTTTGGATGACTTAGAGCCTTTGCTACCTCTATTTCATTCATATGCTTGCGCTCTAGGTGTCTAGCAATTTTCGTAAAAGGACGGTCACAAAAAAAGCAATGTTGTCTCTTACTATACATTCTCAGTCCATCCCTCTTTTTAAGGATAGCTGGAATAAACACTGAACTTGTACTGTCAGGAACTGAGGTTGCGCCATGGCTCTGGAGGCTCCCTAAGTCACAGCTGCTTTGAGGATTGTAGTTGGTGCTTCTGTTCTCAGCTGAAGTGCACTGGACTGGCAAAGTGTGGAGCTTTCTTTTACCTTTCGGTGAAACAGTAAGGCTTGCGCTACTATCTGAATCGCTACTCTCTTGTGATGTGTCCGGAATGTACTCTTCCTCACTGACTTCAGATAAATCTTCGCTCGAATCAAAAACAAAAAATCAGTGCTCAGCAATCTTCCTTCTAGCCTTGAAAGACAATAACCATTTAGTTCAGTTAATCCTCTGTCATAGAATAATAAATAAATAATAAAATAAACACTTACTATGGTGTTTTTTGCTCTTTTGATTGTTGTGGTACAAGTGGAACGTTGTTCACTCGTTGCAAACGTTGTATGTTTCAGTCTGATGTCATCTTGAATGTCTGTACTCTCATCTACACTGGAATTATCAGAGTAATTATCAGAGTCCTCATGAGTTGCAGGTCTCATCTAAGAAAGACAAAACAGGCAAACGTCAGAATGACAAGTATTCAAATAAACGAGATAAAATATATGCTTATAGGACTGTTTATCACAATGAAAAAAATATGCAGCTTTACAAAAAAAAATGCTTTTGAAGTATGAGGCAATTAAAGAGAAATGGTAGTAGCAATGAAAAATAAATACCCGTTTATAAGATGTCATCATCATTTTAGAACACAAAATGTCGTCTTCACTGTCTGAGTAATCAACCAAAGACTGTTAAGAAAAAAAAAAAGAAATAAAGTGAAAACTTGTCCTTACAGTTTAGGGCAAAATGTTGAAGACTTTCTTGAAGCAAAATAAAATATTATTAAACAATTTCAAAAATAAATCATGGTCATGTATTTGACAAGTACCTAACTTAGGATAACATAAGTAGCTAACAGGACCCTCCAGTTTAGGGTCCTGATCATCATGTCATGGTTTATTTACCAACAATGACAAACTTACTTTACATTATGCTTACTAAAATGCCACAGTTAAATATGTACCTCAACAGTGTGTCGTGAAACGCCAACAGTTGTTCCAGAATCCCCAGAGCAGTTCTTTATGGTCACCATGTCTTCATCATCATTGCTGCATGTAGCCTATAACAAAAGAGTTACAAAAATTAGTTATAATGGGCTATATGCACGCATAAGTTCCGCATTTGACGCAAGGATGCTCGTCCATTTCCGGTTGTGGAGATTAAAGCGGAGGAAAACCGAGGAAAACGGGATTATGGCAGAGTCTTCAAAATTTACTGTCCTCCCGTCTTTGAAACGAAACGTACATTTAGATGTAATTTTATATATAGTCTTGTTTATTTAATATAATTTTAAAAAGAAGCATAAACACAACGAGGGGTGTCTGTTTTATCTGTTTTTGTGACTAACGTTTCTTTAGTATAACCATGGAGTATAAAATTCAATATAAATTCTCGGAATTGCATTGGACTCTACGATCGGCGGAAGTTATCGAGCATCCTTAATCCTTCACCGGAAATACCGCCGTGCATAGAGCCCATTGATTACTTACAAGACAAGGTCCCCACTACGCTAAACCTGTAGGAAGTGTGTGCATTTATGGGGGTTATATGGCATTCCTGACACACTACAGGTCCCCACTACGTACAATACATTAGAAACAGTGTGTAAGAGTCGAGACCAAATATAATAGACGGAAAGACTGATAGAGAGAGAGACGGACAGAATGATAGAGAGACAGACAGACTGATAGAGAGAGACGGACAGACTGATAGAGAGACGGACAGACTGTTAGAGAGAGAGAGAGTTAGATAGAGACATATTGAATATATGAAGAGTTCAGATGCAAAAGCCTCTAAGTGCCATTTGAAATTTTCTTCTAGAATGATCATTTTTATCAAGCTTGTATATTTAAGTTCAGTAATTTCACTTAAATGGCAATGATAATTACCTATTAATTGTTATTTAAGTGAAATTACTGAACTTAAATATACAAGTTTGATTAAAATCATCATTAAAGAAGAAAATTTCAAATGGCATTTAGAGGCTTTTGCATCTGAACTCTTCATATGTACCTCAACAGTGTGTCGTGAAACGCCAACAGTTGTTCCAGAATCCCCAGAGCAGTTCTTTATGGTCACCATGTCTTCATCATTGCTGCATGTAGCCTATAATAAAAGAGTTACAAAAATTAGTTATAATTGATTACTTACAAGACAAGGTCCCCACTACGCTAAACCTGTAGGAAGTGTGTGCATTTATGGGGGTTATATGGCATTCCTGACACACTACAGGTCCCCACTACGTACAATACATTAGAAACAGTGTGTAAGAGTCGAGACTAAATATAATAGACTGATAGAGAGATGAGACGGACTGACTGATATAGAGACGGACAGACTGATAGAGAGAGAGACGGACAGACTGATAGACAGACGGACAGACTGAACGTTTTATAATATATATATATATATCTTTTTTTAAGTATCGATACAAGTGGTTGAAATATTGATAAACTATTGTGGAAAAATATAGCGTTAGTTAGCTGTATCGATATTTTAGCACAGCCCTACTGATAGATAGATGGATGGATAGACAGAGACAGACAAATAACTGTACAAAGAAGAAAAGTAGCCAAATTTTGTCAAACCTTTCTCCAAGGCCAGTCACTTCCTCCATAGTCATATGAGATTTCTTCTCCAGGAGTTATGTCTTTTGCTGCAAAAAGGCACAAATGTGGCTTTCCCTCGACAATAACCTTTTTCATCATGCAGTTTGGGTTCACATCATCATTCACGAGCCGGCCTAGAGTGGTGTTCTCATGAGCTGCATCAATGCTTAGAAAAAAAAACATGAAATATGAAGGTTTAGCCTAACCTAACAAACCATAACAAGACCCAAATTAGGACATTATAACAAAGAAAAAAACATTTTTTTTTATTCATGTAAATTAAAAAAATTGGTAACACTTTATTTGAAGGGGTGTGCATAAGACTGACATGACACTGTCATAAACATGACATAACATCTGTCATGAACATGAAGGAGTCTTTATGAATGTTTATGACTTTTGCCATTAGGTGTCATTCGGTAAATTATGACACTTTTAATGCAAAGTTGACCTTGTTTAAATTGTCTTTGTTATGACAACTTGACATTAACCAAGAAATCATAACCTGTCAACCTGACATCTTTATAACTAGTCCAACGTGTTCCACTTTACTTGAGGTAAGGGGAAATATTAATGACACTGTTGTTTGACAGCATTTGACAGTGTAATAACCCTTAATGACATCTTTATAACTAGTACAGTGTGTTTCACTTTACTTGAGGACAAGTAAAATATTCATGACAGTTATAATGGTGTCATGACGGCCAAAGTCAAAACCAACCACATATGACAGGGTAATGTAAACGCAAAGCTAAATAACTTCTTTAAATTTGATAATTAGACCTGTTATGACATATGTGACAGGTTATGATTTCTTGGTTAATGTCAAGTTGTCATAATCAAGACATTTTTTGTCGTTGTTAATGTCAAGTTGTCATAACAAAGACATTTTAAACAATGTCAACTTTGCATTAAAAGCGTCAATTTACCGAATGACACTTAATGACAGTCATAAACATTCATAAAGACTCCTTCATGTTCATGACAGGTGTTATGTCATGTTTATGACAGTGTCATGTCAGTCTTATGCACACCCCTTCAAGTAAAGTGTTACCAAAAAATTAAACTATTTTAAAAACCTACCACCACTTCTTGTTTTGCCAGTTGAAGTCAAACATATACACAGTATTCTGATTGACCTCTCTTCTGCGTTCAGATTCGATTAAAGCAATCATTTCCCCCCTATATTCAACAATAAAATCTCCTTTATTAAAAGGGGCCAATGCAAACACTCCACGACCTGAAAAAAGGGTAAAAAAATGTTAATACAATCCATTCTATACATTTAAAGAACTAGTTCACTTTAAAAAAAAAAAAAAAAAAAAAAAAAAAACTTTAGCTGATAATTTACTCACCCCCATGTCATCCAAGATGGCCTTGTCTTTCTTTCTTCAGTCGAAAAAGAAATTAAAGGAGAACTCCGGTGAACAATGAACCTTTGGTCTAATAAAACATCGGTACCTAGTCAATCGTTCTCTGCTGGCCGCCGCTCATCAGGCTGTGAGGTCTCTGGCTGCCCAAGTATCTGATCTGTCTGCTCGTTTACTTCACCAGGATTCTTCCTCTTTCCCGAACCGTCAACTGCTTCCAGAGCCACGAATAAACAATCCTTCCGGTTATGCTGGTGAGCCAACTCAATGCAGAGCCTTTCTCATTCAATGTGAGATTGTCTTTTCTCTTCAGCCTCAGACGTACGCGGAGGACCGGGCTCGCATTGCATATGTTCTCTCTCTCCTCACGGGACGCGCATGGGAGTGGGGAACGTCTGTTTGGGAGACACAATCTGCATGCTGTCGCAAGTATCAGTCTTTTAAGGATGAGATGATTAAAGTCTTCGATAGGTCCGTCTTCGGCAGTGAGGCTTCTCGTCTTCTGGCTGTTTTACGCCAGGGTAAAAGGTCTGTGGCTGACTTTGCTATAGAGTTCCGGACACTAGCGACTACGAGTGAGTGGAATGAACCTGCACAGATCGCACGCTTTCTGGAGGGATTGAATTTAGACCTTAAGGAGGAGATTTACGCACGGGGGGCACCTTCTCAGCTCGATCAGCTTATCGACCTGGCCATTCGCCTGGACAAGTGTTTCGAGCAGAGGCGACGTGTTCGTTCTCCCTTTACCACGACTAGCGACACCTGTCCTTCTGTTACTGCCTCCGTACTGACCCAGCCTGATGCTGAGCCCATGCAGGTTGGGTGTGTGCGCATTTCTTCAGAGGAGCGTCAGCGGTGCATAGTTAACCGCCTCTGTCTTTACTGTGGTACGGCTGGTCACTTTGTTTCATCCTGCAGTTTAAAAGCCAGAGCTCGCCAGTAGACAGAGGAGTACTGGTGAGCGCGTCTGTCATCTCCTCGTCGCCCAGGTCACGTACCACAATCTCAGCTGTGCTCCGTCTGGCTGGTCTCTCAGCTACTGCCCTTGCCCTCATCGACTCGGGTGCTGAGGGGAATTTTATCGATGAGAAGTGGGCTCGTGAACACAAGATTACCTTGATCGACTTGACTGAGGCTGCCTCTGTCTTTTCCCTGGATGGCAGAGAGCTCTCTTCTGTTCGTCGCGTCACCAGTCCGGTTAGTCTCACTGTTTCCGGCAATCACCAAGAGACTATTTCTTTTTTTGTTTTCTCAGTCTCCCTTTACCCCCATTGTTTTAGGTCATCCCTGGCTTATTCAGCACAATCCACAGATTGACTGGGTTAAGGGGTCGATTCATTTATGGAAATTATCTTGTCATGTAAATTGTCTTGTGTCTGCTGTTTCTCCCTTGTCTTCTGTCTCTGTGTTTCAGGAGGAGCCTGACGATTTGTCTGGTGTCCCGGAGGAGTACCATGATCTGCGGGCGGTTTTCAGTCGGTCCCGGGCGGTCTCCTTACCGCCTCACCGTCCGTATGACTGCTCTATCGAACTCCTTCCTAACACCACGCCTCCTCGCGGTAGACTGTACTCCCTCTCGGCGCCCGAACGAGAGGCTCTGGAGAAGTATCTCACAGAGTCTCTCGACGCGGGGATCATTGTTCCTTCTTCGTCTCCCGCCGGTGCGGGATTTTTCTTTGTAAAGAAGAAGGATGGGTCTTTGCGCCCCTGTATCGACTATCGAGGGCTGAACGACATAACAGTCAAGAATCGCTATCCGTCGTCTGCTTTTGAGATCCTACAGGGTGCAAAGATATTTACTAAGTTAGATTTGCGCAACGCCTACCATCTGGTGCGTATTAAGGAGGGAGACGAATGGAAGACCGCGTTCAACACTCCTGTCGGGCACTTTGAAAATCGCGTTTTACCTTTTGGTCTGGTCAACGCTCCCGCCGTATTTCAAGCTTTAGTGAGAGATATGCTCAATGTGTTTGTTTTCGTTTACTTGGATGACATCTTAATTTTCTCACCATCCCTCCAAGTACACGTTCAACACGTTCGTCGGGTCTTGCAGCGCTTGTTGGAGAATCGCCTTTTCGTTAAGGCTGAGAAATGCGTCTTTCACGCCCAATCCGTTACTTTTCTCGGCTCGGTTGTTTCTGCGGAGGGGATCAGTATGGACCCAGACAAGGTTCGAGCAGTTCTCGATTGGGCTGTCCCTGATTCTCGAGTCGCGCTCCAACGGTTTTATGGATATTTTATGGACTTCTTTTTCTTGGATATTCGGCGTTTTGTGGCTGCCTGTTCTATCTGCGCTCAAACCAAGTCTAGTAACAAGCCTCCGGCGGGTCTTCTCAGACCTCTTCCCATCCCCTCGCGGCCCTGGTCTCATATTGCGTTGGATTTTGTTACCGGTCTTCCTCGTTCGGCTGGTAATACGGTCATCCTCACCGTCGTAGACCGTTTTTCTAAGGCTGCGCATTTTATTCCGCTCCCTAAATTACCGTCGGCTCAGGAGACCGCCCAGATTATGGTGGATCACGTTTTCAAGATCCATGGTCTTCCTTCGGACATTGTGTCTGACAGAGGTCCTCAATTAACCTCTCAAGTCTGGAGGGAATTCTGTCGGCAGATAGGGGCTTCCGCCAGTCTGTCGTCAGGATTCCATCCTCAGACCAATGGGCAAGCCGAAAGGACCAATCAGATCCTTGGTCGCATGTTGCGCTGTCTCACCTCTCAGAATCCCGTGTCATGGTGCGATCAGTTATCCTGGGCCGAATATGCTCATAATTCTCTTCCGTCGTCCGCTACTGGTTTTTCTCCGTTTGAGGGTTGCCTTGGTTACCAGCCGCCTGTTTTTTCTTCTCAAGAGTCTCAGGCCTCAGTTCCGTCCGTCAAGGCCTTTATTCAGAGGTGAAAACGTACTTGGAGGAGGGTGAGATCTGTTTTATGTCAGACTAGGGAGCACACTCGTCGAGCCGCTAATCGCCGCAGAATTAGACCTCCCAGATATGTTTGCGGTCAGAGGGTGTGGTTATCCACCCGCAATTTACCTGTTCATGAGACGTCTCGCAAGCTCATGCCTCGTTTTATCGGGCCCTTTACTATTGATAAGGTTATCAGTCCTGTTGCTGTGAAGCTTAGACTGTCCGGTCAGGTGCGCCGTGTTCACCCGGTCTTTCATGTGTCCTGCATTAAACCCGTTATTCGTGCGCCCGCTCGCCCGTCACTCCCCCCTCCTCCCATTGACGAGGGGGCCTCTATCTACAGAGTCCGCAAGCTCCTCGACGTTCGTCCTCGGGGGCGTGGCCACCAGTTCCTGGTGGACTGGGAGGGGTATGGTCCTGAGGAGAGGCGGTGGATTCCTGCCCGGGACATCCTGGACCGTTCTATGATTGATGACTTCTACCGGTCCCGTCAGGCTCCTTCCTCGAGCGCCTAGAGGCGCTCGTTGAGGGAGGGGTACTGTTATGAGTAGGGTTTTTTTCTATTTATTCTCTCACACACACACTTATATACACACACACACACACACACTCATTCACGCTCATACCCGCTCTCTCTTTCCTCACCTGTTAGTCTTTGCAATCAGCGCTCGCGCTGATTTGCTTTTACACCTGTTTCTACTTTTCCCTAAGTGTTCACCTTTTATCTGGCGTTTGTTTCAGTAGTCTCTTTGTCGGATCATTGTTTCATGTCACGGTACGTCCGTCCTCTCTGATTTAGTCAAGTGCTAACAGTCTTGTCTTGTTTGTCCGTATCAGTCTGGCTACTAAGAGTATTTTCCGTGCCTTGCTGTTGCTGCTGCTTGGGGCTCTCTTCGTCCACTCTTCGTGACTGAGACGTCTCCTGTTCCTAGAGACTGCGCCTAGGAGGTTCTGTTCAGCGCTTCATGACAGGAGATTATTCCCGCTTCTGTTTGTCTCCAGATCTGTGTTCATTAACGACAGACTGCCTTTGTTTCTATCATTAATTAAAGACTGTTATTCCTGTCTATCTGCTTCTGGATCCTTTATTATTTGACGTGACACATACACTGGAGGTTAAGGGGGTCCACAATCAGTTCACCTCAAAGAGCATGCACAGAGAAGTCAAAATTAAACATGATTTAATGACTCGTGACATTGATGGCATAAGACACGAAATGAGCGGTTTGTGTGAGAAAACGAACAGTATTTATATAGTTTTTACTTCTTGTTAACAGCCGTCGAACTGATCTGAATCAGATGTCTGTAGCTGTACAGATGTACTGTAGCTTCTGCTTATATACTGTATATATGCAACACACTAACTTATAATCAAGTTGTACTAAACATTCATATCTCTGGAATGACCAGATTCTTATGGAGGAAGACCAGCTGGTCCACATGTTGTGGCGTGAGTGTGCTCCGTTGTGCTGACACGATGTCTCCCGCTGTGGAGAACACTCTCTCTGCAGCAACGCTCGTACCTGGGATACATAATTATTGTTTGGCCAGCTTAGCTAGGAGAGGATACACATGATGGTTGGTGCTCCACCACTCAAGGGGGTCATCGGTGAAAGGAAGTGAAGGGGCCCCTAGATAAGTGCGAACCTCTTCCTCAGCCCTGGTGTGTGCCGACTTGGGCTCTGCTGTGGTGCCAGAAACATTAAATGTTTGGCCAAACAGTGCAGTCAGAGAAGATGGTCTTGAGGTAGAGGGCGTGGGATTTTCATCCAGGTTCAGGGCTTCATCGCAAATCTTCTGAACTGCATCATCCTCCTCACCGTCAATATACCCCTCAGCCATGTCATTACCTTCCCCCTCAGGGACTCTTGCCTCATCAACTAACACAGGGAAGCAGTGAAAGAAGACCCAAAGCATACAAAGCACACAACTGATACAAAGCATTAATCATTCTCTAAAAAAGTAGAATTATTAATAATCAAAAGACAGAAAACCTCAAGGGATGATGCAGCCTCTGCAGTCACTCTGCTATATGTCTCTACTTTTTCATCCTCTGAAAGAAATGGGAGAGCTTTAAAGCAAGGATCCAGGCAAGATGCTGTATGGAGTGTGTGCCTCTCTTTTGTAGATGTGTATCTCTTCCTCAAATCTTCCTGGATGGCATGCTTGATTTCCTGGGTCATCGGATCATCCTCTGGTGCAGGGGTGAAGTCAGCCAGGGGCTGTGTGTGTAGTGGGGTGATGATTGAGAGAGTAGGTATGCTTTCCTCAGACATTGTGGTGGTGGCCAATTTTCAGCGTCATACACGTCTTCCTCACTCAGTGTGCGGATGTCATCCGCACCTTTCCTTATCTGTAAGGATGATGGGAATTGAGAACAGGAAAAGTTAAAATAAAGGAATTTACACTGTATGTGTTATGAACTGCTCCGAGAGTGGGAGATGTAGATCCAAAAGCAGCTTTAAGAATAGTCGTACAGGCAGGGTCGAGAATCGGCAGACAGGACAATGTAGAACACACAGTGGGAATCCAAAAAACAGGCAGAGGTCAGGGCAGGCAGCAATAATCAAAATCCAAGAACAATCCAAAGACAAACACGAGAAAATGCTCGGAAATGCAGACACACTGTACAACAAGACTTTGCGGTGAGTAAATGAGAACAACAGGTATTTAGCTGTGCAGGCGGCCAGGGCGAAGCAGGACCAGAGCGGAGCAGGCTGTGCAGGCGGCCAGGGCGGAGCAGGACCCCTCGGGTGGCCAGGGCGGTGAGGACCCCTCAGGCAGCCACGGCGGTGAGGACCCCTCGGGAGGCCATGGCGGTGAGGACCCCTCGGGCGGCCACAGCGGTGATGCCCTCTCAGGACCAGACACCGGCTCAGGAACAGACACCGGCTCAGGAACAGGCACTAGAACAGAAACGGTCACAAGGACAGACACAAACACAGAAACAAACACTGGCTCGGGAGCAGACACTGGATCGGCCATCTTGTCCGGAGACACTGGATCGGCCATCTTGTCCAGAGACACTGGATCGGCCATCTTGTCTGGAGACACTGGATCACCCATCTTGTCTTTAGACACTGACTTGGAGGCGGTAATGTGAACAGTCTCTGAATCAGCCATCTTCTCCGTAGACACTGGCTCAGAGGCGGTGACGTGAACAGTCTCTGGATTGGCAGAAGTAACGTGAACAGTCTCTGAATCAGCCATCTTGTCCCTAGACACTGGCTCGGAGGTGGCCATCTTGTCTTTAGACACTGTATCAGAGGCGGCCATCTTGTCCTTAGACACTGGCTTGGAGGCGGTAACGTGAACAGTCTCTGAATCGGCCATCTTGTCCGTAGACACTGGCTCGGCAGAAGTGACTTCAGGCGTCTCTGGCTCGGCAGAAGTGACGTGAAGCGTCTCTGGCTTGGCAGGGCTGACGTGGAGCTCAGGCTCGGCAGGGCTGACGTGGAGCTCAGTCTCTGGATTGGGAGACTTGACAGGAACGGTTTCCGGAAACGCCCCCTCAGTAGTAGAGGGTTCGGGAAATTCTGCTAAGACGTAACGAGAGTCCAGGGAATCAGTTGAGGTGTAGCAGAACTCTGCTTCAACGGGTGTTATAAATTCATGGGAACCTTCATCCACAGGGCCCACAGAAAAGGATGAGCCACTTATCCTCAGGGCAAATTCAATATATTGACATAAAGTCCATTGAGGGGTGTTGTCTGGCATGAGATAACCTAACATGTCCTTAGGTCCATATCAGAAAGCATCCTTTAAGACTGCATCGTCCAAATCTACCCCATGGCAGAGCTCACAAAATTCCTCAACATATTCCTCTATAGAACGGTTACCTTTGCTTAGGTGGAATAGACTGATAAGTGGGTCTATGGTGGATTGCGGTTCTTTCTCGGTTGCTGGATCTGAAGCGGCGAAGTCTTCTGTTATGAACTGCTCCGAGAGTGGGAGATGTAGATCCAAATGCAGCTTTATTAAAAATAGTCATACAGGCAGGGTCGAGAATCAGCAGACAGGACAATGGAGAACACACAGTACAACAAGACTTCGCGGTGAGTAAATGAGAACAACTGGTATTTATAGTGTGAAGTGAACAAGACAATGAGAACCAAATGAATGAGATGAGTGCTGATGAGTCCGGGCAGTGAGTTCTGGGAAATGTAGTAGTGAGTGAAACCTGATTGTCTGGAGTGGAGTGCCCTCTAGTGACTCTCAGGGGCACTCCAGCTGGTGATCATTACAGTATGCTATAAGAGTTCCCCATTCACTCCAGCACAACAACTCACAGTCATTAAGACTAAGTCTCAAACACATGCGCCTGTGCCTCCTCAAGGCTGTCGTGTCAAATTGACAAACAAAACATTTTCTGTATATACATATTTTTTTAGTTAGTTATTTAAGTTTTGTGTGTACACAATATCATATTTTTATAATATTTTTATTCTAAAGTCTTTTTTTCCATTTCATTTTATTCATTTAAATTAACTAAAATATTAAATTTTTCACACCTTGGCTTGCTACTAAGTCTGATTAAATCTTAAATCCCAGGCTATGTTTACACGGAAACGATTCTGAAGAGAAAACGCAAAAGTGCCGTTGCGTCATCACTTTGTATTCTGCGTTTAGACGAGTGTTTTGTGTGGGACATCCGCGTGCAAACGGTGATGCAAAAGTGTGTGAAATTCAATATAGTATGCACTTCAGGCGGCGAGGAGTGCATACTACAACACCAAGTCCACGCGCCTGCGTACAAACTTCACAGTCAAGCAGACTTTTGCGTTTTTACCATTTACACGGGAACGTGGCGGTAGAGCATTTTTAAGATTTCCACTCTGGAGGGTGGTTTCACTTTTTTGCCTTTTTAAGCCTCAAAAACGCTGTCGCCGTGTAAACGAAAGGCACATCCAATAAAATATTTTTACGTTTTCACCTGCGAGCGTTCTCGTGTAAACAGGGCCCCAATTACTTGAGGGGAGAGGAGCACAGCGCAGATAGCAGGCTGCTGTTCAAGGAACCGATCAACCATGTCAAAGGCACTATTCCACCTTATTGGATCATCTGTTTTCAGTTTATGTTTAGGCAGTACTGGTAAAATTAAAAAAAGTGAAGTCAAGTGAAATATATTTATATAGCGCTTTTCACAATACAGATTGTATCAAAGCTGCTTCACAGTTTTAATCAAGACAACTTAACAGTGTTTGTTTATTCATGAAAAAAAGACAATCAAGTTTAGTAGAGCTGATCAATGTCACGAGGCGGAAGAAGGCTGACAGAGATCAAAGTAGAAAGAACACTTTCTTTAATATAGCAAAACTCAGGACCAGTTTCACAGGTGCGACAGAGTGTTAAACACAAACAATACCGGACACTGAGGTGAAGACCGGCAGGAACTTAGGCTACGTCCACATTAATCCGGATACATTTGAAAACGGGGTTTTCGTTTAAAAGCGCTCTCCGTCCACACTAGTGTTTTCAGGCGTTTTCTGACGTTTCAGTGTGGATGAGAAACTTCTAAATTCACTTTACTGCGCATGCGTGAAACTTCACAAAAGCTCACTGAGACGTTACAGAGGGGGAAATAAATGATAAAGTTATCGCGCAATTCTTCTAACGGGATCATTTTATTTACCAAAATATCTCACCATCATTGATGCATCCAGGTCGCATTCAGTCACCATATTTGGTCTAAACGCAACTCCTGTTTTGCCGCAGGACAGCAAATGTGAGTACATGATCTGTCATCTTTGCAGTACTGTGCTATGAAGAATAGCACATATTAAGTAACATATTTTAGCAACAGTGTAAAAATGAATAACACATAACAGGCACAATACCGATAAACATGAATATCTATTGGTACTACATGGATCACATGACTAAACTTACATCATCGTTTTGAAATAGCTCCGGTTTCACTGTCCACACTACAACGTGAAAACAGCGTTTTCAAATTTATCCACTTTGGAGAGCGTTTTCCAAACGATACGTTTTTGGTGACTAGAAACGGCGTCTCAGTGTGGACGGAAGGCCAAAACGGAGAGAAAAATATACGTTTTCAAACGAAAACGTATTAGTGTGGACATGGCCTTAAATACACAGTGAAGGTGATTACAAAATGACAGGCAGCTGTGCGGGAGGTGATCAGTGTCCTTCGAAACAGATGATGGCGGAAAACTCAGACGAGGAACACACGTGGCAAATCAAAACAAACAGACAGTCCAAACAAGCCTAACGGTGACAATCAATGGTGTGATGGGTCATTTAATTTGAATATCCCCAACTGAGCAAGCCAAAGGCAACAGTGGCAAGGAACCAAAAAACTTCATCAAGTGACCCGATGGTGTCCTAAAACTCCATCAGATGACCCAATGGAGAAAAAAACCCTGGAGAACCCAGGCTCCGTCGGGGGCCAGTTCTCCTCTGGCGTTTATGAACTAGAGGCCAAATTTACAGTAACTGTAAGAAAAAAAAATTATATGAATGCCAGGCTAAATAAATGCGTCTTTAGTCTAGTTTTAAACTGGGAGAGCAAGTCTGAGCAACGAACAATATTAGGGAGGCTATTCTAGAGCTTCGGAGCTAAATGTGAAAATTCTCTCCCTCCTTTGGTGATCTGAATATCCTAGGAATGACCAGAAGCCTCCAATTTAGTGATCTTAAAGAGCGCGATGGATTGTAGGGCGATAGAAGATCTGTTGAATAGACTGGAGCTAAACAATTTAGAGCTTTATAAGTCAAAAGCAATACCTTGTAATTAATATGGAACTTTATAGGTAATATGAGGAAATATATATTTGAGTGTCATCAGCATAACAATGGAAACTAATTCCATGTTTCCTTATAATATTACCTAGTGGCAGCATATATTGAGAATAAAGGGCCTAACACAGGCCCTGCGGCACTACATAGTTTGCCGAAGTTATGATAGATTTTTCTCCATTTAAGTAGACGAAATGGTAGTGGTCAGATAAGTATGACCTGAACCAGCTTAATACTTGTCCTTGAACACCAGTGTAATTCTGTAGTCGATCTTAGAGTATTGTGTGATCTATAGTATCGAACGCAGCACTAAGATCAAGTAAAACTAGTATTGAGATACAGCCTTGGTCCGAAACTAGAAGTAGAAAAGAAAGAAAAGCTAATTAGTAGCCTATATAAGGAATTACATTTTTAAATAGCCTACTGGTCATTTAGAAACTAATAAAAAGCTTGCTTTGAATGCAACCGTTAAAATAGATTCACTTCAATTACAAAGGTAAATATTTAATTTTTTAAATACATTTTAAGCCTTTTGCTTACCGAGTAGGGCCAGCTTTTGTTCCAGCACATGACTGGCTGTGGTGCTCCAGTGGAAGAAGGCGGTGATCCGTCTGACTCGACCCAACAGTCGGGCTACAGCGGGCAACTTCAGCGCTCATTGGCAGGCGAGGTTTAGGGTGTGAACGTAACAACGAACGTGTAGAAAGTTGCTAAGCTCTGCAGCCACATTCATATTTGACGTGTTATCTGTAACGAGAACCAGGTCGTGTTTGTCTATCCCCCACTCGTCCGCCGCAGCTTTGAGAAACTCGCACATATTAGCGCCCGTGTGGCTATCATCCATAGCTCTTGTCTGAAGTACGTATGAAATTAGCCTTCCACTCACTGTGGACATGAGCTGTAACGGTCACATATGAGACGGTGGCTCTGGAGGTCCAGGCATCGCAAGTTATTGATACCCTGGGAGCAGACTTGAGGGACTCAAGGGAAAGTTTTCACTAAAACTTCGACTTGTGAATTGACTTCTAAATTTTCTTAGCTCTCTACGAGCCCGGGCCAATTTTGTCAGATCGTGGAGAGTATGCTGATTCGGTTGGATGACGGGCTTCAGGCGGTCGTCTTTAGCCCACCCTGCCTCCTCTGGATGAAAGCTGGAAATGTGGGCCCTCAAGTTGCTCGTATTGCCGTAGTACTTCAGTTTAGTGTGGCAATGTCGACAGACGGCATGCGTTCTATCAACATGTTTAGAGCTCCTGCCATGAAAACCAAAATGAATCCACACCTTTGCTTTGAGGCCAGATGGAGCAGGGTGGATTGGTTGATTGCTGGTTCCTGGTTCTTCCATATTACACACTTTCGCTCTGGCTGCCGTTGGAACTAGGCGCGTTCGTGACGTTAAACTTCCGGTATAATATTTTTTACAAAATAAAATAATGCACTTTTTTTCTTTTTTTATAAAAAATCGATTTTTGAAAATTTAATAATCGATTCATAACATAATCGCGATTAATCGAAAATCTATTTTTTTCACCACCCCTATGCAGCATGTTGTTCAACAAATCTGCAAACATTATATTAGATTAAGAAGTTAGAAAAATGTTCCTAATTTACAAAAAAAGGCTTACTGAGAATCATCCAGTAGATGTATGTGTGTACATGTGTGTCTGTGAGTGAGAGAGAGTGAGAAAAGGCAAGTGAGTTAGTAAAATGAATGCATTTCTTTGTCTGTTGTTCTGTTTCCATGCACCCTGTGCCTTTTAAGCTTATGCTGAATACAAAATAATTAACTGAACAACTGAACAGGATATTTGCCATGTACAAGAAATTCAAACATACCTAGAAATCATGTCATATGTAGACCCCCATCTAGTCACAACATCTTGGATCAAGGTATGTTGAGGAAGATTAAGTTCTGCTTGCTTTTTCGCCAGCTCTCTCCTTCTCTTCCATGAGTGGTTAAATCCTTGAACGACACTCCTGCAAGCCCTCACTGCAGCATCCACTTGGTCAATCTTCAGGGCCTTTCCAAGTGCAAGATTTAAATTATGTCCAAAGCAACTTTCGATGGGAGGATGGATTTAAATGCAGCCTTCATATTTGTGCCATTGTCAGTAGTGACACACACCAGGGCTGACTGCTGAATTTCCCACTCATTAATTAGGTTTTCGAACATCTCTTTAATGTTTACACTGGTGTGGTCATCAGGTAAAAATGTCATTTCTAGACATGCAGCTTTCATTTCCCAAAAATGTACTGTTAAACTCATATATGGGTGTCCAGTATTAGTGGTCCAGAGATCAGTAGTAAATGCAAAGTGTAAAGAGTTGGCAATGTCATCTTTTAATTTTACGTACATGTTAGGGATTTCTTTTTCAGAAAAGTGTTGTCTTCTAGGGATTTTGTATTTTGGAGCAACTGTTTTCATCAGTGCATTAAATCCTTGCCTCTATACCATTCTAAATGGCATCATGTCCTTTGATATGAAGTAGGCTAGTGATGCCTTGTCCTCACATCCACTTGCCATGTCTGTTTTTTTTTTTTCCTATCCACAGACTCAAAAATCAACAACTGACCTGAGACTATGGCTACGTTCACACTGCAGGGCTTAAAGGAGAACTCCGGGCAATTTTTAAGTTAATCTTGATCGTTAGACCTTTGTGAGTAGTGACTATAGAAAAAAACCCGAACCGGATCGGTGCTTGCTACGCGGAGCTGCGACCGCAAATGCCCTGAGCTCTCACCCAGCTATAACGCCAGCTATGGGGGCATGGACATAAAGAGCGTTTTTGAGCCTCTTAACAGACAAAATGCGATTAAAATGTCCGTCCAACATGAACAGGGACCCTACATGTGAACAAGATGCGTTTAGCAACTTAGCCATTGTTTCAACTCACCTAAATAGTCTTTTAGACGGCAAGCCGTAGTCTCGTGCTGCAGTCCCGTGCTGTAGCCGGAAGGTAAACAATGTCCAGGTGGGAGGAGCGTTGATGATGACGTGTGTGCGACGACGCGACAAGTTATGATCAAAGTTGATTACAAGTGAAGAGAAAAGTAGTAGTAACGTAAATATGGAGAATTTAGAAGATTTTGAAGAGATGGAAGAGGAGTTTGAGTTTGATGGTCGTCCTTATTTATTCGAACCAGAGTATACTGATGAAGAGCTAGCCTCACAAGAGTTGGAAAGAAGGAGACAGACCGCGGAGCAACCTGCAGATGAAGCAAATGCTTCGACAACACGAATTTCGTGCAACTGGTGGTGTTTGTGTGGGTGTTGTGACCCAATACCTACCGAGGAAGAAAGCCTGTGCTGTAAAGAGTGGGATCTCTTACAGCCAGGAGAAATGTGTCACCTGTACCGACGAATTTCCTGCTCTTATCCAAAAGGCAGTGCTGGACACTTTCTTCTTCGTTCCTAAAATAAACTGGAAGAAACGTCCACAACCAGAGGGACCAAACGGGCAGCTATCCATAGAGTGAGTTTAATATGTGATTGATTACATATACATTACATAGACATTTTATTTTTTATTGAAAAATAATAATAATAATAATAATTCAGCATTTTCGCTAGTGAACTAACCATACGTTTGCACTCTCTGCCCCCAACCCCATTCCCTATAGCCAATACAGACTGGTGGCCTACCGCGTTGTGCTAGAATGGGCACTAAAAGGAGAGCGCCTTGGACGTGGCATTGGAAGACCATTACCTAGCTGTGTTGTATCAATGATCAGAAGAAAGTATCCCTCCCCCACTGGTACTTACATTGGATTTCAGGAGACAGAGGAGATATTCTAAATGCTTAGTCTGAATTTTACATTGTGCTTCTTTAAAAAGATTGTCATCATGATTCATTATAATAAAGTAAGTAAATCAAAGTTCTTGTGCTCCTATGTTTTTACTAAAACAATAATAACACAGTATTACTTACAGTTACAAACAAAACTTTATTTTACAACAATAAATGAAAGAACAGTGGATGCTTCATATTAAAAAAATGTCAAACATGGTCGTGTAACAATGGTTTTACAAAGATCAAAAGCGTGATGTTTTATGAGCGACCAGATCACTCTTGTCCGGCCTTGGAATTGGAGCGATGTTCTGGAGCAATTTCCTTTGCCCTGGTTTACGAGGGGGTAAAGTGTCAGAGAAGACAACAGTACTGTCCTCTCTCCTCCTCAGCACACGCTCAACAAGATCATGGCGAAAGGCCTGTGTGGTATTTTCAAACATGGGTTTTGCAACCCATTGCTGACTCTGTCTTGAATATACCGCTTTGTACCATGGTTGTCCTAAAATACATGAAATTACAAATTAAATGCAGCTTATCCTTGGAAAAACTAAAGAGACTTGGTAATATACAATGAATGTGATGTCATGTAAAACATATTTATTTAAATGAGCATTTATTATATGATACCTTTTATTGTCTTCGCCTGTGGTCTCCCAACGTTGGTATTATGGTCAAGTACTGCAAGTTGGGTACGAGCCCTCATGCTGTCGTAACTGTAGTGAAGTCGCTTCTCAGCATATTTCAGCATGACCTGATGGTACACCTCCAAAGATCCTGTATAAATGTAATATCACACACTCAATGACCCTAATGTAACCGGTATTATTGCATTGTAATATTTGAATCAATGTAAATAGATACCAGTATGCTAGAAGAGTGACATCTGCCTCAAGTCTCTAAGGAGATTTTTGTCCAACATCACTCCCTTCAGTGCCACAAAAGCTGATGAATCTGGTCTCAGCCACTTTTTGCGCCTCTGTTCATCCCCTGTCAGAGTTGGGTGATTGCAGGTGCACTGAGCACCATCCTCCTCCCACCGGTGAATGCCACATATGTGGTGCAGAAGCGACTTCCATCTTCGTACTGTGATGTCATGAGAGGGGGTACATATCTCAGCGGGACAGTTCAAGTAGTGCAAGGACACCAAGTTCAAGTGGAAACAAGGATTTTATTCAGTTCTTTGGAAATATCAGAAATAGCGTTCCCAACTCAAAAAGTGTAACTAAGGATCAGGTCGGTCTTCAACAGTCAAAACTTAAAGGATGCCTCTGAGGGTGGAATCATAATCTTGTTTCCCTCAGGAATGTAAACTTTCAAAGTCTTTTCCAACCTTACATCAGTCCATGTTGCAGCCCAGGGCAAAGCCAGCCGTACGTCTTCCAAATGTCTGGTGAGTATTTCCAACCTTCAGTATTCCTTGTGGAAACAATCCTGGCCTAGTCTTGGTTCTCCACAGAGAGCACAACCTGAAGCTTGACTCCCCAAACCTCACACACCCCGTCACTGTGTCTCCAACCCTTAAGTAGGCCTTCAGCTCATCAGACCTTGATCAGTCTCAGGTGTGCAGGAACTTTGTGTATTGAGGGGTGGAGTTCCCGCCATCACCAGCAGATGGAGCCATAGCTGTTTGTGGTTGCAGCCACCTCAGGGAAATGTAGCGCCCTTCCAGGACACAGCCTCTCGTGACATCACACATTCCCCCCTCGAGATCGACGTCCTCGTCGGAGTGAAGGAGCTGAAGAAGGCGTCACGTCGGGAGAGGGCATCCGCATTGCCGTGGCGCTTGCCAGCCCTGTGGACAACGGAAAAGTTAAACGCTTGCAAACTCAAAAACCATCTGGTAACTCTACTGTTCGTTTCCCTGTTCTTGGCCATCCACTGCAAAGGGGCATGATCCGACACCACGGTAAAACGTCGACCCAGGAGGTAGAAGCGTAAGGATTCCAGGGCCCAGGTTAATGCGAGACATTCCTTTTCCACCGTGGAATAGTTTTTCTCTCTTGGAAGGAGCTTCCTGCTTAGGTAAAGAATAGGATGTTCCTCACCCCCATGTGCCTGGGCAAGTACCGCACCCAGACCCACCTCTGAAGCATCCGCCTGGACAATGAATTCTTTCTTGAAGTCTGGCGCCACCAGGATCGGACTGGAGCACAGAGCTCGCTTGAGGTTGATGAAGGCCGTCTCTGCCGCAGGGTTCCATTTCACCATTTGCGAGTGACGGTTGGTGGTCAGTTCTGTTAACGGTGCAGCTATGGTAGCAAAATTGGTAATAAAACGTCTGTAGTAGCCAGCTAGGCCCAAAAACGACCTCACCTGCTTCTTGGTGATGGGCTGTGGCCAGTCCTGGATGGCCCGCAACTTGGCTTCCTGAGGTTTAACCAACCCCCGACCAATGGTGTATCCCAGGTAGTTTGTCTCACTGAATGCCAACTTGCACTTCTTGGGATTCGCTGTAAGCCCCGCTTCCCTGAGCGAATCAATCACAGCTTGCACTCGGGGTATGTGACTGGCCCAATCTGGACTTTGTATGACCACATCATCTAAATATGCTGCTGCGTACCTCTTGTGGGGAGCCAGGACTCGATCCATCAAGCGTTGGAACGTGGCAGGTGCTCCGTGGAGACCAAACGGGAGCCGGGTATAATGGTAGAGCCCCTCTGGTGTGGCAAAGGCCGTCTTCTCCTTGGAGTCAGGGGCACCTGCCAGTAGCCTTTTGTGAGGTCAAGAGTGGTTAAGAAGTGAGCATGCCCTAAGGAGTCTATCAAACCATCGACACGAGGCATTGGATATGCATCAAATTCAGAAACTTCGTTCAACTTCCGATAATCATTACAAAACCTTATGGACCCGTCTGGTTTGGGTACCAGCACAATGGGACTTGCCCAGGCACTTTGGGACTCTTCAATTACTCCCAAATCCAGCATCTTCCTTATCTCCTCCTGAATAGCCACTTTACGAGCTTCCGGCACGCGGTATGGGCGCCGGTTTACCGTTTTGCCCGGCATGGTGCGGATCTCATGTTGGACCACCTCTGTGTGGCATCTCGGTTACGATCCACCAGTTCCAGGGCCATCTGTCGTTGATGCGGGGACAGGCTGGGACCCAGCTGAACCTCTTCCCGCACCGGCTCCTTGGACTCTGTGGGGGGTGGGCAGTTGAACAGCGCCTCCCTGGCGTGCCATTTCTTTAAGAGGTTAATATGATAAATCTGCTCAGGTTTTCTTTTATCAGGTTGCCTCACCTTGTAGTTTACCTCTCCTACACGTTCAATGACCTCATATGGTCTTTGCCAGGTTGCCAGGAATTTACATTCAACGGTTGGCACCAGGACTAGTACTCTGTCCCCCGGCTTAAACTCTCTGGGTTAAGCAGATCTGTTGTAAGAGGCTTGCTGTTGCCGTTGACTGGTCTCCATGTGTTCACGCATCATGGGATAAATGGCCTTCATTCTTTCCCTCATGGCCCCGACATGCTTGATCAGGGTCCGCTGTTGGCATGGTTGCTCCTCCCAGGCCTCTTTAGCGATGTCCAGTAGTCCTCGGGGTCTGTAGGAAAGCAAGAGCTCAAAGGGTGAAAAACCAGTAGAAGACTGAGGTACCTCTCTCACCGCAAACAGAAGGTATGGTATCAGCTGGTCCCAGTTGCGCCCATCTTCCCCAACCGCCTTCCGCAGCATGGATTTTAGAGCTTTGTTAAAACGTTCGACCAACCCGTCCGTCTGGGGGTGGTAGACTGAGGTTCTCAACTGTTTGATCTTCAGTAAAGCACAGAGTTCTTTCATCACCCTGGACATGAATGGAGTCCCTTGGTCCGTCAAGATCTCCTTTGGGATTCGAGGCTAGTTGAGAGAAGGAACAGCTCCTTGGCGATTTGTCTGGCTGTAGCTTTCCTGAGCGGGATAGCCTCAGGATATCGGGACGCATAGTCCAAGATAACCAGAATGTACTGATGGCCCCGGGAACATTTCGGTAAGGGCCCAACTATGTCCAGACCAATCCTCTCAAACGGAGTTTCGATAATGGGCAAGGGTATTAGCGGGTTTCTATATGTGGGCTTTGGTGCCACCTGCTGACACTCAGGGCAACTACGACAGTAGTTCTCTATCTCTTTGTGTACTCCTGGCCAAAAGAAGCGTTGCATGATTCTTTCCTTAGTCTTCTCTACCCCTAGGTGGGCCCCTAGCGAGTGCGTGTGTGCTAGGCTGAGTACGGTGGACCGATAGGGCTGTGGTACTAGGAGCTGTTCATGCACTTCATCATTTTTCTTTACTACCTGATATACTAACCCCCGGCTAACTGCGAAATGGGGGTATGTAGGGCTTGTCCTATCCCCTAGCAGTACTCCCTCTAACATCTTGTAACTGAGCCGTACCATACTGGCCTGTGAGAGGGGGAAGCTCTTTTGGGCCTTGAACGTCCTCCTCACTGGAGATCGAAGCACTTGGACCATGTTCTCCTCTCCCGTGTCTGGACCAGTCTCTGTGTCAGCCTGGGTTCCTGCTATCCCTGCAAGCTCACAGGCTGGAGTGAATGATTCTGAAGGTGGCACTTGAGTAATCTCACGTTGAGTCTTACCTCTTCGCTTCCGAGGTACTCGGATTAGCCTCTCCTGAATCTCTCTCCACATTGGGTGAAAGGCTGGGCAGTCCCGTCCAATTAGGACCGGGACAGGTAGGAAATCAACCACGCCTGCCACCGTGAGTATGGTTCCCCGGGTGGTGGTCATTTTGAGTTCAGTGATGGGATAGTCTCTGGTGTCTCCATGGACACAGGAAACTGGGAGGACTTTCCTTGGGGTCAAACACAACGGCCCCACCAGGTCCTTACGTACCAGGGTGACGCGGCTACCTGAATCTAGCAAGGCCTCCACATCATGGTGGTTTACTGTCACCGGGCAGGTGGGGGGTCGATCTGGGGTGCCTTCTATGACACCTACAAGCGAGGCAACACGGTGGGTGGGTGCTGAGCTGGAGGACTCAGCAGTGGGCATAGGCTCATCCGCCGGTTTCCCACACTGCCAGGAAATGTGTCCCATCTCCCCACATCGGTAACACTGTCGAGTTTCACTCTCCCGGTGTACTCTTCCTGGACCCGGCTGGTTTCTGGCTCCCCCTGGAGCCTGGACAGCTCCTGAAGTGGCTGGGTTTGAAACCTTGGGGTTCTTTGGACGGGTTCCTCCTGTCTGTGGCGGGGACGCACTCGTGGGCTCTTTCCTAGTAGCACGAAGCATCTCTGCTGTAGCCTGGTACTTTTCTACCGCTTCCACGGTTAGATCGGCTGTAGTCAAGGCCTGTTGACTGATGAACCGTTTCGCCTCATAAGGTAGGGCCCGTAAGTAACGATCCACTACGATGGCCTCCACCACCGCAGCTGCTGTATTCTTCTTCGGTTCCAGCCACTTCTGCGTGATCCGTACAAGTTCGTGCATCTGTGCACGAGGAGGCTGGTCTGGTTGGAAGGTCCAGCTGTGGAAGCGTTGGGCCATACCAAACTTGGTGAGCCCATTTCTGCTGAGGATCTCAGTCTTCAGGTTGGAGCCCAGGTCCCGGACAGCATTCAGTGATTCCCCCGTTAGAAAAGGGGCTAACAGTCCAACCCACTGTGCCCTGGGCCAGCCTTCCATTGTGGCTGTGGCTTCAAAGGCATGCAGGGATGCCTCAACGTCATCTGTGGCCCCCATCTTGGATATAAAGTCGCTCGCCTTTATTGGTCGTACATTCCGTACAGCCATCTGTCTCTGCAGCTGCAACTCTTCTGCCTTCAGAAGGTTGGCTCTCTTTTGCTCCTCCAAGAGAGCCGCGTTCGTTTGCATCTGGGCTTGCTGACCAGCAACAAGGGCATCCACAAAATTTCCTCCATTTTGTTATGTGGAGGGCCTATAGCCAATTTGGAAAAGTGGGTAATCAAATTTTCAGTGTCCTCCTCTGACATGCACTATTAACGCTTGAACTTGCCCGCATTCTCCACCATATGTGATGTCATGAGAGGCGGCACATATCTCAGCGGGACAGTTCAAGTAGTGCAAGGACACCAAGTTCAAGTGCAAACAAGGATTTTATTCAGTTCTTTGGAAATATCAGAAATAGCGTTCCCAACTCAAAAAGTTTAACTAAGGATCAGGTCGGTCTTCAACAGTCAAAACTTAAAGGATGCCTCTGAGGGTGGAATCATAATCTTGTTTCCCTCAGGAATGTAAACTTTCAAAGTCTTTTCCAACCTTACATCAGTCCATGTTGCATCCCAGGGCAAAGCCAGCCGTACGTCTACCAAATGTCTGGTGAGTATTTCCAACCTTCAGTATTCCTTGTGGAAACAATCCTGGCCTAGTCTTGGTTCTCCACAGAGAGCACAACCTGAAGCTTGACTCCCCAAACCTCACACACCCCGTCACTGTGTCTCCAACCCTTAAGTAGGCCTTTAGCTCTTTAGACCCTGATCAGTCTCAGGTGTGCAGGAACTTTGTGTATTGAGGGGTGGAGTTCCCGCCATCACCAGCAGATGGAGCCATAGCTGTTTGTGGTTGCAGCCACCTCAGGGAAATGTAGTGCCCTTCCAGGACACAGCCTCTCGTGACATCACAGTACACATTCCTTTAAAAATAAGATTGAAGTCATAGTTTGAGAAATACTTTCCTGGTTCAAATATTATGTTATGTGCAAGGTAAATACTATTATAAATATTATCTATCACTGTTATTACACTGACAAGAACATGTGTTGTTATCATTGATATAACAGTAACTATTCTATACCAAAAATATTGTATCAATGTTATGTATTATTTAATAATCTTACCTCTTTGTCACCTTTGCTTGTGCTGCATGACCAGTACAGATGGTTAGTGATTGACTTTATCCATGGCTGCAAGTCTTTGTTGTTCTTCTTATTGGATACAAGTACAAGTTTCTTCTTCACACCTGTACAAAACAGTCAAAAATTACATATAAAAAGTTAGTGAAAAAACTGAAAGAGAAAACCAACTTTTCTTGAGAGATACAATTCGTTGATTGTCAATTTAATTTACTCACTTTTGCTCACATGCCAGGGATCAAATTCATGTTGGATGCTAGGGTAGTTGTCCTTCATAAGTTTGCGGACAGATGGCGATCTGTCAGTGGTCACAACATCAACAACCACTCCCCTGTCAAGCAAGTAATCCAGACCCCTCTGAAATCCTAACACCTCCATAGCAACAGAGCTGGTTGTTTCTGTAACCTAGAGAATAATATTGACCGATCAGACAAAGCATGTCTACATTTGTTTTTGAAAACAATTACATAATTTGGTTTTACAAATCATAATAGATAACGTACCTGAACCAATTCAAAATGAATGATCTCTTTTGTGGCATCATCTTGAAATGAATATGTACAGTATTTGCTACTGAAACCTGTTGTGAGAAAAAAAGCAGAGATGAATTTGTAACTATGATGTAGGGTCATACAGTATAATCAGTATGTGTCATACTGTAGCAAATGCAACATTTTAATAATATACATAAAATGTATTTAAGGGGGCAGAAGGCCAATTTAGCTCAAAGGGAAATGATTCATTGAGTTGCAATGAATCTATGGAACCAAATCACTGAACCGAGCGAATGACTCGTTTGGAGTTCATTTGAACGGGCTGTAATTTGCAAGGATATAAATTCCAAATCTATAGTGAAACACTATGTCTTAGCAAGGTAACTTTAGATCGAACAGTACAAGACATTAAATGTGCAAACACGACACAAGAAGATTTATCTTTTCAAATATATGGAAGACTTTATTAGCTATTCTAAACACAACTAAAGTCTAAACAGTCTAAACTAATCACGCACACACACACACATTCATACAGTCGCGAAAGGGAAAGAGTGAGTTGGAAAGAGTGAGAGAAAGTTTCAACTTTCTATATGCACGTAAGACATAACCTGAAAGGACCACCAAGCATTAATTTGAACCTTCATTTCTTAGAGAGGTTATTCAATTAACATTAAAGCACCAGTTCAGTTAGAGCCTGGAGTACTTGCGCTTTGTAGTGGCTGAGGGAATTCCCTTTGTCTGCGTCGCGTCGAAGGGGGGTTTCCCGGCCGGGTCCGTTGCGTGGTTTGTTGTCTTTGAAGTGCAGGGATGTAAGTTCCTGAGTTATGCTGGTCACGTGTTACTAGCAGCCGAATGAAAAGTCTTTCCGATTTCGAAGCGCGTTGCGGAGAGCCGTTCAAAACGAAGCTTTGCAGCAAACTTAACTTTGAAACGAGACTTTTACAAAAAGGAAATAAAGGAAAGAAATGAAAGTAAGACGAGTCGGATGGCTTGACTGAGCTGAATTGTAACCCTGATCTTGATGGGTTATTCGTCTGCTGGTCGAATTTGGTCTAGTCGATGTAGAAGCATGCGAACATGTTCTTTGTTTCAGAGATAAGCACGAACAGAACACTCTCTTGCTGGTTTTAGAGAGAGGTACGAACTTAACAGTTACAAACACGAACAAAAATCTAACAGGAACGGAACATTGAACGGAACAAAAATCACGACAAAAATCTAAACATGAGATCCTTTGTTCGGATCTTTAACTTAAACTCTAGTCCGACCTCCTAGAAACTTTTGGCCTATGAGGTAATGGCATTACTTTAGGAGGTGGATCTACTTCTTGCTTATCATAATTTATGCATGGTCTGTGAGCTGGTCTCCAGCACTTAGCAGAGAGCCAAAAGACCATAGTTTAAACCTTATGATTATTATAATCATAAAACAAAACCTTTTACGCAGATTTCAATCAAGCCATCTTTTGAATTACGAGAATACGGTTCGTTTAAGAGTAAACGAGGCATTCACACTTCTAATGGTTGTATAACAATTACAAGAGTTAATAGTTAACAACAATTACATGATTACTATGCGATCTAAGCATTAACAAACACAACACATGAATTGCAGGAAGCAATAAGAATTGTGAGGTTTGATTATGCGTCCCAGAATTGTTCTGTGGTGAGTTTATATGATTTTATGCGTGAGATCTCAGAGAAATCTCAACAGTGAGGTCGTGGCATGTTCAAGGAGTAGGGGTCTGTGTTATGTCTTTGTCCCGCTCAACAGAGATGATGTTGAGGGAGGTCAAAGGTGGTCAGGCTTTTGGTGGTCAGGCCTCTTGTTCCACCATTTCTGAGCCGATTTGTCTTAGTAAAACATTAACATATTGACACGTTTCTTCCTGTGGCATTCTGTTGCTATCTGCAGGACCATAAAAAGTCTTCGGAGGAGGGGTTTATTGTCCCCCCAAAGCAAACCCTCGGCGCCGTTCCGTGACTCTGGAATGTGGGCTCCAGAACTTGGAGTGTTGAAGCCATGTGAATTAATCCCATGAGAGATTAATTTGATTAAGTTGTGTTTGATTCGCCTCGATTCTCTACATACAGTATAATCAGAATCATATCTATTCTAACTCGTGGAGTTGTGATTTACAATTCCAGCAAAATGCTTACCTGGACTGTCACTTCTAGCATTCCGTCAGAGCTCAACTTTCTGTCCTGAGGCACAAAGTTGCACAAGACGTTCAATTAATTTCTCGTGTTTATCTATGTACGCTTGTTGGATGACTGGAGGTAGACAGATTGCATTGAATAATATTTAGTTTTCTTCGGAATGGGCTTTATGCCCAGCTGCACTACTTCCTGAACTTCAGCCAGCTCCTTGTTTCCTGTCTGCCATTATTGGTCAAATTGATTAATTCAGATGTACCTGACCTCAGTAGTCATGGCAACAATAATCAGACACACCTGAATAAATCAATTTGGCCAATAATGGCAGACAGGAAACAAGGAGCTGGCTGAAGTTCAGGAAGTAGTGCAGTTGGGCATAAAGCCAATTGGGGTATGAAGAAGCTCAGCCCAGTCAGAAATGGTGGTATGGGTGGTTCCTGTGAAGAAAGTGCATGCGCTGATGAGCAGGTTATTTTCTGCCATCCCTCTAATGTCTGGACATGAAGACCAACTTCCAGGGTGATCATTCAAGCATGTCCAAAGAACTCTAATTTGGCTTCCATGGGTTATAATCCTTTTGTTCTCCACTGCTGAGCCACAGGTCTGGCATGTGTTGAACAGTTCTAATAGTCTGGATTCATTCACAATCCACTCTCTGTCATGTTCCGGTTAATTTCCAGAGCCAGAGCCAGAGCCTGAACCAGAGGTTGATGTTGGAGTGTCGCTAGAAGGCGAAAAGCTTACGTCGGATAAAAGCATTTCCCCAAAGCTTCTGCTCATATCCAACGTTGTTAAATGTTCTTTATTGTCCTGTTTTTGAAATTTAAAATATATTTGTTGTATAAATATATTTACATGTATTTTTAAAAAATGAATAAGGATTATCACAAAAAAATAACAGTAGTACAGCCTCAAAAGAACAGTCATTCAACTCACTTGTGCCAAATCTCCACTGGCTGTGTTGGGGACAGAAAGATATGATGACATTGCATCCTGGCCCTTGATATAAGAAATGTATAATATTACACTCTAGTGATGGCAAATGTGTTAAAAAAAATTAAAAGCTTTGATCATTAAGAGGCTTACCATTGATTGTTCCCATAAAAGAGGTCGAGCGATATATGTCCCAGTTAGTGAAGGCTTTGTGCGAGGCCTTACAGTTGATGTCTCTGGACTAGAGAGAAGGAGGTTCAGGCAGGAGGACGGACCAGACTAACTTGATCTGGATTCACTTCCTCTTTGGAGAGCTTTCTTTGGAGTTGACTGTGGCACTCCAGCTAATTGTGATTCATTCAGATGCACACCAGCAGCATCAGTCTCCTGAATAAGTAGTAATTAATAATAAAGAAAATAATAGATTTATCCAACTGCACAACACAATAACATTTTCTACTTGTATGTATACCGAACATGTAGTGTGGTAATTCGGACATTAATTCCCTATATATAGTATTTCCCTAGTATATCATCACATATCTCCCCCTTCACCTTACTGCACACACAATTTATTATCTCTAGCAAGTGCAATTTATTCTTATAGAAATTTGCAAAACACAAATATAATTCAAGTCAACGAAGCTAGTGAAATAATTAAAGCTTTGTAAATAAGATTACAAAAACATTCATGCACATCTCTACTCATGCCGCGTGTGCCCAAATGGAAGGATATACATGTTTCATTACCTGCACAGTGGTTACACTCGTCTTCGGAATGGCATTTTTCTTCAAACAGCCCTGCTGTGTTGAGAGTGTGTAGTCATCCTTGTCAAAATGTTCGCTGCAAATGCGGTAATCTTTAGCGCGTAGTACTTCTACGGGAGTTTGCACATCAAGTTTTAGTACAACTAGCCACAACTGCAGAATCTCCAGGTCATGAAAAGGAAGACAATGAAAATTTAAGCTCTTATATTTTCTCATTCTGTTGCCACAATTCGGAAATGCACAAACACGAACCATTTTTTCTTCACACGTAATCAACTCTGATCATAACTCGTCGTCGCACACACGTCATGATCAACGCTCCTCCCACCTGGACATTGTTTACCTTCCGGCTACAGCACGGGACTGCAGCACGAGACTACGGCTTGCCGTCTAAAAGACTATTTAGGTGAGTTGAAACAATGGCTAAGTTGCTAAACGCATCTTGTTCACATGTAGGGTCCCTGTTCATGTTGGACAGACATTTTAATTGCATTTTGTGTCTGTTAAGAGGCTCAAAAACGCTCTATATGTCCATGCCCCCATAGCTGGCGCTATAGCTGGGTGAGAGCTCAGGGCATTCGCGGTCGCAGCTCCGCGTAGCAAGCACCGATCCGGTTCATTTTTTTTTCTATAGTCACTACTCACAAAGGTCTAACGATCAAGATTAACTTAAAAATTGCCCGGAGTTCTCCTTTAATGCTCAATTCCGATTTTTTGAAAAAATTCGATTTTTTCGCAAGGCCGTTCACATTTCCAATTAAATGCGAACTTTTGTGATCTCCTGTGTGAACGTGAAATGACCCAGAAGTGACCCGCATGCGCAGAAGAGTAATCAACGGTCAACGACGTCACTTGTTGTTTGCGGAATAATTCTTTTTTTCCATATGTTGCGAGCTTTTGTTTTATTATTATTATTGCCACAGCCCATATACAAACACAGACAACAATTATTTTATCGACGGGCAAAGTTTGCACATAAATGTAAGATTTCTCCGATCCTCACCGACCTCGTCGTTTAATTGATAGTGCTCGTCCAAGGTGCTCTTTGCTTTGTCACCGGCGGCCGCGGTGCGACACTGGTGGCTGGTGTTGCCAGATTAGGTGTATTTTCGCTACATTTTAAGGCATGTTTACATGTGTTTTAGCCAGGTTTTCGCCTGGAAGGCTCTATAGAAATCTGGCACCCTACTGTAAGAAGTTATACTGACAGAGAGCGCACGTTCACAGACACCAGAATGAACGTGTTCACAGTAATGTTCATCAGGCAGTAATACAGTATAAGAACGCGTTCAGGCACAACACTGGGGAAGAGACACGTCTGCAGCAGCCCATAACAGTGCAGAAACGCGTTGGAGTTAGCGTGTATTGGCTAGCCACAGGTGCGTGCAATGACGTGCGGGTCGGATATATGTGACCTGGCCGTTCAGACTGAAGTCGCATTTCAAAAGATCGGATACATATCGGATTTGGGCCACATACCCAAGTGGCCTGGGTCGCATTTGAAAAAATCGGATCTGTGTCGTTCAGACTGTCATGAAAAAATCAGATACAGGTCGCATAGGGGCAAAAAAATCGGAATTAGGTCGTTTTAGCCTGCAGTGTGAACGTAGCCTCTGTCTCTGGCTTTCTCAGTCTTCTTTGAAGCTCCTTATGTAATAACAACCCTGGTGAAAAATAAATATGTTAAGTATATTAATTCTTAGCATACTTTGAGCATACTTACAGCCAGACTAATCATCAGTATACTACAAGTTTGTTAATGATTATTTAACTTGAAGCATGCTATTTTGGAACAACTAATTTTGTACTTAATATATTTTAGTTGTAATTTAATTGTAGAAAAGCACAATTTGAAGTGTACTTAGTGTACTTTTAAGTTTAACACAATTCTAATGCGGATGTCTGGCCACTTAAGTTAAATTCAACCAGAGGTTTGCGACTTCTTCTGTCCGTTATCTTGTAATACTGGAATGCTGTGGCATTGAATTAAAACAATGTTCTGTCCTAATATTTTTCATAATGAGTTACTAGAAAGTGTACTTTCTTTTTCAAGTGTGTAAAGTTTTATTGTGTCAAGCCCTCTGGCAAGCCCTCTGGAGGTGTTGTGGGTTAATTGACGAAACACTGTTGAAGGTGGGTACCCACCTGATGATCCGAAGACAGCACCTTGGGCCTACACCACAAAGGTCAGTAGGTCGAACTTGTAATGCGCGAGTGTTGGCCATCACCTCGAATATGCGGCTGGGACTTCACCCAGCCATTGAGCGATGAACCCATCGTATTTCAGACTTCTAAGTGCTAAAGTGGAACCACTTCAAGTATACTTTGTATACTTGAAGTGCACTGCAAAAATGAACTGTCTAAATTCAAGAAATAAATGCATGATTTAAGAAGATACAGACTAAAAACAAGTCAAATTATCTGCCAGTGCAGTAAGATAATTACACTTGATAAGATTTCTTGAAATAAGAAAAAATATCAGATAAATATCTTTATCTTTAGGGCATGTTCCAAAAATATTCAAGCTGGCCGTAATAAAACCTCTCATTAAGAAACCGCAATTAGATCCAAATAATTTAGCAAATTACAGACCCATTTCAAATCTTCCATTTATGTCCAAAATACTAGAAAAAGTAGTGTCCGCTCAATTGTGCTCTTTTTTTGCAAGAAAATGATATCTATGAAAAATTCCAGTCAGGATTCAGACCGCATCATAGTACAGAAACTGTGCTAGTTAAAATTACAAATGATTTACTTTTAGCTTCTGACCAAGGCTGTATCTCAATACTAGTCCTACTTGATCTTAACGCTGCGTTCGACAATATAGATCATAAAATACTCTTGGATCGACTACAAAACTACACTGGTGTCCAGGGACAGGCATTAAAGGATTAGTTTACTTTTGAAAAAACTTTTGCTGATAATTTACTCACCCCCATGTCATCCAAGATGTCCATGTCTTTCTTTCCTCAGTCGAAAAGAAATTTAGGTTTTTGATGAAAACATTACAGGATTTTTCTCCATATAATGGACGTCAATGGGAACTGGATGGTTCAGGTCCAAAAGATAGTGTTAATAACAGTTTCAGATGCAGCTTCAAATGTCTTTAAACGACACCAGACGATGAATAAGGGTCTTATTATGCGAAACGATCGGTTATTAATTTAATGCTTATTCCAAAAATGTAACTTTTCTAAGGACAAATGCTAGCCTAGCTCTATTCTGTGAGGCGCGTTTGTAACGTCACGTAATACGTAATTACGTTCAAAAGGTCACGGGCGACGTAGCCGGAAGTACAGAATCAAAATCGTCCGACATCGTTGTTTTACCTTATAATTCCTTTTTTGTAAACGGCGTTTGAGTTAGTTCCCATTCAGGGAACTTCGAGCTGCGTGTAAACGCCGTGGGAACGCCTCTGCGTGACGAGTCATGAAGCACGTATGAAATCTGTCCAATGGCGAGACGGAACGTCATAGGCGGGGTGACGTATCGACCAGGAAACTATAAAGCATCCCCGAAACACAAGCGCAACAGCTTCTGAGTCTTCACAAGCGCTCTATGTATGAATATTGTCTGTCTGTCTGATATTGTATTTATATATATATATTGGAAAATATGGCGAGCAAACAACAGCAGAATTTCAGAAAGTGTGTTCATCCCTGCCCTCGCTTCATCACGGGTGGGGACACACACGATCTGTGTGTTGTTTGTTTGGGAGTGCAGCATGCTCAGTCGGCTCTCGAGGGGGCCGGCTGTGAGCACTGCGAGTGTCTGTCCATGAAGACACTTCGCTCCCGCCGGGCACTCTTCGAGGAGAGTGGTTCGGTGCGCGCTCCCCGCGGCTCGGGTCCCGCTGCTGCCGAGGCACAGCGAAGGCTTGCGTCGTGGGGTTCGCAGATGGATCTATCAGCGGGGATTGAGACGGGCCCCGCCCTTTCTCTGCCCTTACCTGGTAGATCCAGTGCCTCAGTTCTCGCTGCGGGGGTCCGCGTTGCGGTTTCTCCTGCCCGGGCTGAGGCGCCATCACTTCAATTATCCAGTTCTGAGGAGCTGGATGTTGAAAGTGTGGATGCAGAGTCTATGGACTCAGTGGAGATCGGGGACTCGCCATCCCAGTCTCCCGCGAATGTAGAGCTGATGGAGGTTTTGACTCGGGCTGTGGAAAAATTAACCATTGAATGGCCAGTTGAAAAACAAGAGTCGAGAGTAAAAAGTAAAATGGATGAGAGATTTTTAAAATCACACTCACTACCTCCACGCCGGTGTTTGCCCTTTTTTCCCGATCTACACACCGAGGTGTGTAGATCGTGGAACAAACCAGTGTCAGCTAGAATTTTGACACAACAGACCTCTATGTACGCTAATATTGCTGGGTCTAGGGGACACGGTTATGGGGCGATGCCGAGGATGGAGGAAGTTTTGGCGAGCCATCTTTCTCCTGAGACGGCATCGTCTTTTAAAACACCGGCGTTGCCCACCAAGCCACTCAGAAATACTTCGGTTTTGGTGGGCAAAGCTTATTCAGCGGCGGGACAGGCAGCATCTTGCTTGCATACGATGGCCATCCTCCAGGCGTATCAAGCAGATCTGTTGAAGGATATGAGCGAGGGGGAGGTCGTCAGCACTGACGTGATTAATGAGCTGCGTCAGGCGGCAGATATTTCTCTCCGTGCCACCAAGGAGACGGCCAGATCAGTCGGCCGCTCTATGGCAGCCCTGGTGGCCACGGAGAGGCATTTATGGCTAAATCTGGCTAATATGAAGGAGAAAGATAAAGCTTTTCTCCTGGATGCGCCGCTGTCGACCGAAGGTCTTTTTGGTGGTTCTGTGAACGCAGTGATTGAGAGATTCCAAGAGGGAAAAAAGCAGGCAGCGGCGCTCCAGAAATGTCTCCCCGTCCGTACTCATCCTTCGGGGGCTGCTGGGCGAGAGCAGCCCCGCCCGTCGGGTTCCTCGCATAGGGCGCAGCAGAAGAAGAGCGTCGCGTCTCGGGCTCCTCCCCAGCAAAACTGGGCTGAGACGCGGCGTTCTCAGGCGAGGTCTTCCCGGGATAGAACCGATCTGAGGACGGTTATTGTCGCCAGGAAGGCTTCGTCGAAGAAGTCCTGACGCCACTGGTGTCAGGCTACTGAGGGTGGTCCCCACCGTGAGACAGAGGTGTTCGCCGCTCAATCCGGCGCCCGCTCTCTCTCGGTGCCCTCAGGGGTTCGTTCTGCCAACCCTGCCTGTAATGGGGGGTGCAGACGGTCCCAGCGAGCGATTTCCCGAGGGACGCTCGTTTGCTCCGAGGAGCGATACAGAACGGTCGTTGAACCCTGCCTGTGCGCGGTCACAGGGCGCTGTTTCTGTTTTAAAAACTACTCCAGAGGCCAGTCTCGAGAGGCTGGTACCCTTAGTAGAATTTCTGGTAGAATGGGGAAGTCTTCCAAATATATCTCGTTGGGTCCTGCAGACTATCGAACGCGGGTACGCGATCCAGTTCAGGTCGCGTCCACCTCGTTTTCGGGGGGTTTTGCCCACAGTGGTGACCCCCGAGCAGGCTCTGGTTATGGAACAAGAAGTGAAAGCTCTGCTAATGAAGGGGGCGATAGAACGAGTTCTTCCTCCCGACAGAGAGCTGGGGTATTACAGCCGGTACTTCATTGTTCCGAAGAAGGATGGGGGGCTGCGTCCGATTTTAGACCTGCGCCTCTTAAATCGGTCAGTAGGGAAGCTCAAGTTCAAAATGCTGACTCTCAAGCAGATCGTGTCACAGATCAGGTCCGAGGACTGGTTTGTCACGATAGACCTAAAAGACGCGTACTTCCATATCTCCATCCTTCCGCAACATCGGAAGTTCCTGAGGTTCGCTTTTGGGGGCGAAGCGTACCAATATCGGGTCCTTCCATTCGGCCTAGCGTTATCTCCTCGAACCTTCACGAAATGCATGGACGCGGCCTTGGCTCCGCTGCGTCTCCAGGGCATTCGCATTCTAAATTATATCGACGATTGGTTGATTCTGGCTCAATCAGAGCATCAGGCGATTCGGCATCGAGATGCCGTCCTCGCCCACATCAGAAGGTTGGGGTTGAGACTCAACGCCAAGAAGAGTGTGCTTTCGCCAGTTCAGCGGACCACTTTTCTAGGCGTGGTATGGGATTCGACGACGATGCAGGCACGTCTGTCGCCGGCTCGTATAGCCTCGATTATCTCGACTGTCACGCAAGTGAAGCTAGGCCAGTCACTCACTGTAAAGGAATTCCAGAGAATTCTGGGTCTGATGGCAGCAGCATCCAACGTGTTACCGTGCGGCCTGCTGTACATGAGACCACTACAGTGGTGGCTCAGGACCAAGGGGTTCTCCCCGAGGGGAAACCCGCTCCGCAAGATCAAGGTCACGCGACGTGGTCTCCGTGCCCTGGCTATGTGGAAAGAACCTTGGTTCCTGTCCCTGGGACCTGCGCTGGGAGCCCCGTGTCGCCGGGTAACGGTGACGACGGATGCCTCTCTCACGGGCTGGGGAGCGATCATGAGTGGTCGCTCGGCCCGCGGGCTGTGGCAAGACCATCATCTCCGATGGCATATAAATTGTCTAGAGATGATGGCGGTGTTTCAGGCTTTGAAACACTTTCTCCCAGACCTCAGAGATCATCATGTTCTTGTCCGGTCAGACAACATGTCTGTGGTCTCTTACATAAACCACCAGGGGGGTCTGCGCTCACGTCCGATCCTGTTGTGGTCCCAGGGGAAACTTCGGTCGCTGAGAGCGATTTATATCCCAGGATACTTAAATCGGGGAGCGGACATCCTGTCGAGGCAGGGGCCGAGGCCCGGGGAGTGGAGACTTCACCCCGAGGTGGTGGAGCTCCTTTGGAGACACTTCGGTCAGGCCGAAGTGGACCTCTTTGCGTCCAGGGAGAACTCACACTGCCCGCTGTGGTTTTCCCTGAGTCCTCCAGCTCCATTGGGGCTGGATGCGTTGGTACAGGAGTGGCCGAGGGCACCCCTGTACGCTTTTCCCCCGATTGCTCTGCTCCCAGGGGTTCTGGAAAGGATTCGCCAGGAGGGGGCCAGTGTACTTCTGGTGGCCCCCTGTTGGCCAACCAGGGTATGGTTTGCGGACCTGATTTCCCTTCTCGAGGGCCCTCCTCTGGAGATTCCGGTCAGGAGGGACCTTCTGTCTCAAGCGGACGGGGGGATACTCCACCCCCGTCCGGAACTGTGGAGGTTGTGGGCTTGGCCTCTGAGGGGGCCCAGCTCATAGATTCAGGTCTCTCGACTGAGGTCGTGGAGACCATCCTCCAGTCCAGAGCCCCATCCACGAGGAAGTTGTATGCCTCGAGGTGGATACTGTTCACCTCTTGGTGTGGAGAGCGACAGTTGGATCCAGTTAACTGCCCGTTGCCGGCAGTGCTGGAATTCCTTCAGGAACGCTTCTCCACAGGGTTATCGTACTCCACACTAAAGGTGTACGTGGCGGCCTTATCCGCTTACCATGTCCCTTTGAGTGGAGCTTCTCTTGGGAGACATCCCCTGGTAACCCGTTTCCTTCGTGGTATCCTGAGGCTGAGGCCGGTAGTGCGTACGAGGGTACCGACCTGGGATCTAGCGGTTGTGTTGGAGGGGCTCTGTTTAGCCCCTTTCGAGCCCATTGATGAGGTGCCTGAGAAGTTTCTTACTCTCAAAACCATCTTTCTCCTAGCCATCTCTTCACTAAAGAGGATTGGAGATATTCAGGCGCTGTCGGTTTCCCCCTCGTGCTTGGAATTTGCTCCCGGTATGGCGAAGGCTTTCATCCTCCCTAGACCGGGGTATGTTCCGAAGGTTCCAACTACGGTTGTCAAACCTATAGTGCTACAGGCCTTCTGTCCTCCTCCGTTTCGGACACCAGACCAGGAGAAACTAAATCTGCTCTGCCCGGTGAGGGCCTTAGACGCATATGTCCACAGAGCTGCCCTGTGGAGGGAATCAGAACAATTATTTGTCTGCTTTGGGCCTCCTAATAGAGGTTCTGCGGCGTCTAAGCAGAGAATGAGTAAGTGGGTGGTCGAGGCCATTTCACTTGCTTATGAGTCCTCTGGTCAGCCTTCTCCCTTGGCTGTCCGGGCTCATTCAACCCGGAGTATGGCTGCCTCTAAGGCATTTTTATCAGGAGTTCCCTTGTGTGACATCTGTGAGGCGGCAGGATGGTCTTCACCTCACACATTTGTGAAGTTTTACCATCTGGACTTCAGCTCCACCCCTGGGGCTCAGATGCTTTCGTCAGAATGTGCACCCTGATATTCATACAACGGACACCTGCTCGCATGGCGGCGTTGGTATTAGCGTTCCCACGGCGTTTACACGCAGCTCGAAGTTCCCTGAATGGGAACGTCTCTGGTTACGTATGTAACCTTAGTTCCCTGAAGGGAACGAGACGCTGCGTGTCTATGCCATACTCCCAGCATGCCCGTGAGCGCTTGCTTCAGTCCTATCAGAAGCTGTTGCGCTTGTGTTTCGGGGATGCTTTATAGTTTCCTGGTCGATACGTCACCCCGCCTATGACGTTCCGTCTCGCCATTGGACAGATTTCATACGTGCTTCATGACTCGTCACGCAGAGGCGTTCCCACGGCGTTTACACGCAGCGTCTCGTTCCCTTCAGGGAACTAAGGTTACATACGTAACCAGAGACGTTTTCACGTTCAACCTATGCGTTCAACTTGTAAACACTCTGACTCTGTACTTCTGGCTACGTCGCCCGTGACCTTTTGAACGTAATTACGTACTACGTGACGTTTCAAACGCGCCTCACAGAATGGAGAAAGGCTAGCATTTGTCCTTAGAAAAGTTACATTTTTGGAATAAGCTTTGAAATAAGCGATCGTTTCGCATGATAAGACCCTTATTCATCGTCTGGTGTCGTTTAAAGACATTTGAAGCTGCATCTGAAACTGTTATTAACACTATCTTTCGGACCTGAACCATCCGGTTCCCATTGAAGTCCATTATATGGAGAAAAATCCTGGAATGTTTTCATCAATAACCTAAATTTCTTTTCGACTGAGGAAAGAAAGACATGGACATCTTGGATGACATGGGGGTGAGTAAATTATCAGCAAAAGTTTTTTCAAAAGTGAACTAATCCTTTAAGCTGGTTTAGATCGTACTTATCGGACCGTTATCATTTTGTCTGTTTAAATGGGAAAAAATCAAAGATAACGTCAGTAGACTATGGAGTACCGCAAGGATCGGTTTTAGGCCCTCTGCTATTCTCAATATGTATGCTGCCACTTGGTAATATTATAAGAAAACATGGAATTAATTTCCACTGTTACGCTGACGACACTCAATTATATATTTCATCACGACCAGATGAAAACACTAACTCATCTAAAATGGCAGAGTGTCTCAAAGATATAAAATGCTGGATGACGCGTAATTTCCTGCTATTAAATTCAGATAAAACGGAGGTATTACTTATTGGTCCAAAAAACTACTCACAAAACCTCTTACAATACAACTTTAATATAGACGGATGTCCTGTTACTTTATCCACTACAGTAAAAGACCTGGGTGTTATACTAGACCGCAACTTGTCTTTCGAAAATCATATTTCATATGTTACAAGAACAGCCTTTTTCCACCTTAGAAATATTGCTAAGCTACGTAACATGCTATCTGTTTCTGATGCAGAAAAATTAGTTCATGCATTCATGACCTCGAGACTAGATTACTGTAATGCTTTATTAGCCGGTTGTCCTGCATCCTCAATAAACAAGCTACAGTTAGTACAAAATGCAGCTGCTAGAGTTCTTACTAGGTCAAGAAAATATGATCATATAACACCGATTTGATCATCTCTACACTGGTTACCTATTAAGTTCCGTATCAACTACAAAATACTACTACTGACCTATAAAGCCCTAAATGGTTTAGCTCCTATGTACTTAACGAACCTTCTCTCGCCCTACAATCCAGCGCGTTCATTAAGATCACTAAATTCAAGGCTTTTGGTCATTCCTAGGATATCGAAGTCCAGTAAAGGAGGGAGGGCGTTCTCGCATTTAGCTCCAAAACTCTGGAATAGCCTTCCCGATACGGTCCGAGGCTCTGACTCGCTGACACAGTTTAAAACTAGATTAAAGACGAATCTCTTTAGTCAAGCATTCACATAATGCTTACCTTTTAGTCCTCTGTTATGCCATACGGAACCGTTTGCCACTGAAACTGCTTAACGCACCAGTGGGGCTCGACAGCCTTTTAGACAAACGGGTCGGCGCGTATGGTTGGGTTGCGGAGAGTTTGTGAGATAGGGGTTTTCTAACACCGACTCCCATATAATGGAAATCATTATGAACATCAGCTATGCTAATTATTTCCCATCTGCCTTTCAGCTGTTATCTCGGGACGCTTGTCCCGAGAAAAATGGCGTTCGTCAGGTCCAGTTCTGTGTCCAGCCTCTCACAGGGATTTCGGATGCCCCAACGCCTGTGATGAGAGGACCAACGCCTGTGAAGAGACGACTCAACGCCTGCGATATGTTATGGCGCCGTTTTATACATAAACAATATTTATATTTAAAATGTATATATAAACAATATGAATGTAAGCCAGAGGAGAACTGGCCCCCGACTGAGCCTGGGTTCTCCCAAGGTTTTTTCTCCATCCAATCTGATGGAGTTTTGGTTCCTTGCCACTGTCGCCGTGCTTTTGGCTTGCTTTGAGCTTGCTCAGTTGGGGTTATTTAGGGTTATTTAGTGTTTAGCAATGTTGTTGATCTGTGTTGTACTACTTTCATGTTATCACTGTGAAGCTGCTTTGATACAATCTGTATTGTGAAAAGCGCTATACAAATAAATGTGACTTGACTTGACTTGACTTCAGAAAAGTGCAAAATCTCTTGAAAGAAGTAATAATATACGTATTCCAAGCAGTGCTTTTAGTCAAAATAACTTAAAACTAGCTTGCAAATTCTTTTTTAAACATTTTCTTCTTTCTTAATTTGTGAGAAAAGATCTTAAAACCAGGGCCACTAAACAAGAGAGTTCTTCTTAATTTAAGAATTGTCAAAATTAGTTTTTCTGTCTCAAAATGAGACCAAGCATTTAAACTTAAAACAAGATTACTTAAGAAAATAAAAACTGAACAGCAAACAATTATTTATTCAATATTTTAAATTAAAGTTTGTTTACAAAGTTGAACTGTCACTTGAAAGAGATTCCCTGACACTCAGGAAAAAAAGATGATGGTACAGTAGTGCATAACATTCATGTTTTAGCATAAGGAACTGTCACTGGAACTGAAAAAAAGAATCCAGAACAACTTGTTGCAAAGATGGTCAAGAAAAAAAACCCATCAGTAAGTACTTTGTGTTACAGTAGATAAATAACAAATAAATAATTAAACTTGCATCTCCATTTGTTTCTTACATTCCATTAACACAGAACTATGACTCACTTCCACCTCAGATGTTACTCAAAATTACTGCCAGTGCGAAAATGTTATTCTTAACACTTCTAATTCCCAATAAAATTCTTCCACTCTGCCATGGCTTTTTTGTATGATGCTGTGGCGTCTTGCTCATGGAGTGTGTCCTGCAATATTTCGGTCTGAATGACAGAAAGGAGAGTCGCCACGCATTTGGGATAGGTAAGATGAAGGGTGTAGTAGTATATAAGCCATCAGATAAAGGAGACCTTCACTGAGGTCTTCCTTTGCAAATGTGGTGATGGGAGTGGTTCCAATAGCGAGAAGACAGTTGGAACCATCAAAGATTAAAACAGGGCTAGAGAGAGATCTCTTCTGAAGGTAGATGGTGGGGTCTTCTGCTGGCTGAGGGAAAAAAAAGAGAAATAAAAAACCTGACAAATTTCTTTAAGGTAGAACTTAAAATCATCAAAATGTATAAAAGCCACATACTACCAGAAAAAAGTGTTGAATGTGACAAAATGTGAACAAACTCTCACCTGAAGGACATGAAGCAATGCCTCACTGGCATGTCCCATCTTCTTAGGTGGTGCAGTTGGAGAAGGAAAGAGTGTGGGGAGTGCCCTGATTAGTGCCATGGCATATTCCACTACAACAGAACAAATAAACTTTTACATCACAATTATTTTTCCTAAACAAGACAATTATCAGGTCCATGTTTGGTTAAGAAAATTCAAAAAACAACAACATTGGTCAGAATGAATGATTCACTCGTTAAGACTTCACTTATTTCATTACTGGATGAATCAGCGTTGTTTGAATCTCTTGAATAAATGATTCAATGACAAATAGATTTTTAAACAGTCACTATTTGTCGCCACCTACTGGCACAACAATATGTTGGCGATGCAATCTTTATGTGAAGCGTAAAAGTTACGTTCAAAGGGTTATTTGATCACTTATTTAAACATCAGTGTTTACATCTGAAATATAAACTTTTAACCAAATACTTTTAATTATTTTAAAAAAGAAATAAGTATACTTTGTGGTTGAAAATGATGTGTGTGAAGCCATTTCATACAGTACGTTGTCATGTATAGGTATTAAGTGTTTACTTTGATCGTACTTGTCAAAGGTTTAATAAACAGCGAACCACTGTCATTTAGGAATAAGATCACGTTTTTTAATCGAGAGCGCATTCTTTAAACAATTAATCGTGAAGCTCTAATGGAAATTATAATCACACTAAGGTTTGTTTAATCGGCATTACATTGGCAATATACAGTAGGTAGACAACCAGAATGTGTTTTTTACCGCCGCAGTTTTGCCGCGGCAGTAAAAGTTGAGGTGTATTTCCTGCCTTTGGCCGCTAATAGGCGCTACAATCAAAGACTTTGAAAAGTGTCCGTTTTTTGTGTAATCTTCAGCTGCGCCCATAGGGCTGCGCCGCGGCTCTTTCAGAGCGATTGAAAGATGGTAGCAGATTAATTCAAGTGAAACGTAGTTAAATTAATTAATAAATCACAATACTGAAATTAAATTGAAAAAAATAATGAAACCTTAAAACATTGCAGTCGAAACATATTAGGCTACATCAATGAGTCTTTACAATCGTATAAGACAATAGCCTAATGCATTAGCAGTCTAACGATAGCTGTGTGGTTAACGCATCATCCTTAACCTCATAGACCTCCAAACGACGCGAGATCGAACCTCGTTACATGCTGTTGGCCGACAGCTTTTACGTTTTACTGGTCTTGAAGCTTAAATAGGTAGCTGTTTATTAGCGAGTTTATTAACTGTTTATTTACTTAAAGTGTCCGACATAATTTGCCACTTCTAATTTGAGAGATGAGGTCGCAGATAAATTCAAGGTTAACACTGTAGCCTGTACTTGGGGACGGGTGGGACATGTCCCCACCACTTTTCGATATTGTCCCCACCATTTTTGAAATAGCTAACAGCATTCGTTTCATTCGTTCAAGGCGATCTAGCGCTGAAATGTGTTGTCTTCAAGCGGACGCGCGCTGCAATCCGTTGTGGAGGTTTAATTCGTTCCGGTGAAATCACAAATCAAAATACACACAACGTGTCCCTGCTTCTCTTAGCCTGGTTCAACCAGACTCTAGTTCATTTCATTTCCATATAGAGTCTGGAACCGCTCCATTGAGAAACGTTTCCTTCCTTGTAGGCGGGTTCACTATTAAAGTTCAAATCTATTGGATCTGCCCAAAGTCACTCACGATCTGCCATAGCCAATCGCTAACGGGGTGTCGTGAGTGACGTATGTCACGCGCCGAAGAGGATTATGTTTACAATAGGATTTCAGTCAACGAGCGCCGCAGGTTTTGTTAATCTAGGAACAATTATTAATTTGAAATGTATTTGACATGAAGGACAGTGATATATACATCCAACGGTGGAAGCTGTGTCTAATCATTACAAATACGCCGCTGTGGTCGTTTTCTGATCTGCCGCAAATGCTGTAACGTTAGCTGCTACAGTGAATGATCAGTCTGTCTCTATCTGCAGATGTGTAATTAACAACAATTTTTCATATTACGTCTTATTGTTTCTTAATTACCTTAATTTTGGTCTTCAAAGTATGTGTTTGTACATTTTTATATGGCATTTCGTTTTTTTAGTAAAACAAATCAACCATTGCCATCTAAAACTGAAAATCAAATATCTTCAAAGTATGGTTTTTCACATTTTTATTTATGACAATTTTTTTTTTAAATCACAATCACCAATTTGTATGATTTACAACATGTAAAAGTGACACACCAACCTCCTGCACGAGTGCACAAAGGGGCTCAAAATGTTCTATTCATCACAAGAATCAGTAAATTTACAGTTGGGAATGGGCTCTATGCACGGCGTTATTTCCGGTGAAGGATTAAGGATGCTCGATAACTTCCGCCGATCATAGAGTCCAATGCAATACCGAGAATTTATATTGAATTTTATACTCCATGGTTATACTAATGAAACGTTAGTCACAAAAACAGATAAAACAGACACCCCTCGTTGTGTTTATGCTTCTTTTTAAAATTATATTAAATAAACATAACTATATATAAAATTACATCTAAACGTATGTACGTTTCGTTTCAAAGACGGGAGGACAGTAAATATTGAAGACTCTGCCATAATCCCGTTTTCTCCGGTTTTCCTCCGCTTTAATCTACACAACCGGAAATGGACGAGCATCCTTACGTCAAATGCGGAACTTATGCGTGCATATAGCCCATATGAGCGACTGACATGACTCCTGAGCGGATCTTCAACAATAGTTTAGCAGCCAGGACTCGGGGCTTCCGAACACCGCGAACACCAGGCTAATAAACCGTCCGTCCAAAATGTCACGGTCATCGTGCACGAACTGCCCAGCACAAACTTCCAAACTTTCTGCCTCCTTCACTTGGTCCTCAGTTGTCCAACAAGAGGTGAGACGATAACAATCCGGCTTTAAATTCTGTATATTCGGCAGTTTCTTTTCCAACAACGGACCGAATAACTTTTCTCACGTCTTTCTCCGCTGCCATTACTGAACTGAAACTGACGCGCTTACATCAACGTCATCGTTCTGAGCCACTCCCTCTATTCGCTGATTGGTCCTACAAAAAATTGATTTCTGGAAACCTAAGGATATGGAGCGATCCCAGACGCAGTACTGAAGTAAAATGAAATTGAGCGGAAGTGCGTAGGAGGGCGCAGCCAGGCTATGCTTCTCTGGGTTCTAATCCACACTTGTCTAGTTTTTGTTACCCTCATCAAAACCGAGAATGTTTTTCAGTGGTAGTATATCAATACACATAAGGTTTTGATGAGGGGAAAAAATTAACGAGTGCTGATTAGAACCTTACGGAGCCCGAAAGTCACCTTTGGGGGGTGGGTGGGGGGGACAATCCGAGGCGACAATCCGAGGCGACGGTTTTGCAATCCGTCCCCTCAGTTTATAAACTGTAGACTACTCACGGATTCTTAAACTGTTCCCTTGGTTTAACAATTCGTGCCCACGGATTAATAAACAATAGCCTATACCCACGAGTTCCTAATCTGTGCTCTCAGATTTGGAAACCGTGCCCTCAGTTTTTGCCATCTGTACCCACAAACAGTGTTGGGAGTAATGCATTACAAAAGTAATACATTACAGTAACATATTACTTTTTGCTGTAACGCAGTAGTGTAAGGCATTACTAATCAATTTTCAGTAATATTTTACTCGTTACATGTTCAGTGAGGCTTGTATTACAGTTGTATTACAGTGTATTGTCTGCTTTTACTTCTTAAAGGCAACAGACTATGTGAAAGTTTTAAAGCAGTCTTTTAGTGCCAGTTCAGAGCGGTCACGTCTGTAACATTGTTTTTTCCTTATAAATGCGAACACGAAAACTAAAATAAAATGAATATTTTAAGTTCTATGGAGACTGGAGAGCCAACCCTTCCTCATCCGATTTGCGCAGTGTAATTAACAGAATTACAAAAAATATATTTTGCCTCCTATTTTTTTGTCACGCATGAATGTGTGTCTTTTCCCTAATATTAAAAATAAAACAGACTGATATTTGTCTAATGTCTGGAGTCCTTTAAGGAAGTAGACTATTTTCAATACATGTATTTTCTGAGAATTTGTATTTCAAGTTTTGACTGCAAATGTCATGTCCATAATACTGGACTTCCCCAATTTTAAATAATTTATCCTCAACTAGTTTTGTGGTGTAGGTCTACGTATTTTATAATGTTAACTTCAAATAATACTAATAGCCTAATTTAAAGATAAGGCAGCATTGGATATGGACGTAAGGAGAATAACGCTGGAGTTGGAAGAGGTGTGTCGCGATTCTGTAGGTTCGTTGATCTGAGTCGTGTGGCGAATCGCGATTTCGGTTTCATATTGCATATCGTTACAGCCCAAAAGTTAAGTTCTACTTAGTTATTTTGGTGAAAGTAACTCAAAAGTAATACATGAGTAATGTAACGCATTACAATTCTGGGACAGTAATATTGTAAGGTAATGAATTACTTTTAAATAACAGTAACAAGTAATACCTAATGTATTACAGTTTGGAAGTAACTTGCACAACACTGCCCACAAATTCATAAACCGTGCCCATGCTTTCGCAATCCGTACTCATGGATTTGTAATCCGGACTCACGGATTTGTGACTCATCCCCGAGAATGTGCCGCATGATTCAACCCAGCTGTTTAGATGTCTGTCCAGCTGTTTAAACTGAAACTGACATCTCTCAATACAGGAGCAGAAGCGCTGGTTCAGATTATATTATTTGTTGTTTAAACATGCGTGTTGCATATTTAAAAATAAATAAATATAGGCTATATAGGCTATATATATTTGATATGGTCTATTTAGGCTTCAAATTGTCAAAAACAATTTGAACCGTCCTAAAGTGAATGTCAACCGTCCCGAAATAAAAATGTTGTTTCTTATTATCATCTATAGTTGTTAGTTGTTAGTCACATGATAAAAACAACATTAAAGTGTTTATGATACATATTATTATATTTATTTAGCTTCATTCAAAGTAGTTATCTGTAAATAGATAAAACACAGATTTAATAAAAATTAGGCTAATCTAGATTTTAAAATTTGAACATGCAATACAGATACAGATTTAACTACTGTGACTTAAATATCTTAAAATTAAACAAAACCACTTTTCCTGGAGTAGAACAGTCTTGTTTTCAATTAATGATATTTGCATTTTCTTATCTAGGCCTACTTGCATAGGCCTACATCATTCTTTATTTTTTCAAACAGCAGACATATTTATTTGTATGAATTAAATATAATGAATCCTTATTAAAGCTATTAACGAGCAGTGAATGCTTTTCTCTTTTTCTTTTGTTGCTTGAATATCAAGGACACAGACCGCAATACTGTCACTTTAAGACATCATGTCCAATGATATACATTGTGAGAATCTTGGCCTATTGGTATGCCCACCAGTTGTTGCAAGTTAAATGGGGCAATAAGGTCTCTGCCCCCTTTGGGGTCAGTAATGGGGTGAGACAAGGAGGGATTTTGTCCCCAATTTTCTTTAACCTTTATATGGATGAGCTGTCTGAACGTTTGAATGGTTGTAAAACTGGCTGTATGAATGGTACTAAGTTAGTGAATCATATTATGTATGCGGATGATCTTGTGGTGTTTAGTCCAAGCAGTGCTGGGCTTCAACATCTTTTAAATGTGTGTTCTGATTATGGTCTGGAACATGATATTGTATATAATCCTGATAAGAGCATGGTTATGGTCTGCAGAACTAAGGAGGATAAAAGTATAAAATTTCCAGTGTTTAAGTTGTCTAATCAGAATCTCACGGTGTGCGAGAAAGTGAAATATCTTGGACATATTATTACTGAGCACATGACAGATGATGATGATATTGAAAGGCAACGCCGCCTGATGTATATGCAGGCAAATATACTGTTGCGTAAGTTTAGTTTCTGTTCAGATGAGGTGAAGGTGTCACTTTTTAAAGCATATTGTACAACATTTTATACTGCTCATTTGTGGTGTAACTATAGAACATCTAGTTTACAGAAGCTGCAAGTAGCATAATGATGCTATGAGAATCTTATTAAGGAGACCTAGATGGCATAGTGCAAGTGAAATGTTTGTCAGTGTACATGTAATCACTTTTAAAGCACTGTTACGTAATTTTATATATAGATGTATCTGCCGACTTAATGACTCTAAAAATGAAATTATTGTGAGTTTAATAAATGTGAGGGTTAGTTCTACACGGTATCAGTCAAAGCTGTGGAGACACTGGTACTGGTGTATTCTGTGAGTCTATGTCACAAAATTGTATGGCTGTTGTAATGGATTGTATGGGTTGTGTTTTTTTTTTTTTGTTGTTGTTGTCTTTTTTTTTGTTTATTTGTTTTTCTCTTTCTTTTTTAAAAATGGACTTTGAGTCTGTAATAAAGGGTTGATTGATTGATTGATTGATTGATTGATATGCGGATACAAATGCATTGATGCACATATAAACTCACAACTGTTTAAGACACAACCGGCATAGTTTACATGAATGCTCTCCATAAACGGACATTTAGACCTAATGTTGTGAGTATTATTTTGTCCATTCAGACACGAAAGAGAGCTCAATTTAGTACTCGCGTTGTCCATGGCTGCAAGCTTTGGTCGTTTGCATGCGCACAGAAAACCACACCGAAAATAGTTGTTTTTTTTTGTTGTTTTTTTGCGTCGTCAGTCTTAATCAGACTTTTAAGTGAGCTTTACTCGTTCTCCCAGACGTTTACATTTTTTAACGTTTTATGAGACATGCAGTGCATGCCAACTCGCGTTCCGCTGGATAGATCAGCACGTTAGGCTAAATGGGCTAAATGTGCGCATTTACCACAAACGCAGGACATAAGTTCTGACTGGATCTCTACGCAAATTGTCACTATCTAACATTTTTGTCTAGTTTTTATTCATTGAATATCAGTTGTTTAACCAGCGCAACATATTTGCGATGTCATGAAGCCATTTGATACAGTAGATGTACCGCGGAACGAGTCTCTGAGAAGCCAGCCAGTAACTATAGCAACATCATGAGAAGACGCGCTCCGTTGTAGTCAGCACTTGGTCGGTTAATTTTGCCATTTTCTAAGAAGTTGGCCTAATAGGCTAGTAATAAATGAACACGCATACAAAAATGTCTTTCGTCCTGTAGGCGTCCTGGAGAATATTTCTGTTCGTCCTAAACACATTTTCTATCGTCCCCAGGACGATAGGACACTGTTAGTCTCGAGCCCTGATTTCATTAAGCAAAATTTTTTTTCCTTAATTTCTTTATAGATGATTTCTGATTGATTATTTGCATGTAAAATTTCTAATTCTTTTATTCTTTCTTCCAGTTGGACTTCTTTTTCTCTTTCCTTTTTTTGTTTATGTACTGAATATGATATAATTTTCCCCCGTAATACTACTTTCCATGTTTCCCAGAGCAGTGATGCTGACGACTTTGGAGAGTCATTTATTTCAAGGAAGGATGTCCACTCTCTTTTGAAGTAGCTTTCAAACTCTGGATCTTTCAAGAGTGATGTATTAAAACGCCATCTGGTGGGGTGCTTCAGTATTGCAGATGGGTTCTACGTGAGAGTTACCGGAGAGTGGTCGCTGATAATGACCGGATGTATTTTGGTTTCTAAAATATTTGGTATGATTGAATTACTGATTAGAAAGAAATCAATGCGGGAGTAGGTTTGGTGAACATTAGAATAAAAGGTGTATTCTCTGGCAAGTCGGTGTTGTAGCCTCCAACCATTGCAAAGACCAAAATCACTCATGAACTGTTTTTGTGTTTTGGAGGACTGCCAAGATTTTCCTGTATGTTTTGACCTGTCAAGTGATGGATTGATTACAGTATTATAGTCTCCCCCTATAATTATTGGACCGTTGGAAATGTTTGAAAGAGAAGAGAAGAAATTTGCAAAGAAGGAGGAATCATCAGAGTTTGGTCCATAGATGTTGCCAATTTTTGTAATCGGATTATTATTGATTGAAATGTTAATAATGATAAAACGGCCTTCAGGATCTGAAATAGTTGTATGGTGGTTAAACTGTATTTTTTTGTTTATAAGATGCATACTCCTCTTTGTTTTGAATTATAGTGGAAAAACAGTGGTTAAAATGTGTAGTTGTTAAGCTATTTTGTGTATATTGTGAGAGGTGTGTTTCCTGTATTAGACATATATCCGCTTGTGTATTTTTTAGGTAATTTAAAACTTTATTTTTTTTTGTTTGTGAACCAACTCCACGAATATTCCAAGTTATGAATTTCAACTGCATGAACCTATAATGCACATTTCATAGTTACCTTGTGTGAGTATAAGTCTGTGTGTATGGATGTGAATGTGGTTGAGTGTGTGTGTGTGTGTGTGTGTGTGTGCGTGCGTGCGTGCGTGTGTGTGTGTGTGTGTGTGTGTGTGTGTGTGTGTGTGTAAACAACAAATGACAAATAAAACAGGGAAAATATAGATAGCTATAACCAACAACAGAACATAAACAGTGGGCAAGGCTATTTAGGTGCATTTAGAATACAATGTGCAAGTGGTTTAATGAAAGAATATGAGGATTATGAATTGAATATAAATTGAGCATAAACGGATTGGAAATGTTACATTGCTATTTTCAGTAGTTAAAGGAGAACTCCGGCGAACAATGAACCTTTGGTCTAATAAAACATCAGTACATAGTCAACCGTTCTCTGAGATTTGTTTTCATGATAATCGAATGTAAAGAGTTTTATCTCTAAAAACTGTTTAGCGTATAATGCTAGTAATGGGGGCATTGACTAAGTATAAAGAAATTGCTAGTTTATACCACTAACAAGGCTCAAAATAGCCCCACACTAACGCAGTAACATAATGAGGCTCCATACATACAAAACGAAGCATTGAGAACTTTGTAAGTGTACAGACCGTTTAATAAGAAGATACTTTATGAAGACAGTTCACTTTGCGTATACAGACAGGAGCCATCTTAAAAAATAGTCTCGATAAGTCAAACCACGAACGTCGTGCTGAGTGATCAGGGGCCTCATTTATAAAACTTTGCGTAGGATTTGCGTCAGAAGCGGCGTACGGATGAAACATATTCATCGATTGCGAAATCATGTTAAACACAGAGAGGAAATAAAAAAAACGTAACTTCTCTCAATGTGAAGTAGAAGTTATCGTTGGCAAGGTGAAAAAGAGGAGAAAATGTTGTTTGGAGGGCACAGTGTGGGCATTACTAATGCCAAAAAGGCACTTGAGTGGCAAAAGGTTACAGACGCTGTAAATGCTCATAACCTCGGACTGTGGCCGAAATAAAAAAGAAATGGTCGGACATCAGAGTCGAGGCAAAAAAGCGTCTCATTAATTCAATTAGAGAGATGGCCAAGGAGTTGGGCGAAATCAAGACTGTCCTAACTGAAATAAACTGCACAATGAGGGAATTCTTATTCTTATTCTTGAATAAATAATATATTTTATTCCACACCTTTTGTTGTGAAGATGATGCGTTCACTCCGAATCCTTCCATTTAATCGCCACATCTTCTAAGAGCGCAAGATCAGCCATTGTGCGTCATTATACGCATTGTAATGGGGCATTTTATTTACATCCATTTAATTCTGCATCTGACAAGCTACGGATGTTGGTTATAATCTACTTGGAAATGGGAAATAGTTCAGCGCAAATGTAATTTCTTGCAGCTTTCTGAATGGTTGAGACGTACGTCATACGTTATTTTATCAAAAATAAAACAAACTAAAGGCATATGAATACCATGATTCCATAGCTGATGAAAACATTTTTACTGTGAAACCAACTTTCCCCAGTGGACAAATAATACATCCATTTATTGATCTATCTATAGCGTAATATCTCCCTATCATCTATCTATCTGACTGACTATCTAATTTCTATTGGCTATCTGCTCCGTTAGACGGAGATATTGGCGAGAATATTAGTTTTGTACATTATTTCGTTCTGTTTACTGTCTTATTTATGTGGATGAATTGTATAACATGCCAATATTATTGCAGAACATATTTCACCTTTCTTTTTGGAAATAGGCTATGTGTTAATTTGCATTTCTGTTGCAGATCGATCAAACATGTTTTCGTGTAGGCTGTTAATTGTAAGACTTGCTTTGTGAAGTCTTTGTGTTATTTATGTGAGGCAGCATTGCCATTTATTTTACACAACCGTCTACAGTTTCACACACTTTCACGTGTTTTTTCCCAACTGCCGACGGTGTCGCCATTTCTCATTTCACCCGTTTTTGTGCGTACGCCTGGGTCAGAGCTTGCGTGAAGGACCGCACATTTTACCGTCAAGTTTGCTTTTTATAAATACCAACTATTGCGTAGAAACTATCGGTTATTTCAAAACTTATTCCAAAAATTGATCTTTTCTAAGGACAAATGCTAGCCTTGCTCTATTGTGTGAGGCGCGTTTGTAACGTCACTCACGTAATACGTAATTGCGTTCAAAAGCTCACGGGCGACGTAGCCGGAAGTACAGAATCAAAATTGTCCGACATCGTTGTTTTACCTTTTAATTACTTTTTTTGTAAATGGCGTTTGAGTTGGTTTGCACGTTCAACCTATGCGTTCAACTTGTAAACACTGACTGTATTTCAGGCTACGTCGCCCGTGACCTTTTGAATGTAATTACGTATTATGTGACGTTACAAACGCGCCTCACAGAACAGAGCAAGGCTAGCATTTGTCCTTAGAAAAGTTACATTTTTGGAATAAGTATTGAAATAACCGGTCGTTTCGCATGATAAGACCCTTATTCATCGTCTGGTGTCGTTTAAAGACATTAGAAGCTGCATCTGAAACTGTTATTAACCGTCTTTTGGACCTTGGACCGTCTGGTTCCCATGTAAGTCCATTATGGAGAAAAATCCTGAAATGTTTTAATCAAAAACCTTAATTTCTTTTCGACTGAGGAAAGAAAGACATGGACATCTTGGATGACATGGGGGTGAGTAAATTATCAGCAAACGTTTTTTCAAAAGTGAACTAATATTTTAAGAAGATGAGGCACTCGGGAGGAGGAAATACCGGCTGTTGCTTGTTCTCACACGACAGCATCAAACTTCTGTCACGCTGACACACTGACCCCAGGGATCTTTTGAAAAACTTTCAGTTGTTTTATTCAAAGTCAACGAAAACCGAGCAGGACCAAGCCATTTTACAGCTGATCGCCGTCAAAAAAGCTCAGCGGCGACATCCCAAGCTTGACAACAGCGAGATGCAGAAGTAACGTTAGATAATGCTTAATAAATCATAATTTATGATGATGTGCTCAGTTTGGTTAATGTTTTAATTAAGGTGTTGTTCATCCATGAAGTCATGAATGAAAAAAGTTGAACTTTAAAAAAAACGTTAGTTCCTGATGATATTAATGTATGAATGAATGCATAATTCATGCATGATTCATTTATCCATGAATTCATCATAATTCATGACATGTACCCTTAAAGTGTTACCGAATATTGTTATATTAAAGCAATGGATTTATAGTATGCACAAGAAATTCAATGTGTATGAAATTATATTTTGATTAATTGCATTTTGAAAAAAAAAATTAATGGATTTATTGCATTTTGGGGAAAAAACAATCTGTTTTTATAATAAATCTTTGAAAATCAAAACCTGGATTTAATTTTTTATTGATATTATAACCTACAAATGCTATGTGAAATTTTGCAAAAGAAAATAGTGGTTTTCATCTTCCCATTTTCTTGCTAAAGAAAACACAGTTTTACTCAAATTCATCAAAATGGATTTAAAGCGTTTTGGAACCAAACTCTTCATATGTAGGCCTATTCTAGGTGATAGGAACCTGACTCATAAAGGCCTTCAGTTTTGTAATGAAATGGAAAAAGTATTAACTATAAATATAAATCATAATGTTATACCAAAATTTGATTTTTTTTATTTAATTTTTATTTAAGGGTCCGACCCCTAAGGAGACTGTCTGGTAAAATTCTGGCCCTCTGACAAATATAGTTGATGACCCCTGCACTACACTAAGATATTTTCACTACATTTCAAATAGTGAAAATGCAGTTGAATGTGGTTTCAGACCATTTGCAAAAAAATAATTTACCATAATAGGACAAAGTCAGCACCCTATAAAAAGTTGAAAGCCAAGGTCAGACATTGAAATCTATTTTTGGAAAAGGATTTTAGTCTTAAATATATGTAAAATATAAATTCAGAAATTTGCGTTGTTGTACTTTACACAGAGACAATAACAATAACGTTTTAAAAACTTGCAATTTAAATCCAGTTTTCAAAAGTTCACATTTTCAGGCTCCCAAAATGAAATTTAAATGAATTTCCAAACGCATTAAAATTTTTACGTTTTTAGTTGAAAACGGTGCTGATTGCGCTTCAACAGTTTAAAAACACTTGTTTTTAAACCGCAGTGGTTAAATAAAATGCATGCAAATGATAAGCTTTCATGACAGTTCAACGTGAGGAAAGCCACAATGAAGACGACATTCCAAAATCTCTACCGGTTGACCCATTTCTAACAGTAAAATTTTATATCGCCAACCCCTTCTGTGCCATTCTTACTTGATGCAAAACTTGATATGTTTTATTACTGTGAACAAGTAGGCCTATTATATTGTTTGTTTGATGTTAAACAAATAAATTAATGTTGTGGAAATTTTAATCATTAGTGAAGATTGGTAGTCTGAGTAGAGACTAAACAGCAGTAAGGACCTTATGTGGGTGGGTGAAAGACACAGCGGGTGTGGAGGAACCTTGAAAAGACTATAAGAGCTGTCTCATGTCTCCTTGAAGGGGTCTCACTCACTCCACAGTGTAACTGCTGTGTTTCCACAACATTAAAAAAGAAGGCAAACCACATATACTAATATAGAGAAACAATGAGTTAGCAAATATTATGTTGATGAAACTACTACTCAATATTTTAAATTACAGATAAATGTAGTTTACATTTTATATATCTCTGCCCCTTGCTATGAAAAGGTTTATCCATATGAAAACTAAAATTTCATCTTTGAATATAATTCATTATTTAATATTAAGTATCTGTATTATTATTCTTCTTTATTATTATTCATAAGTTGTAATATCATATGAAGTTTAAATTGCATGAGTAGACTATAGATTGCATGGACATGTGTTTAAGGAACATATTTTAGACACAAGGAGGATGATGTATTCTGCTTGAAGGTATGAGTAAAATGTAAATTTCACTTAGCAGAGAGTTCTAATGATGATAATATTTCAAATGTGTAAGTTGTTATGCTCTTTGCAAGAAAAGGAATGTTTCAACTGATGCAAAAGTACCATTTGTATACCACTAATGTATATACTGAAGAAATAGTTTCTTGATGTGCATTAGGAGTGGATTTTACCATTTGCATATACATTCCATTTAGGCAATATGTTTCGCTACCTTACAAGGAAGTTGAAAGTTGCTCAGTTGTGTATTTAGGGCTAATCTTACTGTAGCTAGCTACAGTGTCAATTATATAACATACAAATGCATTTTATTATTACAAAAAAAGTCTACATTTACAGTGTTTAGTATGTCCACATTAAAAAATTATTAATAATAATAATGAATGAAAGTGAATGTCAAAAGTCAAATGTAAATAATACCAATGACAAAATTTATTTAAATCTAATTTTATTTACTGGACAACTTGTATAGTTAATTTCTGCTCTGGGTCTATTTATGCAGCACATTATTTTACTGTGCTGTTTTATTACACTTTTCTTTTCTTTTTTTTTGTTTTGTTATTTTTTCATCATATGTTTTTTGTCATTTTTCTCAGGTTTCAGAAGTACTATATAACATTTAGGAGCAAATATACACAGCAAGAGACCAAATGCAGAAGCTAGAATAGCAAAGACATGGACGGCAACCATATACTTTCCACGAGAGCTCACGTAAACTGGAATGAATGTTATCCACACAGCAAAAAATATAAGCATGCTGAATGTGATAAATTTAGCCTCATTAAAGTTGTCTGGTAGTTTTCTGGCCAAAAATGCTAATAAGAAACACAAAGAAGCAAGCAGGCCAATATATCCTAACACACACCAAAAACCAATTTCAGATCCTACAGCACATTCAACAATTATTGTTGCACTCATAAACTTGGTGTTATATGCAGCTACAGGAGGCTTAGTTGTTAACCATATTATGCAAATAAGTGCTTGCACAAAAGTGCACAAGATTACACTTGATCTTTGTTTAGCAGGGCCAAACCACTTCATGACATTACTGCCAGGGAGGGTGGCCCTGAATGCCATTAAAACTACAACAGTTTTTGCCAAGATGCATGAAATACAGAGAGTAAAGCTGATTCCAAAAGCTGGATATCGAGTCTGGCATAACCAGTCCGTGGGCTTCCCTATAAATGTCAGGCCAATCAGAAAGCTTGCGCAGAGGAACAGAAGGAGAAGGAAACTTAACTCCATATTATTTCCTCGTATGACTGGTGTTTTCCTGTACATTATAAACACACCAAGCACTGTTAATGCTGCACAGGCCCCGAATGCTGAAAATACCCACAGGATTATTCCCAAGGGCTCCTGAAAAGACAAAAACTCTAATGTTTTGGGAATGCACTTGTCTCGAGCTCGGTTTGGCCATGTTTCCTTTGAACATGTCAGACAATCATTTGAGTCTGTGGAAAAATTTGTGAAAAGGGGAGCATAAAATGTATCTTTATATATATTTTTTACATTTATTGATTGATTGACTTCTATGTTTTGTTTATTTATTTATTATTATTTTCAAAATTCCATTAAGTGAGGAGCTGTGAGGAAATTCACACCTGTTTTATTACTGATCTCTCCTTCGGCACACGGTATGCAGTCAAAGCAGCAAACTGGCTTTCCTTTTTGCCTGGCCTTCCTGGAGCCTGGCAGACAGCTTTGACTGCACAATGATTCTGGTGCCTAATGACCACAACAGAACAAGCAGTAGATATGTAGTCTGAACTCAATGAGAGTGCATATCACCACATACTTTCATTGCATATAGAAATATGCAACTTAAAACCTTATATAAAATAAAAAATGTAAAATTCTTACTGTCAACTTGTTGCTTACTATCATGCATATTACTAAGTTAGTAGCTGTAATTTAGTACTTATAAAACACATTTGAATACCTTATTCTGCATGCCCATATTCTACATCCCTTAATCCTACCCAATGCCTAAACTTAAAGGACAACTCCGGCGCAAAATTAACCTTTGGTCTAATAACACATTGGTACCTAGTTGACCGTTCTCTGAGATTTGTTTTCATGATAATCGAATGTAAAGAGTTTTGTTTATCTCTAAAAATTGTTTAGTATATAATGCTAGTATAAAGGTAAATTAGTATAAAATTTCTTATTAAACTGTCTTCACACTTACAAAGTTCTCCATGCTTCAGTTTGCATTTAGGGATCCTCATTATGTTACCATGTTAGTATGGGGCTATTTTGAGCCTTGTTAGTGGAATTAATTAACAATTTTTCATTTTTAATTACTCTTATATGCTAAATAGTTTTTAAAGATAAAACTCTTCACATTCGATTATCATGAAAATAAATCTCAGAGACCGGTTGACTAGGTACCAATGTGTTATTAGACTAAAGGTTCATTTTGTGCCGGAGTTGTCCTTTAACAACTATCTTACTAACTATTAATAAGCAGTAATTAGGAGTTTATTGAGGGAAAAGTCATAGTTAATGGTCAGTTAATCGTGAGAATTGTACCCTAAACTACAGTGTGACCCGTGTTGTATATACAAATGTTTAGTACAAAATGAAATCCACAGTGCATTGCCATGTAAAGTTACAAAACAGGATTTGATTAAGTTCAGCCATAATAATTGGGAAGATTTGAAGGCAAAACAAACATAGTAAACAATATCTGGTGATCAGTGGGATGGCACACACCTTCTCTCCTCTGTGCCACATAATTACTGGCTCATCTATTATTAGGTCCTTTTCTTCTTCAAGGGAGGCATCATAGAATCCCACCCTCACTAGCTGAAGGGAGCCATCAGACCCTCTTTGCCAGTTCATCAGATCGTAGGATGCAACTGGATCACCGTTGTCATCAAATCTGACCTCTTCCCCTAATGTTGTGAAATGTGTTTGTTTCATGTAGTGCAGGAGCTTAGATGAAGGTTGGGAGAAAGGATGATGCAAAGCAAAAACATTCAAATGCATGGATGGAAATATTTAGATACAAAGATGTTATATCTAACCGTTGCTTTAAAACTTGTACACTGCTTGATAATTCCTTATCAGTGCTATAAATGCAGAGAATTTAAAATGGTGAGTAACACACACCTGCCATGGCAGAATTTGATTCAGACTCCCACATGTCCCCTTTTGAAAGGGGCCCTTTCCTGGGACACATGTGCTCATGTCATGTAGAGCATGTGCTATGAGATACACAGCCTTATAAACATTGTAGGACACTCTGAGTTGTGACACATCTGTATAAGGAGTGTACACATCATCCAAACTCTCACTGCCATTGCAGGGTGGCCAGTTCTCTGCCCTTTCTCCATGTACATGGGTGTTTAAGGACCCATTCAGCCGACAATAAAAAGTCTCTTCCCAAAACTCAGAGAGAAAATGGGACGTCTCAGCAATAGAAAAATTTACTCTTCTGAGGTAACTGCCAAGATGTGGGATATCAGCTCTCCGTATGGTAAACCCCAATGTTCCCTTTAACAGATCCCCAAAATCCTCCCAGAGGGCTTTTGATGTGGCCCAGGCCTCACTGGCAATCCACTGAAGATGAGTAACATTTTGGCGTCTGCACTCTTTTAGTATACTATGTAGTTCTGATTCCCCAGAGAAGTTTACTGTTACTGTTGCAGATGAGGCTTTTAAAATGTTCACAAGCTCCTCCACTGCATCTTGTGTCAGTGCAACAGGATAAAAGTGGACATAAGCAGGACAAATATTAAATCTTTCTGATTCTTTCAGGAAGAGCTGGATGGCAAACCGAGCATAGTCTGAATCCACACCAATCACCCCGACCCATGTCCACTGAAAATAATATACAAGTTTTACCAAAGCTTTAATCTGAAATAGATCACTTGGCATTGTCCGCATGAATGCTGGAAACTCTCTCTTGTTACTGAGACAGGAACAGGATGCAAAGTAGCTCACCTAAAATATAAAAAGCACATTTTAGTAAGATTTAAAGTTTAATTTTAATCTTACTGAAGATCAGTTAAGTAATATTAATCTATCTGTCAAACAATACTGTATATGATAGCATTAAATCAATAAAACATTACAGCCTTCATAACCGAGAAAGAAAGGCAAAAATGAATAATGATAAATATTTTACCAAGGGTATTTTGAATGAGCCTAGAGTTCTCAGAACAGCCATGGATATTCCTGATGCAGCATCTCCCACAATTACAGGGCTCGGCTGCTTTTGTGTGTCTTCACAGCTCTGTCCACTGTCCCTTTCAGGCTGTCCATTGACCAGGAGAAGAGACCTCTTGACAGATACTGGTATGTCATCACCGCTGTCCCTGATGTGGTAGCCCAGAGATAGGTTTGGCAAAAGGTCTTGCCGCTGATTTATTTCTCTTACAGCAAAGATCATCGTCTGCATCCACCTCAGTGCTCGAGGGGTGAAGCTGCAACAGATTTCACACACACTTTTTGAATGCATTGCATAATTGCAATACGATAAATAATTAAATTGTTTTACACAACACATATCAGTTTATAAAAGCATGACACACAATTTATACATGGTTGGTTTAGGTTTGGTCTTGAAAGAAAATAATGATGATATAGGGCTGGAATGCAAAGGGAAAATCCCTCCCAAAACCACATCTCCCCCCTGGTAAAAGCTGTATTTATCCTCGTCTCCCTGAAAGACACAGTTGTCCTTGCTATTAAGCTGACTCTGTAAACCAATACAAAGAGGCCAAAATGTAAGCAACATTGCATAAAGCCATGCCATAACTGACAAAGAGAAATTAATCTGATGGGTGCAGCATATATAGACAATCTGCGATTGAGGGATGGATTTAACTTTTCATCTGAAGACAAGCAAACCAAAAAGCATAGGCCCCTCCTGCTGTCAATCTTTAATGTACCAATCCCTTATGAATTTAATCACTTCTTTTAACCAATTATAATGCACACCTGAAACACATTCAACCACAAAACAACCTTTAAACATTAAATTAAAAAGTATTAGAACATTTGTAATCTTTAATGCAATTCTGGTTTAATAAAGTGGTCACATAATAACTTTAAATGTGTTATTTTCTATGTTTGTTAATTTCACCATAGCTTTGATGGTTTTATTACTATAGTCTGTAAACACTGTAAATATGTAATAATAATTTAAAATAATAATAAAGCAAACAGATACAATAGGTGCCTCTGCCCCTTTGGGGTGCCGCAGACCTGTAGCATGGACACTATAACAAACTTAACACTATAAGTGCCACAAGCGGTCATTTTGACCGTTAGATTGCAAACTCTATATCTTTAATGATAAATACCCAATTGAGAGATTAATGCATTCATTATATTAGGCTATCTTTTAAAAACAAAACAACACCCAACAAGTTTAATTATTCATTTATAAATAATAATATCATTATTAGGCTAGCCCGTAATTATTGCATATTCACAACAGATAGGCTATATTCTATATCCATTCAACGTACTGTAACTCAGAACAAGATAGGCCTAATAACAACTAAAAGTATCTTATTTAGATACTATTTTGACTGTGCAAGGAACTTAGCTATAATAAATATTAAACTTACAGAATGCAGCTTTTGGCCACCAGGGACACTCATTTAAAATAATAACAAAAGACATTAAATTGTGAGTCATTAAATGAGGATTAATTAGGTAGGAGGCATGATACAGGCAAGGTTTGCATTGATCGTTAGTTGGTTGTATACCAAGGTACATAATATTATATATACATAATAGTACACAAGACAGTAAATCATTTACACAATGCTATGAAGCGTGTTCAGTTATAGTTCAGTTAGTCTATGATTTATGCCGCAAAGTCTGTATTAAAGATTGTTCCTGTCTTCCCACTGTCTCTCTCTTGCACATGCACTCTCTTCCAAAGGAATGTGGTCATAAAACCTCCTTATTAACCCTGTAAAATGACACTGTTTCAGCCCTGTTGTTTAGTTCCTTTGGGATGTTAGTTTTGGAGTTTCATAAACCTTTGTATATAATTAATAATTTGTGTGTGTCTGATGGGTCCAGACCTTACAACAGTGAGAGAGACAATGTCACGATTTATGAATTTGGTGTCTCCTTTCTCGTCTAATATACATGTGAAATAAACTGTTCAGCAGATCTAGAAGAAAATGGCGTCATAGTCCAGCTTAAGTAAGTGCAGTGATGGTTCATTTTTGTTGTTACTCTATTTGATATACACTCACCTATCTACAATCTACAATGGTTATTAGGAACAGGTTCATTTTCTCTTGAATGCAATTATCTAATCAACCAACGCCATGGCAGTTGCTTCAATGCATTTAGGGATGTGGTCCTTGTCAAGATAATTTCCTGAACTCCAAACTGAATGTCAGAATGGGAAAGAAAGGTGATTTAAGCAATTTTGAATATGTATGATTGTTGGTGCCAGACGGGCCGGTCTGAGTATTTCACAATCTGCTCAGTTACTGGGATTTTCACGCACAACCATTTCTAGGGTTTACAAAAAATGGTGAAAAAAAGGGAAAAACATCATGTATGCAGCAGTCCTGTGGGCGAAAATGCCTTGTTGATGCTAGAGGTCAGAGGAGAATGGGCTGACTGATTCAAGCTGATAGAAGAGCAACTTCTGAAATAACCACATGCTACAACCGGGGTATGTAGCAAAGCATTTGTGAAGCCACAACATGCACAACCTTGAGGCGGATGGGCTACAACACCAGAAGACCCCACCGGGTACCACTCATCTCCACTACAAATAGGGATAAGAGGCTACAATTTGTAAGAGCTCACCAAAATTGGAGAGTTGAAGACTGGAAAAATGTTGCCTGGTCTGATGAGTCTCGATTTTTGTTGAGACATTCAGATGGTAAGTTCAGAATTTGGCGTAAACAGAATGAGAACATGGATCCATCATGCCTTGTTACCACTGTGCAGGCTGGTGGTGGTGGTGTAATGGTGTGGGGGATGTTTTCTTGGCACACTTTAGGCCCTTTAGTGTCAGTTGAGCATCGTTTAAATGCCACTGCCTACCTGAGCATTGTTTCTGACAATGTCCACCCCTTTATGGCCACCATGTACCCATCCTCTGATGGCTACTTCCAGCAGGATAATGCACCATGTCACAAAGCTCAAATCATTTAAAATTGGTTTCTTGAACATGACAATGAGTTCACTGTACTAAAATGTCACAGTCACCAGATCTCAACCATATAGAGCATCTTTGGGAAGTGGTGGAACGGGAACTGATGAGCATCCCGGAAAACTACATCAACTGCAAGATGTACTAAAATGGCTATCCTATCAATATGGGGCAACATTTCTAATGAATGCTTTAAGCACCTTATTGAATCAGTGCCACTTAGGCAGTTCTGAATGCGAAAGGGGGTCAAACACAGTATTAGTATGGTGTTCCAAATAATCCTTTAGGTGAGTATATATATATATATATATATACAGTATATCACCGGGGGTCGAGGGTGGGGGTGGGGGGGTTATTCAGATAACCGACCACCCCCTGTCCCTCTCTGACTCCCAAACTGAACGGTCACCACTGGGAGGAGCCGACACAGGAGGCACACGACAGAGGACCACGAAGACAGAGGTAAGTTTCAAAGGAGTAACAATCTTTATTGAACAACGTAGCGAGGAGCGCCAATTGTATAGGCTTCACTGTCCTCCAGGTATCCTTCGACTACGGTCGAACACGGATCGGCCATCATCGTGCCTCTCAGACGGCGGATTCAGGGCTCCGTTCACCAGCAGCGCTGCAACTTAGAAACTCAGACAGTAAGTGTGACCGGTAAGGAGTCTTCACAGTATAAAGTACTCTCGTCGATGCATAGTAATGTAACAGTAATTTAAAAAGCTTACTTTCCCCCAGCAATGCTGCAGACTTCCAGAACTTGAGTAGTAAGTGTAACAAGTGGGAACCCTCACCGTACACAGTACTCTCTTCAGTTCACAGCAGGAAGACAATGGGTTAAAAGGTTACTTCACCGGAGATGCTGCTTACTTCTTCTCCACAGTACCAAGTACTCTCGTCGGTGCCAGAAATGGAACAGTAGTTTAACCGTTTCAGACTTCCAGAACTCGAGCAGTAAGTATAGCAAGTGGGAACCCTCACTGTACACAGTACTCTCTTCGGTTCACAGCAGGACGACGATGGGTTAAAAGACTACTTCACCAGGAATGCTGCCTGCTTCTTCTCCACAGTACAAAGTACGCTCTGCGGTGCATAGGAGCAAGACAAAGGGTTAAAAGATTACGTTACCAGCGGTGCTGCATGGTTCAGTTCACAGTAGGGAGACAGTGGGTTAAAAGATGACGTTACTAGCGGTGCTGCATGGTTCAGTTCACAGTAGGGAGACAGTGGGTTAAAAGATTACGTTACTAGCGGTGCTGCATGGTTCAGTTCACAGTAGGGAGACAGTGGGTTAAAAGATTACGTTACCAGCGGTGCTGCATGGTTCAGGACTCGAACAGTAAATAGAACAGGTAAGGATCCTCTCACAGTACACAGTACTCTCTTCAGTTCAGCTGTATCACTCTAGGCTTCGGATAGAGAGCAGATTTAATAACTTTCCACAAACGTGTAAGCATGGGTTGGGGCCACTTCTCAGCAAAGACACATCACACTTGTGTTCATTTCAATTCCACAGCCATAAATCAATGTGTATCAATAAGGCAAAAGCACTGCAATTCACTCACACGATAGGGCTGATCAGAGGCCCCGGAGTCTGATCAACAAACTCCGTTTGTCTCCGGGGTTCACTTTCAATTCCTCCTCAACACACTCTGAAACACATAGTTCCTCCAACAGTCAGATCCACAGGTACTGCATATACTCTTCAAGCGGTTTAAATGTTCATAAGATGAAATCAGTGCACTTATCTTTTCTCTCTCCTTCCACAGCACAGATCCAGTCGATAGCTCAGTCTAGCAGTCTTCAGACGATTACTCTGATCCAGCAGCTTAAATGGGCGGTCTCCCTGCCCCAACGATCTTCCCGAGAAAGCTTGTATCCTGCACGAGCACTTCAAAACTCCCCTTTCCCCATACGCGCCGTCCAGCATGCGCCGAGCGCTCCCCTTGCTCTTCACCGGGCATCTCTCCCTTTCCCCTGTTCCTTCCCCGTCTGTGTCTTCTCTTTCCCTTCTGCCTGCTTCCTTCTTTTATCTTGACTCGTCAAACAGGAAACCTGTGTGAGCGCCGCTTCTCTCTCTCTCTCGCACCTGCAGTGCATTAGCGCTAATCAGTGCGGGCATGATTCTATCACGCCCGGAACTGCAGTGGCGTGTTACACACAATCCGTTCCCCTAGGAAACTTGCGACTCTCAGGAGGGTTCCGATCGCCAAACGATTTTGTCACCCGTGACATATATATATATATATATGTATATATGTATATACATATATATGTATATATGTATATACATATATACATATATATATATATATATATGTATACTATATATATACTGTATATGAGAAAAGAGTGATGTCAGTTCAGTTTTCATATAATGGTGTGAATGCATTTAAATCTCCCACAATATTTGCTATTCTTGATGCTCCTCTGTTGTACTCCAGTCAATGTCAAAATGTTGGAGATGGCCAATCACAACAAAGAAGGTGGGACTCGCTGTTAATGGTAATGATATGCATGACTAACATATAAAACCGAAGGTAAGAGAAGCAACACTATGATTTTTTTTTCTTCTCGTGGAGTTTAACAGGATAATGATTCAGATTTTTGTCTCTGTATTTCACCTTTCTAGTGCAGCTGTGACTTCAAGCTGCAACCCACATGGTGACTTTAATCTTCCAGTGTTCTTGTCGAGTGGTGACTTCACAATAGGAGGAATTTTTCCTTTACACTACAGAGTAGAACTTCCATCAACAGACTACATTAAGAGACCTTTGGCAGCACACTGTCAAGGGTAAGGACATTTCTTATGTTTTTTTGCCCATATGTCTTTCCTAATCTGTAATTTATAAAAAATCTATTGTTTACTGTTTACTTTATTCTTTGTCCAATAAATAATTCTGAAAAAAAAAAAAAAAACAATCCATTGAATTTCAACTATGGTGTTTTTTTTTTAATGCAGGTTTGATCCAAGAGCTTTCCGATGGGCTCTCACTATGAAGCTTGCTGTGGAGGAAATTAACAACAGAAAAGACCTTTTACCAAACCATACTCTGGCTTATAGTGTCTTTGACTCTTGTGCCACCCCTGTAAAGGCTCAAAAAGCAGTCCTGGCAGTACTGAATGGGCAGGATGTTGTTCAGAGTTCAATCTGTTCTGGAACTAGTCCTTTATTAGGAATTGTAGGGGAATCTGGATCTTCACAATCCATTGTCGTCTCCAGGACTCTGGAGCCTTTCAGAATTCCCATGGTAAGTAAATATATATATATAACTGATGTCTTGCAAGATTTTTGTATTGTCTATACATTTTTCTGTTATATGTGTACAACGTTTTTTTTTGTTTGTTTGTTTTTGTCTTTTTTATTTATAGATAAGTTATTTCTCAACCTGCTCTTGTCTAAGTGATCGGAAGAAGTTCCCAACATTTTTCAGAGTGGTTCCCAATGATGATTATCAGGTCAAAGCTATTGCACAGCTGTTAAAAAGGTTTGGCTGGACATGGATTGGTGTGGTCACTGAAGACCACGACTATGGCAGATTTGCTTTACAAGGCTTAAAGCGAGAAATTGAAAATACTAACATTTGTTTGGCCTATCATGAAATGATCCCAAAAGACTATACCCAAGAAAAAGTCCTAAAGATTCTTAAAGTAATGAAGGAATCCACAGCTAATGTGGTTGTTGTTTTTTCAGGAGAGGGGGAATTTTACCCTTTCTTGAGAGAGTTTGTGACTCAAAATATCACAGGAATTCAGTGGATTGCAAGTGAGGCTTGGATTACTGCTTCAATGTTAGCAGAAACGTATACATTCTTACATGGCACAATTGGGTTTGCAATACGTCAAGGACACATCCCAGGTCTCCAGGATTACCTCAAAACAGTGACCCCAGAAAGGTACCCTTCAAACCCCCAAGTTCAGGAGTTGTGGGAGGCTCTGTATGGTTGTTCCCCCTCCACATCCAACTTGAACAGTAATTTGCCCTCCTGCACAGGGAAAGAAACTCTCAGACAAGAACACTCTGCCTACATGAACACTTCCAGCCCTCGTGTGACCTACAATGTGTATAAAGCAGTGTATGCCTTTGCTCATTCTCTACATAATCTCATTCACTGCAGGCCTGGAAATGGTCCATTTGAGAATGTATCATGTGCAAACCTAAGCAATGTGTTTCCATTGCAGGTAGAAGTACCTTAGTATTTGATGAGAACTGGTTTTCAGACAGAATAGCAATTATATTGTATGTGATGAAGTGGCTTTCTTTTTACTGAATTGTCCCTCTCTTCTTTGGCTTTGTTATCCTCAAAAGCTTCAGCATTATTTACAGGAAATCTCCTTTTCTGTTTCTGGAGAAGAAGTTAACTTTGATATCAAGGGAGATTCAATCCCATCATATGACTTGATAAACTGGCAAAGACACTCTAGTGGAGATATACAGTTTGTGAAAGTGGGCCTCTATGATGGTGCTCAGAATTCTGAGAGAGAACTGGTGATTGAGGAACAGGCCATTATGTGGTCTAAACAACAGAACAAGGCAAGGTGTTGACTATGCACTGCACTGCCATCTGTTGTTCTTTTCAAATAAATGTCACTATGTGATCCTTTAGCCCCTATTAATATAAAAAACATTGAGTATAATAAGGGATGTTTATGCTTCAATGCAATTTAAAGGAGTCAGTGCACTTTTTTACTTTATCATGAAAATAATTGTGATATACTATAGGTACCGGTGTCTGTATGCAGTAATGTCTGTACTCCAGGATTCAGAAAGGCTGTCCGTCGTGGGCAACCTCTGTGCTGCTTTGATTGTGTCCCATGTGATATTGGCAAGATCAGTAATCAGACAGGTAATGTATGTTTTCCTACTTGAATATATAAATCCTCCATCATTTGATTTATTTATTTTATTTTATTTCTTTTTTTATATAGATTCAGTAGACTGTCTGCCATGCCCTGAAGACTACTGGTCCAATGAAAACCGAACAGTGTGTGTCCCGAAAGTAGTTGAATTTCTCTCCCATGATTCAATGGGAATCACGCTGACTGTGATAGCTATAGTTGGAGCCTTTCTGACTATCACAGTGCTGGGAATATTTTTGCACAACAGAGGAACCCCTATAGTCCGTGTGAATAACTCAGAGCTCAGTTTCTTCATCTTGTTATCACTGACTCTGTGTTTTCTATGCGCTTTGGTGTTTATTGGGGAACCCACATCCTGGTCCTGCATGCTACGACACACTGCCTTCAGCATCACCTTCTCCCTCTGCATATCCTGCATCCTGGGCAAGACTTTAGTGGTGCTGGCAGCTTTTACAGCTACCCGACCAGGAAACAATATAATGAAATGGTTGGGCCCAATACAGCAAAGAATCATAATCTTCTGCTGCACTCTAGTTCAGGTGGTTATATGTACTGTCTGGCTTGTAGCGTCCCCTCCTTTCCCCTATAGAAACACTAAATATCAGCAGTCCAAGATCATCCTGGATTGCAGTGTGGGCTCTGATCTGGCCTTCTGGTGTGTGTTGGGATACATAGGCCTTTTGGCTTGTGTCTGCTTTTTTCTGGCATTTTTAGCCCGGAAGTTGCCAGGCAGTTTTAATGAGGCCAAATACATCACCTTCAGCATGCTTATATTTAGTGCAGTGTGGCTGGCATTTGTACCTGCATATGTCAGTTCACCTGGTAAATTTACAACTGCTGTGGAAATTTTTGCTATTTTAGCTTCTAGTTTTGGCCTGCTCCTCTGCTTATTTGCCCCCAAATGTTACATTATTTTACTGAAGCCTGAAAATAACACTAAGCAACATTTAATGGGAAAAGTTACAAAATAAAACCAAAAAAAATTTCTGAGACAACATCTTTAATAAAAGATTTCAAGAAGATATATTGAGGAAATTGTAGCTATAAATAACTGTGAAAACCAAATTATATCTGTAATATTTCAATATTACAATAATAAAATTAGATTATACATTTAGGATATTTTAAATGTTTATATATATATATATATATATATATATATATATATATATATATATACACACACACAATACCATATTTACAAAATGCATGTAGACGTCTTTAAAAATATATTGTCTCTAAGTCAAGTCAGCTTTATTTATATAGCACTTTTTACAATTCAGATTTTTTCAAAGCAGCTTTACAGAGAGAACAGGAAAATAATGCAACAGTGATGGTTCATTTTGGTTAAAGTTATTAATTTAGTCATATATATAGAGAGAGAGTCACTCTAGAGAAAACAGTGATGTCATCGTCAGTTCAGTTCTATATAATGACTAAATAATAGACAAATGAACGGTTAACTGATTTGCACATCCAATAAAATGCCATAAAATACATTGCGACACTGGGTAACATAACAGCAAAAATGACTCATGAAACAATACAGAAAAGATCTACTATGATTTCCTTGCAGATGGCATATTAAAATTGTACATTTAAAGCTACTATCATGTTGTTGCAAAATGCTATTAAAATAAAGCTTGTATATGTGTCATGAATTTCATTTTTGTAACTTTTAACGTGGACAAATAACAAAAACCTGTGTTTAACATGAAAAAAATAGGCCTGCAACTCAGGCTAGTGAATAGACATAATTGTACATCAGTATCACTTATTCCACTTTTATTTGTCCAGAGTTAGATTATTGTCTACTGACATAAGGTCCATTGCTGCCTATTCTGAACTACCCACTTAGAGAGGAGATGGCTTCTCAATTATATGGATCTAGTTTTAGGGCAGACCATTGTGAACTGGGGGCTCATTTATAACCACTGTGTGCACACAAAACAGGCCCTGAAAGAGGTACGCCACTTCCGATGCATAAGTTGTGATTTATAAAAACAAACTTGATGGGAACATTTGGGCACGCAAACTCTGAACCATGTGTACGAACGTTTTTGGAGACAGATCAGTTTGGCGACACTGATGGTGAATTGGAGTTAAATGTTTTTTGGTCACTTTAAGAAAATCAAAAGAAAATTATACATACAGAATAACACAGTCTCATCCCAAGACGTCATACAACTGACGCTTTTGACCATACGTCAACATCCGCCGTGTTAGGGTACCCTTTAACGTTGGTTAGATGACGTTATCTAATCCTAACCATACCCCAGACCTAAACCTACCCCGTCACCTAACTGACGTTGAACATTCAGAAGGAGAGTAGATGAGAATTATTCGGTCAATTTTCTCTTTAGGTAGTGTTGTGTTTCTATACCTCTGTAATCCCTATCAACCTCCCCTTTATCATTCAGATGCAATCTAGATCACATTTCATAATATGCTCACCTGATGGTGATTGGAGTTGGAAGGTGGAATAGGATCCTCTGCGGTGTCCCTCCCGGCTCAATCCTGGGTCCGTGTCATAGGGCTCTTTGCTTAGTATAAAATATCCCAATTCACATAACGATTTTTTTAGGAAAAAATCACTCTGATTTTAAGAGGTTTTCGAATCACCAAACATATGGTTTTGTTTTACTCAAAAAAGAATAATACAAATACAATAAATTCAAAAACAGAATAATAAAAGTGTATATAGTCTTCACCTCGAAAAGTTGCGGCCCCGAAAAAACGTCTCTGGTTACGTATGTAACCTTAGTTCCCTGAAGGGAACGAGACGCTGCGTGTAACCGCTATGGGAACGCCCATGCATTGTGCGTCCTGAAGCACGTATGGAGTCAGTCCAATGGAGAGACGGAACATCCTAAGCGGGTGACGTCATCGACCAGAAAACTATAAAGCACCCTGAAAACATCAGGGCAACAGCTTCTGGTAGGCAACGTCTCGTTCCCTTCAGGGATCTAAGGTTACATACGTAACCAGAGATGGGTAACACTTTAAAATAATGGTCAGTAGTTAACAAGTAGCTATACAGGAAGTAATAGGTAGTACTGCATTAACACCGAAGTTAATACTATTAACTAATATGGAAGCAATATTAACTAATCATTAAGTAATAGGTAATTTAGTACAAAGGTAGTTCCTTGGTAGGTATTTGATTGTTACTAAAGAAATATATCATCATTGAGAACTACTTGTGAACTAAGAAATAATAACCAATTAATTACTAATCACAAAAGTAACATGTCTAAAAAGTGAACAATTGTGGGGGTTTTACTCTTAACATGGTCATAACATTTCAGAAGCACGTGCCTCAAATGGGTTCTTTGTGGAAACCAGTTTATGAAGTTTATACATCCCCCCAAATACATTAGCTAGGCTGAGATTGTGACCACTACTCTTGCCAGGATGGACGCATGTTCTCTGTTTATTTAAAACTTAAACATAAAATAATCCTAGACAGTTTTTAAAAATAAATCGGTAACACTTTAGAATACTGTATCTTACTTACTGCAGAGTAATAAGGAATTATTGACGAATAGGTAATTCTTCATTAACTACTTCTTCACTACTGTTAACTACTAAGAAAGATGTGTTAACTAATCAGTATGTAATATAATTTTATGATTGTGTTAAGTATTAAGTTAGTTAATCAATAACTCATGAATTCTGTCATACCTCCTGAAGAGCTACTATTAATTATCTATTAATTAAGGTTCAAGAAAAATAACTAAGAAGTAACTACTGAACAGTCATACAAAACTAACCTCAGATTATTTGTGTATTTTATATACAGTACTGTGTGTGTCTGTTTTCCCCAGCATAGAATGCCACCGAGTAAATTCATGTATTTGAGGCAGCGACTGAGGGAAACTGAAAATATAGGGAACTTATTAGTAATTAATAAATGAGTATCAAATAATTCTGCAGGAATTACTTAGAAGCTGGAACAGTATTCTAAAGTGAAAATATACGGAACCCATTAGTAATTAATAAAGAATTATCAAATAATTATCCAGGAATTAGGCTACACTGTTAGACCTTACCAGTTTTTTTTTACAGTAAAATACTGGCAACACTGTTGCCAGTTATTTACTGTAGAAATGCACTAAAACTCGAGTTAACTAAAAAAAATACAACTTATTAATTTTAGTGCATTTTTACAGTAAATAACTGGCAACAATGTTGCCAGTTATTTACTGTAAAAATGGACTAAAACTCGTGTTAACTAACTTAACTTGCAGAAACAAACTTAAAAGAATCAACTAAATGTATAATGCATTAATAATGTGAGCAAGGTATTATTGTGAACTTATTTAATTAGAAACAACAAAAATTAACTTTTGTAAATAAAGAGATTTCCACCGGATTCTGCAACTGTCACAGTCTGTCGTCTTCACCTGTTTGTCCCGTCATCTGCACTACACTTCCCCGGATCCTTTTGTTCCTCTCCCGGACTCACTCCCCTATCAGCCACCTGTTCCTCGTCCTGTCATTATCATTTTCACCTGTGTTCACCCCAATTAGCCTTATTCCTCTGTGTATTTAGTTCAGTTCAGTTTGATTCAGTCTTTGTCGGTCAATGTGAATGTTACCCTGTGTTCCGCCTGCCTGTATCCTGTTTATTTGTTATTAAACCTTTTGTATTGGAGCTTTTTGGACTCGTCTGCCTGCTCGTCTGCCTGCACCCACCCCGTGACAGATTGACCGACCCCAAAGTATCATGGATGCCGTGACTTTTCTGGGGATCCTCCACCCAATTCGGCGGCCCCGTTTGGTTCTTGTCCCCAGAAACCCGCCGCTCCACGTCAGCCCTGCAAAGCTCGAGCTCTCCTCTCCGCTGGTTCCGTCCAGCCCCGCCGAGCTCTCCTCTCCGCTGGTTCCGTCCAGCCTCGCCGTGCCCGAGCTCTCTTATCCGCTGGTTCCGTCCAGCCTCGCCGAGCTCTACTCTCCGCTGGTTCCGTCCAGCCTCGCCGAGCCCGAGCTCTACTCTCCGCTGGTTCCGTCCAGCCCCGCCGAGCCCAAGCTCTCCTCTTCGCTGGTTCCGTCCAGCCCGCGCCAGAGACCGTCCAGACCGTCCAGCCAAAGACCGTCCAGCCGGAAACCGTCCAGCCGGAGACCGTCCAGACCGTCCAGCCAGAGACCGTCCAGACTGCCCAGCCAGAGACCAGGATCCCACCCAGCCTCCCTCGCCCACCTCCTCTCACCTGCCCTCCGTTTACTCTTCTGCTCTCCAGTCCCCCGAAACCTGCCTGGCCATGGGATCCTCAGTTTTCGCCTCCTACCTCAAGATGGCGTCAGGTGTTTGTGGAGCGCGTGGATCTCTGGTCGCAATTTTAGTTTATATGTTGTTTTTAAATGTTTTAGGATTTAGATTTGATCATCGTCGCGATTTTAATGGATATAGCGCTTATGTTCGGGAGACCTTTGATAATCGCTGTGGATCTTCCGTGAACATGGATAATAAACTCTTTGGATACGGTAGTGCAGCTTTAATCACCTCGCAAACCCATGTCGCCGTCAGGAACAGAGTTCGTGGAAGGCAACAGGCAGACGCTTTCGGCACAATATTATCCATCTGTCTGCTGCTTGCCGGAGATATCCATCAGTGCCCGGGACCGATCAACTCGCAAATGAAACGCCGGCCAAACACGAGATGTTGCAGCGTCTGCCCTAACTGTGGTAAGGCCGTGAGGATTAATGCCATAGCTGTCGCTTGTGACTTCTGTGATGCTTTTGTTCACATACAATGTGGAAATATTACAGCTAAAATTTACGATCTGGCCGTGAGGAGTAATTCTGACATTCCGTTAGCATGCAACAGATGTTGTTTGAATGAAATGTGCCACGCTAATGTCATTGACTGTCTGGAGGAGTCGATGCACTGTTCTGGGGTCAGTTTGGATGATGCAAGGAATGACTGTGAGGCTGTTTTTGGTCGGAAAGGGCTTCATTTTATTCATATTAATGCAAGGAGCTTGTTGCCTAAACTTGAGGAGGTCAGTCAGCTTGCTTGTATCTCTAAGGCTGCTGTGATTGCCGTTTCTGAAACTTGGCTTGATGGATCAATACTGGACGCTGAAGCTGAGATTACAGGTTACTCCATCCACAGGAACGATCGGAGCAGAAATGGAGGAGGAGTGTGCCTTTTTATTAGGAACGATCTGTCATATAACCCACGGGCGGACCTTCATGTGGAGGGTTTGGAGGCTCTATGGATTGAACTGTTGCTTCCTAAAACTAAACCTATAATTATTTGTGTCTGTTATCGACCTCCGAAGCAATCAAATTTCTATGAGCTCTTTGAAATGGTTTGTTGTAGGAGTAACATATGTTTGGAAAATGAATGTATTATCATGGGTGATTTTAACACAAATGTTTTACAGCCTCGTAGTGGTTTGAATGAGTCTCTTTCTAACTTTTGCAAGATGTTTGGCCTTAATCAGATAATCACTGAACCTACTAGAGTGTCTGTTAATAGTCAAACGCTATTGGACTTAATATTAGTATCAGTTCGTGAAAATATTTTTCAATCAGGTGTCCTCGATATTGCTTTGAGTGATCATAACGTCACTTTTTGCAGTCGTAGAATTTCTAAATCACTATTGAAGATGGGCAACCATAGTTCAATTAGGTACAGATGCACAAAACATTATACAGCAGAGGTTTTTAAAGAAAGTCTTTCCAAGAGGGATTGGTCAGATGTTTTAGGAATTAATGATGTGGATGGGGCTTGGTCTTTGTTTAAATGGCACTTTTTAGCTGCTCTTGATAATATTGCACCAATGAAGGAAACCCGAATTAAACAAAGAAGTGCAATTTGGATGACTTCTGACATTCTGGATCTCATTAGACAACGTGATAAATGGTTCAGAAAGTTTAAGAGGTCAACTTTGTCTTGTGATTATGATAAATATGTATATTTTCGTAATCAGACTAGTTATAAGGTGCAGAAAACTAAGTCTGAATTTTTTGCCGATGCTATTAAAGCAAACTCTCATCAGCCTAAAAAGCTATGGAAAGTTCTTAGTGATATGGGCGTTAAAGGAAAATCTAAATCCAAGTCTAGTAATATTGGATTAGTGATTGAGGATAAAACGATTTCCGATAAACAGCAGCTTGCTTGTGTTTTTAACACTTTTTTTACAACAGTTGCTGCTAATCTGGTGGATAAGTTGCCGAGTGTGACTGGTAGTTTTGGCCCATCATTTGTAAATTCTTATTATAAAAATAAACATGTTACTTCAGATGCCTTCGAGATTAGCCCTGTCTCTGAGGAGAAGGTGAGATTGTGTTTATCATCATTGTCAACTAACAAAGCAACTGGATTGGACCTTATTCCATCCAGATTTTTGAGAGATAGTGCCAATGTAATTTCCGGGGTAATCACCCATATAATAAATTTGTCTCTAAAACAGGGTATCTTCCCTAGTGATTTGAAAAGAGCTAGGGTAGTACCCCTTTATAAGAAGAATTGCAGAACAGATGTTAGTAATTACAGGCCTGTATCAATTTTGACAGCTATCTCGAAGATGTTTGAGCGTCTGGTGTATGAGCAGGTGGAAGAGTACCTTGTTAAACATAATCTACTGTATGAATTTCAGTCAGGATTTAGAGCAGAATACTCTACTGAAACCTGTCTTATCCATCTTTGTGATTATATTCGCCAAAACTTCGACGAAGGAAACTATGTGGGTATGATTCTCCTCGATTTGCAAAAAGCCTTTGATACTGTAAATCACGCAATACTCTTATCAAAGCTACAAAGTATTGGCTTTAAAAACTCTGCTGTGAAATGGTTCACATCTTATCTCACTGGAAGAACTCAGGTATGTGATGTCAATGGGATCTTTTCAGATCCTCAGGATATCTCTTGTGGGGTGCCCCAAGGTTCAATCCTTGGTCCCCTTTTATTTCTAGTGTACATCAATGATATGCCCTCTGCTGTGAATTGTAAGCTGCTTCTATATGCTGATGACTCTGCACTGTTGGTCCCTGGGAATGATGTTAGCCTGATCGAGAAGACGCTAGGTAACGAATTAAACTGTGTTAGCAGGTGGCTTGTAGACAACAGACTTTCAATACATCTGGGTAAAACTGAGTCCATTTTATTTGGAACTAAAAGGAAGTTGTCTAGAACAAATGTACTCAGGGTCACATGCAATGGCACCGAAATAGTATCACAGAAAAGTGTTACTTATTTGGGGTTAACTATGGAGCAATCCTTAACTGGTAAATCTATTGCTGACAAAATATTATCTAAGTGTGCTGGTAGATTAAAATTCCTGTATCGCAAAACAAGGCATTTAGACTTTTACATCAAGAAATTGCTGGTTGTATCATTGATTCAATGTCATCTTGATTACGCTTGTTCTGCTTGGTACTGTGGACTATCAGTAAAACTTAAAAACAGTCTGCAAGTGTTACAAAATAATGCTATCCGTTACCTGTTAAATGCACCTCCCCGGACTCATATTGGTAAAGATGCTTTTAAAAGGGTAGGTCTGCTACCAGTATACATCAGAGTGGAGCAGTTAAAGCTGAATCTCATGTATAAAGTCATCAATGGTTCTGCGCCTAAATATTTAAACTCTCATGTAATAATGGTAAATTCCCAGCATAATCATAACACTAGGGCCAGTGTACGGTCTTGTAAAGTGCCCAGTGTTAATTCTGCAGCCAAAAGTTCTTTTTTTTACACAGGAATAAAATTGTGGAATGATTTACCGCTTTCACTCAAAACTGTAAATACTAGAGGGGCTTTTAGATATCAAGTTAAGGCTTATTTATGGATTAGAGTAGCCAATCTTCTTAATTAGAGTTGACTGATTATTCTTGTGTCTTATGTTTTAGAATGTTTTTACTTTGGATGATTTGTGCTCAATGTTTTATTTTTGTCTTATAGTAGTTACATGTTTGTATGTCTTTTTTTTAACACCAAGGACCATGTTGGAAATAAGTGTTTACACTTTATCATGTTATCCTTTGGATTATGGTTGTCTGTCCAATCCATAATAAATCAAATCAAATCAAATCAAAAAATACCTCCTCCACAGAGACACTTCCTCGGCCCCCGGTCCCATCGGCTCCCCCGTGGCTTCTACCTCCCTCAGCTCCTCCATGGCCCCTCAGTCCACCAGCTCGTCCAGGCTCCCTCACCCCTCTGGATTCCCTTCGGTCCCTCATCACCCGTCCTTCACCTCTGGACTTCCATTTGTTTGCTTTGCCCCTTCATTTCACCCCCCCGCTTCAGTTGGATTCTTCACTCCCTCCAGTCACCCATCGGCCCTCACTCCCTCTGTCCTCACCGTGTCCCTCTGTACCCCTGTCATCACTTCAGTCACCAGAGCCTGCGGTGTCCCCATGTTCCCACGGTCCCTCATCAGCACCTCATGTCGTCGGTCCCCCAGCTTCACCCTGGTCTCCTCTCCCATCTGCTCCGCCCCTGTCAGTCGGCCCCCTGGTGTTGTCAGCCCCGCTTCCATCGGCTCCACCAGGGGTTCTCCCTCCATCTGCTCTGCCCTGGTCTCGCCCTCCATCTGCTCCGCCCTGGTCTCGCCCTCAGCCTGCTCCGCCCTGGTCTCGCCCTCAGCCTGCTCCGCCCTGGTCTCGCCCTCAGCCTGCTCCGCCCTGGTCTCGCCCTCAGCCTGCTTCGCCCGGGTCTCGCCCTCAGCCTGCTCCGCCCTGGCCACGCCCTCATCCTGCTCCGCCCTGGCCTCGCCCTCATCCTACTCCGCCCTGGCCTCGCCCTCATCCTGCTCCGCCCTGGCCTGGCCCTCATCCTACTCCGCCCTGGGGGGCTTCCTCCTCCTGACCACACCCTCCACAGCTTCCAGGGCGTTACCATCATAGAGATCAGTGTTTGCTTTAGTTGGTATGCTGACGCTGTAACACGAGATTTTCTTTAGACGCTGTGAGCTGTGTTTAAGCAAGTCACACTTGTGCAAACACAGTTTAGTAATGATTTGTCAAAACATGACAATCATCATATTCATCGTCACTTTGACGACATGTTCATTTACTAAATAATTCATTTTTGCTCATTCAGAGTTTAAACCTCAACCAAAAGTGTTACATTACCACCACTGTGAAACTACAGCAATTAATTACGACTATTTGTTTTTAACATATCATACATAAACCAAAACAGCGCTACAGCGTTGTTGAAACACCAATATATCAAAATTTAGCACATTAATCTCAATAATGGTGGCAATTTTTTTTTATTCATGCAGCAGTTTTTATTTTATAATCAGATTTATTTTATAATCGTAACTTAATGTATATTTCATATTAAACACCCATTTATTCAAAGAGTATAAACAGGAAAGATCTGAAAATCAGACATATCCAGAAAGATCATGACATCATCACAGAAGCCAAGATAACTGTCCCAAGTCCAGGGATAAGAGACCTACTAAAGCAAATACTGATCTCCATTATGGTGACAAAAAACTTTATTATTAATTAAATCTCTGTTTATTCTCAACAAGAACTTTTGTACATGTATGAAAAAAATAATGTTAAACTGGTTTGTAAACTGTTTTCACACTCTGTGTTTCTGGAAGTCAGTTGTAGATCTTGTGTTTCTCTTTTTCAGTTCTTGTTTCTCTGTCCTTCATTGATTCTGTTTATCAGGTGTTCATCAGTGTCTCAATTCACTCACTTCTTTTCATTCAAGTGGACTATATTAGTGAACTAATGTAGGGAATAGTGAATGAGGGTATAGGGTGTGATTAGGAACACAGTCTCTGAGTTATTATTAGTAATTTATAAATAATTATTAGATAGTCCTTCAGGAATTACTTAGAACCTGAAACAGTATTCTAAAGTGACAATATAGGGAACACATTAGTAATTAATAAAGAATTACCACATACTTCTGACTCAAATCAAACTTACGGTAATATATATATATATATATATATATAGCCTATATATATATACGTAATCATCTAAACCTTTGTAAAATACACGACAATTACTTGTTTACATGATATCTTCCTTTATTTCAGATGAGAACATTTTTTAATACAGCAATTTATTTCGTTTTAACTTGTATAATACTGCCTACATTTAAACTCATTTAACAAACATTTTAGAATAAAAAAAATTACTTGACTCCATAACCTGCCCATAACAGTGCACAGCTCTGAGAACAGATTTTAACATCTGATGTAAATAGATTTAACTGGCTATAGGGTAACTGACATCGTTATATACATATGTTGCCTTGCATAAAACAAAATGATTTACAGCACAGTAATGATTTTATGGATTAAATAAAACGTACACAAATCTGTATTTCGCTAAAGAAATGCACCAAATTGGAACTCTGCAAATGCCTGTGCTCTTGCGTCACCAAATCACTGTCAAGTCAAGTCAAGTCACTTTTATTTATATAGCGCTTTTTACAATACAAATTGTTTCAAAGCAGCTTCACATAGACAACAGGAAAACAATGTTGTAATAGTATTGTTAAATTCAAAATTAAATGTTAAATGTCCCCAACTAAGCAAGCCAAAAGCCAATGGCGACAAAGGCGAAGAGAGGTGAAAAAGGCAACAGTGGCAAGGAACCAAAACTCCATCAGGTGACAGAATGGAGAAAAAAACCTTGGGAGAACCCAGGCTCAGTGTATGTGGCTACCGCAATATTGCTGGAACTTGAATGGTGCAAAAGAAGTTTAAAATATATAAGAACTAAGTATAATAATAACGTGTAATATATGTTTTTACGGTAACACTTTACAATAAGGTTCATTAGTTAACATTAGTAAATGCATTAACTAACATGAACTAATGATGAGAAATGCATTAGTTACAGTGTTTATTAATCTTTGTTAATGTTAGTTAATACAAATACAGCTGTTCATTGTGCGTTCATGTTAGTTCACAGTCCATTAACTAATGTTAACTAATACAACCTTTGATTTTAATAACGTATTAGTAAATGTTGGAATTAATATTAACTAAGATTAATAAATGCTGAAGAAGCATTGTTCACCTATTGTACATGTTAACTAATGTTAACTAATGAACCTTATTGTAAAGTGTTACCGTTTTTACTTATTTGCAGATCATAGCCTATAGGTAAATGTCTGCACTTATCTTTCTTATTAGTGCTGAAGAATGACAAACTGACTACTGTGTATGACTGTTAATTAGTAGTTACTTCATAGTTATTCTTCTTGAACCTTAATTAATAGATAATTAATAGTAGTTCTTCAGGAGGTATGACAGAATTCATTAGCTATTGATCAACTAACTGATACATAACACAATCATTAAATTATATTACATACTGATTAGTTAACACATCTTCCTTAGTAGTTAACAGTAGTGACTTAAGTGTTAATAAAGAATTACCTATTAGTTCGTCATTAATTCGTGAGCTTAGAATTATAGGGTTCTATCTCCACTTTTGGTCAAAATTGAGTTTTTGACATAATCTGATCCATTAGGTGTTTATTAATGCCTGTGTGGTGTTATTTTTGTAAAAACAAAAAAAGATGAATAGATAAAGCTATAATAGAAGATTATACTACATAACAGTTTTGCCAGCTGGGATGTAAAAACTTTGATGCTCAATATCTCAGAACTAACCGAAACGGAGATAGAACCTTATAATTCTAAGCTCACGAATTCCTTATTAGTTATGCAGTAAGTACAGTAAAAACAAAGATAGTCTATCATCAATGCACATTTGTTCATTAGTCAATTTCTTCATTCCCCTCTTAAACGTCTGAACATATCTATCTGCCAGTCCATTGGTTGCTGGATGTTTTGGTGCACTCCTAGTATGCATAATACCATTCTGCTTCACAAATCCTTAAAATTCATCAGAAGTAAAAGTTGTTGCATTGTCAGTCACTATTCGTTCAGGTAATCCATATGCAGAAAACAATCTCTTCAGTCTGGTTATTGTCGCTTGAGAAGTAATCTGTGACATACGGAACACTTCCAGCCACTTAGAATGAGCATCAACAACAATCATGAACATGTTGTTCAGGAAAGGACCAGCAAAATCAATATGCAACCTTTTCCAACACTCACCCGGGAATTCCCATGGGTGAAGAGACCGTGACTTGGCATTCTTTGTTCTTGTTGACATATTTGACACTCTTTGCAAACTCTTTCTACATCTGTATCAACTTTTGGCCACCACACATATTTACAGGAGTCAGGGCCTTCATTTTAACAATGCCAGGGTGTCCCGAGTGGATTTCATGTAACACTGATTTTCGAAACTTGAATGGTACAATCACTTGTGTGCCCCATAAAAGACACCCCTGTTCCACTGACAGTTCATCTCTCTTTGCATGGAATACTTTCAAATCATCTGACACCTTCAATTGGCCAACCTTCCATGACATAACACTTTAGAAAGTTCTTGATCTGTTCTTGTCATTCTGGCAATCTGTGCTGCATTTAGAGGAGCTTCTTAAAGGTGGTTTGTCAAAAGAGTGTTGATATTTGCTGAAATGGCTTCTGTTCCTACATCTGTGATTTCAGGTAATGGAATTCGTGACAAGCCATCTGCATTCCCATGATCTTCTGCTTTGCGATACATGATTTGATAATCATATGCTGATAAAATTATAGCCCACCTCTGAATGCGAGCGGCAGCCATCGTTGGGAAGTGCTTATGCTCACCAAACAGAGTCACTAATGGTCTATGATCAGTTATCAAATTAAAGGATCTTCCCCAGAGGTATGGAACTTTTTAACTCCAAAAATCACACTCAAAGCTTCCTTCTCGATCTGTGATCTATTTCCTTTCAGCAGGGGACAAAGTGCGTGAAGCAAATGCAATGGGATGTTCTTCACCATTTGGCATGATGTGCTGAAGCACTGCACCGATTCCATAAGCTGAAGCATCACATGCTAAAGTCAAAGGCAGCTGTGGATCATAATGGACTAACACTTGGTCACTGGTGAGCAGTTCTTTGCATCTATTGAACGCACCCTGTTCCTTTTTCCCCCAGCACCAAGCAACTTGTTCTTTCAACAGTCTATACAGTGGTGCCAACACTGTGCTCTGCTGTGGTACAAAACGTCCATAATAATTTACCAGGCCTAAAAAAGCTCACAGTTCCTTAACATTTGACGGTGCTGGTGCATCTTGAATAGCTGTTACCTTGTCTTTTGTTGGATACACCCCTTTTTCATCGATCACATGGCCCAGGTATTCAATTCGTGTTTGTCCCCACTCACACTTACATTTCTTTACTCTTAAGCCTGAGTCTTGAAGACGCTGTAAGATGTTCTTGCTCATCTTGACCTGTGATCAACAAATCGTCCAAATACACAATCACTTTCAGATCTTTCATCAAATTTTCCATTATACGTTGAAAAATGGAAGGGGCTGAACTGATGCCAAAAGCAAGACGATTGTACACATATAATCCCTTGTGAGTGTTGATCGTGGTATATTTCTTAGAATCATCATCCAGTAAGACCTGTTGATATGCTTGTGCCAAGTCAATCTTGGAAAACAGCTTCCGTCCACTCAAGGTGGCTAAAACTTCTTCCATCCGGGGCAAGGGATACACTTCAGTATTGGAAGCTTGATTAACCGTGACCTTGTAGTCTCCACATAGACGAATTGTGGAATCTTTTTTTTATAACAGGGACAACTGGAGCAGCCCACTCACTGTATTTTACTGGAGATATAACATTGGCTTTCTCTAGCCTGTCAATTTCCTTCTCCACACGTTCCTTCATTGCAAAAGGCAGAGGACGATTTTTGAAAAACTTGGGTGGAACATCTGGTTTCACTGAAATAGTTGCTTTAATGTCTTTTAGGGTGCCCAGCTCATCCTTAAAGACTTCACTATACTTGTCCAGCACTTCTTGGATAGATCCAGGTTGCTTAGCTTGACTCACATATCGAATTATTTTCCAATTCAATTTTACTTTCTGGAGCCAGTTCCTACCACACAGGTTTGGACCATTCCCTTTTACTACAATTAGTGGTAACTCATTCACTTGATCCTCATATTGTGCAGTAGCTGTGAATTGACCCAATACTGGAATGCATTCACCGGTGTAGGTCTTTAACTTTCCTCTAGCTCCCTCCAGTGGCAAATGGGCAAACGCTTGATTATACACTGGTTGTGAAATGATGCTTACAGCCGCTCCTGTATCAATTTCCATCAATACTTCCTGCTGATTCACAGTAAAATTCACTCGGAAAGGCTGTTTCTCAGTATCACTTAACAAGGAAAACATTTCCAGCTCTGGCTCTTCAGCACACATATAAGCTGTTACTTTGTGCTTGTTCTGTTTTTCAGCAGCTTTACCGTTGGCATGTGGCTTCTTTTTAACTTTACAAGCTCTCTTTATATGTCCAATCATCCCACAATTGTGACATTTCAAGTTTTTAAAATAACATTCCTGAGCATTTTGGTTTTTGCCGTTTCAACGATAGCATAATTGTTTCTGGTTATAGACAGTCTTTGCATTTACCTTATGCACCGTTGCCGCTGTGTCCTCTGTTTTCCTCAGTTGTTACGTATCTCTATCTGCGGTTTCCATGCTGTGAGCAACTTCAAGAGCCCGTGCAAAAGTGAGTGTGTCTTCCGAAAGCAATTTTCGCTGACATGCTTCACTTCGGATTCCGCTAACAAAACGATCACGTAGAGACTCATCCAAACTTGCACCAAAGTCACATTTAGATGCACATTGTTTCAGTTCAGCAACATACTGGGACACAGTTTCATGGGACTTTTGCGCTGAAATCGGAAACGTTCAGCTATAATCAACGGCTTTGGTTCAAAATGAGCCTTAAAGGGGTCATGAACTGGCTTTTTAAATGTTATTATATTGTTGTCTGAGGCCATCTTATAACGTTCGCTTGGTTTTTGCATTCAAAAACATCAAAATGAACAAGTAATAGGCTATTTTGTACCCTGGTTGTGAGCCCACCTAAAAAACAGTCGGTTTTTATGGGCGTGTCGCACTGAAGACTTGGAAGTAAACACCCACTGCTGCAAGTGGAGAACAGTTTTGCATATTATAATGAGTTTAACTCACCCGTCGGTGTACGTGGGGGAAAACGTCCTATGTTGTCAAATGGCAACCGGATTCGCCCATACATGTTCAACCCAGAGTCCGTGTGTTGCACAATATTCCTGTCAGATCCAATATAGACGGCACAGCACCGTTCCTTACTCTTAATCGCTCTGCAAATCCAGTCTTGTTGACAAAACAATCCTCAGTGAAATGAAGCACTGCACAATATTCTGTATTGCTCGGTAGCGATAGCGATCCAGTTTGTCATCACGAGGTAAGCATGTACATGTACACTCACCGGCCACTTTATTAGGTACCCCATGTTAGTAACGGGTTGGACCCCCTTTTGCCTTCAGAACTGCCTCAATTCTTCGTGGCATAGATTCAACAAGGTGCTGGAAGCATTCCTCAGGGAGTTTGGTCCATATTGACATGATGGCATCACACAGTTGCCGCAGATTTGTCGGCTGCACATCCATGATGCGAATCTCCCGTTCCACCACATCCCAAAGATGCTCTATTGGATTGAGATCTGGTGACTGTGGAGGCCATTTGAGTACAGCGAACTCATTGTCATGTTCAAGAAACCAGTCTGAGATGATTCCAGCTTTATGACATGGTACATTATCCTGCTGAAAGTAGCCATCAGAAGTTGGGTACATTGTGGTCATAAAGGGATGAACATGGTCAGCAACAATACTCAGGTAGGCTGTGGCGTTGCAACGATGCTCAATTGGTACCAAGGGGCCCAAAGAGTGCCAAGAAAATATTCCCCGCACCATGACACCACCACCACCAGCCTGAACCGTTGATACAAGGCAGGATGGATCCATGCTTTCATGTTGTAGACGCCAAATTCTGACCCTACCATCCGAATGTCGCAGCAGAAATCGAGACTCATCAGACCAGGCAACGTTTTTCCAATCTTCTATTGTCCAATTTCGATGAGCTTGTGCAAATTGTAGCCTCAGTTTCCTGTTCTTAGCTGAAAGGAGTGGCACCCGGTGTGGTCTTCTGCTGCTGTAGCCCATCTGCCTCAAAGTTCGACGTACTGTGCGTTCAGAGATGCTCTTCTGCCCACCTTGGTTGTAACCGGTGGTTATTTGAGTCACTGTTGCCCTTCTATCAGCTCGAACCAGTCTGGCCATTCTCCTCTGACCTCTGGCATCAACAAGGCATTTCCGCCCACAGAACTGCCGCTCACTGGATGTTTTTTCTTTTTCGGACCATTCTCTGTAAACCCTAGAGATGGTTGTGCGTGAAAATCCCAGTAGATTAGCAGTTTCTGAAATACTCAGACCAGCCCTTCTGGCACCAACAATCATGCCTCGTTCAAAGTCACTCAAATCACCTTTCTTCCCCATACTGATGCTCGGTTTGAACTGCAGGAGATTGTCTTGACCATGTCTACATGCCTAAATGCACTGAGTTGCCGCCATGTGATTGGCTGCTTAGAAATTAAGTGTTAACGAGCAGTTGGACAGGTGTACCTAATAAAGTGGCCGGTGAGTGTATGATACTTATGTGTGTAATGCGCGAATCGGTGGGCGGGGCTAAACCTGCCGTGGTGAAGCAGGCGTTGATTATCTTCTGTGGGGGTGGTGTTTTATCCTGTTTGTCGTCATAGTTCCCCACTTTTAAAAACGAGTCGTTTTTAGAGGCTGTGTCAATAAAAGCTTTTATTGGACTAACAAGGACGTTTTCAGTTCTGAAACTTACAGGATATTCTTATAATATGATGACCTCTTAGATGTCAAAAGCTCAAGGAAAATTTGATTTCTCAGTTCATCACCCCTTTAAGAATATCCACAATTTCTTCAAACGTTTTATCTCATGGCTTTGCAGGTTGAACCAGATTCTGTAGTAATCCATACGTGGACGCTCCCACAGCACTAAGGAAAGTCGCCACTTGCTTTGTATCATCCACGTCATTTGCAATCATGAACAATTCCGCTCGTTCAATATAAGCAGACCAGGACTCATCTTCTGGTTTATACTCATCTAGTCGTCCGATTTGCGCTATGTCATCTCACATATAGGTTTTATCCTTGTCGCCAACTTATGTCATATATTCACGAGGCAAAACAACCAAAAATGCTCTCAAACAATGTCTTTACTAGTGTTCAAATCACACACATAGTACATAACAACCCACAGGTGCAAATCACATCACGTGACTTAAATACCCTCTACCAGGCATAGGCACCAATGAATGCACATCAAGCATTTACACACATTATCCCAATACACCACACTTACTGTCTGAGTCTGGAAGTCTGCAGCACCGCTGGGGAAAAGTAGGCTTTTAATCCACTGCTTCATTACCATGCATCCACGAGAGTACCCTGTACTTTGAAGAATCCTTACCTGCCATACTTACTGTCTGAGTCTGGAAGTCTGCAGCACCGCTGGGGAAAAGTAAGCTTTTAATCCACTGCTTTATTACCGTGCACCAACGAGAGTACCCTGTACTGTGAAGAATCCTTACCTGTCATACTTACTGTCTGAGTCTGGAAGTCTGCAGCACCGCTGGGGGAAAAGTAAGCTTTTAATCCACTCCATAATTACCGTGCACCAACGAGAGTACCTAGTAGTGTGAATAATCCTTACCTGCCATACTTACTGTCTGAGTCTGGAAGTCTGCAGCACCGCTTGGGAGAAGTAAGCTTTTAATCCACTGCTTCATTACCATGCACCAACGAGAGTACCCTGTACTGTGAAGAATCCTTACCTGCCATACTTACTGTCTGAGTCTGGAAGTCTGCAGCACCGCTGGGGGAAAAGTAAGCTTTTAATCCACTGCATAATTACCATGCACCAACGAGAGTACCTAGTAGTGTGAATAATCCTTACCTGCCATACTTACTGTCTGAGTCTGGAAGTCTGCAGCACCGCTTGGGAGAAGTAAGCTTTTAATCCACTGCATAATTACCGTGCACCAACGAGAGTACCTAGTAGTGTGAATAATCCTTACCTGCCATACTTACTGTCTGAGTCTGGAAGTCTGCAGCACCGCTTGGGAGAAGTAAGCTTTTAATCCACTACTTCATTACTGTGCACCAACGAGAGTACTTTGTACCGTGAAGAATCCTTACCTGTCATACTTACTCTTGAGTCTGGAAGTCTGAGGCACCGCTGGGGAGAAGTAAGCTTCAACCCCCTGCTCCATTATCATGCATCGACGAGAGTATCTTGAACTTTGAGAAACCCTTGGTTTAATAAAGATTGTTACTCCTTTGAAACTTATTTCTGTCTCCGGGTCCTCTGTTGTGTGCCTGTGGTGTCGGCTCCTCACAGTGGTGACTCAGTTAGAGGGGGGTGGTTGGTCATCCAAGCGTTCCTCCCCTCGACCTGTGACAACTACGCTACTTGTTTTTAATCATCAACGAACACTACTAACCACTCGGTGAGTTGCACAGTTTTGAAAACGAACGTTAAGGGTTGTTTTAAGGACAAGATTGTGCATGCCCATAGACAGCCACTCTGAAGCGGTCAAAGGCGATTCTAAAAGAGTCAAAAAGTCGAGACAGGACCCATCGTCAAAATGTCCACCACTCTAGTTCATCCAAAACAAACTAGAAAATAGACTCAAAGTGCTAAATACCGGAATTATCATCATTTAAGAGTCACTTTTTCTGTTCACCTAACAAATGTAAGTCCATTATTGGCAGTATTTAAGCTCTCACCTATTCACACATCAACCTTTTGAAAAAGGCTCCAGTGCATAAATCCCTTTCTTCAGTTCAAGCTTTGGTTGTGGAATAATCTGTTGTGTTTGGCAGAGATGATTAAATAATGTGTAAAAATATTACTTCTTCAGATCCACATTGGAAAAAACATCTGGCTGCGTGAGGAGGTGTGGAGAAGGATCAACTGTTCATCAAACGACTCACTCTTTGTAAAAGAGTTGGCTGTAGCCATCTGGAGTACAGTGGAGTTAAAGGGAAGAAGCGTGACTGGGAGGGAATGCCCAACCAAAAATACTGAAGCAAAGCCTCCCTTAACTCCATGCAAGCTTGGAATCCTAAAAGGTATGCTGCACATCTTCTTACACTGAATGTAAACTGCATAAAAAGGCAGAAAGGTAATACAGGTGTATTTTCTATAACCCCACCCACCATCACCTTTTTCGAGAACGCTTCAGTGGATGGTTGAAGGATCAGAACATGGTCCAGGCAGAGAGGGAGAAGAGGGAGAAGCTTGTGACATTACATTTCACAAAAAATTCAAGACCTTGTGAAAAAAGAAAAAAAAACACAGTAAGGAAACTTAAAAATCTGCACAGTTTTGTTACCAATGTTGTATTTGGTATAAATTAAATTCTGATATGCATTCACCTTTGGGGCTAATGTTTATTTATTAAGTGTATAATAAAAAAGTAATAATAAATTAAATTGTGTAGCATTTTTTAATGGAATGGATTGTATACATTCTGGTACGTTTTTGGTAAAACACGTGCTCTGACCCAAACTGACGTCACATTTTTGAACATGCTTGTCATACATACATTTTTTTTTTACCTTACCTTTTTTACCTTTACCTTCTACTTGCATATGTTTGTAATTTGCACTGTTATCATTGGCAGATGTTTAGTACAAAAGGTGGTTTCAAAACAACTAATATTTTAAAGGTTTACTCAAAACTATTTCAAACAGAAACAATTTAGCACAGGAAACAGGTTTTGCACACATAATTCAGCATGGTTTTGAAAAAAATCTAAAACATACCAAGAGCATTCACCCCACTGACCCAGTCTAATGCAGTCTTTTCAATTGAGTTACTGTGCTGCAATTTGATGTGTGAGCATCATCATCTACGACCAGCTTAACCAACAAGCTACCGGTATATCAGCAAAAGTGTACTCCATACCAGTCTGACCAGCTAAAAGATGATGGTGAGCTAGACCACTGACAAGCTTAGCCAGCAATCCTGCCCAGCTAAAGTGTCCAAAACCCCTCTAAACCAACATACCAGCCCAGTCCAAGGTATCAAGGTCAGGCTGGGAGACCAGCTAGACCAACAAAGCTGGTCTAAGCTTTTTTTTTCAGCAGGGATGCTCAATTATATTTTAAAAACAGACGCGCAGAGAGTCTCCTGAGCGCAACTCCACTGTCAGTGTTGTGTAAGTACAGGCTCTATCTAAGCAGTTTTTTTGTGTGTTCATTTCTATTTGCTGTGTGCAGTCTCTTTATTGTATAACAGTGAACAGCCCAATAACCCCTTTATTTTAAGGCTTAATGTACCGTAGATCGGTCCGTTGCAGAACGAAAGCTGTATCAATAATGTCAAACATGTGAAGTGCAGTCAAGTTCGGGTGTGTATTGAAATGAGGGAAACTCTGGGTTTTCTGTTTCAGAAAGGGGGGTATCAAACCCGTGAAAGCAGAGTAAGTCAAGTCCGTTTCTGAAAGAGAGGTAACTTATACTCAGAGTCAGTTACCATGGTAACTTACTCTGTGAACCTAACCTGGGGTGGATTTCCCTAAAGCATCGTTAGCCAACCATGGTCACAACTTGGTCATAATTTCTATTGAACTCTATTGGTAATGACGGAACTTGCGACAATAGTTGGCTAACGATGCTTTCGAAAACGCACCCCTGGTCGGGTGCAGGTTTTTTTCAGTAAACCCAGAGTTTCTTGCGGTCTCCTCCCCTTTTTTAAAGAGGAAGTGCTGTTTAAACACCGACAATAATACTAAAATGTATTTACACATTCTTTAAGGAATATATATTGTTTGCCCATGGTTTAATTGACTAAATCTGTTTTGCAGCACTTTTAAAGGCACAAAGGATTAAAACGTTTGCTAAACTTTTATTTGATTACCACCGTTTTTGATCATATATTTCTATTAAATCATTAAAAAATTGGAATAAAAAACATTTAATAGAACTCAATTATTTTTCAAACATAATTTAATAAGTTATTAATGATAAAAAATAAGATGTTAATCTTATTCATAATCAATTATTGAAGTTAGTTGATTACATATGTTTTATTGAACAAATGTTTAATTTATTTAACTGATGATAATAATAACCGTAATTTAATAATGCAGTTTATATATTTAATATTTGTTTAATATCATAAACCGTGATATTTTCTGAGACGGTTCTCATACTGTGAAACTCTCCCCACATGGGGGAGTCCCCCACCCCACCCCCGCTGTTAAAAACTTTTACCCAAACTTTTACTCATGTTTTAAATTAACTACTTTTTACTTGAGTAGATTTTTAGACTGGTATTTTTACTTTTACTTAAGTAAACATTTATCAAAGTACAGTAATAGTAGCCTACTTTGGGCCAATCCCAATTCTACCCCTTACCCCTTCACTTTCCCCTTCCCCTCCGTTTTGCGCGTCCACGTGAAGGGGTAGGGCTGTCCCAATTCTCTTTTGGTTGGAGGGGGAGGGCTAGGGTGAAGGGCCAGATAGCCCTTCAAACGAAGATTTTTCAGGAGCACACTTCAAACGAAGGGGTATGAGAAGTGTCACTGCTAACCCAGGCTGGCTGCCCAAGCGACAAAGGAGACCCATAAATTTAAGTATTTGTGGCTTTAATAAGTATTATAACGACAAATAATGATTTGCTTATGTACATTCAATATTGTGTTCATATTTACGGTCAGTTTCTTCACAGAAACGTTTGTAAAAAAATCGCTAAAATTACTGTAGTTTGCTAACGATAGTCCCGCAACATATTTTCGTCGTCTCCGTTGTTTCCTGCGAACTTCACAAGATGCAAGAAAATAGCTGTAACCCACACGACTGAGATAACTGCAGCTGTCGACGGGATCTTGGAAGTTGTGATAAACATCGGCGCATCTCCTGTGACGTAGGCGCTAGCGACGACTTATAATGACGTTTAACGGAGGCGTAGTGGTGTCCCATTTCTTAGGGGAATATTTTCACCCCTACGCATTGCCACTCTGTTTCAAGGGTCAAGGGGAAGGCGAAGGGGTAGGGCTAGGGGAAAGGGAAGGGGTAAGGGGTAGAATTGGGATTGGCCCTTTAGGTTGAATAACATTCTTCCAGTTTCACCTCTGATATTATAACAGTAAGTTACTCTAAAATAGTTATGAATTCTTAAAAACAAATGACATCTTCAATGGTGTAGTTAGATTAATGTAATAATTACTATCTCTAGAAAGTATTGGTCTACATATACATATTACTATATCAACCTCAACCACTTGATTAATACAAGGAGGAGAGACAAGAAACTGCACTTAAATTAACAATATACAATTGTATGAATTATTCTTGAATTGACCAAAGTGTGTGGAAGATTACATAAAAATTATACCTTTTAAAAATGTATGTTACATCCACTATTGTTTTATACTGAATTGGTCTATAGTTTATGCAGTAGCCTATTTATTGTAATTGCATCATATTTTATTTTAAATTACAGAAGAATTAAGAGTAATCCCTTTAATTAAATTACAATATTTAGATTACTTGGGGAAATAAACACCCAACACCTCTTTTTGTCTGGCGCTGTTGCCATGGTGACTCATAATATCTGCGCTCCATTGATAATGGCTTTTTATAGTTGTGGTGCACGCGTTTAACTCAAGCTGTGTCTGAAACCGCTCACTCGTTCACTCATTCACTAATTCCTATATAGTGTATGGCATTTGAGTGCACTATATCTGCAAGGAGTGAACGAGATGAAGTGAGTGAATTCGGACGCTGACGTTTACACTGTGCGTCGGAGAGTTGGAGCTGTCGCAGAAAAGGCTTCGTCACGCGTACTGATAAAACTCCTTTTATCTTACATTACCTACTTTATAAAATAATATTAACAACAATAACAATCATAATGACTTTATTTTGTAATTATACCTCCGTGCCAGCTTTGTAGTTTCATCGACTGAAATTGTACATTAACTCTCACGTTCACAGATGACATGTCGTCGAGCGTCCTCCGGCGACCGTTATTATGTTCAAAACGACGATTAACGGATATTTTTCAAATCCTCCACTGGATGTAATGTTTCATGCGCGCTCAGTTCTCTCCGCATTGGATTGTGGGAAATAGGGCTTCAGGAAGTGTACATCGAATGTACACTCGAATTCAGAGAGGATTGTGGGTAAAAGTAGTGAATGAATGTAGGGAATGATGTCGTTCACTCAGAATTCGGACACCACTACAAAATGGCCGACACCCGATATAGTGCACTATATAGTGGATAGGGAGCGATTTCAGACACAGCTTCAGTCAGTCAACTCAGAGTTGATTGAACTAACTAATTTCAGCTGTTCTGTAACGGAAAACTCAAAGTTTCCCTTCTCAGGGTAAGTCAACTCAGAGTTCAAGCTTTAACTCAGAGTTGGTTGAACCTCCTTATTGAAACAGGCCCCTGTTCTCCTTCCCGATCATGACAGGATTCTTCCAAGGAGAGATTATATGAATCACCACAATTCACCTATAAACCTTGTTTACACCTGGTATAAAGATGTTTTAACTTAGCAAGGTTATTTATAGGCAAATTAGAAAAAGAAAAAAAAGTAACTGGTTTAGGGATTGGCATGGTTACCAACATTTACATTGGTTTGTTGTGAATGCACAGCCCAGTGTGATGCTATGCAAATTATGTTAATTTGTGTATTATTACGAATATGTTCCTTTTCCCTTTTTGCTTGGAAAACCTTTTTGGTCCGAGGTTCCATTGTTGTGGCTAAGCTACACGCAGGGTTCTCAAGTTTGAGCAAAAGCTTGGAGTGAGATCACACGTGGTTAGGGGAGGAGCCATAATGAAGCCCCGCCCCACCCATCCCCACCCCCAATTTTACCCATTGTTCATAATTAACCAGAACAAATTAAAATTATAACAATTAGTAAATCTGATAAATGACAGAGCAATTCATCACATCAAATACTCTTTAATGCAGTATTACAAATATAGCTAACCAAAAATATAACAAATTGCTCCAAACAGTTTCAAACAAATCTTTAAAAATTGCATTTTGATTTTTGAATGCGTCTTCTATCTAGACGAATGATTTATTGTGTGGTGGGACATTGAGAACAAATGGACAGATTAGAGTGCACCACCTCTTCCACTGTCTCCTCCTCTAATCTGGCAACCTTTTTAGGGGGCTTACCCTTTGGTGCCCAAAATGACAAAATATCTTTCTGCTTTTTTCCTGACATCTTTGAAAAATACAAATGCAACATTATGACAATGATTAAATATATTACCCAGAGCAATCTGCTGTAATACATCCTTAATGTAACTAGAAAGACTATTAAAGGGTTAGTTCACCCAAAAATGAAAATTAAGTCATTAATTACTCACCCCCATGCTGTACCAACCCCATAAGACCTTCGTTCGTCTTCGGAACACAAATGAAGATATTTTTGATTAAATTTGAGAGCTGTATAACTACCACATTGGCTCCTAAGGGACTGCCTCTTGACGGCCCATAAAGTCAATGAAGAAAATGTTTAAATATCCCAAGTGACTACCGTGGCTCAACTATATGTTTATCAAGCGACGCGAATACTTTTTGTGCGAAAAAACAAACAAAAATAACGAGTTTATTCGACTATTTCTTTTCTTCCTTGTAGGCCAGAACGAGACTTCCTTATAGATTTCCACGACGCATGCGCGAGAATTGCGATCTAGAATTCTCTAATATTACAGTATAATATAATTTAAAATAAAATCAGTAAATCTTCATTCCTTTCCATACCCATTAACATTTCTCTTAGCTTCAGATAACGTAAGATAGCCAAACTGAGCCTGGTTGCAAAGTAGTTGTAGAGTTTTTGACTGCATCAATAATAATGTACGATGGGCTACATATTAAATGTTCTAGCCCAAAAATGTTAGACGCGCTTCTTCCAACTTACCTTCTTCTCCATCACGACACATGTGTTCGCGCGATGTTGTTGGTTACCTAGTAACGAACGTACCGAGGATGTTCCGTCCATTTCCGTGTGTTCGCGCTACTGAATGACATGTCATGTATAGATCAGTGGTGCACGCAGCACGCATATATGTTGCCTTGTAATGAACGCAATCTGGCGGAGATACACGCTGGCGGCAGGAAACTTCACTTTGTTTGCCTGCGCCTCGTATACAACGTTAGAAAGCTTTCAGCCAGGACAACTTGGTTGGCATTGACTTTTCAGCGTGAGAAATACACAGTGTGGCGTGTGAGCGTGTGAACCGGTCGAAATGCGTGTGTCTCACGGCCAATGCGTGAGACTTGAGAACCCTGGCTACACGATATGTACACACAAAACAGGTAAGATCCATGAGCAGTAATTTATTAGGGGTAGTGATGTTACGTATGACACTGAAGCTTTGATGTGTGTATCGCAAATGCAACTCAATTTAATTGAAGCCCCGTATCGGGTTGTGTATTGGTTTCTCGGAGTCACATGATCGATGGCAAATGAAGCCTCACTTTCTGTCCAATCACATGCATGTTTCGCATTGGGTGTCAGCAGGTTCGAACCCCAGATCTTACTTACAGTAACAAGTCCTGGTTCAGTCTGGTTGATGGGTTTGTGAGGAGAGTGCTGTACTTTGAAAGTTAATCAATGCATATCCTTATTTACTATGTGTGTGTTTGTGTAGAGATAGAGATAGTATGCCTACTAGCAGATCTTATTGAATCATATAAGCCCATTTTATATTTTATTGTCATACTTCAATGGGTAAAGGAATTTATTTAATGGACAAATCAAACTGAAACGTGGAAGGCTTGTATTTGTTCACATAACATTGAAGCTATATGGAGTGTGTTGTGGTTTCTTCATCTTCTGGCTGCTTTATGTTAAATAAGCATCAGATGGCGCTGTTCTTGACACTCGCAAAGCTTTGGATCTTTTTTCCGGAACAGTCAGGGGAAAGCCTCATTGATTCATGAGGCTTCATTTTCCCATCCCTAATTAGGGGAATCCGTATTCACAACAGTCTAGGCAAGGGGGGTCAACCCTTACGAAACAAAAATATATTGCAATATACTAGAATTTATATTTAAATACATTCGAAAATATATTTCAATGTATCATAAACTTCCTCATATATTTTAAAATATATAACAATGTATGGATGGACAACCTACTGCAATATATTGATTCATATATTAAAATACATTGATATACAAACAAAACTGTATTATTATTATTGCATGAATGTTTATTGAAAAATTATTTTTTATGAGTTAAGTAAGCTGATGCATAGGTTTACAGAGAGGTTGATTAACAATAGCCCAAATCAAATTTTTGGATGACATTCATTATATTTTACATTATATAGCCATATGCATGGGCCATATATGGCTATGTATTGATTAATATATTGTAAAATGTAGATAAGAGTATTATAAATTAAATTATCATAGCAGCAATTACAACATTTTTTTACGAGTCCACTTTTTATTACCCCACATGACATTTCATCCTCAAAGTTTTATACTTCCACATGACATTTCATCAACAGGACATTTCAGTCCTCCACACTGCAACGTGGAGGTATACATGCATAAAGGTTGACATAGTGTGGCAGATCAACTAACATACATTTCCTGTTGAATTGCATCACATCAAAAACCCTTTTCCTGCCCCGACACTGCACGATACTACACTTGCGCACCTTTGTACCGCGCGAACTTATTGCGCATGCGCCCATCGTCCCAGCAGCACGGAACACAAGCTGGACACAAGCCATTCTTTTACTCTGTGCGTTCGTGCCTCAGCCGTGATGAAGTTTGCGTTAGTGAGCTGGTCAAAGGGGAAGGATAAAGATGCTCTCAGTATAGTCCCCGTAAATTGGATCGTAGACTTCGATCCTGAAAACTCAAAAAAAAAGGAGTATCTAATCGAGTGCCGCAGCATCGGTGGCAAGAGGCCTACAAATGGGTGGCCGGTCGAAACAGCACACATTTTGCAGTTGGCAGGCAAGTACAATGCTTTTTATATATATTTTACTTGGTTAGTCATGCAACATTATTAATAGCAATCATCCTGTTGAGGTTTTTGCATTAATGGCCAAGTAATGTTCGCGGGACAGTCACGAACTAACGTTAACGGCCGTCACGTGAGTCCCGCTCGATTTGAACTTTAAGCTAACGTTAGCTAAGGGTCACATGAGTATGAATTTATTTATGAGTGAAACATTAATTAAACGCTTACTTTAAAAGTACTAAATTGAAGAATGTCAGCTAAGATTTGGGTTTATAAGAATAACTTTACTTAACTGTAAACACAGCCAATAACATTGTACAGTGAAAATAAGTTTAGCGGCTGTAACATGGCAGCAAAATGTAAAACTCCAAGTGGACCTCTAGGTTGAAAAAGCGTCTATGCAAGTGAATGAGAGAAAATAATTATTTTCTGATCCCGTTTGAATTGTGCCATGATGTCTGTGAATTTTTATATAATTTCTCATGTAACGAGTTTGACAGTATTGAATGATTCTTTGTGGAATATAACGAGAAAGACTGACGTTGCCGCATAATTTTCACTCCACAAATCACGGTTTTCACCACACTCAACTAACGTTAGTTTGTCCTCACCCTGAAAGAAGGTGGTGAAGTGCACCAAAGACACAGGCATGTTTAGCGGCCCCGTGTGGCGGTGTGCTGGTGGGGTAAACACCTCGAAAGAGTTGTAGTCCACAAGTAGTCCTCTCACACAAAGTCTAACCGTATAAAAATTCTATCCGCTAAATTGTAGCATTCTTTACACGAAACATTATATAAAAAATTCACTGAAAACATATGTTCACATTCATTGCAAAATTCCAAACGTGATTAGAAAATAATTATTTTCTCTCATTCACTTGGATAGACGATTTCTCAACCAAGAGGTCCAGCGGGGTTAGCTGAAGGGGCGGGACCAGCTCTATAAAAAAGCAGGGGGAAACCAATACTAAATACTGTAAAAACAGCAAAAAAATATTGACAGTAAAATACAGTATTTGATGTAAAGCAAGCCACATAGTCCTAGGCATTAAATCATGTATTGCTACTATTTCTTATTTACAGAAAAGGAGTCTACACTTAAGACTGCTGAGCGGAAACTCTTAGAAGAGGACCTACCAAAAAGCAAGAAGAGAAAGAGGGTACCCAACAAAATTTACCTTGACACACAGGAGGAAACTGTAGAACAAGTTGCAAAAAAGGTAATTTACATTTATTCATTTAGCAGACGCTTTTATCCAAAGCGACTTACAAATGAGATCAATAGAAGCTGTAAAACTAACAGTAGGAAAACAATACGTAAGTATTGAGAAAGTGTTAGTACTGAATCAAGTAATTCTTGGGTTCTTTTCATGACAGCTATTTTGATCATATATTTTTTATATTTCTGTCTGTACATATTTGTACATTTCTGTCTGATAGTGGTTAGCACTGCCCCCTCACAGCAAGAGTGTTCTGGGTTCAAACCCACTGGCTGGCTGGGGCCTTTCTGTGTGGGGTTTGCTATTCTCTGGGTACTCTGGCTTCATCCCACAGGCCAAAGGTTGCATGCATGTTAGGTTTAATTGGTGACTCTAAATTGCCCATAGGTGTTTGTGTGTCTGTATGGTAGCGCTACTGGGTTGTACAAGAACGTTGCAACTGGAAAAAAAAACTTGAAACTTGGCAACTTAAGAAAAAAATAATGAACTATAGTACTGAATTTAAACAGAGTCTTGCCATGGAACCTATTAAACCTTATAATTAATTTTAATCAGTTTTTGGTTTCATTTTCCTAACTTATGTGTATTGTTTCACACATAATTGATTTGATCATTTTCACCCAACAGAAAAACTACAGACTCATAGCTGCAAGACAGTCTGAATTAGATGTTCTTCCCCAAGAAGAACCTAACCACAGCCCAATGGGGACCACTTTAGAGGCACTTGAGGAGGAGATCAGGGCCCTCAGGGAGGAAAATGAAAGACTGCATGACCAGCAGAGTGTAGGATCTTCCACAGCCTGTAAAGATCTTGAGACCCAAGTCAAGGCTTTACATAAGGAGAACAACAGGCTGCGCAAAATGGCAGTTAAAGGCAACTATCTCTTTTAGATTAAAATAATGATTCTTTTAGATTTAAAGAAATCCCTGTCTCCTTTTTTTTTTGGTGTTATTGTTAGAGATGTATCTGTGTGTACAGTTTTAGGGGATATCTAGTATAGGGTTTCCTGTCCAGTAGGAAAAATTTAGCCTAGGGCTAAATGCTGTATTGTCACTGAGGCAAAATTGGTCTGGAAACCCTGTAATGCTTTCAGAACCCCTCACCAACACATTTTGCTACACTTTGAGACACTAAAAAATGGAGGTGTATTTTTTTTTTTTTTTTTTTTTACATTTTATGTATTTACAACTTGTTTGGAGTCTGGTTGTGGTAAATTCAGTGGGCCATATTTTCCAGAAATTCCATCACTCTTAGCAGCTGTGAGGACCCTCATTTCGGATAAGATCACAGAGAGCTCAAGCAATGGAGGTGAAAGCGAATATGAGGCCAGTGCTGCTCTATCATCACCTCCTCAACCCACATCAAAACCAACACTAGTAAGTACATTTTTGTAATGGTCTAATAAAAACATAAAACATTCTGACACTGGTGTTTTTCTTTGTTTTTATTCTGGTTTGGCTTTCCTTCTTACAATTAATTAGGTGGCACTAGGGAATGATGACTCCACCAGAGTGTCCGCCCATTGCTGGGAGACTGCAAAAGCACAACCTACAGCAAAAGGAATGGCCCGCACCCTCCTGCTGGGCCTGTTTAGCATTGATGTCCTACTGAAGTCCAACCTGACGGGAGGGGTCAACAAGGTCGATCCATCTGCAGAGAGACGCCAACCTCTGGACCCCAAGAAGCTTACAGCTTTACTCAGTAAGACAATAAGAATTTATTTTTAATGGATTCATATATTTTGCAAAGTTATTGTAAATGGTAAAGGAGAATAAACACTTTAGGACTGAAATGTACACAACTAGTGAAACAGATGGACAAATAAAAAGCTTTAACAGCTTTGATATTCTTTTAGATATAAAGCGATTTCTTTATCTAGTCATAATACATCTAACATTTTTTGTATTAAAGGGGTCATGAACCGGCTTTTTAAATGTTATTATATTGTTGTCTGAGGTCAACTTATAACGTTCGCTTGGTTTTTGCATTCAAAAACATCAAAATGAATAAGTAATAGGCTATTTTGTACCCTGGTTGTGAGCCTTTCTAAAAAACAGTCGGTTTTTATGGGCGTCTCGCACTGAAGACTTGGAAGTAAACGCCCACTGCTGCGAGTGGAGAACAGTTTTGCATATTATAATGAGTTTCACTCACCCGTCGGTGTACGTAGGGGAAAACGTCCTATGTTGTCAAATGGCAACCGGATTCGCCCATACATGTTCAACCCCGAGTCCGTGTGTTGCACAATATTCCTGTCAGATCCAATATAGATGGCACAGCACCGTTCTTTACTCTTAATTGGTCTGAAATCCAGTCTTGTTGACAAAACAATCCTCAGTGAAATGAAGCGAACAGACGACGATGTTTACCTCATCAGCTGGAACGTCATTAAAAATAAAGTTTATCCATGCAGTCCTATTGGAATCCAGAGGAAGCTTATGCAGCGACTGTCTTGCACAGCACAATATTCTGTATTGCTCGGTAGCGATCCAGTTTGTCATCACGAGGTATAAGCATGTACATGTATGATACTTGTGTGTAATGCGTAAATCGGTGGGCGGGGCTAAACCTGCCGTGGTGAAGCAGGCGTTGATTATCTTCTGTGGGGGTGGTGTTTTATCCTCTTTGTTGTCATAGTTCCCCACTTTTAAAAACGAGTCGTTTTTAGAGGCTGTGTCAATAAAAGCTTTTATTGGACTAACAAGGACGTTTTCAGTTCGAAAACTTACAGGATATTCTTATAATATGATGACCTCTTAGATGTCAGAAGCTCAAGGAAAATTTGATTTCTCAGTTCATCACCCCTTTAAAATAGATCCCGTGTAGCAACTTTAAAATTCCAGCACCAATTCACCTCCCATAGGCAAACCCATGGCTATAGCAGTACAGTTACTTTCACTGACCACAATACTTCCTGGAAAACAAAGTTACAGTAGTATAACCTCCTTGCTCTAAAAGCTCCATGGAGAACCAACTCGTTCCTTGGTTCCTTGAGAAGCCAATTCTGATTCAGACTGAACTATTTACAAGTAACTCACTGAAGAATGAGGACTAGGCATATTAGAAAAATATTACCAGTATTAGGATCCACCTCATCTTTTGTAGCAATCAGAGGCTAACACTATGGATGACTTTCTTATTTTCTTTCTTTCTTTTTTTTTTTTTTTTTACAGATGCAGTTGTTCAGCAACACCCAGGGGCAAAGATTCCAGACATACGAACGGCCATAAACAAAAGGATCTGTGAGTTAAGACACCAGGAGAAGAAAAAGTCCATGACTGAAGGACTGAACTGAAGGACTGGCCAAGGCTGGCCAATCAAAATGGGTCTTGATAAGTTAGCATGCAGGATCCATAACACCGCACAAAAGGATTGTCCTGTTTTTTCCACTGAGGGATTGTTCTGTTTTTGTTGCACTGAAGACTGTTTTATTTTATTACAATGAAGAACAGTAGTCCTTTAGGAAATGTTTTATTAATTATTTTAAGTATTTTTGTTCATTCATTTTGATTTTGTTTATCTATTGGATCACATAAAAATATAACATGTTTAGGCATATCCCTACCAGCAAACCAGCTTGCCGTTTGCCGAGCACATTATGTACTTTATGTGTACATAAGCTTCAGATGGAACCATGGTGACATGCCTTTCATTCTGTTTGTTCTCAGGTCACTGTCCCTTCAGCTGCTGCTTTTGAAATAAAGTGCCTTCGTTTAATGCGAACTTCATTGATTTCTTATTCAATCTATTTTATTTTAAAATATGTGACATTGTACATTAGATTATTTCATATTTACCATATATACACTATATAATATAATTATATATAATATATTATGTAATATAAAACAATATATTTTTCAATATATTTAAGACATATGTTCCCATATAAATTAGATTATATTATATTGTACATTAAGATATATTAGCTCATATAATTTTACATATATATTTTTGCATATATACAATGTCTCTTCCAATATATAATTTCATATAATGTGGGATATATTTCAATATACATAACAATATATTAAATAATATAATAATATGTATTTATTCAATATATGAAAACGGCAATAATTGCAGTATTTTCCCATATATTGCAATATATCACTTGCATATATAAAATATATTATTATAAAATATATCATGATATATTACTATGTAAATTTCACAATATATGGAGACACATGAAATATATTGTCACATAATATATTGAAAAATATATTTTTGTTGCGTAAGGGAATATCCATAATCCAACAACAAAACAAAACAAAACAAATCTTAGGAAGTTGTGTGACATATAGACCTTATGCACCAGAGAAACGTGGGCGCCCTCATCTTTAGAATATTGTCTTTGAACTTTAGTCCAGTCATTTTAAGCCAAAATGGGGGTCAACCTTGAACAAATTGCAACAGAAGCAAACTCAACTGATTTTGTATCCTAAATATGTCCTGAGTAAGGAAAAAAAAAGCCCCGAAGAATCCTATTAGGGGAAAGTTTAGAAAAAGACACAAATATATCCCATTCATACGCATATTCATTATTTTTCTCACGTGAATAGGGTAAAAATTTTAACCTTTAGATATCATCATGAAAATCACTGAGTTGATTACTTGCATCAAGACAAACAAAAAATGTATTGAAAGTTTTTTTTGCAATTGTTTGTTAACATGGACAAATGGTGGATAATCTAATTGTGTGCTAATTTGCATAATTATCCAAACAGATCTAAACAATGGGTATAGCAGATGAAAATGTTTTTTTGAATCTTGTTGACATATAACAGTAAACTATTTAATATTATGGTCTGAATGGAACCCATTTAGACTACCTATGAACATTAATACAGGAAGAATTACTTTAGAAACCAGCCTTTATTAATTATTATTGCAGAGATGGGGTTTGGGGTTGGGGCCGTGGGACTGTTTCTGGGGGATGAGTCTGAGGGAAGAACAGGAGACATGGGGAAGGAGAATCCAGAAGACAAAAGGTAGGTGAAATAAAAAGTGTCTGGATCAAAAAATCTAATTATGTACACAATGCACCCAAGGCCCAAACCCCATCTCTCCCATAATAATTAATAAAGGCTGGTTTCTAAAGTACTTCTTCCTGTATTAATGTTCACGTGTAGCCTAAATGGGTTCCATTCAGACCTTAACATTAAGTCTTTTACTGTTATATGTCAACAAGATAAAAAAAAAAATAATAAAAAAAACGTTTTCATCTGCTGTATACCCAATGTTTAGATCTGTTTGGGTAATTATGCAAATTAGCTAATACATAATTATATTATGCACCGTTTGTCCATGTTAACAAACAATTTCAAAAAACTTTTACATTTTTTGTTTGTCTTGATGTAAGTAATCAACTCAGTGATTTTCATGATGATATCTAAAGGTTAAAATTTTTACCCTATTCACGTGAGAAAAAGAATGAATATGCGAATGAATGGGATATATTTGGGTCTTTTTCGAAACGTTCCCCTAATGGGATTCTTCTGGACTTTTTTTTCCTTACTCAGGACATATTGAGGATACAAAGTCAGTTGAGTTTGCTTCTGTTGCAATTTGTTCAACCTTTTTTCATAAAATGACTGGACTACTTCCGTTTTCGCGGTCGCTCTGTATATCTCTATGGCATCGCTGTCGAGGAGTAATTAGCTGGTGAAGTGGATTTACTTATTGTAGAGTTAACAAAAGTTATCATGGGCATTGTAATGTTTATCATAAGCATTGTAAAGCAGATGTCTTAACAAATGTCGACCAGGAATTTTTTTACGAGCAGTTCATTCATACCTATGCAAGATCGCTGTCAAAATACAGACCGGAAGTCAAAAGACAACGAGCGCAGTGCTGAAAAGGGGCGGGGCTACATAAGGTCTATAACAAGGACTCTGTAACAAACACTAAACAGGCAGGGTATTTATACACACAGAACATGACGATCATGACGGGGAACAGCTGAGTGGAATGAACAGTGATGAGAGCAGACAGGATTGTGGGGAATGTAGTTCCAAAAGTGAATGACACCGTAGGTAAAGAGGACCTCTAGTGGACACCAGGGAACATAAACCAGACACTGTGACAGTTGTAGCCTGACCTTTTTTTCCTTTACGGATATAGCAAAAATACACAGACAAATAATAAAAGTATGCATTTTCCCAAAATCTGTACTGACAACTGTAAAATATAAATAATTATCATAGATAGGCTCACAGAGATTTAGGGTAAGGCAAAAAAAATATTTGGAAAATGGTTTTATGATGTACTCGCTCACTATTTAAATTTTACTCACAAAGTTCCATAATAATAAAGCTTTATTTTTTGATAAGGCATAGTATTTAGATTAGATTTTACATATTCATTTGTTATTTGTTGCATGGTTGCTATTACACGCCACCTGATTTAGCAAATTCTGTAACCCATGGAGACATACATAATGATATGCAGGGTAGCTAACTATAAAAACTTTGGGAAATAGAAACATCTCTTAGCTTTCTTAGTTTTTTTGGAGCTTGAAAGAACAATGATTTACATTTTTGTCTCTTTATTTCACCTTTCTAGTGCAGCTGTGACTTCAACCTGCTCTCCACAGGATGACTTTGATCTTCCAGTGTTCTTGTCGAGTGGAGACTTCACAATAGGAGGAATTTTTCCTTTACACTATAGAGTAGAACTTCCATCAACAGACTACATTAAGAGACCTTTGGCAGCACAGTGTCAAGGGTAAGGATATTTGCTTTTTTCCAATAATTTCTGGGCAATTCAATATTTGAATGCTCAAGTTAATTTGAATTGCGTTTGCCAAAATCAAATAATAAGATGCCAAACCAATGTTCTAAAAACAATTTTACGACGTTATTTTTGTGACTTTAAATGCAGGTTTGATCCAAGAGCTTTCCGCTGGGCTCTTTCTATGAAGCTTGCTGTGGAGGAGATAAACAATAGAAAAAATCTCCTTTCAAATCATACACTGGCTTACAGGATTTTTGACTCTTGCTCTACCCCTGTAACGGCTCAGAAAGCAGTCCTGGCAGTACTGAATGGGCAGGATGTTGTTCAGAGTTCAATGTGTTCTGGAACTAGTCCTTTATTAGGATTAATAGGGGAATCTGGATCTTCACAATCCATTGTTCTCTCCAGAACTGTGCAACCCTTCCAAATACCCATGGTAATAAGTTATTTTTTTCTGTTTATGTTATTTATCTTGGAAACATAAGCTCAGTATTTATATATTTTTAAAAGTATTTAATGGTATTTGTTTTTCTTCTGTTTTAAAGATAAGCTATTTCTCAACCTGCTCTTGTTTAAGTAATCGGAAGCAGTTCCCAACATTTTTCAGAGTGGTTCCCAATGATGATTATCAGGTCAAAGCTATTGCACAGCTGTTAAAAAGGTTTGGCTGGACATGGATTGGTGTGGTCACTGAAGACCATGACTATGGCAGATTTGCTTTACAAGGCTTAAAGCGAGAAATTGAAAATACTAACATTTGTTTGGCCTATCATGAAATGATCCCAAAAGACTATACCCAAGAAAAAGTCCTAAAGATTCTTAAAGTAATGAAGGAATCCACAGCTAAGGTGGTTGTTGTTTTTTCAGTAGAAGGGGAATTTTACCCTTTCTTGAGAGAGTTTGTGACTCAAAATATCATTGGAATTCAATGGATTGCAAGTGAGGCTTGGGTAACAGCTTCAATGTTAGCAGAAACATATCCATTCCTAGATGGCACAATTGGGTTTGCAATACGTCAAGGACACATCCCAGGTCTCCAGGATTACCTCAAAACAGTGACCCCAGAAAGGTACCCTTCAAACCCCCAAGTTCAGGAGTTGTGGGAGGCTCTGTATGGTTGTTCCCCCTCCACGTCCAACTTGAACAGTAATTTGCCCTCCTGCACAGGGAAAGAAACTCTCAGACAAGAACACTCTGCCTACATGAACACTTCCAGCCCTCGTGTGACCTACAATGTGTATAAAGCAGTGTATGCCTTTGCTCATTCTCTACATAATCTCATTCACTGCAGGCCTGGAAATGGTCCATTTGAGAATGCATCATGTGCAAACCTCAGTAATGTGTTTCCATTGCAGGTAAAACTGTTTTAGGCTTTATACTTGGAACATTTTTAATTTCGGTTACTTATGTCATTGCAAATCTGGTCTTTTCTGGTCCTTTAATTTTAATTTATTATTTTGTTTATTTATGTACTCTAAAGCTTCAGCATTATCTTGAGGATGTTTCCTTCTCAGTATCTGGAGAAAATGTTAACTTTGATAATAAAGGAGATTCAATTCCATATTATGATTTGATAAACTGGCAAAGACAGTCAAGTGGAGATATTCAGTTTGTGAAAGTGGGCCTCTATGATGGTGCTCAGAATTCTGGGAGAGAACTGGTGATTGAGGAACAGGCCATTATGTGGTCTAAACAACAGAACAAGGCAAGGTGTTGACTGTGCACTGCACTGCCATCTGTTGTTCTTTTCAAATAACTCACTATGTTGTCCTTGAGCTGCTTTAAATCAGAAACATTTGCTAATGTATGCTCCGTATAACTGAGGAAAACATACAGAAAATACATTTATGAAATGAAATAGAAATTTTGATTATATTTAGGCCTACTTTTTTTCATAGGTACCTGTCTCTGTGTGCAGTAATAGCTGTGCCCCAGGGTTCAGGACAGCTGCCCGTCGTGGGCAACCTCTGTGCTGCTTTGACTGCGTTCCATGTGAGAGTGGCAAGATCAGTAATCAGACAGGTAGATGCACTTTACTGCATGTTGAGTGATATTTATAATATGTGTAAATACTTACTTGCATTTACTGCCATTCATACAATTGCTTAAATTCTAAATCTCTCACATGCACTGTGATTCATACTTTTTTCTTTCTTTTTTTTTTTCTTTTTTATAGATTCAGTAGACTGTCTGCCATGCCCTGAAGACTTCTGGTCCAATGCAAACGGAACAGTGTGTGTCCCAAAAGTAGTTGAGTTTCTCTCCCATGATGCAATGGGAATCACGCTGACTGTGATAGCTATAGTTGGAGCCTTTCTGACTATCACAGTGCTGGGAATATTTTTGCACAACAGAGGAACCCCTATAGTCCGTGTGAATAATTCAGAGCTCAGTTTCTTCATCTTGTTATCACTGACTCTGTGTTTTCTATGCGCTTTGGTGTTTATTGGGGAACCCACATCCTGGTCCTGCATGCTACGACACACTGCCTTCAGCATCACCTTCTCCCTCTGCATATCCTGCATCCTGGGCAAGACTTTAGTGGTGCTGGCAGCTTTTACAGCTACCCGACCAGGAAACAATATAATGAAATGGTTGGGCCCAATACAGCAAAGAATCATAATCTTCTGCTGCACTCTAGTTCAGGTGGTTATATGTACTGTCTGGCTTGTAGCGTCCCCTCCTTTCCCCTATAGAAACACTAAATATCAGCAGTCCAAGATCATCCTGGATTGCAGTGTGGGCTCTGATCTGGCCTTTTGGTGTGTGTTGGGATACATAGGCCTTTTGGCGTGTGTGTGCTTTTTTCTGGCATTTTTAGCACGGAAGCTGCCTGGCAATTTTAATGAGGCCAAATACATCACCTTCAGCATGCTTATATTTTGTGCAGTGTGGCTGGCATTTGTACCTGCATATGTCAGCCAGCCTGGTAAATTTACAACTGCTGTGGAAATTTTTGCTATTTTAGCTTCTAGTTTTGGCCTGCTCCTCTGCTTATTTGCCCCCAAGTGTTACATTATTTTATTAAAGCCTGAAAAGAACACCAAGCAACATCTCATGGGAAAAGTTATCAAATGATGCAATGGGATGTTGAATGTGGAATAAGTATCCCAAAAATACTGAATACATTTTACTATAAATTAATATAATAATATATAATTATTATCTAATGTGATTTGTTAACTTTATTCTAATGTGATATCTTCATATAGGGATATAGGAAACAGACTGTGGACATACTTGTATATACTTAAAATAACATGAGACTATATACAGCACCAAATTGTATCATGAACTAAAACAAATTTACTCTCTTTCTTATGAATACAATGCATATGATCATGGGTTGTGCCACTGTTGTAAACAGGAATCATATTAATAAAGCATATTTATGAATATCAGTATTTCATATATATATTTATTTTATATATTTTATATATATTTTATATGTATTCATATATATATATATATATGAAGAGTTCAGATGCAAAAGCCTCTAAATGCCATTTGAAATTTTCTTCTTTAATGATGATTTTTTATCAAACTTGTATATTTAAGTTCAGTAATTTCACTTAAATAACAATTAATAGGTAATTATCATTGCCATTTAAGTGAAATTACTGAACTTAAAAATACAAGTTTGGTAAAAATCATCATTAAAGAGGAAAATTTCAAATGGCATTTAGAGGCTTTTGCATCTGAACTCTTCATATATATATAACAGGGTGTCCTGCCCACTGTAGTCATGCTGAGGGATGCAGGCATTAGAGAGCATGACTGTCCTTCTCCTGTGGCTTCTGGTTCGCTATCTCAGTGCACTCACTCCTGAAGATGCTTCTAAATGTGTCCTGCAAAGTGACTTTCAGCCAGGGCTCATGGCTAATGGTGATTTTCTAATAGGTGGCATTTTTCCTTTGCACTACAATCAGGAAATGCCAGATCTCAACTGTACTTACAAACCGGCACCAGTGAAATGTAATGGGTGAGTAACAAAAACTATTATTTTTTTAAAACTTCCGAAAGAGAATAATATTATTTGTAAGTTATAAATATCTTAAATGGGTATTTTGGTAGTAGCATTTAAACCTGTGTACAACTTAAGTTTGGCCTTTTAAAAAAGATGCCTTTTATTTCATTCTTTCTGTTTACGTTATCTGCAGATTTGATCCGAGAGCTTTCCGCTGGGCCCTTACAATGAAACTTGCTGTAGAGGAAATAAACAAGCGAACCGATCTTCTACCTGAATACACTCTGGGTTACAAAATCTTTGACTCTTGTGCATACCCTCTGACTGGGCAAAGATCAGCAGTAGCTGTTCTAAATGGGCCAAATGAGCAAATAAGCCCCATGTGTGCAGGTCCTGGTCCACTGCTTGCTATCATAGGAGAATCTGGGTCAGCTCAGTCTATTGTAGTTTCAAGACTTTTGCAGCCTTTCAGGATACCAATGGTGAGTCTAAAAATAAACATTTAAAATGAATTTTTTGTTAATTTAAAGTGCATTGTGGTTTGTGTATGCTTTTTTGTTTTTGTGAGAAAATAATTAAATTGAGAATAAATTGAGAAAAATACATTTTCATTTATGGAGAGTTAACCATGTTAAAGTCACGCTGTGCAACCCAAGATCTAATAATATTCTTGTTACAGAATTTTCCTCTTTTTTTCTTGACAGATCAGTTATTTTTCATCTTGTGCATGTCTTAGTGATAGGAGAGTGTTCCCTACATTCTTTAGAGTCATCCCTAGTGATGCCTATCAGGTAAAGGCCATTGCCAAACTCCTGCTGCATTTTAACTGGACCTGGGTGGGAGTGGTACGAGGAGATCACGAGTATGGTCGCTTTGCCCTTCAGGGCTTACTGAAGGAGTTAGAGGATACAGGCATATGTGTTGCTTATCAGGAGATGATTCCTTTGTTATACGAGCGTCGGAGGGCGCTGGAAATCATTCAAGTCATGAACCACTCCACTGCTCGGGTTGTAGTGGTATTCTCAGCTGAAGGGGAGCTCACACCCTTCTTAAGAGACTACATGGAACAGAATGTCACTGGGATACAGTGGATTGCTAGTGAGGCATGGGTTACAGCCTCTGTGTTTACAGGAAATGAATATTACCCTTTCCTCGGAGGGACCATTGGATTTGGCATAAGACAGGGCCAAATACCTGGGTTAAGTGAGTACCTCACAACAGTGAACCCACAAACGTACCCCTCAAATCCTCTGGTTCACGAGCTGTGGGGGGCTTTATATGACTGTTCGCCCTCCAATTCCAGCTTAAATAATCATCTACCTTCTTGTAAAGGCCAGGAGACTGTTAGGGTGCAGCACTCTGCCTATTTTAATACTTCCAGTCCCCGCATTTCCTATAATGTTTATAAAGGAGTGTATGCCATTGCTCATTCCCTGCACAACCTTCTTCACTGTACACCTGGGAAAGGGCCGTTCAAAAACTCCACATGTGCAAGTGAAAATAATGTCTACCCATGGCAGGTACTCAAAATAATGAGTGCTTAAATGTCATAAATGTCAAAGTCATAATTCTGTACAATGTAAACAGTCTTGGTTTTATCTCCTAAACACAGTTACAGCAGTATCTCCAAGAAGTGTCATTCACTATTTCAGGAGAGACAGTGAACTTTGACATGAAAGGCGATTCTATCCCATCTTATGACCTCATAAACTGGCAGCAGGGCTCAGATGGAAACATTGAGTTTGTTAATGTGGGGATGTTCGATGGCGCACAAGAATCTGGCCAAGAACTGGTTATCCAGGAGAAGGCTATCATGTGGCCCGGACATCAGACTGAGGCAAGCTGTTCTCACAGTGTATTTCAGTACATGAGAATCCATGTTCTGAAGTTCTGTAGGGTCAAATGGAGGTAAGTATCAGTTTGAAATATGAAAGAATTATATTCTGAAGATGGAAGATCTGTCTGTGGGAAGGAAATGCAAAAGGCCAAATTAATCATTGTTTTTCAGTCAGTATGTCCTATACTCATTATATATCCAAGTTATTAGTTTCTTGTCAAATAATGAGTAATGTTATTGACCTACAGGAACATACATTATCAAAGGGTTAGTTCGGTATTTTACAATTAAAGCTCTGTTTTAAGATAGTTTCCGATGAAATAGAATGGTTAAGATTTGGACAAATGCTGCTGTCCCGAGAATTTTAGGTTTCCAATTAAACTTTAGTATACAAAGACGGGAAACTCACCGAGTGGTCTGGGGTGTTCACTGATAAGATCACGCAAAAATCGCTTTTGTCCAAATTTCAATCTAAACCGTTCTATTTCATCCGAAAAGATCTTAAAACAGAGCTTTAATTGTAAAATGCGGAATAAACCCTTTTATATACAGTAGTATACATTACTAATATATGTGTGGTTGCTGTTTAAACAGGTGCTGGTGTCTGTGTGCAGCAACAGCTGCACTCCGGGATTCAGACAGGCTGTCCGTCGTGGCCAGCCTCTTTGCTGCTTTGACTGTGTACCTTGTGACAGTGGCAAAATCAGTAATAAGACAGGTTGGAGAACAATTTCAGTAATTCAGGGGGAAAAAGTGACCTTTATCCTAATTTTTATTGTCTTTCCCTCTCTCTAGATTCATTAGAATGTATGGCCTGTTCTGAAGATTACTGGTCAAATGCTGATGGAACAGTGTGTATTCCAAAAGTGGTTGAATTCCTGTCCCATGATGCAATGGGAATAACCCTAACAGTAACAGCTGTAGTGGGGGCCTGCCTCACTTTAGCTGTGTTTGCTGTATTTCTCTATCACAAAAACACGCCTGTTGTACGCATAAATAACTCAGAGCTCAGTTTCTTCATCTTGTTATCACTGACTCTGTGTTTTCTATGCGCTTTGGTGTTTATTGGGGAACCCACATCCTGGTCCTGCATGCTACGACACACTGCCTTCAGCATCACCTTCTCCCTCTGCATATCCTGCATCCTGGGCAAGACTTTAGTGGTGCTGGCAGCTTTTACAGCTACCCGACCAGGAAACAATATAATGAAATGGTTGGGCCCAATACAGCAAAGAATCATAATCTTCTGCTGCACTCTAGTTCAGGTGGTTATATGTACTGTCTGGCTTGTAGCGTCCCCTCCTTTCCCCTATAGAAACACTAAATATCAGCAGTCCAAGATCATCCTGGATTGCAGTGTGGGCTCTGATCTGGCCTTCTGGTGTGTGTTGGGATACATAGGCCTTTTGGCTTGTGTCTGCTTTTTTCTGGCATTTTTAGCAAGGAAGTTGCCTGGCAATTTTAATGAGGCCAAATACATCACTTTCAGCATGCTTATATTTAGTGCAGTGTGGCTGGCATTTGTACCTGCATATGTCAGTTCTCCTGGGAAATTTACAACTGCTGTGGAAATTTTTGCCATTTTAGCGTCTAGTTTTGGCCTGCTCCTCTGCTTATTCACCCCCAAGGTTTATATTATTTTACTAAAGCCTGAGAAAAACACCAAGCAACATTTAATGGGAAAAGACAAATAATACAATTGATCATGTTTTGAGTCCAGCACAAAGTGAAAGAAATATAAATAATATGAAATAAATAACCAAAAATAGCAAATTAACAGTAACCGAATAAACACGTTTTTTGATAATGTTTGCTTACTTTATTATTATCTGTATACTTATAACTGCTATTTTGTTAATGAATTATGAGACGTACTTGATGTCTAATTGTTAACTAGTTACAGTACAGTAATCACACAATGCTTTAACAATGGGTATTTGTAAGAGTATATCAATTTACTGGACACTACAAACAACAAACTATAAAGGACAATTATCGAACAATCAAACTCAGACCTACACTTCTACAGGGATACTACAGCAATACATACCCTTTACAAATAATCATAATAGTAATAGTAACTAAAAGGCAAGAAGACTGTCCATCTTATGCTCGCTTTGTCACACGGCCAGTTCAACCTCGTATAAATCAGGTTATGTGTGTCTCCCGCTCACGAGCGCTCACTCTTAACAGACACACTGTCCCCGGTGCTGCTCGCGCATCACAGAATGTTCATAAAGCGTTCCCCGTTCACAGTAACCGGATCGTCTCATTCAAAACAGCCAGCCGTTGCTGTCAGCGAGCCACCACACATTGAATAATCATATGAGTCAGGCTGCGAATGCAATGGCAGCTCTGAATGGCGCTAGCTTGGTCAACATCAGTGGATGCTCTCTGTCAAATTAATTCAAACTAACAATAAAAATGTAATATGAACAAAAGAGAGAGAGAGAGCAAAACAGCGCTCGCTCGTGTTGTTTGAAGACGTGAGAGTGCGCGCGAGCGCGGCCGTGGAACAACTCACTTTCTGGAGGTATACTGCCCCCATCTGTTATGGAATATGGAGTATGATTTGATTTTTTATGGTAGATGGCACCTTTAAAGACACACAGCAGATTATTGCACTTCAAAAAATGAAAGTATGAAAAGTTGTTGACATTTAAATGTACTGTAAACCAAATGTACTTTACTAAATATTTATAGTTTATGTAAATAAATATTTTACAAAATAATTTTGACTCTAGAATTACTAAAGAAATCAATGCCATATGTCTAGCCATGATGTGTTCCAAATTTGAAATTGATATTACAGAAATTTAAATTCCTACAAGATTTTGTTTAGGCACTGTACCAAAAATAGATACAGGGTGTCACCCACATTCCATTGATTTTTTTTTTCTCCTGTAACAAATTAATACATTTTTGTCCAAATATCACTTCAATCACAAAATAAGGAACTTAAGACTTTTCTGAAAGTATGTGTTTTGTCAAGATTAGAAAATTAGGTGTTGATTGTAAAGCAGTTCAAATAAATTTTGTAATATGAAACCGGACATCGCCCATGGGGAGGTAACCAAGAATTTAGAGTATCGTTTCCATGGTGACACAACGTTGTCCAATTTCAAAACAGTTTTCACAGGATGAATTTTGAGTTTGTAAGCTTTCGAATGACTGATTCCTAATTTTTGATGATTACTAAAATATTGCCCCGTTGGAATTATAAGGTTCCATCTGACATTTTTGTCAAAATTGAGTTCCCTTTCGTTTGGGAACTCCTACGTCTCATTGGAGGAGTTTCCACCACGCTAGGGAGACCAATTGCCTTCGAGTGAATAAAAACGAGCCAATGAATATTGGCATGCGGGATTTGCATTCCGCGTCCCGCCTACCAATGCGGGTATAAAGCGGAAGCGAGTGCACACACATTTGCTTTTAGCTTCAAAGCCGATCTTAGTGTCCTCTGAGTAATGAGCTACAAAGATTGGTTTGATATCTTCACGCTCAACGAGTCTGCTGTTTCAGGAAGAACCTCTCTGTGTTGGTGTGATGGCGCTTCAGCGATCCTCGCAATCTCCCAGTATCAACTGTAGCTTCACGCGATCTTCTTTGATTTCAAAGAGCTGTTGTAACAGCTGGTATTTGGTTGAGTGCACGCAGCAGGCTTGCAGTTTCCCCGCTGTCTTGCCGCGTTGGTCCCTGTGTGTCTCGACAAAATAAAGAGAGCGTTTCTTTTCTGAAAGAGCAACACGGGTGAAGTTTGCGTCCTTTTCAGGATGATGTTTCACCCGTGTGTTTCTGGATATGGTCAACTTCTGTCTCCGGCCGATGGTCACGATCGCTGTCTCACGTGCTTGGGCCTTGCGCATGCTGAGGCAGCGTTCGTGGATGAGTCATGTTCTCATTGCAGACTAAGACTGCGATCCCTCACCAGAGGGGGAGTCCCTTTGGAGATTCACCGATCTAGTTCTTCTTCTGGTTCACTCCAGCAGAAACTACTTCGGCTAATCCCATTGGTGGTCTGAGGGTTACAGTGAGGAATGATCTGCAGGGTGAAAGACCCCCTCGGACATCCCACTCCTCTTCAGCCGTGCCACTGGGGTCTTCAGAGGAGCGCGCTGCGCCATCATGTGTGGCTCCAGTCGTTTCCTTCGGGGCCCCTCTGGAGGACCAGATGTCAATTGCGGCATCAGAGGGAGATGAGTCGCGATCTGGGGATGATGACTCGGCTGCATTGCCCCCTTCATGTGTGGTAGTGTTGTCTGAGCCTTACCTGGAGATGACGCTTACGCTTATTAAGCTTACGAAAGTCACTGCATGTTCCCTGGATCGATCGATGTCCACTCTCGTGGTCCAGGAGCGACATCTATTGCTCACCCTGACGGATATGAAGGACTCGGACAAGCACAAGTTCTCGCCCCCCATCTCCTCCTATTGAGTCAGAAGTTTCTGAGGTCGCTTCGTGCTGTTCATATCCCGGGTGCGCTCAACCGTGTGGCAGGCGACCTCTCACGGCAACCACCCCTTCCGGGAGAATGGCGACTCCATCCCCAGGCAGTCCAGCTGATATCCAGCTGGCTAGTCTTCGGAGCCACTCAGATAGATCTGTTTGCCTCTCCGGACATGACCCATTGCCATGACCCACGGCCAGTTGTTCTATTCCCTGACCCGAGGGTCCCTCAGCATGGATGCACTGGCACACAGCTGGCACCGGGGCCCACACAAATATGTGTTTCCCCCCAGTGAGCCTTCTCGCAAAGACACTGTGCAAAATCAGAGAGGAAGAGGAGCAGGTCTTGCTAGTTGCGCCGTACTGGACCTGGTTCCCAGAACTCCTGCTCCTTGTGACAGCACCTCCCTGGCCCATTCCTCTGAGGAAGGACCTGCTTTCTCAGAGATGGGGCACTCTTTGGCACCCACTTGCAGACCTATGGAGACTCCATTTCTGGTCCCTGGATGGGACGTGGAGGTTCTCGGTGGCCTACCACAGGCTGTGGTAGATACCATTGTTTCCACTAGAGCCCCCTCTACGAGGCGCCTCTATGCGTTGAAGTAGAACCTGTTTGTCGTTTGGTGCTCTTCTCGCCGGGAAGACCCCTGAACTTGTCCGATCAGTGTCGTGCTTTCCTTCTTACAAGACGGGTTGGAGCAAAGGCTGTCTCCCTCCACTCTCAAAGTATATGTGGCTGCAATAGCTGCCCATCATGATGTGATTGACGGGGAGTCGTTAGGGAAGCACGACCTGATCATCAGATTCCTTAAGGGTGCTAGGAGGTTAAATCCCCCTTGTAATTTGCACCCTGTACCCTCTTGGGACTTAGCCCCGGTGCTGAGAGTGCTTCAAAGGCCCCCATTTGAGCCCTTAAATGATGTAGAGCTAAAAATTTTATTCCTTCTAATGGCTCTAGCTTCCTTCAAGAGGGTCGGGGATCTGCAGGCTTTTTCGGTCAACAAATCGTGCCTAGAGTTCCTCATGTGGTTTTGAGACCCTGGTTTGGATATGTGCCCAAGGATCCATATGTAGATCAGATATTGAACCTGCAAGCGCTGCCCATTGAGGAGCACAACGCATGCACTACGTTGTTATGTGGACAGAACGCAAAGCTTCAGGACCTCAGAGCAGCTCTTCGTCTGTTACAGAGCCCAGCAGAAGGGGAAGCCTGTCTCCAAGCAGAGGTTAGCCCACTGGCTAGTGGATGCTATCGTCCGGGCTTATGAATCCAAGGACGTGCCTTGCCCACCCAGGTTGACGGCTCACTCCACTAGGAGTGTCGCTTCCTCTTGGGCCTTGGCGCAATGTGCGTCGCTGACAGATATCTGCAGAGCTGCGGGCTAGGCAAGCCCTAACACATTTGCCAGGTTTTCTCCCTAACACGTTTGCCAACCAGTTTCCTCCCGTTTACTCGCTACAGCCAGTGGCGCGAGGGAATAGGTTCTATCGGCTTGCTGCGCCAATCCGCCTTATGAGCTCGATCCATGCACCTTTTTTGCTCCGTTGGTTCCCCAACAAACGGCTAACCTCGTAAGTTCCTCCATAACCCCCCGGCATGAGGCGTGGTGGACCTCCTGACGCTAGGTCTATTAACTTTCTTAATAAGTTGCTAGTAGACTGGGTGACCTTCACGATGACTTCCTCATGACCATTTTCCACATTCCTGCTACCCTATGGCCTAGTTCCATGTCTTCCCCTCGACAGACTCACTCTGTTGTCCTTGTTGAGTATGCTCCCTACCCTACGGGCTGGGACTGCCTCAAGGACTCCCATATGTTTTACTACCCTACGGGCTAGTTCATATTCAGTGCCTCCCTTTGGGCTGGCTGGGGGCTCCGTAACGTTACCTCCTACACGGGCACGTTTTCCCAGTGTTATCCAAATCCACTGAGCGGGTCTTGCGGAACAGCAGTGTGATTTCCTCCTAGCTAGCCCGTAAAAAACTGAGAAACTGCTTGGCGGGCAGCTTAGCTGGGCGCTGGAAGGGGCCAGCACCATGGCATTTTATTTGGGATCCCAATTCATTGGAAACTCCTCCCACGAGACGTAGGAGTTCCTAGACGAAAGGGAACGTCTCGGTTACGTATGGTAACCCTCGTTCCCTGAGTAGGGAACGGAGACGTCTTGTCCCCTCGCCATGCTTGCTGTACCTTCGCGGAATGCAAATCGGAATGCATTCGCAGAATGAAAATCCCGCATGCCAATGTTCATTGGGTCGTTTTTATTCACTGAAAGGCAATTGGTTTCCCTACCATGATCCCAATTCGTTGGAAACTCCTCCGACGAGACGTCTCCGTTCCCTACTCAGGGAACGAGGGTTACCATATGTAACCGAGACGTTTTCTTATGAGAGGTTCTCTTGTATTGTGTAAGTTTAGCTTATGCTACGGATAAAGTTATCTTTTCTCAAGATATTGAAGCCAAAAATTATCCTTAATTTTGCATTCTTTGTCAATGCAGTGCAGCAGCTAGCAGACCTAGAGTGGGCTGTTTTAACATGTTTCTTGCATGTTTAGAACTCAATGGAATTTTTAACATGTTGCTAGGAAGGCATCAATGTGTTAAACATGTTACTTCCTGTTGTCAGTAGGTGGCGCTATTACTATAACTGAATATTCTCATGTAGATGTATTCAGGACACGACTCTTATCAAATGTATGAAGTTTGGGGCAGATTTTATATTCCATGCCTGAGTTACAGATAATTCCTATTTAATTGCAGTAATAGCATGCTTTAGCACTTAGCTAAGTGTTTACTAGCATGTTTTATCATGTTTCAAGTATGTTGTCTGCATGATATAGCTGCGGGCAGCGATTACGGGCCCAAGCTGGTGGCACCGCAAGCTGGTGGTTACCTAAAGGCACCGGGGGTGGCGGTACCGCCAGCTTTGGCCCTTCATCTCTGCTCGCAGCTATATTTATTATTATTTTACTACCTTTTTGGCACTTTTGGGGCCCTTAACTTGCTAAAAAACTCTTGAAACTTTGCATACGGGTCAAAACCCGTGGCCGGGCTGAAGCTGTTACCTGGGCATGGCAGGGGGGCTCGACACCCTGATGCCTTTAGGGTTATTGTGCACAACGTGCAAAAACGTAACCCTGCTTTGACTGTCGAAAAGAAGTGTGCTGTAGAGCTTGCATTGATCTGGGCTCTGCCAAAGTGCGCATCAAGGGCACATATCAACCACAAAGTATGCGTGAGCAACCTTCTGAAAGGTCAGGTCTACATCCACGTGTTTACATTATAGTAGTGAAGTTTGAAGCAAATCAGGTAAAAATAAGAGGGTGATTTCAACGCATTTTGAAAGTGACACACTTCCTGCTGCCAGTTGGTGGCGCTATAACCGGGGTTGCGGTGTCAGCCAGCTTGGACCCGTAATCGCTGTTCGTATTTATATATACACACACACATACACACACACACACATATATATATATATATATATATATACTGTATATACGTATATCAGTGATGCGCGGGTCAATGTATAAACAACCCGCAACCGACCAACGTTTTCAGCTACCCGCCCGCAACTCGGACCGCATAAAAAGTAAAAAAAAAAACATTGTACCCGACCCGCTTCCTTACCGCATTTTTTTAAATGCTCATCGGAGCGTTACTGGGCCATAGACGTGTAACAACACAGCATCGCAAGAAGACGTAGGCCTACACATAACAAAGGCAAAGCCAGCACTTTATTTGGTCATCATCTTTCATTATTTCAGCAAATGTCTCCCACACTTTAACTCTTTCTATTTGTGTATTTGCCGAGCTTCCACTCCCCAGTCTTCACCTTTTCTCTTTTTGCCTCCATCTCTCTGCAGACTGTAGTGATCATCGTAGACATGGCCGGTTCGTGAACGAATCGTTCTTTTGAACCGGTTCTTTTTAGTGAACCGATCGAACCAGTACACTCGAACTGAATCGTTCGAAACAGTTCGCGTCTTGCGTCAGTGCTGATCCACAAGTTACTAAAGTTACTCAAATCAAATAATAGAATAAAGAATAAAGTTAGAATAAAGTTACTCAAATAAAGTTCTCGAATCACTAGTATAGAACCGAGAACTGTTTAGACTGAGCTTGTGTGTTATCTTCGTGTCAGTTATTCAGCCAATAATGTGTAGGGCTGTATATTTCATCAAAAATTGTGTCTAGTACTAGGCCTAAATACAAATGTTTAATTGGCATCTTTTTTCAAACGACCCGACCGACCGCGACCCGAATATCATTAAAAACATTTTTGGATGACCCGTAACAGCGGGTAACCGCGGGTGACCGCAGGCACCCGCTCATTTCGGATCAACCCGCGCATCACTGATATATATGTATATTTAGTCAGGGTTTTATTTTTTACAGAAATAAATTATTTGTAATTAGAATTTTAAAGAAAACAAATATATTGAAATATAGCACTTGAATTTTAAGGGTAAAAATAAGAGGGTGATTTCAAAGCATTTTGAAAGTGACATACTTCCTGCTGCCAGTTGGTGGTGCAATAACTTTGCCTCACAATAGTCACATCCATGTGATCAGCCTCTTACAGTGAACACACTGCTGAAGTTTCATCTAGATTAGTTAATGTATGCTGAAGTTATAACACACTTCCTGTTTCACGTTTCTCGCCATTATTTCGTTTCCTTGACACGGCCAAACCATCCAAAATCCCTTGGCAATTTTTCATCCTCAATGTCTTGACTTCACGCTTACTGAGTTCCAAGTTTCATTTCACTACATGCAACACGTTTGATTTATGGACCAAGTTTACAGACCCCGTTCCAGGGGGCGCTGTCGAGCCCCCCTGCCAGGCCCGGGTACCAGCTTCAGCCCGGCCCTGATGGCCACGGGTTCTGACCCGTGTGCAAAGTTTCAAAAGTTTTCGAGCACGTTAAAGGGATAGTTCGCTTTGAAATTAATTTTTTATATGTTTTATCTTACCTCAAGGGCATCCAAGATGTAGGTGTCTTTGTTTCCACAGTATTTTCAATTTTGACATTTTTCGGTCAAATCGTTGTTGTCTGTCATATAATGGAGGTTTAGGGGGTCCACGTCAAAGAGCATGCACAGAGAAGTCAAAATTAAACATGATTTAATGACTCGTAAAAGTAAGTATATTTATATCGTTTTTACCTTGTGTAATCACAGTCGCGTCCAAGTGATCTGAATCAGTTGTCCAATGTCCAACTGAAACGAATCATGTTCAACGTTCCGCCGGAAGTGATCGCTTGCGTGTGTACGTCACGCATTATTTACACAGAGATTTCGGAAGTTTTACCTTTCACTAAACTTATTTTGATATGCTGAAATCATCTTCCATTGTGATTTCCTGTATATCTAAATATGTTTAGATCTTCACAGTGAAAAACGTACGACATTTCTGTGTAAACAATGAGTGACATCGACGCTTCCGGCGAAACATTGGGCATGGTTCAGTTGAACATTGGACAACTGATTCAGATCACTTGGACGTGAGTGTGATTACACGAGATAAAAACGATATAAATACTGTTCTTTTTCTCAAACAAACTGCTCGTTTCATGTCTACATGTACGAGTGTACATTTACGAGTCATTAAATCATGTTTAATTTTGACTTCTCTGTTCATGTTCTTTGAGGTGGACCCCCTAAATCTCCATTATATGACTGACAGACAAGAACGGTTTGACTGAAAAATGTCAAAATTGAAAATACTGTGGAAAGAAAGACACCTACATCTTGGCTGCCCTTGAGGTAACCTAAAACATATAATAAAATTTATTTCAAAGTGAACTATCCCTTTAAGGGCCCCAAAAGTGCCCGAATAGTCGTAAGAAAAATAATAAAAAAGAATAATCCTAAAGAAAAACAATAGGGTCTTCGCCTGTTCAAGGCTTGGGCTCTAATAATAAACGGAGCAATTCCAAGATGGTCCTCACACCATCGGTGATCGGGCCCTAATAATTATCTCAAGACTTTCGATATAATATCGAGCAATGTGATATCGCAATAATGATATTGAGTTGATATATCTTGCACTTCAAGCTCAGAGATGCAGTGTAAACAACTAACAAGACTTTGCAAGGAATGAATGTGAAAACCAGGCTATTACAGAGTAGAGGTCTGCTACCCGAACCCGAGGCTATTCATTAAACGTTAACCCGAAGGTTAATGTTTACATTTACATTTTAATGTTCATGTTAACATTCATGTTAACTCTACAATAAGTCAATCCACTTCACCAGCTAATTACTCCTTGACAGTGATGCCATAGAAATATAGAGCGACCGCAAAAACGTAAGTTCAAAGACAACATTCTAAAGATGACGGGGCCCATGTTTCTCTGGTACATAAAGTCTATATAGACTCAGCAGTCTCACCTAATTTCTCCGATAGTTTAGCAGCGTCCCTCCACCACCCCTTCTCCACTCTTCCAGTCCTAAACCACTTTACAAACGGGGTGAGTACTCTGGGTTCGGGTCGAATTCTGAGCTCGGACCCCTCCCTCCCGACAGCATGCCAAATACGCATTATACTTTATTCCCTTTAATTGTATGTAAGTGTGAACTCGTGAAAGGCATGTGTCTTATCCACTGCGCCATCACCACCCCTTGGTTTAAACGTACAGTATGCAATTTTTAGCCACCAGGGGTCACTCAATCAAAATAACAACAAAATACGTACTTTGATGACATCGGGAAAGAGCGTGGGCTCACGAGAGTTGTTGTCGCTGTCAATGACAACCAGTCCTCTGAGGGAGAGAGAGAGCGCAAGCGAACCAGCAATACGATGTTCATTGGAACACGCATGCTCTGTCATTTCCCACATTCCTCACTCATTCCCCACATTCAAAATACTCATTCACAAGTATTTTGACAAGCACGTCTTTTCGAACTGAGAGATATGAATTATCAGACCGCTATTAAATCAATATTCCATTAAGCTAGTATTAAAGGTGCCCTCTGAAAAAATTGAGGTTAAAATATCCCAAAAATGAGCTACACGCATCAAAAGAATGAGAAGAAATAAGGTTGATGATGTCATTAAAAAAATGACAAGTTATAGTGCTGCCGAGATATTAACCTGAATTAGCATACTAAATTACTAGCCCCAGCCCGGCAGGTGTCGTAATACCAGTTTCGGCCATGGGAGGCGGTATGCGGGCGAGCAACATAACCACCAGCCAAACTGCAGTACACGAGTAAGTCGCGCGGCTTGTGTGTACTTGAACCTGATGTCAGTCGTGTGGAAAAAATACAGCCCACTACTACATTTCAGTTCAGGGAAGAGTTAAAAAAAAAATGATTGGTCGATATTATGCATGAGGAATACATTTTGGTAAGTTGTAACATACATATCTTTCAACAGTGTTCATGTTCTTTTACCATTAGCTAGTAGAGATGATCGGTTCACGTGCGTTAGGGATCTGTCGTGTAAAACGCCAAAACTGTATTTATTGTTTGAATTGCGTAATAAAATTAACAGAATCTGAGAGTTGGGATCGGTCTCCGTGTCCTTTTCTGTGCATGACAAAATTGATGTGTGGCGTGAGAGTGTGTGAAAAGTGTTGTGAGAGTTGGCAGCCTTGAAAGACGCTAGCTTGGTCCACATCAGGGAATGCTGTCTGTCAAATTAATTAAAACTAATGATAAAAATGTAATATGAACAAAACGAATACCATAAAACTAGAAATAATAGCCTGGGCTTTAATTTTCCCATATCGTCGAAATGCACCAGCTTGTCTATGAGACGGCCTTTATAATTTAGTATTGAGATGTTCATTTAGTCTCTAATCTGTAAAAATCTCCAAATGCTCCACGTGAAACTGCGGTCTTCCAACCTTTTACTATTGTGTCAATTGATTTGATTAATATGCGCGAGGGAGACAGAGCAACACAGCGCTCGCCCGTGTTGTTTAAAGACATGAGAGTGTGCGCGCGGCCGCAGAGGTATTTCTGGAGGTATACTGCCTCCATCTGGTATGGAATATGGTGTATGATTTGATTTTAAATGCCAGAGGGCACCTTTAATAGATGTTTAAAAAACACGGTCACCTTTCACTAATAATTAGGGCCCAAGCCTTGAAAAGGCGAAGGCCCTAATGTTTTCCTTATGCCGAGTTCAGACTGCATGATTTTCAAAGTAGTCGGGTCGCTGTTCTTTTCACACTGCATGACTATCTTGGCCAGCATTCAGTCACTGCTGTGTTCACACTGGACGATTGATCGGTGACAGAAGGTTTCACACTGCATGACTTTAGAAAAATCGCCGACAGACTCTGTCTAGCACGCTGCGCGCAAACTACGTTTCACAACAAACACACGTGAGATGTGAAAAGGAAACAACGCGACACCACACGTGCAAGACCGGAGTTCTCACGTGAGACTTTTTTTTTCCCTACCCGGTTGTGGTACAGCTGGTGAAACGTCAAACAGACACGAGTGCTCCTGCCAAATTTCTACTTTTTTTTTTCCATTTATTGTATCCAAATAGACCGAGAAGAAGCTTTTTTTTTTCTGAAACAATGTCATATCATGTTGATATGTGATCTATAACTTCTCCCCGAACTCCCTGCTGCTCTGTATCTTCCCAGATAGCAAACTGACATTGAATCAACGTGGAAATATGACATCGAAACAACGTTGATCTGACATTGTTTTGCTCATCGAATTAGCGTTGAACTAACGTCAGACACGTCATTCTTTCAAAACTAACGGAAAATCAACTTGAAATCAACGTGTCGTTTCAACGTTATGAAAGCAAACCAATTTTCGATTTTCATTTAGCTTTGAAGAATGCCGCGTCTGACGTTGGTTCAACGTTAATTCGATGAGCAAAATCAACGTTGTTTCAATGTCATGAGAGACGTCGTTTCCACGTTGATTCAATGTCAGTTTGCTATCTGGGTTGCTCTCTCACTGGCTGCCGGTGATCGCCGATGTAATTTTCAGTCAAAACACTTTTCACACAGCAGGATTTTGAATCGCCGACAGGTCCAGATATTTAGCATGCCAAATATCTCACGGGCGTCGGCGACTCGTCTGTGATTCTCTCAGTTCGCGTCTTTGCTCATTCACACTGCGTGATTATCACTCGCGTGAACGAGCGCCGATTTGCCTGTGATTTCGGGCATTTGTCGGCGATTTCTCAAAACTTGTCGGCGAGCCAAAATCGTGGCTAAAATCATGCAGTCTGAACTCGGCATTAGGATTACTTTTTTTCTATTATTATTATAATTTATGGTCCCACTTTATATTAAGTGGCTTTAAGTACTATGTACTTACATTGAAGTTACTACTTTGATACATTGGACTTATTGTGTACATACATGTTTTTACATTGTACTTATATTTGGAAAATACCTGCATGTATTTACAACTGTAATTAATTGATGTAATTACATCCTTACACCTTAACCCACCCTGATACCTACCCATACCACCACACCTGTCCCTAACCTTACCCATATCACACCTCAATAGCAGCAAAAGTGTTTTACAATACAACCTGAACACAATAAGTACATTGTACTTATTTTCCTATTTAAGTACATGGTACTTAAAGCCACTTAATATAAAGTGGGACCTCATTTATTATTTATTATATTATTACGACTATTTGGGCACTTTTGGGGCCCTTAACGTGCTCTAAAACTCTTGAAACTTTGCACACGGGTCAGAACCCGTGGCCATCAGGGTTGGGCTGAAGATGGCACTCGGGCGTAGAAGGGGGGCTTGACCGCGCCCCCTGGAAAGGTGTCCGAAATCTTGGTCCACAAATCAAACACGCTGTCATGTTATAATATGAAACTCGGTATACATACTGCCCTACAAAGCAAAAAGGCAGTAACTGCATTTTTGGTCAAAAATGAGTTATTATCATTTCCATGACATTCAAGGCATCCTTTGTTATGTGACATAACATCTTATCTCAAATGTGTGTCATTTTGGAGAAAAATGTGAGTCGTTTGTACAGTAACTGCAAAAAGCCCTAATGAAACAAAGCAAGAGTACAGTAACATCCATTACTGTATTATTGCTATGTTTTTGTTATGGTATGGGTGGCGGATGAACCCAGAAGCAGACGGTGTGCAATCACAGATAATTTATTGAAGACAAAAAAGGGGAAAACAAAGCCCACGAGGGGGCAAAACAAGACTCTGACAAGGTGACTGACTAGACAAGGTACTGACAAAATAAAACTAGGTAAACGACTGACACGAGCAATAAATAAACAGGACAAATACTCTTGACAGGTACTCACAAACTTGGCACAGATAACACTTGGCAACATTTGTCAACATTAGTCAATGAACCGACACAGGACAGCAAACACAAGGGGATTAAATAGGGAACACTAATGGCGAGGACAGGTGAGACTGACTAGACAATAATGACAAGACGAGGATAACAAGGGGGCGGAGTAAAGAAACGAGACAACACAAGCACATGGCCCAAACAGACCATGCGCTTGTACACAAAACATGATTCTGTCATGATCCTGCCTCATGACCAGAGAAAATCAACCACAAGAGGGCAGAATCATGACAGAACCCCCACCTTAAGGAGCGGCTACCAGACGCTCCTCAAGGGGACATTAAACACGGGACATGACAGACTGTGACAAAGACAAAAACCAACAGTACATAGCAAAAACCAACAAAGGCAAACAAGAATACACAACAACAGGGTTGGGGTGGAACATCAAAAATAATAAACAAGGAAGGGGAGGCGGAGGGACAACAAAGTCCTTGAGCGAGGGTCCAGGGTGCACAGGCGGGACGGTGATCTTGGGACCACGGGGTATGGGCTTGGGACGGGGGGTCCGAACGGACTTGGGTGGAGTGGTGTGGGTAGAGGGAGAAACAGTCCGGGGTTGAGACATGGCAGGGGAGACAGGAGAAACAAGCGGAAGTCCAGGGGCAGTGGAGACAGGGACAAATGGGGAAACAGTCCGGGAATTAGTGGAGACAGGGGCGACCGGGAAAACAGACTGGGGTACTGCATTAGTGGCAGTAGCAACAAATTCAGAGGACTCAGAGGATGGGGAAACAGGACTCCTGACGGGGGACATGACAGGCGAAAGGACAGGACTGGGTGCAGCGCTCTCGGCGGCTGGCGCGGGTTCGGCGCTCTCGGCGGCTGGCGCGGGTTCGGCGCTCTCGACGGCTGTAGACACGGGACAAGACAATCTGCCAGACCTGGCTGGAACCTCCAGAATCTTGGCTAGACTTGACAGGTACTTGGACAAAGTTCTTGCCGCAACAGCAATAGGCAACTCCTGATCTGCTGATACTGACCGCAAAACAGCCTCAGCAGCCGAATCAGCTGCAGCCCTCTCAGCGGCGCTCACGACAGCAGACTCAGGGACGGTGTCCTCAGCAGCGGGTTCAGGGACAGCGCTTACAGCAGCGGGCTCTGGGACAGCGCTTACAGCAGCGGGCTCTGGGACAGCGCTTACAGCAGCGGGCTCTGGGACAGGTGGAGATGAAGGACGAGAGGCTCCCCTCCTCCTCCTCTTCTTCCTAGGCCGTGGCACGGACGTAGTAGACGGACCCTTGACCGGTTGGAGAAGCTCAATGGGGGCTGTAACTGGTGCAGGAAGGGCAGTCTCAGACAGCGTTGACTCTGTCGAGGATGATTCAGAGGGAGAATCCCATGAACTCCGTCTCTCTCGCTTGCCACGGAGATGAGGTGGTGTGGACGAAACCTCAGGCGAAGATACGGAGGAAACCAGATCCCCTTGAGTGACCACAGCTAGAACACGACCCTCCGGGATCACGGGCAGCTTGGCGGATGATGAGCCTGTGGGTGCCTGTGACTCTCTCCGAGACAAGCAATCCACCAACTCAGTGAACGGATAAGTCACCAGCTCCTCCCGTTCAACCAGGGGTGGAAGAGAGTTGAGACCAGCGACGAGGTAGCAGTTTAGGAGGAACTCCGGAATGAAAAACCTCCTCTCGTTCACAACCCGGGCATACTCCCTTATCGATAGCTGTCCCTGAGCGGGAATCGGGAGCTTGCCTCTCTTCGAGTTAGCGATGGTCTTGGACCACCACTCCTTCAGTTCCTCAGAGTCATGCTTGACACTGGAGGACATACCATCTGCTGGGTTCGATCCAGGTCGGTTCATTCTGTTATGGTATGGGTGGCGGATGAACCCAGAAGCAGACGGTGTGCAATCACAGATAATTTATTGAAGACAAAAAAGGGGAAAACAAAGCCCACGAGGGGGCAAAACAAGACTCTGACAAGGTGACTGACTAGACAAGGTACTGACAAAATAAAACTAGGTAAACGACTGACACGAGCAATAAATAAACAGGACAAATACTCTTGACAGGTACTCACAAACTTGGCACAGATAACACTTGGCAACATTTGTCAACATTAGTCAATGAACCGACACAGGACAGCAAACACAAGGGGATTAAATAGGGAACACTAATGGCGAGGACAGGTGAGACTGACTAGACAATAATGACAAGACGAGGATAACAAGGGGGCGGAGTAAAGAAACGAGACAACACAAGCACATGGCCCAAACAGACCATGCGCTTGTACACAAAACATGATTCTGTCATGATCCTGCCTCATGACCAGAGAAAATCAACCACAAGAGGGCAGAATCATGACAGTTTTACCAAACCAAAAATAACCGTATTGCTGCGCAGTTGTAGTTACTGTTGCCATGGTGAACACGCAGCTGATTTTACGGCATCCTCACAGGACGGTTTTAACATTTAACATTTTGAGATGGCACAAAGCCGGGGAAAGAAGATGGTCGAACTGGCGTTGAAGAGAAAATACCAGAAGAATGGTAACAGTGACAGATTAAACATTTAGAGGCTAGGCTATCACAATATAAACTTCAGCCGCCAGGACGGGACATCCTCTCAGCGGTCCATTCAGATAGCGTTATGCTAATAGACAGGCAATGTTTTAAATAGCTTTGCTTACCTGCCCCTGACTGATCCTCCCTGCTCCTAAGCAGTAACTTTCATTGCCGATGCATGTCAACGTGTTATTGTTCATGTCACAAAGTTATAATCCAACCCGCGTTGAAAAAAGAATCAATAACAAGAAAAGCAATCGGCTAAGCCATTAACATTACATCCAAGCAGTCCGCTTGATCTTCTTCTCTCTTATCAGCCTACATGAACGGCGTCTTCTTTTTTCATAGGCTAATCATTCACGGCGTTGTTGTCCAGCAGGAGAATAAATACAGCTATCAGTGTGACAGTTATTCTTTAACTTAGCGTTACGTGACAGGTGTCTGTTCAACTTAAAACACACTCTCTTTGCGGCAAATGTTAAGATAACCCAGACAGCAAACTGACATTGAATCAACGTGGAAACGACGTCTCTCATGACATTGAAACAACGTTGATTTGCTCATCGAATTAACATTGAACCAACGTCAGACGCGGCATTCTTCAAAGCTAAATGAAATCGAAAATTGGTTTGCTTTCATAACGTTGAAACAACGCGTTGATTTCAAGTTGATTTTCCGTTAGTTTTGAAAGAATGACGCGTCTGACGTTAGTTCAACGTTAATTCGATGAGCAAAACTATGTCAGATCAACGTTGTTTCGATGTCATATTTCCACGTTGATTCAATGTCAGTTTGCTATCTGGGAAGCTTACTTATACTACGTCCTAAAAGTATGTACTCTTTTTGTGAGGAAAAAGTACATACTTTTGAGTGTGTAGCAAAAGAGTAGGCAAGCTTTGGATACTATCACGTCATCTTTAACGGACAGCTCTGTCGCGTGCTGCGTGCATCCTGTCACCGTAAACTGCCCTGTCAATCATCTTGTCACAGTTAAAATCCTCCATTCTATCTAATTTTATTTCCTACCGTTTCGGAGAGCGCGTTCATCTGCCAGTTGTGCGTCTTTCATGCTCTCCTCGTGTTTGCAATTTGAATATAATGATGCATTTAAAACGTAATGGCTAAACGTGTCTTAAAAGTTCACAATGCTGCTGCAAATGCAATGTGTACAACATTGAATAAATTCATTTTCGTCAGGTTAGATACTGATAATTAATCACTCAAAGCTCTTTATCTAAACCTCTCTACACAACCGCGGGGACTCGCGCGTCCTCCGTTTCGACTACGTGTCTGTAGTTTTTTAACACTTTTACTCGTGTTTGTAGTTCTAACCGAATCCTCGTCCAACGCGCAATGGTTTGTGGGCAATATCAGCCGTTAGAGTGTGCATCGATCTACACTTCGGATTCTGACCGGAAAAAGTAGACCATCCGGGTATCTTTGAAACACTCATTTCAACATACTACGATTTGGGACGTACTAATTCTATTTTCGAATACTATTTAGGACGGATAGTATGCGAATTGGGACGCAGGGACAAACTTTTGCAGAGCGAGCCGGCAGGTATTTTTGCCCCCCTTACCGCTTAGACTCAAACACATTGGTTCCTGTTCCTAAGCATTTATTTATTGCACAGTTTCTTCTTCTGAATATAAAAGTATGTATTTAATGTGGAACCCCCTTAATTATATTAAACTATAAAAATGTGTTTCTCTGCATGACTGCAAGCTTTTATTCTAATGTAACTTATGATGCCAGGCTGCATTTTTGTGTGTTGGCTTTCCTTTCTTAATTTTCATTAAGGGTGCAAAATTACTGTACTGTGTTAGCCTAATTCATGCATTATTTTGCCATGGACCTAATTGAAGTTCTTTCCTGTACAATTAAATATTATAATATACAGACATTACTATACATGTATTGATCAGAGTGAAGATATTGTCCTGTAGGTCCATATAATAATAATAATAATAATAATAATTATAATAATAATTTGTTGCAGTACACAGACAGACAGACAGACACAAACAGATGTGGATTTACATTCATGCCACTTTTTCTCTTTTTCATTTAAGATGCACATGTTGGTATTCCATCAAAGAGGCAGCAAGTCCTGCCCGCTGCTGAAGAAATAGAGTTGACTATCCTGAACACTTTAGATACCACCAGCATGGACAGTTTATATAATGATATTACAGACAATATAGATTGTCCCATCCCCTACAATGACACTGACTGAAGTGGTATTTGGAGACCCAGGGGAACAAGTTCAAGAGGCAGAGCCAGAGCCACAGCCAGAGCCCCAGCCAGGGCCACAGCCAGAGCCACAGCCACAGCCACAGCCAGAGCCCCAGCCAGGGCCACAGCCAGAGCCCCAGCCACAGCCACAACCAGAGCCCCAGCCAGGGCCACAGCCAGAGCCCCAGCCACAGCCAGGGCCACAGCCAGGGGCGTAGCCAGGATATTATTTCTGGGGGGGCCAGCTTGTGCCAGTCTTTTATTTGGGGTGGCACTTGATTGTCAAAAACTACTATTACTAAAACTCACACGCGGCTCGTCAGGCCATAAACAATGGCTTGAACTCTCTTATGACACTAATAATGTCTAATTGATATGTGCGAGTGCAATGTGTCATCATTATGTGAGGGGTTAGGGACCTTAACATGAGACAGGGATGTTTTTAGTGCAAATGACAGAAAGACACAATATGAATTGTCATATTAGGCGATAATTTATTTAGGTAAACCATTGCATTTTAAGTGCAACATCCAATTTATTTGTGATAATACAACAAGTTACAACGGTTGCACAAATCATGACTAGATCATGTAGTAACACTTGAGTCATTAGTTAGTTCCAATGATCTTCACTTTATAATACGAATCCAAATAATTAGTAATTCCCACAGAAGTATCTAGTAACACTTTCATCTGTGAGCTATTACTTACTAATTCGTTAATAAGAGTTTATTTTAGTTAATAGTAGTTACTAGATTGTTAATAAACTTTTTCAGTAGTTCTCTGGGAAGTATTAAAAAATAGAAGTTATTGATTACTTAATAGTGAAGTACCACTTTCGTCTGTGCGCTATTACTTACTAGTTTGTTAATCAGAGTTTCTTGTTAGTTAATAATAGTTACTAGATTGTTAATATTGTGTTACTCATTTGTTCTTGTGTAGTTATTCATTAACGAAGGAACCGTATTCTAAAGTGCTGAAATGTTCTGTTCGCTTTGTGTCTGCTGTAACAATTACACTCTTAGAAGAAAAGGTTCAATATATAACCTTAAAAGGTTCTAAAGCGTTACGTATTTGGAACCCTTAAAATGCAATGCATGTGAATGATCACAAAATTCAATATATGGTGGTTAAAAATGTATTTAATCAATATCAGACGAAGAGTGCCATTTCACTTTTTATCCTCTAAAAATCTGCATGATTAAAATGTGATATTAAGTTACTAGTTTAATAAACAATAATTTAATAACAACTACAAATGTTGCAGAATAATGTAATATATGAATAAATAATAGCCTTTAAAAAGCCTTTGAGCCAAAAGGGTTCTTTCTTGTCAGTTTTGAACCTTTTTTAGCATAAAATGTCCTTCGGAGTTGATTAAAGAACCCTATGCTACATTATAGGGGCCGTTTACACCTGGCCACTTCATGCGTTTTCTGTGATCCGATCGTGAAAAGACCAGGTGTAAATGCCCCCCGAAACGCATTCGAGACGGATTTGAATCCGATCACACTTCAGAAGGTGGTCTGGGCCGCATTCCAGACGAAACTGGACAAGTGTAAATGCATCTTGTTCTTGAAACCACATATGTAAATGGCAGTACTCCCAAAAATGCTAAAAGAAAGAAACGCGTGAGAGCGTGTTACAGGCTACATGTCATGCTATTTTAGTCAGATATGACGACGTTACTGCAACGCGCATCATCACCTCAGATGAGCGGCTGAACGCAAGCCAACGCGCCGCAATCTATCGCAAATCAAAGTGAAAGTAAGTCGCAGACGATTAACACTAACATCTTCATTAAAAGTAAAGAAACGAAATGATCTTACCAGTTCTGTTGCCGCTCTCTCTTATCACCGTCTTCGCTGATTTTGAAATTAGCCGATGATCAATAAAATCCAACTCATATCTGTTGCTTTCGGTGACGTGCACTTCATTAAATTTGTATATAACGCGGGAATTGAAGATCGGATTTATATCCATTTTGCAAAAACACATTTATGTGACCAGGTGTAAATGGAATCGTTTTGATAAATCAGATAGCTATCCGATCTGAGAAAACGCATGATGTGGCCAGGTGTAAACAGCCCAAGCGCTGTCAGAATGCAGGCACGTTATGTCTCGCACATGTTGATGGGGGCGAGACCCAACAAGTGACAAATCAATGACTTGATTAAAAAATGCATACATTTCAGCTTCCTTTTTAGACCGTTACTGAAGTTTTTATTTTTTATTATTAGGCTATTAAATTTATTTTCCCGTGAGGTTGAGGGGGGGCCGGCAGGGGGGCCGAGCCTTGACCAATGGTGGCCGTGGCCCCCCCTGGCCACCATGTAGCTCCGCCCCTGGCCACAGCCAGAGCCCCAGGCCCAGCCAGAGCCCTAGCCAGGGCCACAGCCAGAGCCCCAGCCACAGCCAGAGCCCCAGCCAGGGCCACAGCCCCAGCCACGGCCACAGCCAGAGCCCCAGCCACAGCCAGGCCCACAGCCAGAGCCCCAGACCGAGCCACAGCCAGGGCCACAGCCAGAGCCCCAGCCAGAGCCCCAGCCAGGGCCACAGCCACAGCCAGAGGCCCAGCCACAGCCAGAGCCCCAGCCACAGCCAGGGCCACAGCCAGAGCCCCAGACCGAGCCACAGCCAATTGTGGAATCACGTCGACCACCAATGAGAGAGCCATGTGGTGCCAAATGTCGAAAAAGGTGTACAGACCATATTTCAGAGGAAAGACGAAGGGAGATATGGAGTCAATACTGGGAGATGACCTAAACAGAAAGACGATCATGGATGTTTTACTCAGTTATCCCAATGCCAGCCAAAAGTGCAACAACCGGCCCAGAAAGTCGCCGTGGCCGCTCATTCATCTACCAGCTGCAAAACCTGAAAGGAGAGCCAAGACAAGTCTGCAAAATGTTTTTCCTGTCATCATTGGGCTATCATCCTAAAAATGACAGTCTAGTCATTACCATGATGGGGAAGTCGAACACCAGGCCACTGGTTCCATCCAAGGACCAGAGAGGCAGGCAGGCTGCAGTCAACAAGATGGACGTGAAGACCCTTGATGACCACATTGAATCCTTCCATCCTTGTGTGAGCCATTACAGACGGGAGCATGCCCCAAATCGACGGTACCTGCCAAGTGACATCACAATAAAGATGATGCATTCAGACTACCTGGATAAAGGAAACGCCTGCTCCTATGAAGCATACAGGAAGATTTTAAAAGGAAAAAAAATCAGCTTTGCCAAACTTGGGGAAGAGCAATGTGAGGACTGTTTGGAACATGCTGAACATGTGAACTGCCACAAAGGGGAGACTGAAAGCTCAGATTGCCCAGAGTGCCAAAGTTGGAACAAACATAAGCAGTCTGCCCTAGAGAGCCGCCAAATCTACCAGGCAGATGCAGAGAGGGACTGGCCGGACATGACATCAGTTCGAAGCGTGGACCTCCAAAAGGTGATAATGCTGCCACGCATGCCAGGAATGAAGTCATCTGTATTTACTCGTCGCATAGTTGCATACCACGAAACATTTGCCTCAGTGGGAAAAAAACACAACAAAAAAAAAAACACCATCTCTGTATTGTGGCACGAGGGAATGGCTGGGCGAAGTGCAGCGGAAATTACATCAGCATACACAACTGCATTGGAGAAGGAGCGGGATGTACGCCACACCATATTCTGGGTGGACAAATGCAGTGCACAGAATAAGAACTAGTGCCATCTATCCTCACTCGTCACTCTTGTGAACAGTGATACCATTTCACAGGAGGACAACACAGTAAAGTTTTTTGAGAGGGGACATACGTTCATGAGCGCAGCCAGTTTCCACCATGGTGTCGAGCAGCAAATGAGGAGCCGTCTAGGTGGTGTGGTCTACGACTTCGAGGACTTTGTGAGTGTTGTGGCAAGCTCCAACTCCAGGAAGGTGGATGTTGTCAAATTGGAGAATGCCAATGTGCTAGATTGGAGGGATGGCCACTCCACCGTCAAGGTCAAGAAAGCGCGAGCACCAAAGCTTAGAGATATGGCGGAGATTCAGGTGCGGCGTGGCTCCAAGAGCCTCTTTTACAAACTATCCCATACAGAGAATGAATTTAAGGAATTGGACTTCCTCATGAAGAAATTCTCGCTGAAGGTGCCCACTGTTTTGAGACCACAGAATAGAGGGGTTGAGGAGGTCAAGAAGAGAGACATCATCAGTAATCTTTGTCCTCTCATGCCACCAAACAGGAGGGTGTTCTGGTATTCCCTGCCTGTGAGCAATGTTGTGTGTAATGAGGAGTAATAACCATATGAAATGTGGTGTTCATTAGTGCTGTAGCGGCGCGTCGATGACGGCGATGATTCGACGTCAAAATTGCGTCGACGTCATATTTTTGCGTCGACGCTTCTTTATTTATTTATTTTTTGCATGTTCCCGGTGGTACAGCTTGCCACACACACGTGGGAGACCGAAACATTGCAGAATAGAGGACGAAGACAACTAGAAGTGAATGTGCTATCCATTAAATGAATCACACACAGTAAACAAAAAAAAAAATTGCAATTTAGACGCGCAAACTGGGTGCCGGTGTGGTGAGACGTACAAGCTCGGGCAGATTCGGCTTGAAGTCGTTCCCGGACGCGGCGCCGGGCGCGTTGTTACAAGCGTACACACAGCCAGCCACAGTCTTCCTGGTCTTGCGCACCCAACGGGTCATTTTTGCCGTGCGCACATTCGCGCTCGTGCGGACGTGTCGAGTATAAACCAGGCTTTAACTCCGTGTCAGCACGCGCTCTGATCAGTAGGTGAACTCCGCCTCCGACTCCGTTTCCCTCCTCAGCTGATATTAATATTTAAACATTCTCTATGATAAAAAATGTTTGTAAAAAATAGTTTAATAACACGGTTTTGGCGGTTGTAGAGTTATGATGGTGTTCAAATACATAATATTAGACTAACGTTAGCCAGCTTATAGTATCTTGATTCAGTATGTTTGTATTTATTTGAGATATTGTTTTTTTATTAATTGAGCAGCAGAAAAAAATATTCTTTATATTAGTCGTCCAATTAGTCATTAGATTAGTCGACTAATCGATAAAATAATCGCCCAACTAATCGTTTAGTTAATAATCGTTTACCCCAGTCCTAGTGTTCATCAATTATTATTTTTATTATATATAAAATAATAATTGTATAATAATAATGTATACATATAAAATCTATAATCTACAATATATTAATAAATGTATGTTTACTAATTGGAAATATCTGTCCCATGTATTCATTTCATTCAGTATTTTCTGTTTATAAATCTACTTAAACAGAGACTGCACCATATAAAATCATCAACTTTTTTATCTTAGTTATCATCATAAGAGTTTGAAAAGCCTTAGAAACACTCAGAAAAACTGATTTTGTTTTACTCTGTTGAACTGGAGTTTATTTTGCATATTATTGCTCCAAAGAAAAGTTCTTTTGCAGTGCTTTAACATTAATGTGATTTGTAGGTATAGCAGATCATTACAGATACAGAAACACCCCCAGACACACATTAATCTAATTCACATAATAATGTGGTCCTATTCAAAATAAGTTGTCCCCATTTGGGCCTTGATACAGCTTAGCAATGTTGTTTCAGTACCAGGGGTCTCATTTATAAAGCGTGCGTACGCACAAAACGGGGCTGGAAACGTACGTACGCCAGTTTCCACGCAAAGTTTGTGATCTATAAAAAACTAATTTGACGGGAGAATGTGCGCACCATTAAGCAAACTTTGAGCCGTGCGTACGCACATTCTGGAGACAAAGGGAATTGGAGACACTGATGGTGAGCTGTAGTTAAATGTCTTTTTGGTCACTTTTAGAAGGAAAATCTAAAGAAAATTATAGTCTATAGGATACAGAAAGATAATAGCCTACGAATAAAATTTCACTCACCATGCCAATCACTTGAAGCCAATATCCATCCCTTCGTGTCCGAGCCTGCATGCGTGTTGGGCCGTTTAGTGAAACTGACGCACATAATCTAACGGCAGATGAACAATGATGAGTAAATCTTCATGAGTAGGCTAATAAATAAAGTGCACGTTCTCAATAACAGTTTAAATAAATGAAATAATGATTTAAACTGTTTTACTTCTGATAAACATTTAGATTAAAAATGCCATTCTCGTCAATGGAGTTAATATATATAATATGTAGAAAACGTAAAATATAATTTTTTAAAGCGGCTCATTAGGCAGGATACATTTTATGTGGATATATGGCATATTTTGTCGCCTACATGACATGTCCATAAGGCCAAGAAACTTATGTTTCAACGACATAGCCTAACATCTTGTTATAACGCGAAAAAAAATCGTTTTAACGAAATAAGATCGTTATTAACGAGAACATAATATGTAGCCTATGTGGCAGCAAAAAGTAAAACAAAAAAATAAATAAAAAACGTATAATCGTTATAATAGGCTATATCACAACAGAATGATGGTAGTTCAAAATTAGCCTATTATTCACCGTTAGCAAATATGAATGTTTATTTTAAGGCAAGGGCAGCGTGAAAATACATAATTTATAGGCCTATGTGAAATGTGAAATAGAAATATTTTTTACAGTCTATGGAAATAGCCTGTCTTGTATGATTGTTGAGAGCAGCAGTAGCCTAGTCCGCGCTTGGGCTGGAGCGTCATCTCTAGTTGAATCGTTAAGGCCCTATACCTCCTTTCGTGTATCCTGGGAACTGCTTCTTATGATCTTAAGAGTCGTATTGATCTTAAAAAGCGAAATGGACTATATCGTGAAGCATCTGCCCATTTACGTCATTATAATCAGCAATAAAGGGACACACATCAGCAGACACTATAGCGGGCTTAAAACAGCTGCTGCTGTCATTTACTCAATCAGTTGTCAGCTATCGGGTAGTCTTTCGACATTTAAAAGTCATACAACTGACCAACACAAAAGAAACGAAGCAGATAAAAATAGGGTCGGACATGGGAGTCGAACCTCTGTCACTAAGAGCAAAACGACACTGACTGCCGTGCACGCAGACCACTGCCCTATTGTAGATATACTTTTTGCTGCGTAATCTAATGTATTTCACAGACATGAATGTAAACAGAGACTTGGATCATACTATATAGTTACATATACGATAAAGGAAAAAAAGCGATAGCCTACACATGCCCAATGAAGAAATAAAAATTTGACAGGATAACATTCCAAAAACAGAACCTTAGAGACAGATCGCTATTCAGATCGACAATCTACTACATACGTCTTTCCATCCATTAGATGGGCTGAACTTTGAAGAAAAGGGTGGGGCTGATTATAATATTATACAAAACGCCGCTTTTTACGCCGTCTTTGTCAGACAGAAGCGCCGCAATTGCCGGCGCACTGTGGATGGCCAGCGGCGTCAGAAACGGCGTCATTGGCTAGATTAAAAAACGGCGAAAATGACGGCGAATTTGCTTTGTAAACGCCGTAATTTACGGCGGTTGTACCACAATACGCCGTAATTTGCGGCGTCTTTTCGTCGTAAACGCCGCTTTTTACGACGCTTATTTAACAAAACGCGTTTGGAAAGTGACGAAATGTGAACCATTTGGCTTTCCATAAATTAACGCTCTGCTAACGCGTGCGGTGTGAAACTGGCGTGACAGTTCCGTAGAAGTCACGGATGGTGCGTTGAGTTCCGTCTTGGTGATTTGTTTAAAATATGCTGCAACCGTTTTCACTACACCAGTCACCGAAGCATTTCACTGCACATTGGTATATGTGTGGTTGCTAAGGGTGTTGCTAAGGGCGCAGTGATAACTAGAACCGTTGGGTGAAGCGGTCATTGCCGTGTTTTATCGTGAATAAAGCACAGCTCTTGACCAATCAGAATCAAGGATTGGAACTAACCGTTTTATAAAAATAAATTAAACCTTGAACCTTGACTATTTAAAGAAAAAAAAATGAAATAAAAATCTTTCACATGGGAAGGATATATTGTGTCACTCACAATTTCTCTCAAACATCATTCTTTTATCATGCAGACATGATCCCGGTCAAATGTCTTGCAGTGAAATTTACCAAATGTTCGTAATCACTGTAGTTTCTATGACAGTGACATTTTAGCCTATGACTGTGCCAGGGGGGCTTATTATTATTATTATTATTATTATTATTTAAATATTTATAGAAGAGAAACTGAGTTTAAACAACTTTTTTTGCTACATTTATTCAATATGATTTATGGATGCATTTACAGAATGCCTCACCATAATAGTGTGTCACTGAACGAATATCTTAAAAATAAAGGAAACAACAGATCAAATGTATAGCAATCATGTTTTCCTCATTACATGTCGATTTGGGTTGACAGCTGACCTTAATTAAGTCATAATTTATTTGTTTTAAATTTTGATACACTTATGAGAAACATTCCCCCACACCCCCACCTATTTCCCATCAGGTTGTTGGATATATAAAACAATGTTGACCTCACGTTTGGAGTGGCTGCTTGCCTAGCAGGAGAAATGCATGTTAAACTTTTGACAGTGGCGTGTGTTACCTGGCTTGTTCCTTCTGTGTGTGGGGTTAATTTAGGCACATGCATCCTCCAAGGTGACCCTCAGCGCCCTGCTCTCTTCAAGGATGGAAACTTCATCATTGGAGGGGCTTTCACCATTCATTACTATCTAAGGACAGAAAAGCACACCTATACTAGACGACCACAACCACTGGAGTGCAGTGGCAGGTTAGAATTTGACAAAAGTATAGCCTACAATCTAACAAGCTTGAATGGCCTAAATTGATTGCGCTGAAATTATATTCATATTGTCTTTTTTTTATCTAAACTGAGTTAATAAGAATATAACAAGCAAACGTTCAGATAGGTGCTTATATTTAAAAAAAAATTATTATAATATAGTTTTTCATCTGTGTACTTCAACAGCATGGACTTCAGAGAGCTGCGTTTATCTCGTGCCTTGCAGTTCGCTATCCAAGAGATAAACAACAGCTCTAATCTCTTACCGGGCATCACATTAGGGTATCATATATATGACTCTTGTGCTTCTGTGCCAATGGTAATGAAAGTAGCATTTCAACTTGCCAACGGACAAGATCTGTTATTTAACGACACTGATTCCTGTGCAAAATCTATGGAGCGAAGTATGTGCCTAAACCTCACACACAAACAAAACGTGTTTTACACACACCCAATGATTCACAAACAAACTCAGTGTGGTTTGTAAATACAAAACATCACTCACAAACTAATGCATATTGTTCTGCAAATAAAAAACGTACCTATCAAACAAATACAGTATGTTTTACATATACATAGAAACGTATTTCTTCAATGACCAAAATATCCTGCAAGTACAAACTAAAATCTTTGAAAGTACAAAACAAAATTCTACACGTACAAAACAAAATTCTACAAGTACAAAGCAAAATTCTACAAGTACAAAACAGAATTCTACAACTACAAAACAGAATTCTACAAGTACGAAAAACTGTCACGTGACTTTTGGCACTATTTTTCCGCGTCCAGGCAGAATCAGATTTTCTCACAAATACAGTGGAACGACTTCCTCTTCTAGAACAGTAGATGGCGCTAAGATAAGGGATCAATTTGCTCGCCTTTGCCCATGGGAAAATGAGCGGTGAACAGGTGTGTTTCTGTCTAACTTTATCTATAATTAACCTTATTGAGGTTTTGGAAAATGTTTATTATATAGACAGAAATCCACATTAGCACTTAGTAGTAACGTACTCCACTCTAGGATAAGGGAATCTATAAGCTGAAAGCTGCCATCATGTTGCTTTTACTTTTTGTAAAAATGTTTCATTTACTGAATGACTCTATTTCTTTCGTTCTCCGTAAATTAATGAGAACATTTCATTTAATTGAAAGGGTCCCACTTATTCATTAATTTTGTTGGAATTCAGTCAGCGTAACTGTTAATGTAATAAAATAATGAATGAACAAAACAATAAAGGCCTACAGTTGTTTCTTCCTTGGGATGTATTGTCCAAATTATTATTTTGGACAGACAAATGAAACCCTCCTTTCAATTAAATTAAATGGTCTCATTAATGTATGGAGAACGAAAGTAATAGATTCGTTCAGTGAACATAATCACTAATTTAGTCATTTTACACGCGTCTTATGTAGATTATTAGCCTAATATTATTTTTTTAAAGCAACATATGACATAGATTTCAGCCTAGATTCCCCTAGAGAGAGTGAAGTGCTAATAGCGGTAATATGGATTTTTGTCAAGAAATAATTAACATTTTGCAAAAGAAAACCTCAATAAGGTTAATTATATAAAGTAATACAGAAACACACCGTTCACCGCTCACTTTCCTCAGCTGTAGTAGGCAGTGTTGGGAAAACGTATTTCGTTACAGAATAAATGCCCCAAAATGTCATTTGTAACGTATTCCATTACATTAGCTACTCAATCTGAGGGATTACATCCGCATTGAATTGCCTTTTAGAAGTGTAAGAATTGTGGCCATCTAATTCTGTTTACTAAACTGGGCTATTCTGGTGGGTGCGGTGATGCGGTGGTGACGCGTGTAACATGTAGGGTGGCACTGCCAATAAAGCACCTTAAAGCGGTCACAAAGAACCGGCAAAAGATTATGAATAGGCTATGTAAAATATAGCAAGAAGATATTTTAATTGTTTATTAATAAACAAGTGTATCTTTGTCAGTGTGTCGGCTGAAAACATGAAGTTGACAATGCTGACTCGCGATCTTCGCCGTGAACGCGCCAGGATTAATAATCTAGCCTACAAGACGCGTGTGAAATGACTAAAGTAGTGATTATGTATACACTGAACGAATCTATTAGGCTACTTTCGTTTCGTTCTTAATAATGAAAACATTTAATTTAATTGAAAGGAGGGTTTCATTTGTCTGTCCAAAATAATAATTTGGACAATACATTACAGGGAAGAAACAACTGTATATTGTTTGATTTGTTCATTCATTATTTTATTACATTAACAGTTACGCTGACTGAATTCCAACAAAATTAATGAATAAGTGGGACCCTTTCAATTAAATGAAATCTTCTCATTAATTTACGGAGAACGAAAGAAATAGAGTCATTCAGTAAATGAAACATTTTTACAAAAAGTAAAAGCAACATGATGGCAGCTTTCAGCTTATAGATTCCCTTATCCTAGAGTGGAGTACGTTACTACTAAGTGCTAATGTGGATTTCTGTCTATATAATAAACATTTTCCAAAACCTCAATAAGGTTAATTATAGATAATGTTAGACAGAAACACACCTGTTCACCGCTCATTTTCCCATGGGCAAAGGCGAGCAAATTGATCCCTTATCTTAGCGCCATCTACTGTTCTAGAAGAGGAAGTCGTTCCACTGTATTTGTGAGAAAATCTGATTCTGCCTGGACGCGGAAAAATAGTGCCAAAAGTCACGTGACAGTTTTTCGTACTTGTAGAATTCTGTTTTGTAGTTGTAGAATTCTGTTTTGTACTTGTAGAATTTTGTTTTGTACTTGTAGAATTTTGCTTTGTACTTGTAGAATTTTGCTTTGTAGCTACTTGTAGAATTTTGTTTTGTACGTGTAGAATTTTGTTTTGTACTTTCAAAGATTTTAGTTTGTACTTGCAGGATATTTTGGTCATTGAAGAAATACGTTTCTATGTATATGTAAAACATACTGTATTTGTTTGATAGGTACGTTTTTTATTTGCAGAACAATATGCATTAGTTTGTGAGTGATGTTTTGTATTTACAAACCACACTGAGTTTGTTTGTGAATCATTGGGTGTGTGTAAAACACGTTTTGTTTGTGTGTGAGGTTTAGGCACATACTTCGCTCCATAAAAATCAGCAGCAGTTCTTGCATTAGTTGGAGAATCTGGTTCCACTGCGGCTATAACAACGTCAAGACTTTTCGGTTCTTTTGGAATTTCACAGGTGCTTTTTCTTGGTCTTCTATAAAACTTAGAAAAAAAATGTTGGCGCTGTTAACGAAAATAATATTTGAAACCATTTTTGTTTTTCTTCTTCACTCTGCACTTTAGGTGAGTCATTACGCAACATGCGCGTGTCTCAGTGACAAGCGTCAACATCCTACTTTCTTCAGGACCATCCCCAGCGATCACCATCAAGCGGCCGCACTGGCACGGATGGTCAAACGCTTCGGATGGACGTGGATCGGGACTGTGTGCAGTGATTCAGACTACGGGAACAATGGCATGGCGTCATTCTTGAAAGCTGCGGAGAACGAGGGAATCTGTGTGGAGTATTCTGAGGCCTACTACAGGACCCAGCCGCGCAGTAAACTGAAAAGAGTCGCTGATGTGATTCGCAGATCAACGGCTCGTGTAATAGTTGCCTTTGTGGCCGCAGGTGATATGAGATTTCTCTTAGAAGAGCTGAGTCAGCAGCCTCCTCCTCCGATGCAGTGGATTGGCAGCGAGGCGTGGGTTACAGATCCACAAATGCTGCGGTTTAATTTGTGTATCGGTGCTGTGGGTGTTGCAATCCCGCGGTCTGTAATCCCGGGATTTCGTAACTTTTTACTTGACCTGTCTCCAGAGCAGGCGCTGAAATTTCCCGTGCTCACAGAATTCTGGGAAAACTCATTTAGCTGTAGTCTAAAACGGCAGACAGGTTCTTCAACTGGTATGTCAGCATGTGATGGCACAGAGGACCTGCGTGCATTACAGAACCCGTACACAGACATGTCCCAGTTGAGGATCACTAACATGGTGTACAAAGCCACATATGCTATAGCTTATGCCCTACATGGCATTGCCTGTAACGAAAAGTATTGTGACAAAAACATCAAAATTGAGCCCCGTAAGGTAAGTTTTATTTGTACAATACTCGATTTAAAGAAAAAAAAATATCTTAATACAATCTTCCATTTGTATAGACCCGCTAAGCCTAACCACACCCAATATTTCAGATTATTCAGAAAATTACAATCTGAATTTTCTATGCCCTTCATGCAGGTTTTTGATCAGCTCAAGCGAGTCAACTTCACCAAAAATAATTATTCTGTTTCATTCGATGCCAATGGAGACCCCGTGGCCATCTATGAACTTGTGAATTGGCAGCTTCAGGGAGACGGTTCAGTTGATTTTGTTACAGTGGGTCAATATGATGCATCCCAGCCTAAAGGACAAGAATTCAGTCTAAACACAGCTATCATTTGGTATGATGGCAGTGAAAAGGTATAACTAAAGTGTTGCCTATAACGTATAATGTTGTCTATATACATCAGGCATGGGCAGCTTCCACCCTGGAGGGCCACTGTACTGCAGAATTTAGTTCAAACCCGAATCAAACACACCTGCAAGCTAATCAATGTCTTTTGGATTACTAGAAAGCTACAGTTTTTATCAGGGTTGTAGCTAACCTCTGGAAGACTGTGACCCTCGAAGACCGAATTGGCCCATCCCTAAATTAAATTTTAAATAATTATAAATAATATCTATTCGCTTGGTTAATTTTTGACCTTGATAGTCTGTGTTTCTGTCTCCTGCAGGTGCCTGTGTCAGTGTGCAGTGAGAGCTGTTCTCCAGGTTCTAGGAAAGCTGTGAAAAAGGGAAGACCTGTCTGCTGTTATGACTGCATTAATTGTGCTGATGGAGAGATCAGCAATGAAACAGGTACATATAACAGGTGCATCAATCAGACATACTACTGGGTCAATGCTTACATGAGAGTTTAAGATTAAGAACAATTATATTAAAAATGTTCTAAAGATCTAGTTTAAAATACACGCATAGTTAGAAATATTTGGCTACATTTTATTTATTATTAAGGTGTCACATGGAAGCTTGTTTCCGCCACAGAATAAAACATTGTAAATGATAATTGCAGACTTTTCATCTCAAAACTGAGTTCACAATTCTGGCTTTTTTCTCAGAATTGTGAGACTGAAGTCAGAATTACAAGATATAAACTCACAATTCAGAATTTTCTTCTCACAATTGTGAGTTTATATCTTGTTTATATTTATATCTTTATATCTTTTTTCTCATTGTGAGATATAAAAAGTTGCAATGGCTAATTATAAAGTCCAATTCTGAGGAAAAAAAGACTGACCTTTTTTCTCAAAATTGCACTCCCAATTCTGACTTTATAACATTCAATTGCAACTTTAAATCACGCAATTCTGACTTAATAACACACAATTGTGACTTTATATCACGCAGTTCTGACTTTATAACACGCAATTGCAACTTTATATCATAAAGTTCTGACTTTATAACACGCAATTACGACTTTTTATCAGGCAATTCTGAGTTTATAACATGCAATTGCAACTTTATATCATGCAATTCTGAGTTTATAACACGCAATTGCAACTTTATATCATGCAATTCTGAGTTTATAACACGCAATTGCAACTTTATATCATGCAATTCTGACTTTATAACTCGCAATTGCGAATTTTTATGACGCAATTCTGAGATAAAAAAATCAGAATTGCAAGATGAAAACTCAAGACAAAAAAGAATTGTGAAATAAAAAGTTGCAATTACCCTTTTTATTGTTTTATTTTGTGGTGGTAACAAGCTTCCATATGTTACAGTGTATTTATTAGTGGTGGGCATAGATTATTATTTTTTAATCTAGATTAATCTCACTGTAATCTTGGAATTATTCTAGATTAAAATTGCTCATTTGAATTCTGCCGAAGGCATTCAGAATATGTGTGCTACCCAAATAAATAACCTTGCAGGTAGTTTGTAAGATAGGCAGGGATGGAGCTTGACTCTCAGTACAGTGGGGGTGGAGCTTCATCATGGGGCTCTCTGCTACCAATTTTAAAATGAAAACCGTAAAAAAAATAAAACAACAACATAAAATATCTGATGAATGCATATATAATAATGTGTCACTTGTTGATCCAAGTAAGCTTATGTTAAAGGTGCCATATGTAATAATTGAGGTAACAATATCCGAAAAATAAGCTACACGCATCAAAAGAATGAGAAGAAATAAGTGCAATGATGTCATTAAAAAACTGACAAGTTATAGTGCTGCCGAGATATTAACCTGAATTAGCATGCTAAATTACTAGCCCCGGCCCGGCAGGTGTCGTAATACCAGTTCCGGCCATGGGAGGCGTATGCGGACGGGCAACGTTAGCAGCAGCCAAACTGCAATAGACGAGGGAGTCGCGCTCGCGCCGGCTTGTGTGTGTACTTGAACCTGATGTCAGTCGTATGGAAATACAGCCCACTACTACATTTCAGTTCAGGGAAGAGTTCAAAAAATGATTGGTCGACATTATGCATGAGGAATACATTTTGGTAAGTTGTAGCATACTGTATCTTTCAACAGAGTTCATGTCCTTTTTCTATTAGCTAGTAGAGACGATCGGTTCACGTGCGCTAGGGATCTGTGGTGTAACATGTACAAGCGCCAAAACGGTATTTATTCTTTGAATTGCGTAATATAATTGACAGAATCTGAGAGCTTAACTAACCTGCTTGCTAAGTGTCAATTGCGTGTGTCTCACGGTGAATTCACGGCGCTAGCTTGATCAACATCAGCGAATGCTGTCTGTCAAATTAATTCACTAACAATAAAAGTGTAATATGAACAAAACGAATACCATAAACTTCAAATAATTGCCCAAGCTTTTATTTTCCCATATCGTCGAAATGCACCAGCTTGTTTTTGAGACAGGCGTCTATGAGGCGGTCTTCATCATTTAGTGTTGAGATGTTGTTCATTGAGTCTCTGATCTCTAAAAATCTCCAAATGCTCCACGTGAAACTCCGGTCTTCCGACCTTTTACTATCATGTCAAATGATTTGAATAACATGCGCGATGGTAGGAGCACAAGTCATTTTCTGGAGGTATACTGCCCCCATCTGTTATGGAATATGAATAATATTAAATAAAACACGAAGGCTATCTCTCCATTTTCGTAAGTACTCTCTACATTACGCATTCGCACCTCACAGCACCCACTGTACTCCTGAATAGGCCTACATTATACGCTGTGTTTCGGTTCATTTATGACTCGCAAGACGAGCTCCAGTTCACGCACCAGTGCCTCCGTGTCGTGATTATCTATTGTCTGCTTTACTTCTTATTTATTAAATAAGAAATTTGTTAATGAAACATTGATTAAAATTAAGATACAAATGAAATGTCTCTGTGAAAGTTTTAAAGCAGTCTTTCAGTGCTGCTTTCAGAGCGGTCGCGTCCATAACTGGGAACTGTCACGTAACATTGTTTTTTCCCTCATAAATGCGTACATGAAAAATAAGACAAAATGAATATTTTAAGTTCTGTGGAGAGCTAACCCGTCTTCATCCCGTGGGTAGTATTACTTTTTGTACTTTTGCCACCTAAAAGTTTTTTTGTGTGTCATATCTGTTGCGGATGTGTATTTCCCTCATATTAAATATAAAACGCATAGACTGATATTTTTCTAATGTCTGGACTCCTTTATTAAGGGAGTATGGATAAACAGACGTTTCAACAGTGCAATTTGGCTAGGTATAGGTATATCTGCTCTAAAATATCAAGCTGAAACTCATCATAACTTGCGTAATATAGATCCAGCTCCCAACCCAACTTTGAGAATAGATTAGCAGTGATATTTTTTTTATCGCCGGAAAAGAGTTTCCTGTTAAGGCAGCACGTTAATTCAGATAATGGCCCACCACTACTATTTATACAATTAAAAGCTGAGTAATATCATTAAAAAAAAGTTTTGGATTTGGTTTAGGATTAGATGCTTCTAATTTTTTTATACTTTACCTTTATTTATACAGTAAGTACCTGTGTAACAAAGGCACTGTAAAATATGTTCTCAAATAATTTATACCATAACTTTTTAATATTGTTTTTAAAATACTGTAGAGTGGTGTATCCCCTACGCCTCATCCAATGGGAGGAATGATGAGGTGAGATCTGTAGTCAAATAATTCAAACTCAGATATCACACATCAATATCTGTGTTTGAATTATTCTGAAATATTGATTATTACCTCATTTGTCATGTGTGGACTATATTCCATAGGGTTGCACAACATCCCCCTGCTTAGAAAGTGACATCACTATTTTGGATTTACCTTTAGTACAAAGTGTGTGTGTGTGTAAAGCTGTTGACTTATGTTATTCATACAATACCACAAGAACATTTTGATAAAAAAACAAAAAATATTTAAAGTTGTAAATATATACTGTAGATACAATAACATGAAGATGAACACAAAATGCAATGTAAATGAATACAAACAGTTCCTTACTTTATGGCTTTTTTTTAACTGGAGTAACCATGTGATGGCAGCGTGCACAAGTTTTGGCTCCGCTCCTACCCAATGACATAGGCACGTAGGGTTATAAAAGATAACGTAAGAGTAAAAGATGCACGCGCGTGCACAACTATCACCCCTGCGCTGGGTTCGCCCCTTCCCCTTTAACCGAGGAGCTAATTTGTGTGCATCTGTGTAAAACACGCATAGAAAAAAAAGAACGACAGAAAGAACGGCTCCCCTCCAGCCGCGACTCGGCTCCCATCTTCATGTTTATGAGCCATTCAAAAGAATCGGTTCGTTCGCAAACGTCACAACTCTATCCCAAATAGACGCCTGTCTCTTTTACATGCCTGGTGTGGTTGCAGGTTTGGGTAAATAGAGGCCGGGTCTGTTTTTTTATTTTCGGGTAGTTAATCTTCTAAACCGTCAGATCGTCTGCTTTTTGGCGGCCGCCAAAACAAATTTTTGTCCTGCCAAAAAAGCCTATTTTGATGGTTGAGTGATGTAGAACAGAATGACTGCTGCGCACACACTCTTACGTCTTCAAACAACACGAGCGCTCCTGTCTTATTCTCGCATATTAATCAAATCAATTGACACGATAGTGTCACAGTCTTCGTCTTCACCTGTTCAGTTCAGTTTAGTTTATTTATCCCTTAGGAAATTGGTTTTGCACAGGTGCTACACATCACAAAACGCACATGGACTTACATGAAACAAAAAGAAACACACATGGTTACAGACTATTCAGCATTAAAATAGCAGTTGGTATGAATGAGTTCTTAAACCTCCTAGTTCTCCCCCCCATTACTCTATATCTGCGGCCAGATGGAAGGATAACAAACTCTTTATGCAATGGATGTGATGGGCAATTGATTATTGAAAAAGCTTTTTTGGCAACTCGTTTTTTAAAAATGAACCAGCCTGTTTGTCCCGTCATCTGCACCACGCTTCCCCGGCTCCTTTTGTCTCCTCTCCTGATCTCACTCCCTCATCAGCCACCTGTTCCTCGTCTGTTCATCATCATTTTCACCTGTTTGCACTCCAATTAGCCTTATTCCTCTGTGTATTTAGTTCAGTCCAGTTTGATTCAGTTTTGTCGGTCAATGTTTAATGTTACGTGGTGTTACCCAGTCTTCCTGCCTGTATCTGAACTTTATTATTAGTAAACCTTTTGTATTGAAGCATTTTGGACTCAGCCTGTCCTTCTGCCTGCACCCGCACCGTGACAGATTGACCGACCCAAAAGCAACATGGACGCCGTGATCTTCCGGGGGATCCCCTACCCGGTCCTGCGACCCCGGTTACGTCTCTGCGCTCACCGTCAGCCCTGCCGAGTCTGCGCTCACCGTCAGCCCTGCCGAGCCCGTGCTCACCGTCCGTCCTTTTGAGCCAGAATGCTCTTCACCGCTGGTTCCGTCCAGCTCTCCAGAGACTGTATGCTCTTCACTGCTGGTTCCGTCCAGCCCTCCAGAGACGGTATGCTCTTCACTGCTGGTTCCGTCCAGCCCTCCAGAGACTGTATGCTCTTTACTGCTGGTTCCGTCCAGCTCTCCAGAGACGGTATGCTCTTCACTGCTGGTTCCGTCCAGCCCCCCAGAGACCGTCCAGCCAACCCCAGGGACCGTCCAGCCTGCGCCAGAGACCATTCAGCCAGCGCCAGAGACCGTCCAGCCAGCGCCAGAGACCGTTCAGCCAGCGCCTGAGACCGTCCAGCCAGCGCCAGAGACCGTCCAGCCAGCGCCAGAGACCGTCCAGCCAGCGCCAGAGACCGTCCAGCCGGCGCCAGAGACCAGGATCCCACCCAGCCTCCCTCTCCCGCCTCCTCTCATCCGTCCTCGCTCTGCTCTCCTGCCCTTCTGCTCCCCTGACCCAGCCTGGTCCTTGGATCCCCGGCCTTCACCTCACACCTCCTCCTCAGAGACACTTCCTCGGGCCCCGGTCCCATCGGCTCCCCCGTGGCTGCTACCTCCCTCAGCTCCTCCATGGCCCCTCAGTCCACCAGCTCGTCCAGGCTCCCTCGCACCTCTGGATTCCCTTTGGTCCCTCATCACCCGTCCTTCACCTCTGGACTTCCATTTGTTTGCTTTGCCCCGTCATTTCACCCCCCCGCTTCAGTTGGATTCTTCACTCCCTCCAGTCACCCATCGGCCCTCACTCCCTCTGTCCTCACCGTGTCCCTCTGTACCCCTGTCAGCACTTCAGTCACCAGAGCCTGCGGTGTCCCCATGTTCCCACGGTCCCTCATCAGCTCCTCACGTCGTATGTCCCTCAGCTGCACCCTGGTCTCCTTTCCCATCTGCTCCGCCCCTGTCAGTCGGCCCCCTGGTGTTGTCAGCCCCACTACCATCGGCTCCACCAGGGGTCCTCCCTTCATCTGCTCCGCCCTGGTCTCGCCCTTCATCTGCTCCGCCCTGGTCTCGCCCTCATCCTGCCCCGCCCTGGTCTCGCCCTCAGCCTGCGCCACCCTGGTCTCGCCCTCATCCTGCTCTGCCCTGGTCTCGCCCTCATCCTGCCCCGCCCTGGTCTCGCCCTCAGCCTGCGCCACCCTGGCCACGCCCTCATCCTGCTCCGCCCTGGGGGGCTTCCTGCTCCTGACCACGTCCTCCACAGCCTCCAGGGCGCCCACCCCCCCTCCCCGTTGATGTTACGGCGTGAGGTCACGCCTACCGGGAGTGGGGAGTGATGTCACAGTCTTCGTCTTCACCTGTTTGTCCCGTCATCTGCACCACGCTTCCCCGGCTTCTTTTGTCTCCTCTCCTGATCTCACTCCCTCATCAGCCACCTGTTCCTCGTCTGTTCATCATCATTTTCACCTGTTTGAACTCCAATTAGCCTTATTCCTCTGTGTATTTAGTTCAGTCCAGTTTGATTCAGTTTTGTCGGTCAATGTTTAATGTTACGTGGTGTTACCCAGTCTTCCTGCCTGTATCTGAACTTTATTATTAGTAAACCTTTTCTATTGAAGCATTTTGGACTCAGCCTGTCCTTCTGCCTGCACCCGCACCGTGACAGATAGTAAAAGGTTGAAAGACCGCAGTTTCACGTGGAGCATTTGGAGATTTTTAGATATTATAGACTCTATGAACAACATCTCAACACAAAAATATAAAGGCTGGTCTCATAGATGCCTGTCCCAAATACAAGCCGGTGCAGTTCGACGATTTGGGCTATTATTTGAAGTTTTTCGGGTAGCTTGTTCTGAAATTAGCCTAGTTCTGCTTACCACAGTTCTCTGCACTCATTCCTTGCGTTTCATCTCCATCGCTCTGACTATTTTGACAGATACACACTGACACAGCTCACTCACTCAGAGTTCAAATGGGGGGGGGGGGGTGTTATTGGACCAGCCCAGAGTCAATCAAGAAAATAACCAATGGGCCGCTGATGTAAGCGTTTCATGTGCTGGTCTGTGAGAAAGTAAAAAAAACTACAGTATGCCGTGTCTAATGCATTACACCGGCACAAAGATTAGGGCTGAACGATTAATTGCATTTGCGATAAAATCGCGATATGATGAAACGCGATTTTGTAATCGCAAGAGCTGCGATTACACTGGTCACGTGACACGCGAGAGAAAAGCAGTCTGCAAGATAAAGCATCAACTTGCCACGCTACGCGGTCTGGCGTTCAGAAAAGAACAGTTTAATTTTAATGTATGTGATGTGTTATTTATTCTCTCCTCAACAATCCTGGATCGATTCAGAGAATTTCAGAATCGAGTATGAGCTTAGTTTTTAAACATGCGTGATGACGCTGCGCGTGCTTTAGAAACGAGCCTCTCTCGCTCTCTCTCTTCCTCACTCACACACACGACACCGCTCGAACCTTCCAAAACATAGTAACGTCATTTCATAAAGTTCGGGATTGAACCGAATTACAAGGACATTCGCGGGCTTCATTGAACAGGTTTTGCCGCTTTGCTTGGCGTTCTCTCCCGCGGGAATTTTCTTTACAAATGCTTCACAGAGGCATTATTTATGTCTTTTGGAAAGCAGTTGGCTTATATATTAAAACCATGAAAATCACTGAAGGCTGCTTTCATTTTAAAATACTAACGCGTGCTTTGTGAAGAGCGCTCGTGTATGCGGCCGTGAGCGACTCATTGGTAAATGTACTTGCATGTCAAAATGCTTTTATGACGCGAAATTAATGTAACACGGTCAGTTATATCTTAAACCAACAGGACAAACCACATTTACAATTTCAAAAGCGATATATGCATTAGTGTGTGAATGCAGCTTATCGTATCTAAACTGAGGGGAAATCACTCCAGCTCTTGAATGAAAAACATTCAGACAGCCTACTTTTAAATACTGAGAGCACTCTTTCTTTATTGCTTGTAATGTTTTTTTTGTTGTTGTTGTTGTTTCTCTTTATTTACTAGCTTTTATATTTTGAAGCTATATTATTTTATATAGCCTATTTAAAATTCTTAACATGTAATTGGTTTAATTAAATGTTTTTTATATTTATTTTTTAAAATGTGTGTTTTTACACATGTAATTAAATACATATTTTAAGAGTTATTAAGATTAATTAATAAGAAAAAAAGTAGATCGGATCATGAGCTATCTAAAGATTCCCATCCCTACTGTACAATGATTTATTGCTTGTCTTTGTCGACTAATACAGAAGGTAAATAACTTTTTTTTTAAATCGCATATTAAATCGCAATCGCAATATTGGTTAAAAAAATCGCAATTAGATTATTTTCCAAAATCGTTCAGCCCTAACAAAGATCCCAGCGCCGCCAATTAACCAAAACTAAACGCAATGGGCCACCGATGAGCGAGTTTTATAGGCCGTTCAGACAAAATAAAAAAAATAAAATAATTACAGTATGTATCGGCCCACAAAACACGTTGGCCCACCGGGCAAATGGTATGGCCCGGTATGCCCCGATGGCCAGTCCAGCCCTGAGCATTGATGATTAGAGGAAAGAGGATTACAGTGAGCGTTCTCTGACGAGACCACCTCCTTGGAGCCCTCACTCCTCTAGCGCATCGCAAACATGCTGAGACTTGTGTTTGTGGGTGGTTTATGCTCTCAGATGTCGATCGCTGCATCGGAGAGAGGACTCTCTGGAAATGATGATGCTGAGTTCCCACTGTAATGGTGTGTATGCTCATGCTGAATCAGGTTCAGACTTGACACACTTCCCGTGCTACTCTGGGGGCGCAGTGCAATACGTAATTGCCTTGCCCCATGTTGGTGCTGTGGAAAGCCAAACATGCCAAAATCTGCAAAAAGTTTTTTCCTCTCTCACTACCTTTACTGGTGGGGTGGGTTTGCTAATAGCGGACCACCTCTTCTCCACTACAAGTCTGTGTGAAGCCAAAACACGCAGTACACAAGGGTAGTTCTGAGTCGGGGTTGAGCTGTGCATATGGCCCACGGTCAGACAATGTCCACTCTTTTGGTCCAGGTGTGACACCTATGGCTCACCCTTGCGGATGTGGACAAGAATAGGTTCCTGAACTCCCCCATATCCCAGGGTGGCCTCCTCTGTGAGGTGGTGGAGAGCTGCGCCCAACAGTTTTCTGCTGTTCAGAAGCAGTCGAAGGTGATCAAGTATGTCATGCCACAGGGACGGTCTGTGGCTGCCCCCTCCCCACCGGCTGCGCCTCCGGCTGCTTGTCGCTGAGGGCGCCCTCCTGTCGCCGCCCCTGCCCAGCCAAAGCAGCAGCCAGCTAAGCAGCGGGATGTCGTCTGCAGGAGAAGTGCACAGCCCGCTCGGAGTTCATCTAAGCCCCCAGCAAGAGGAGAGGTAATCGACCCTGAGATGGGCAACCCGAGAGACGTGGTGGCTGCTCTTCGCTCAATTGCTCAATTGCCTCGCCGCTCCCAGTCTCTTCCTTCCAAGAGGGCCAGAATGACAGTGTGCACCACCACGTTGCCTCGCCACTCTCATTCCCCTCGCCCAGTGCTCAGATGGCAGTGACACCGCTCCGGCCTCGTTGCTCTCGTCTGTCGCTGGACATGGAGGCGCGGAAACCAGGACCGACGCCCTCAAGCCTCGCTCCTCATTTCCCCTCCGACCTTCGCCTCGGGGCAGTCAGCAGCCGAATGCCCCAGAGAAAGATGGGCCTTCCCTGCTGCTTGCCCCCCTGTGCCCTCTCCCAAGTTCTACAGCCCTTACTTCATTGTACCCATGAAAGGCGGTGGGTTATGACCAATCCTGGATCTGCATGTTTTGAAACCCTTCACAAGCTGCCATTCAAAGTGCTTACGCAGAAACGAATTTTCGATTGCATCCATCTACAGGATTGGTTTGCAGCGATGTCTCGATTCTGTCCTCCTGGACGCTGGCACAAGGTGCCTCGCTGGCAGATATCTGAAGAGCTGCGGGCTGGGCGACACCAAAAATTTTTGCCAGGTTTTATAGCTTATGTGTTGAACCGGTTTCTACCCATTTACCCTCTACGGCTAGTGACGTAAGGGAATATGTTCTGTCTGCTTGCTGTGCCACTACAGCCTTACGAGCCGGATCCGTGCAATTTTTTGCTCTGTTGGTTCCCCAACAAACGGCTAACCTTGTGAGTTCCTCCATCACCCTCCGGCACCAGGTGAGAAGGATCGCCCGGTGCCAGGTCTATTACCTCTCATAAGAAGTTGTTAATAGACTGGGTGACCTTCACGGTGGTTTCCACGTAACCACTCTCCACAATCCAGCTACCCTACGGGCTAGCTCCGTGTCTTCCCCTCGACAGATTCATTCTGTCGTCCTTCCTGAGTACGCTCCCACCCTATGGGCTGGGATTACCTCAAGGACTCCCGCATGTTTTACTACTCTATGGGCTAGTACATGCGTGTATTCCAGTGCCTCCCTTCGGGCGGGCCAGGGGCTCCACAATGTTCCCTCCTACATTTTCTCAGTGTTATCAAAATCCACTGAGTGTGTCTTGCGGAACAGCCCCGCCCTAAAGAAACTAAGAAACAGCTTGTTGGGTAGCTCAGCTGGGCACTGGAAGGGGCCAGCACCATGGCGTTTTATTTGGGATCCCAATTCGTTGGAAACTCCTCCGACGAGACGTAGGAGTTCCCATACGAAACAGAACGTCTCAGTTACGTATGGTAACCCTCATTCCCTGAGTAGGGAATGGAGAGATTATAAATGTTGCATATGTATTGCTAAAACATATTACAAAGACTGTGAACTGTCAAGTACTGAAATGTGGAGTTAGACCGTTTAACAGTTTTTCACCATTGCAATTTTACGGATTTTTTGGGCGGGGCTAAAACAGGGCTCCGTGACGCACTGGAGCCCATGAGCTCCTGGACAAGCCCCTATTTGATGACGCATTTTGCTGATCTCATCTCTCCCCTAACAATAGAGCACATTCCCATTCGCCACTCAATCGCGAGTGACTGTCAGTCCTATTAGTTACTACAGCCTACAGTTTTCTAGCTAGCTATGTGACACAGAAATGCATAGGCTATTACCTGGATGCGATCATGTACAAAACAGATCGGTATCTTTATTTAAATTCCCTAAAAACGATCACATCAAGAAGAGGTTTTTAGAGAGCCAACCTTTTTGATGAAGAGCTGAGGATCACTGCCAACACCCGCCTCTGTAGTGATCGTTTTACACTGGATCGTTTTATAAACTTTCCTCAGAGACAACTGGGATTCATTGATTATTCACTGATAATCCGCTGTTACTGGTGAACGGGGCGAAACGGCTATCTCCCACCTCAGCGTTCATCCTCCCGTCTCCAAAAGCTAATCAGCTAATATCACCGTCGACAGCCTTCTCGTGAGTGGGCGTGGTTTCCACGCAGCCAGCGGACACGCCCCCAGCGTATGAGAGCAGAGAATACTGCTCATATTTTCATGATTTTGATAGCTTATTTAATGTACTTGCCGGCTTTTTTATCATTCAAATTTGTCTGGATGGCTAATAACACATTTTTCTGTGGTGTGACAAACTCAGAACACATACTTAATTTTGACTTTACTGGGACTTTAAACAAATGACATCATCAAATCATCAATCACATCTGATTGGTTGGTAGATCTGTCGCTATTGGTCACCCTGGACCTTTAGAAATACAGGCTTGGGTAAACCCCACCCCAATAATAATGATTATTATTTATAAATTATATATATATATAATCCTGTATTAAAAATAAACCTCTTACTGGAGACTATATTCATGTGATATAGTCATATGATGTTACATTTTGTATTCATGTTAATAACTAGGACATACATTTATGAAGAACATGAAGAATTTCGGGGCAAATGTTGATTAAAACTTTTTTTATTAAAAAAAAAAGAAAGAAAATGCATATTAACAAGCAATAACAAAATACATCAAATGCACAGCTCGGGGATAAAATGTCTGTCTCTGTCCCCCTCTGGGCCATGTGGTGGTGCTTTCTGTCCGAACATGATCCACTATACAGACACCTGTGACGCATGCAGCTGGAAACAATATTTGTGTGCATTGTAAATAAATAGCGTGACCACAGCACATACATCAAAGACAATATTAACATAAAAACAATATACACACCCCACAGTAACAGATACTTACACACAATCGCATCGTCAACACCATACAATCCGTGCTTGCGTGCAGAGCTCTGACCAAAAACGATGTGACCGCTGCATTATAAGGCGAACACAGTCTGTAAAAACAAATGTGAGATTAAATAATAGTAAAAGAAATATGAATCCAAAATTATTCGCTTTCTACACAGTAGATCGCGTGCTTTGTATGAATGTCTTACCCTTGCCCACAGCATAGCGCGCCTGTGATTCGTCTCGGAGTTGTGCAGGCGACGGACGGCTTCCTATGAAACAAAATGATGCAGAACAAAAATAAAATACATTGTGAACTTACTTACTGTGAACACACAGTGATTCTTATTGTTTTTAGTTTAGAAATGACCATGTCTTACCACAATTTTCGGACTGTTCTTCGGATTCTCCTGCTTGACGCTCATGCGCTGCTCCTGCTCACGGTGTGAACGCACACATTGATTAACATGCGCGCCGAAAAAACACACGCTGCTCACGCGCCGCTCATGTGCTGCTGAAGGCTATAAACAACTGCAATAATGTGATACTGACCCTATTCATCACTATTATCATAACCGCGATCCTCAACTACAAGTTCATTGGCGAATTCCTCCTCCACTTCTCCCTCTCCGGCTTCCGCTAACAGATCCCACCCACATACGCAGGGCTCTCTTGCGTGCAATAAAACTGTCTAGAACAGACGATCTGACGGGTTTTAAAAGATTAAATACAACCCGAAACTAAGGCGGGCTGGCACACCAGGCGTGTAGGCTAAGACAGGTGTCTATTTGGTACTCGGCTATTATTTGAAGTTTTACTATGACATGGGTGACTTATAACCTTTCCAGACAATACATCATTAAACTTTCATTATTGCCTTAATCTTGGTCAAATATTTCCTCTATATTATATTTCATGTGCAGTCACATATTTTATGGAAAATATTACAAAGAATTATTTAAAATGAAAGAAAATGAAAATAAGTTACTTTAGTTAAAAATGTTGTAGTCACTTGCATGAACAAATCATTGTTAAAATGTAAGCATCTGGTTACAGAAAGGTAATCACACCTCCACCTCTGCTAACTTACTTGATTTGCATTTGTATGGCTCACAGCGATTTCATTAGGGTGGTGAAAGCCACCCCTAGACCTGGGGGTAGGGGGGTCATGGGGGCAACACTGACAAACAAAGCCCACCTTAATTCCTGGCAGTTCCTGACAGTTTTTGGTGCTGACCAAAAATTCCTGTTAATAGCCGTTAACCTCAAATTCCACGACAATTGTATGTGCCATTAATTGCCAAAAATCCCACTTTTCATGCAGTGTGATAGGTGGGATGCGGAATGCAAATCCCACATGCCAATATTTATTGGCTCGTTTTTATTCACTCGAATGCAGTTTGTCTCCCTAGCGTGATCCCGATTCATTGGAAACTCTTCCGACAAGACGTCTCTGTTCCCTACTTAGGGAACAAGGGTTACCATACATAACTGAGATGTTTCCTTTGGTGCACTTACAATAAAAGTTGCATTTTAGCCCTCTATAGAAGGTTGCATTACCTTCAGCTTCAAAACAAGCTGAAGCAAGCTCTGACTGTTTAAAGTGTTAGTTCGCCCGGAAATGAAAATGATCCCAAATCCCATAATAACTCATACTTAAAGGGCATATTGCAGGTTAGAGGACCCAACGAGTCAATGCATAGAAAAATAATGTAGGAACTAGAATTTCTTTAAAATATACTTATAAATACGCCACAGAAGCTTCTGGAGCCGTTTTTGAGAGAAAATTTTACTTCCGCGTCTGAAAATGGGCGTGGCGGGCGTGACGCAACAAGCAGAAGAGCAGTCGATTCACACAACAGGAAAACAATGGATCGCAATGACATTTCGGACGCTGAGGAAATACTCGTATGACGGACCAAGCCATAAAGTTATGAACCTGCTATGCTAAAGAGAGCAGGGACAGGCCAGGATAATGTTAGACAAAACAGTCAGAGACAAATTGAGTTGTGGTGTGAGGAGAACCAGTGGAGAACAGGACAGGTTTCTTTTGGTGAGACGTGCTTATACACTGTGCTCACAATATTGTACAGATTATTATGATCCTATAACATGCCAGCAGACATTAGTATGTTTAGGGTAGATTTATACTATTTAAATGTATAAAAACTATACTTGAGTATATTTCTATTGTACTAAAAGCATACAGGTACATTTTTAATACAGATTTTTCACCTGGGTTATAACATAAACAGAAAATGAAAGATTTGAGTATTTAAACAAGTTGCCTCTATTTAGGGCATGACTAAGTTACCTGTATCACACTATTTGATGCCATTGGTATAGTATACGACGATTAATATTCTTGCTTCGGCATCCCATGTTTGTCACGATACAATTTACAAAAGTGGAGAGGAGGACTCAAGTGCAGTGAAGGGATGATTTATTAACAAAATAAAACAAAACACAAAGCAAAAACCCACAAGGGGGAAAACATAATAAATGAAACATAAAACAACACTGAACTAGGAGAACAAATACTGACTATGAACATGACTACCATCACAGGGAAACTGGGGGGTCACAAAAGACAACGATCCGATAAAGACAGCAAACAAGAGGAGACTTAAATAGGGAACAAATCAAGAGGGAACAGGTGGAAGAACTCAAACACTAATCAGGTAACAAGTGGGAGGGATCAAACAATGACTGGGGCACATGGCCCAACATAACAAAACACCCATGTGCAACACAAGACAGGACAGACACGTGACAATGTTGAACTCCATCATATTGCCGCCGGGATGATAATCATTTGATCTGGAGTGAGCACTATACACGACCGCGTTTTCCGAAGCTGAAGCGAACAGCACCAGGAACGAAAGATAGGCTGCACTGTCCTTAACCTAAACCTTAACTTAACCTAAATTCAGATGCTATTTATTTTTTAGATATAATAATCAGCACACAACACATTGCATGAAAACATGTAAACTGAACATAAGGCAGTTTTTGCATTAACTTGTGTTTTTACTATAATTTGTTATTGAAATATAATAATTTACACAGTTGTCATTTTCATGAAAAATATTTTAAACATACATTAAATAATCAAGATATCATTAACAGGTTAAGTAAAATATAACATACAGGCTAACATAGTGCATTTATTTACTGCAAGAGTTCATTTATAGGAAGTTGTGGAAACTGAATCACTTGCCTGTTGAGCTAAATATAATGCTAGTGACAAGCTATGCTGTTTTATTGACGTCTTTCCGCTGCTGAAAGTGAAACACTGATTGAGCGATTACACGAGTTATGATGCCTTTCAGTAAGTATACTGTATCTTTCAACACACCTTCAGGTGTCTTTTCTGTAACTGAGGAAGAGATGAAATGAGGAGCCTACAGCGATCTGTCACGCTACATCAAAGAGCGCCAAAACGCCATTAATTGTTTGAATTTTGTGATCAAATAGACAGAGTTCGAAAGATTACACCTTGCTTATTATCGAAAGTAACAGAACACAGAGCTTGTTATTTGCTGTTAATGGTGGTTAGGCTACAAAACTGAATTCGTTGTGTACTCTATACATAAGACATGAGGTCCATTGAGCCAGGCTGGGCGGGGCTGGGGTAGCAGGGGGCCGGGCATGTTCGGTACACAATGGCTCTCATTCATGAAACATTCGTAATATACGAGTAAATATGAGAGTGATTTGCGCGTAAAGAGACCTTCCCGAAAACTCTTCTCCTGATTCACAAATACTTCGTAAACGTCAGATGTGATAGTGAAATGTGTGTTAATAAATTCTGTAAATGGGATGCGCGTGCACGTTCATTCTCAATTACCATAAATCCCGCCCATTATATCCAACTGACATCTATATATAGGCATATAATAACATGAATACGAATGAAAAAGAAAGATTTCTCGGATGCAGAAATTGAAGTTTTATTATCAGAAGTTCATTCAAAATGCCAATTTTATTTTCAAGCATACAAAGTGGCGTATCAGGTCCTAAAAAACGGAAGCTTGGCAGCATATTACAGATGCAGTTAATGGAGTTTCATTTGTTAATCGAACAGTCCCAGAAGTGAGAAGAAAATGGTTCGACATTAAGCTTGACAGCAAAAAACGAATTAGTTCACTTCGGAAAAATCGTATTCAAACTGGAGAAGGACCGCCATCGATCACCAGATCTGCTATTACTGGCTCTCATAATAAAAGTAAAAAGAAAAACCGTATGTAATTACTAAACATAATATTTTTTTCAAAATGCTGTGTGAATATGTACCCAATTATATGGTGAATTAAAATGCAGCCTTATTAATGAGCAAAATGTTCGGATGTTAAGTGCACCATTACGCGTGGCTGGGAGCAGGTGTAGATTTCTTGCGTACCAACTAACATTTGGAAAATACGAACATTTTAATAAATCCGAAAATTTACGGCAGTACCACTTTACACACGATTTACACACAAATTTGTTCTGCTCGTGTTTCATGAATGAGACCCATTGACAGTATCGGGATTCGAATCGTGAGTATCGCAGTTTTTCCGTTCGGTTCGAAAATCGTTACACCCCTAATATATATATATATATATATAGGCCGGAGTTTTTGCAACCTCCACAAACACAATAATTTACCATGACGATGATAAATTAAAATACAAAAATTACCGAGAGCACACTGACTGACGACCGCTCTCACTGAATACCAGCATACTCTTTACTGAGCCGAGGCTGAGGCCCCCTAACATGACGTAAAAATCATTATTAAGTCAAAAATCGAATAAAGTCGTTATTTTTGTTTTGATGACTTTCTGGGCCGTCAAGTTTCGATCCCTAAGGCAGCCTATGTAGCAGTGATCCACTTCTCAAATTTAATGAGTAAATTATGGGATACTTTAAAATTTTGGGTGAACTAACCCTTTAAAGGTAGTTGACTCTTTTATGACTACAGTGTAAATGCTATCCTATGACTGAGTATCATCATTTGCACTTAAAGGGCACCTATTATGGAAAATTCACTTTTACATGGTGTTGGCAGTGTGTGAGCAAAACCACCCTAGAACGATACAAATCCACCCAGTGTTTTTTTTACAATCTCAATAAATCATATGCACTGTCTCAGAACGAGCTGTTCTAAGATTCAGCTCTTTGTGACGTAGAAAGTGAGAAAGGGGTTTGATTGACAGTGTGGTTGTGGCATAGACCCCGCCCTCTGTGATCTGTACACACCATCCTCCATTGTTTCAACGACAGCCGGTAATATCTCTTGGAAACATAAATGTTCTGTCGTGGGTTAATCCTGTTGTTGTGGCTTAAAAGTTAATCCTCAAGTGTGGATCGTCGTCTACTGTTTGCGATCCACTGACACATCCAGTAACAGTAAGTGTATTTTATGAATTTTGAGCAAATAACTTAGTCTGTTCAGTCGATGTCAGCTAATTCAACAACAAATGCGTCTAAAGTTGTTGTTGTCGTCGTCCTAGGATGTCTATTTAAATAATTTAAACCTTGTTTGTATAGTGTGTAACCGTATATATATATATATATATATATATATATATATTTAAAGATATTGTATTAAAAACTGCATATATGTTGTTGTCCTGTAAGTTAGCCATCTTCTCACATTTGCCACAGAAGCACCTGTATGACAAGCTAAACATGTCGCAACAGGTCCCTCGTATAAATGTATTTCGCTTGTACATAGCAAACTTTATCACAGCATGTGTATGTAGTTTCAAAAAAGCCAGCGTTAGCGCCACCGTTAGTGTTTGTGTATGTCTGTGTGTGTGAAATGGGACGCGATTACAACTCTATACATAAATGTATCAAATAACCATACCAAGACGTAATGGTCCATTCTCATTTGTGTTTATTCTGCCGGAGTCTCTTCGTGCTATTTATATATTCCGATTCAAACGTACGCTGAATGACATTCAAAACAGCGCGCCTCTCAGCCCGTCTGCTTAGAGTGACTGCCGATCAAGTTACGCCCTCATCCAAAGACAGGGCGGGGATATGCAGCTCATTTGCATTAAAGTGGTATACCTCCAAAACAGCTCATTTTTAAAGAGGCCCCAAAATGACATTTTCAAATGGTTATAATAAAATAACTGTGGGGTATTTTGAGCTGAAACTTCACAAATACATTCTGGGGACACCTGAGACCAATATTACATCTTGTAAAAAGGGGCATAATAGGTGCCCTTTAAGTAACTATGCGGAACTCTTTTAAAAGCTTTTACTTGTGTTTTTTTTTTTACTGTTTTTTTTTTTTTTACTGTTTTTTTTTACTGGTTTAAAGGTTTAACTGGTTTTTTACTGTTTTTTTTTACTGGTTTAGCATTAAGCTTTGTATTAGTAGAAATCCTGAAGTATTTTCAAATTACGATGCTTTCCACCCTCATATCTCCCTGAGACGAGAGATTTATGTATTTTTTTGTCTTGAAAAAAATCCTCCAATGACGCAAAAATCATCACTTGCGCCATCTGAGGATTTTTTGGCCAGAGGCTATAGACTACAGTCAGTAGTAGGGGCTGTTCCGCATGTTCTCAACCCGCCCATAGAGGGTGGATCTCACTCAATCTACACATAGTGTCAGCCATCTTTTTTTGGAAACTAAGCTAGCAGGCTCTTGTTCTGTAGGAGAAAGGTGAGTAGTAGAGACATGTACTGGACATGTCCAGCCATCGAGATCGTACAAAATGTCCTGGATTTAGCTTTTGCTTTCTGCAGTCCCCATTCATTGTTTACATGCACACCTTTTGTTTCAATCTAAATTAATTCATGCCGATTGGTGAATCTGAATGTTGTGTTTACATGAATGCTAAACAAGGGATCGGTTGATGTGCATTTTAACATTGCTAAGAAAATTCCCGCTTCTCTGTGAGACATACGAGACTGGTGCGTCTCACAGGTGTCTCTCATCGGTAATCATGCCACCGGCCTCGCGCCATTCTCCCGTGGCCCTCACTCGTCCTGCTCGCCTCAGTAAACATAATGAATGGCGACTCTAGAACGCAAAAGCCGAATCCTGGACATTTTTGGGCGATCTCAAAACACATTTTCGGGCAGACTCACTAGTAGACTCATTAGACTTCTTGTTTAACTATGGCTCTGTTACCGGTTGGCGTGGCCTCCTAGGGCAGCGAAGCAAGTGCTTTCTGGGAGTTGTTGTCTTTTATCCACATAAGCCAAAAATACATTTTCTGGCTTTTCTAAGGCTAGAAAGCTCCAAATTCAAAAATAATTTCACATTTCTTTTACATAAATGACCCATTTTAAAGACACATTCATCTTTCCAGATGGGAAGTATCCCTTTAACTAATTGTGCAAGTGCTGATACAGCATCATATTTAGATAAACTCACACTGCATAAAAGGTTGCAGCGGTGAGCATTGTAGCCAATCACACGAAAGAAGCCATAGTGAAATGTATAAAACAAATAATATACTGCTACAATCACAGTTGAAAATAAACTGCCCCTTTCCAAAAATTAGCATCATATAATTTACCTTCTGAGTTGTTCATTAAACAGTGGAGTGTAGCCATTACTCTGGTTTAGAATCGCTCTTGTTCCTGTAGTTCTTAAATGAGTGTTGAACACTGATTTTTTTTTCTCTTTTTTTCAGATTCATTAGATTGTCACAAATGTCCACCTGAGTACTGGCCTAATATTGAGAAGTACAAGTGTCTTCCTAAACCAGTGGAGTTTCTCTCCTGGAATGAGATCCTTGGGATTATCCTGGCTGCTTTCTCTATTGTGGGCTCTTTAGTGGCTTTGAGCATGGCTTTAGTGTTCTACAAAAACAGGGCCTCTCCAATAGTAAAAGCCAACAACTCAGAGCTGAGCTTCCTGCTGCTCTTCTCATTGACACTGTGTTTCCTCTGTTCACTTACTTTCATTGGTCGGCCCACTGAGTGGTCCTGTATGTTGCGTCACACAGCATTTGGCATCACTTTTGTTCTCTGTATCTCTTGTGTTCTGGGGAAAACAATAGTGGTGTTAATGGCTTTCAGGGCTACACTTCCAGGAAGTAATGTTATGAAATGGTTTGGGCCTGCACAACAGAGACTCAGTGTTTTTGGTTTCACTCTTGTACAGATCCTTATATGTGTGATTTGGTTAAAAATATCCCCACCTTTTCCCTACAATAATTTGAAACACTACAAAGAAAAGATAATTCTAGAATGCAGTTTAGGATCAGCTGTTGGTTTCTGGGCTGTACTGGGTTATATTGGCCTCCTGGCTTTCCTTTGCTTTATTTTAGCTTTTCTGGCCCGAAAGCTCCCTGATAACTTCAACGAGGCTAAATTCATCACATTCAGTATGCTCATATTCTGTGCTGTTTGGATCACCTTTATTCCAGCTTATGTCAGTTCTCCAGGGAAATTTACTGTAGCTGTGGAGATATTTGCCATTTTAGCTTCAAGCTTTGGTCTGATTCTCTGTATTTTTGCTCCTAAGTGTTTCATTATTATATTTAGGCCAAAGCAGAATACTAAAAAACATTTAATGGGTAAAGTATCAACAAAAGTCCAGTAAGACACACTTATTCGATATCATCCATTATTAGATATTACGTTTATGCTTGTAACAGTTATGTTCTATTAGTTTTGTTTTCATCGACTTAGTTGCAATGGAGATGCTGGGTTTCAGTTCTCTTGGTCAGTTCTCATCAACACACAAATTTACAAAAAATAAATAAAATAAAGCCAATTAACAAAACAAATGTTATGTTGTGTTCATCTCGTTCCTTTTTAACTACGCTTAAGCATGCTGTATGGACAAATAAGTTTGGTATCTTGTGCAATTATTGCAAAACACATCTTGAATTTCATTCATAATTTTTTAAAATATGTTTTCTGTTTCATATACTAAGCATTGACATTATAATTGCACATATTTGCCTAACAGATAGCATAATATAACAGTATAATATAACATAATATAACAATATAGCAAACAGCATAATACTATTTTTGAGTTTTTAAACATTTTAAAATAAAACATTTAACATTTAAACACAACTTTATAATATTCTAACACTTGCAATGTTATATTCCCAGCTAGAAATGTTACGTTCCCAGGACATTCTCAGAACGTCCCCACTGGTGTCAAGGACGTCGCCTAGTAACGTTCCGGTAACGTTCGGAGACGGTCATGATGTGGAGTTCTTTAAAGGGTCGGAGAACGTTATTTTGTGACCTTCACGGAACATTCGGGACATTGTTTTATTTGGAAATGTGATGTTCCCAGAACGTTCTAAGACTGCCCCCAGTGTTGTCAAGGACCTGTGGGAACCAAACTAGAATGCAGAAACGCTTCACATTTGTTCTTGCAGAACCTTAATCAGGAATAAGCATGCGCTTAACGTTTAATACATTCAAAGATACGATACAAAGCAGGGATCTGTCATTCATTTGATTATTTTGTGTAAACAAAAACAGATTATGTATTAATATTAATGTGGTCATGCATATAGAATATGCGTATAGAAAATAAAGCAGCAGTAAATAAATTAGGACAGATTTACATTCAGAACACGTTCAGCATTTACAGAACATACAATGAATGACACTTCGGGGAACACACTTAGGAACTTTGGTAAGATATCTTTCGGGTCTTCTTAGCGCGTTATCGAGCATTATCAGGGGGGAACGAGTCAGCGTTATCGGGGAACCGGGCCCTTACTTTTCCATTTAGAAATTAAAAATGAGAAAACAAATTTTCCGAAGGTACACGGACAGACATTTTTCTGTTTATCGTTTGTTCTTTAAAAAGTTGCATGATGAAGTGAGAAGAAGAGAGAAGTTTTGAAAAGCATACTTAAAACAAATGGTGGAGGGCTGTCCCTATGAAAGTCAGTTTTCCTTTTCGGCCTTTCAGGCTGTAATTTGACCAGGCCTCATTGGTAGGCTACTTTTATCTTTAAAGTCCTTTTTTTTTTTTTAGGAAAAAAGCTCAGTAGCCTATAGAATAACCTAAAAAATAAATAAAATAATAATAACACAGTTCAAAAACTGTAAAAGATTTGGTTATAAGTTAAATTATTTTATGTTAAACATATCGGTGAACTCATTCATAGTAATAAACGCAAATAATAATTAACGTTAGCTATCAAAATCCATTTAGGCTACATAGGCCTATTTTATCCACAAAAAAAGAACAAAGCAATTCGTCAAATCAGTCTCAGACAATAATAATGGGCTAAGATTATAACAAACAAACGCAGCCGCGGCCGCAAACACTTCCTATCAACAGTGGAACAATTTAAAATAGGCTAATAGCATTTCTGGTCATACAGAAAAAATACATTATACATAATACAATTATTTGCTTCTACTTTTATTTATGTAAACTCACAATAACAAGAAAACGTTGTGTAGGCCTATTTGTAAAATAAAATATTTTTGTTTTGTTAAAAATATTGTTTATCAGGCGCGCTTTCATGATCTCCGGAGCGCGTCTCATAAATAAGCTGAAACAAAAGCCTATCTAAAGCTTGAAATGTCCACTTTTAAACGAACAAATTCGAATCGAAAGCAAATACCGTCTGATTAGGCTATACAATCCGAAAGGTGCATTTCTCTAAGGTGCATCTGCTTTACAGCGGAGATGGAGATCGCCCGTCACTAGAAACTGTTTGTAGCCTAAGCAATAAAAATCCATCGTTATTTTTCAGACACATTTATTATGATTAGCCTATAAATCATCTCTCTATGGTTCTAGAGACATGCTCTTGTCATTTAATGAAATATAGTTATAGTAAATATATAATATATGCCATATATTTTATAGTTATATAAAATATAGTTTTTAGAAAGTCTTTTTTTTTTGTTCATATTAATTTGCGAATATTTTAAATGTTTAATAAAGGCAAAAGTCAATGTTATTTGTTTTTTTTGTGCACAAACTCTTGGACATGCTTCAAAATCTTGTGTTTATTTGTGATAATCTCAGCCCTGTATTATTTTCTAACCTGTATTATGACTGACATTTGACGAATTGCTTTGTTTCTTTTTTTATCTAAATATGTAGCTAAAATGTAATAATAATAGCCTAATTATTATTATTAGGCCTATTATTTGCGTTTATAACTTTAAATGAGTTCACTTAAGACAGGGATATGTTAATCATAAAACAATTTATGAATGTTTTATTATTATAGGCCTAACTTTGTGTTTGTGTTATTTATTTTTTTTTTTGAATGTGAAACAATGTATCCTGCATCTAAACAGGAGGCCTGGTTGAATCATGCGGCACACTCTGGGGGACGAAATGCGTGAGTACGGATTGCGAAAGCGTGGTCACGGTTTATGAATTTGTGGGTACAGATTGCAAAAACTGAGGGCACGGTTTACAAATCTGAGAGCACGGATTAGGAACTCGTGGTTTATTAATCCGTGGGCACGAATTGTTAAACCGAGGGAACAGTTTAAGAATCCGTGAGTAGAGTTTATAAACTGAGGGGACGGATTGCAAAACCGTCGCCTCGGATTGTTTTTTTTTTCCCCATAGGTGACTTCCCGGGCTCCGTACTCAAATGATTGGTTATTGCAGATTCGTGTCTTATTGTTTATACTGTAATTCTCAACGTTTTAACTAATTTCAATAGTGATAATCGTCATAGATCTATTGTTTTATCCCCCTTGTAGAATATGCATTTTTGTCCATTTTGGAGGGACCAGGGCCCGGTTCCCCGATAACGCTAACTCTTAGCGCGCTAAGAAGACTCAAAAAGATATATCTTACCGAAATGGTTTAGGTTCCTAAGTGTGTTCCCCAATGTATCCCTTAGGAAGCTTCTTAACTCCCTCCTCTTACGTTCGACGTTACGAAGGCGCTGTCCCAAGTGAAGGTGCTGAATTAGCTGGCATCCATTGCTCAGGAATCGATTTTGCACTTCACGTGAAGGTGCATTACGGCGTTAAGAAAGTTAACACGTTCTATGCAAATGAAACATTCCTCAAATTATTTCAGTAACATTTATTTTACGTAACATAGTTTAAGAAATCAGTAAAATATAGACTATTAATTCAATTATGAAATTGTGATATGTCAAAATGTTTGAGGTGACCGATCAAAGCAGGATTTATGTTCACAGAAGCGCGAGCCGCGCACGAATCCCAACGCGACGCTTCATGAGATAAGATGTACGTGGCAAAACTAAACAGCTGTTTTATGATAGAAGTTTTAAACGACGACATAAATAATCAGTTTGCAAAGACTGTATCAATCAAAGCTCAGCTTCGGGAAAGGGACATTTACAGGTAAAGATAAAGAGACTGAGAGAAGAAGAACAAGAGAAGGAGATTTGAAGCTGCTTTGATACAATCTGTATTGTAAAAAGTGCTATATAAATAAATGTGACTTGACTTGATTTGACAAGATGGAGATAAGAGAGGAGAGCAAAAGCCTATTGCATACTGTGGCCAGAATGAGAATAACTTTCATGCAATGGATTCCTATTTAACACAGATATACATAACATAGCCTAAGTTCTTTGACAATTACAGTGGAAAAATAATATGCCCACGAACACTAGCACGATCACTTTTGGGACCTCTGTATTTATAAAACCCTGTGTATGGCTTTTGCACTGAATAGAAAATGACATTTTTCAAAAAAAATACAATGAATTAAAAGGCTGTACAGAAGAGTGCACTATTGCTGACTTATATACTGAGGTTTTCATTACATTATTTTAATATAGTCAGTCAGGAACTAAAGTGGGCCGGTCAAAGGCATAAAACTCCAGGGCTGAAAATGAGTCCCACTCCAGCCCTGAAACCTCTTACTCAAAGTGTAAACCTACACACCAAATCTTCAAAACCATAAGCTATTTCTCAGCCTTTGACTCAGTTTTCAATTGCTTAAATGTTTTTGGCAAAACACCTCTACCTAAAACACAAAAATCTAGCAGGAATTTACTTGCTTTCCTTTTCCAAAAACAACCAATCAAAACACTTATTCACCAGGTCACACACACACTCCTCAAACACTAATTGCTTTACTGATCACTAACCAATCACTGCTTTACTGTAGTATAAGCCTATAATAGGTCAAAGGTCAGATTACCAAAAAACAATGTTTACATGGTGTATCAAAAATGCACTATTATTAAATAAGTGTTTGCCATTTGATGCAAATGCTTCATTCTGACATGTGTTCATGGCATTTTGAATGCAGTGTTACATTTTTGAAGGAGATGTGAGGCATTTTGCATTTTGTGTGTGAAGTGTGTAAATGTGTAAGCAGTTGGAAAAAACTGTAATGGTAATTACATAATTGATTGGCAAGCAGCTGCAGTTACTTCTGTTTAATGTGGTATTGATTGCCATTGGTTAATGTTTTCAATAAAAAGCAACCTATCTACAATGAACACAGAGAGAGAGAGTTAGATACTGAATATGGTGGGGAAGCAACGTAAAAAAAGGGCACCAAGCTTCTCGTCAGAGGAACTTGAAGTTTTGCTGGACAAGGTGCACAAGGTGACACTGTTTTCCAACTTTCGAAATAACTTGTGCAACAGCAACAAAAAAGAGCTATGGAGCAACATAGCAAGGAAGATGGCTGCCTCTGGATCAGGCACACCAAGGTCCTGGCAGGATGTAAGGAAAAAATGGCATGATTTTTCAAGCCAGGTGAAGGTGAGATGTTCTGCTGTCCGTAGAGACCGGGTGAGGACAGGTGGGGGGACCAGTTCAGTGCAGCCTTTAACAGCACTTGAGGAGAAGGCACTGGCGATCATGGGGGACACAGTCTTTTTTAATATAGCCACGTCAGGCAAAATGTCAAAAGGGCTTAAGTTTTGCAGAATAAAAAAATTGACATGGACTAAACGACTCCGCGGCCGGCGCCGTCTTTGATTCAACACAAGGACACGTTGGATCGCTGCCATAGTTGATCGCTTACTGGACATCACCATGCTTACCCATTTATAGATCTTAGCCATTTAGAGCAAAATTGTCTACCAGATTACCAGATTTTAATTAGCCTATCAAAAGTGATTGCAAATTTAAACACTTTAATGACATTACGAAATAGCCTAGGCTAATTACCACCATATTAGTTCTTATACCAAATAAAGTCAACTTCATAAATAGGCCTGTATCAATTGCGAACATATTTTATTATTAGTCTTAAAATGTCCATGACATAAAATCATCGTTGAGCCACAACATTGTCAACATACCATAGTTGTTGACTTGTATTGCGCTGATGTCTAAAGACTGCTGCACAGTGGCGGCGACTAGCGTCTTGAGCTCAAACAGCACTAAGAGAGAGCTTACGAATGGTCCAGACCAACCTTACGAAAGTGTGACTTACAGAAGATATACTTAGCGTACGAACGTTTCGGGAACCGTGCCATAAGGTTAAGAGAGAGGTTAAGGAATAGGTAAAGAACTACTTGGAGATAAGAACTTTTTAGGGGAACCGGGCCCGGTATACCTTCTTACGTGCGACGTTACCAGGTGCTGTCCGTGGCGATGGTGCAGAATCTGTTGATATCGATGGCTCGAGAATCAATTATTCTCTCGTGGTGGGGCTACTTCTCTGCGTTATGTGAGAATATATAAATATATAATATGGAATATATCTACATATTTTAAAATGTAATCATGTAGGCCTATCACAATAACGTCATAATAATGGCCCATATCAAGTGTTTACGTGCTACTTTTTTTTTCATTTTTGTTCGGTGGAGTGAATTATTGTTCTTGTAAACTGAAGCCCTGCATTAGAGACTTCACATTAATTTTGGTGCCTTTTTTTCTTCTCCAGGTGCTTGTGCTAAACAATTTCCGAAAAACACGGAAAAGGAAATCGATCCATGTATAGGGGAAACACTCAAACATGTACCTCACCGTGCCAAGGTGGTCGCGACACCTGTAAGTTATTTTATTCAAAGATCTCTCTCTTTCTCTCCCTCTCTCTCTCTCTCTCTCTCTCCCTCCCTCTCTCTCTCTCTCTCTCTCTCTCTCTCTCGAATAACATAACTGCTTTGATTTATCTCTTTAGACACCAAGTTTAAAAGTCGTTGAAGTGATTGGTAATAAAGTTTGATTTTTTTTCAGGCAGTGGAAGAACAACTACTTCAGGCACCTCCTGAGGATGGAGACAGTGGGGACGTTCTGGGAACATTACATTTCCAAATAAAACATGGTCCCCTAAACGTTCCGAGAACGTCCCAAATGTTCCGTAAAGGTCGCAAAATAACATCCTCCGAACCTTTAAAGAACTCCACATCATGACGGTCTCCGAACGTTCCCAGAACGTTACTAGGTGACGTCCTTGACACCAGTGGGGTCGTTCTGAGAACGTCCTGGGAACGTAACATTTTTAGCTGGGTAGCTACACGAACCTGCCAGACATAGCCAGGCGAGCGTGAACGCGCATGACGTCACGCCCAGTCTCAGATTCGAGCCTGAATCCCTCTTATATATTTCACTGTACAGGATTATAGAGGTGATCGCAGTGATCAAAGAAGGGCTCATTCAGCTCATCAGGCGATTGTTTAAGCATGTACGGGTTAGAAAACGGCTATTTTTAACATGAAATGTTGCGCAATGCACCTTTAAATGTTAAACCTAAATGTTAAATCTAAATGTTAAATCTATATGTTAAATCTAAATGTTAAATATAGCCGAAATGTTAAATATAAATTTTAAATATAAATCTAAATGTTAAATCTAAATCTAAATATTAAATCTAAATGTAAGTTAAATCTAGGCTATAAATGATAAATCTAAATGTTAAATCTAAATGTTGAATCTAAATCTAAAAGTTAAATCTAAATCTAAATGTTGAATCTAAATGTTTCGAGTGAAACTAAATATTTAGCTAATATACAAATTGAAAATGCTGGTATCCGGAAAGCTCGAGGAGGTCAGTGTTTATAGTGTCAAATAACGAATAAAAAACGTCTCATCTGGGGAAATGGACTCTTGGACATGGATTATCGCGATAATAACTACCTAAAATAATATTTCGTTTGACATTTTAGCCGATCAGAAAGCAGCTCTGCTGGCCTTTTTGCAAGCGAACGTGACCGATCAGTCAAAGCGAGCCCCCTCGTGGCTGGCGATTATGACTACAGGTCATAAGTCCTGCACCTTTCATAAAAGTGACACTAAAACCTCAAAGTAGCCTACTTGTCACGATTCCTGTCTTGTGTTTTCCTTGTCTTGTGTGGACTTTAGTTATTTCCTGTTCTGTGCCATGTTTTGTAGTCCTTTGTAGTTTTTCTTGTTGATGAGTTCCACCAGGTGTTTCTGATTAGCCACGCCCCCTTGTTACCTTGTTTGTCTGTGTATTTAACCCTTTCATGCATAGTGGTCACTACAGTGGACAGCTATTTAAAAAGCATTTTCTTGAATTTGCAAGGGTTATGATGGGAAAGTTGCACATCAATCTCTTCAGTGGAGCTTGGTACATCATCCTATGCATTGCAACAAAGTTATAAGCCATTGAGTTTTGATTTTTTCCCCCCTCAAAACCAAGATGGCCAATGGCCAGTCAGACATGCCAAGGTGCTCCGGAATATCCACCTCCGGAATATAGTGGACCTCATGCATCAATGGCTATATTTTAGCTGCAATTTATACTATGTAGAAAATGTAGTTGTATTATTAGAATGTAATTTTCATTGACGTCTAAAAAAGTTATGTAATTACATAATTTGTGACTTGTAATGTATTACTTTACTCATTTCATCAATAAGTAATCTAATTACATAATGCATTACTTCTTAGATCAAAATATATCTGTTTACCTATGTTTCTTTACTCGTAACATCAAAAAGTAATCTGATTACACAATGCATGTTACTTGTAATGCATTACTTGTTAGATCAAAATTAATCTGATTATGTAATGCATGTTACTTGTAAGGCATTGTTAGATCAAAAAGTAAACTGATTAAATATTGCATGTTACTTGTGCATTACTTGTTAGATCAAAAAGTAATCTGATTATGTAATGCATGTTACTTGTAATGCGTTTCTTTATTCGTAACAACAAAATGTAATCTGATTATGTAATGCACATTACTTGTAATTAATTGTTAGATCAAAAAGTAATCTGAGTAGGTAATGCATATTACTTGTAATACATTACTTTACTCGAAACATTAAAACAAATCTGATTATAATGCATGTTACTTCTAACACATTACTTTCCTTGTAACATCAACCAAATAATCTGAATGCGTTATGCCTGGCCCAACACTGCTCATTTCAGATGAGATTTAAAAAAATGTATCACTAGGTTTTCTCAGAAGAGGGGCTATGCTAGAAATGTGTCCATCTCTAACATAATCAGAATTATCAGCTAATAAGGGTAAATTGACATACTCTGGCACACTGGAGGGAGCATCTGAGTGTTTCCACAGTTGTACATTGACAGGCTGTAGACATTTCTGATGGAATCACATCATCATGTTCTGATATCCAAGATACACAAAGTGCAACTTGTATGCAGGTCAATTGCCTTTGCAATATTTCGGATTTATATATATTTTTTCATATATTTTATAGTTTTCACATGATTTGATGTAATTGTATTGATTAGTTTGTTAAATACACATAATTTATCTGTTTGATTATTGTATTATGTTTAATACAGTATCTCTTCAGTTTAAACTATAAATGCATGCTGTCCACTCAAGTGGACATCTGAAAATCTCTTTGAAAAATTTGTTAAAAAAAAAAAAAATCAAATCAAATCTTGTTTTTCATGCCCTAAGGGCAATAAAAACACAAAGGAAAAAAATCCTGACTGAGGTTATCATAATTCATGCATGAAAGGGTTAAACCTCTGTGCTTCAGTTGTTGGGTGTTGGTCGTTTTTTAATGTTTGCTTTTTTCTAAGTTCCTGTTCTTGTTTTCTCTGGATTCCCTGTTTGTTTTATTATTATTATTAAAAGTGCTTGCATTTGGATTCCTCCTTGCCTCACCGTTACACTACTCTTCAAATACAGTTTCTGGAAAAGCTTTTATTATTATTAATCCATGTCCAAGAATGCATTTCCCCGGATGAGATGGTTTTTATTTGTTATTTGACACTACAAACATTATAAACATTATAAACATTATTAGACACTGATCTCCTCGAGCTTTTATTTTGGCACTTATTCCGGTTACCAGCATTTTTAATTTGCATATTATATTTAGTTTCACCCGAAACATTTAGATTAAACATTTATATTTATATTTAACATTTATATTTATATTTTTATTTAACATTTATATTTAACATTTAGGCCTAGATTTAACATTTAGATTTTACATTTAGATTTAATATTTAACATTTAGATGTAACATTTAACATTTAGATTTAACTATTTAAAATATCTCTATGTTGACAAATATAGATGTAAATGTTCTAAAAAGTGACCGTCAAAAATTCATACCAGTTTTTTTAAACACAGTTTGAAAGCTAAATGTGACAAAATGTTGCTGTTATTTTCAGCGTGAGCTGCTTTACAAACGGCGCCCCATACCAGAGGGCCTTAAAGAGGGCAAGTAATGATTATGGTGTTTTGATACACTTTATAATACACTGGAGAAATATTTTTATTGACTACTGTAATTTAAAATATTAGCCACACCCTCTTAGGTTTTACAGTAAAGAGTTATAACATACAGCAGTGGATGATGAGTATAAAACAAGGATTAATGCTCACATCACAATTGCAATGGTCACTTGCCTATAAGGAGAAATGAATTTTCATCTTTTAATGACAGTGACACTTCTGTATATTATTAGGCTTTGCCCTTCTGAATGTGGGGTTAATTTAGGCACATGCATCCTCCAAGGTGACCCTCAGCCCCCTGCTCTCTTCAAGGATGGAGACTTCATCATTGGAGGGGCTTTCACCATTCATTACTATGTGAGGACAGAGAAGCACACCTATACTAGACGACCACAACCACTGGAGTGCAGTGGCAGGTTAGAATTTAATTCTAAATTAAATGCAGCAAGAGTTCAGATGCAAAAGCCAAGTTCAGTAATTCAAGTTCAGTAATTTCACTTAAATGACAAATAAAGTGAAATTACTGAACTTAAATATACAAGCTTGATAAAAATGATCATTTTAAAAGAAAATTTCAAATGGCACTAGAGGCTTTTGCATCTGAACTCTTCATATATATATATATATATATATATATATATATATATATATATATATATATATATATTACGTTAATAAGCAAACAGGGTTAGCTCTTTTTTAACAGGAGGCTATGTGTGTGCTTCAACAGCATGGACTTCAGAGAGCTGCGCTTTGCTCGTGCCTTGCAGTTCACTATCCAAGAGATAAACAACAGCTCTAATCTCTTACCGGGCATCACAATAGGGTATCATATATATGACTCTTGTGCTTCTGTGCCAATGGCAATTAAAGTAGCGTTGCAGCATGCCAACGGACAAGATCTGTTATTTAATGACACTGATTCCTGTGCAAAATCAGCAGCAGTTCTTGCACTAGTTGGAGATTCTGCTTCCACGCCGGCAATAAGCATTTCAAGACTTCTTGGTCCTTTTGGAATTCCACAGGTGCTAATACAATTTCCGTGTCTTCTTATTTAAAAAAAAAAAAAGTGTCAAAGTGTAAAAAAAATTATTGTAGTTTTGACCATAACACTAGTGGACTTATCAACATGTTCTAGGCTTTCATGTTCATAATCTTATTATGATAATTATTTATGTTATTCGAGTCGACAAATAGTATGACAAATATGTTATTTGTCTTCACTCTGCACTTCAGGTGAGTCATTACGCCACGTGCGCGTGTCTCAGTGACAAGCGGCAACATCCTACTTTCTTCAGGACCATCCCCAGCGATCACCATCAAGCGGCCGCACTAGCAAGGATGGTCAAACACTTTGGATGGACGTGGATCGGAACTGTGTGCAGTGATTCAGACTACGGGAACAATGGCATGGCGTCATTCTTGAAAGCTGCGGAGAACGAGGGAATCTGTGTGGAGTATTCTGAGGCCTACTACAGGACCCAGCCGCGCAGTAAATTGAAAAGAGTCGCTGATGTGATTCGCAGATCAACGGCTCGTGTAATAGTTGCCTTTGTGGCCGCAGGTGATATGAGATTTCTCTTAGAAGAGCTGAGTCAGCAGCCTCCTCCTCCGATGCAGTGGATTGGCAGCGAGGCGTGGGTTACAGATCCACAAATGCTGCGGTTTAATTTGTGTATCGGTGCTGTGGGTGTTGCAATCCCGCGGTCTGTTATCCCGGGATTTCGTAACTTTTTACTTGACCTGTCTCCAGAGCAGGCGCTGAAATTTCCCCTGTTGACAGAATTCTGGGAAAGCTCATTTAGCTGTAGTCTAAAACGGCAGACAGGTTCTTCAACTGGTATGCCAGCATGTGATGGCACAGAGGACCTGCGTGCATTACAGAATCCGTACACAGACACGTCCCAGTTGCGCGTCACTAACATGGTGTACAAAGCCACATATGCTATAGCTCATGCCCTACATGGCATTGTCTGTAACGAAAAACAATGTGACAAAAACATCAAAGTTGAGCCCCGGCAGGTAAGTTTTCTGGAATATAGGCCTATGCATTTAAAATTCTACTGTAGCCTATTCCTTTACTTTTTTGTTGATCTTCAAGCTACCTATTTCAGTACTGATTATTCAGCAAAGAATTGTAAAAACAATTTTCTTTTTTTAATTTTTTATTTTTTCATCATGCAGGTTTTTGATCAACTCAAGCAAGTGAATTTTGCTAAAAATAATTATTCTGTTTCATTCGATGCCAATGGAGACCCCGTGGCCATCTATGAACTTGTGAATTGGCAGCTTCAGGGAGACGGTTCAGTTGATTTTGTTACAGTGGGTCAATATGATGCATCCCAGCCTAAAGGACAAGAATTCAGTCTAAGCACAACTATTATTTGGTATGATGGCAGTGAAAAGGTATGCAAATGCGTTGTTCTATTCTCTGTGGTTTTAATTAATTCATAATTTATTAATGTTATAAAGTAACCCTGGATTATTTTTTTTACTTACCATATACTAAACCATATAAACACACATTCTTTATTCGGTAACACTTTACAGTAAGGGTACATGAATTATCATGAATTCATGTATAAATTCATGCATGAATTATGCATTCATTCATGCATTAATATCTAATATCAGGAACCAACACAAGTTCAATATTTTTCATGCATGACTTCATGAATGAACAACACCTTGATTAAAACATTAACTAAGATGAGCACATCATCATGAATAATGATTTATTATGCATGATCATGATGTTTTCTTTGTTCTTTGTCTAGGTCAGACCTAGTCACCAATTTAGTTGAGGGGGCACACACATGATAAAGTCATTAATAGATAATGCTTAATTAATGATGACTTCTGTATTGGACGGACTCCAAAATAGACCAATCACAGCTCATAAGACACAAATTCTGTTAATCAAATACAGAAGTCATCATTAACTAAGCATTATCTATCAATGACTTCATCATGTGTGTGGCCCCGTAACTAAAGTGGTGACTAGGTCCTTTGAAACACTGATGAACAATGTGATATTACTGATTGGATAACTGTGAACAAAGAAAATATCATGATCATGTGTAATAAATCGTAATTCATGATGATGTGCTCATCTTAGTTAATGTTTTAATTCAGGTGTTGTTCATCCATGAAGTCATGAATGAAAAACGTTGAACTTGTGTTAGTTCCTCATGATTCATGAGATATTATTGTATAATTCATGCATTAATTTACACATGAATTCATGATAATTCATGGACCCTTACTGTAAAGTGTTACCCTTTATTCATGTCATACACTTCAATTAAATCAATTGAACAAAACAAACCTCTTCATATTTGCTTAGCATTCCACAACACGCCTCATTTACTCACTTTCAGAGCATTTTTGCCCAAAGCCTTTAATTTCTGACTCTGCTACTGTGCCCAATTCTGATTTGTTGCCTATATCCGATTTTTTCAACTGTCTGTTTACACGTTCTTTAAATTGTGACCCATATCCGATTCATGTGTTTACACTTGCCATATAGGCTACTATCTGAAACATATCGCGCATGCTTAAAGCGTTAAATTATCTTGCACAAATGGACGAACACGAAATATGCTTCATGCACTGCGATATGCGAAGTTGCAAAACACCACTTTTGAATAAGAAACATTGTCTATAAAACTCGTTAAAACTCCACGAATCACAGGCGCATCGGTGAGGACACATATACACCCGAACTTGACTGCACTTCACATGATTGACATTATTGATACTGCTTTCATTCGTACTGCAACGGACCAATCTACGGGACATTAAGCCTTAAAGGGATACTCCACTTTTTTTGGAAATAGGCTTATTTTACAACTCCCCCAGAGTTAAACAGTTGAGTTTTTACCATTTTCTAATCCTTTTAGGCGTTTTTTTTTTTTATATATATTTAGAAGAATATCAGTAACCAGACAGTTTCTGGTCTCATTGACTTCCATAGTATATTTTTTTCCTACTATGGAAGTCAATGAGACCAGAAACTGTCTGGTTACTGATATTCTTCTAAATATCAGAAAATCGGCTGAATGGATTTGAAAACGGTAAAACTCAAATGTTTAACTCTGGGGGAGTTGTAAAATGAGCCTATTTCCAAAAAAAGTGGAGTATCCCTTTAAAATAAAGGGGTTATTGGGCTGTTCACTGTTGCTGTAACGTGATGAAAATACGTATGTATTTGTACGTAAAGTGTCGTTCTATCATACGTATATATAATTACATTTTATATGCGCAGAAACGTATAATACTGACTGTGAGAAAGTTAAATTCAGGTTCAGTGAGGGTGATGGAAGAAGACAAGGGGTCGGTAAATACTGGAGCTTGTGTGCTTTATTTTCAAAATACTCTTTCCACAGTGCCTCAGCGCTCTTCACAATAAACTCAAAACAGTCACTGTAGATCAAACTCTTTCCCGCTGTTCACAGCTTTCCCATCACTGACGTGGCACTCTTCCGGCTGTTCACAGCTTCTTCAGACATGATCAGGGATCAACTCAGTTTCCAGGCACACAGACACACAAGCTCCAGGCTCTCTCTCAATGCAGCGTCCACCTGGCCCGCTTAAATGCGCTCTCCTCCGCCAATCACTGAAATCACAGACAGGTGTTCATCATTTGAACTTGACCCGTTTACCTCCCGCTCGGCTCCTCCCCCCCGCTCTCCCGCTGCAGACACCGCTGAACCACGCCCCCCACACCACACTGACGTTTTACAGTACTAAAACGTAAAATATTTACATATTGACAGCACAAAAACGTAATTTATTTACGTATGAACAAATCCACCGACGTACACATTTGTATGTATCACAATTTCTGCATATTAATATCGTAGCATTATGTTTTGACTCCATTGCATTCCACTGTCTTATTAATTAAGTTTTAAGTTTTTAAGTTTAAGTTTGTCTTATTAATTAAGTCTCATTTATTGATATTGAACTCATAAATATTAACATTTTGGTCGTTTCGCCTGCATGGTGTTAAACAATACACTATAAAACCTTAAAAATACATTCTTTAACGTTACTATTTTGTAATAATTTATTTACTTTGAGACACATAAAGCTTTTCTCACAAAATTCACAAAAAAACATCAATTTTATTAGTTTGATGTAATCCAAATCTTTTGAATCCATAGTTGTTTGCAAGAAACAACTCCTAATTCAGCCAGTCGTGATCTTCGTCTCCATTCTCAGCAGCAGGGGCGTAGCCAGGACATTATTTCTGGGGGGGCCAGCTTGTGCCAGTCTTTTATTTGGGGTGGCACTTGATTATCAAAAACTACTACTAAAACTCACACGCGGCTCGTCAGGCCATAAACAATGGATTAAACTCCCTTATGACACTAATAATGTCTAATTGATATGTGCGAGTGCAATGTGTCATCATTATGTGAGGGGTTAGGGACCTTAACATGAGACAGGGATGTTTTAGTGCAAATGACAGAAAGACACAATATGAATTGTCATATTAGGCGATAATTTCTTTAGGTAAACCATTGCATTTTAAGTGCAACATCCAATTTATTTGTGATAATACAACAAGTTACAACGGTTGCACAAATCATGACTAGATCATGTAGTAACACTTGAGTCATTACTAGTTAGTTCCAATGATCTTCACTTTATAATACGGATCCAAATAATTAGTATAATTCCCACAGAAGTATCTAACACTTTCATCTGTGAGCTATTACTTACTAATTCGTTAATAAGAGTTTATTTAGTTACTAGATTGTTAATAAACTTTTTCAGTAGTTCTCTGGGAAGTATTAAAAAATATAGAAGTTATTGATTACTTAATAGTGAACTACCACTTCCGTCTGTGCGCTATTACCTAGTTTGTTAATCAGAGTTTCTTGTTAGTTAATAATAGTTACTAGATTGTTAATATTGTGTTACTCATTGGTTCTTGTGTAGTTATTCATTAACGAAGGAACCGTATTTTAAAGTGTTACCCTGAAATGTTCTGTTCGCTTTGTGTCTGCTGTAGGCTAACAATTACACTCTTAGAAGAAAAGGTTCAATATAGAACCTTAAAAGGTTCTAAAGCGTTACGTATTTGGAACCCTTAAAATGCAATGCATGTGAATTATCACAAAATTCAATATATGGTGGTTAAAAAATTTAATTAATCAATATCAGACGAAGAGTGCCATTTCACTTTTTATCCTCCAAAAATCTGCACGATTAAAATGTGATATTAAGTTACTACAACAGTTTAATAAACAATAATTTAATAACAACTACAAATGTTGCAGAATAATGTAATATATGAATGAATAACAGCCTTTAAAAAACATTTGAGCCAAAAGGGTTCTTTCTTGTCAGTTTTGAACCTTAAAATGTGCTTCGGAGTTGATTAAAGAACCCTATGCTACATTATAGGGGCCGTTTACACCTGGCCACTTCATGCGTTTTCGATCTTAAAAAAAAACCTGGTGTAAATGCCCTCCGAAACGCATTCGAGACGGATTTGAATCCGATCGCTCAAACCACTTCAGAAGGTGGTCTGGGCCGCATTCCAGACGAAACTGGACAAGTGTAAATGCATCTGGTTCTTGAAACGACATATGTAAATGTTAATACTCCCAAAAATGCTAAAAAAAGAAACGCGTGAGAGCATGTTACAGGCTACATGTCATGCTATTTTAGTCAGATATGACGACGCTACTGCGACGCGCATCACCTCAGATGAGCGGCTGAACGCAAGCCAACGCGCCGCAATCTATCGCAAATCAAAGTGAAAGTAAGTCGCAGACGATTAACACTACCATCTTCATTAAAAGTAAAGAAACGAAATGATCTTACCAGTTCTGTTGCCGCTCTCTCTTATCACCGTCTTTGCTGATTTTGAATATAGCCGATTATCAATAAAATCCAGCTCATATCTGTTGGTTTCGGTGACGTGCACTTCATTAAATCCGCATATAACGCGGGAATTGAAGATCGGATTTATATCCATTTTGCAAAAACACATTTATGTGACCAGGTGTAAATGGAATCGTTTTGATAAATCAGATAGCTATCCGATCTGAGAAAACGCATGAAGTGGCCAGGTGTAAACAGCCCAAGCGCTGTCAGAATGCAGGCACGTTATGTCTCGCACTGTTGATGGGGGCGAGACCCAACATGTTGCTAATATGGGGCTTATAGCGTAAGTGACAAATCAATGACTTGATTAAAAAATGCATACATTTCAGCTTCCTTTTAAGACCGTTACTGGAGTTTTTATTTTTATTTTTTATTATTATTAAATTTATTTTCCCGTGAGGTTGGGAGGGGGGGCCGACAGGGGGGCCGAGCCTTGACCAATGGTGGCCGTGGCCCCCCCTGGCCACCATGTAGCTCCGCCCCTGCTCAGCAGCGACCGTACATTTCAAACCCCGCGCTGGTGATGAATTCAAATTCAAAAATTGCGCCCTTGAGAAGCGATATGTCATGTTTTACGGCAGTGATATCAAACGTTCATTGGCTCTTCCCTGCTTCGTCACAGATTGTGACATGAAGGACTGTTGGTGTAGTTCATATGAAATGGAGAAGCGCGAACCCAAGCCGGATTAACATTTTGATTAGTAATTTAATTTCTGCTCTGTACTTCATACAAAACTATTACAATTACTGCCAGAGAAGACTGCGACTGCAACGCTTCATCATGAACGGCTTTTGGTATCGATTTTGACATTTTCGCAATGTGTAACTCGTCTGTTAGTTATGTTTTTCTTCATAATTGTAGTTTGTTACTTAGTTTTATTGTTATGGGTAGGTTTAGGGGTAGGAGTAGGATTGGTGGCTCAAAAATCTTAATGCTATATTGTTAATAAAACTGCCCTTTCCCAACACATCTGTCCATTACGTTTTATCCTTTTTTATATGATGTATAAAATGGGTATGTTTAGGTTTGTGATTAGGGTTACGGGATCTTACATTTATCTATAAAATGGTAAAAAGAGAAATTATACAGATATGTTTATGATTTAAGATATAGGCCTACGTAAATACGTTTCGTAGCTGTAAAAACGTAATAATGTTACGTTTAAATGTTGCAGATACGTCTATATTATACGTTTCAGCATTTATCCAAACGTACTAAAAAGTAAGTTTTCTATCTTTGCAAAAACGTAAAATAACTACGTATTAACAATGAGACCAGGCTGGTTATACAAAAAAAAAGCCTGCAAATAGAAATGAACACAAAAAACTGCCTAGAGCCTGCAGGCTACTTACAACACTGACAGTGGAGTTGCGCTCAGGAGTAGAACGGGATTTGTGGACGGGTGTGGATTTTTTTTTCTTTTTTGAGTGGCTGCGGATTAATTCTTTCTATACACGCACAATATGATGTCACACTCTAGTCTGCGCATATGTTTTAAAAATATAATTGAGCATGTTTATAGTCCTAGCATGTTTTAAATGGCCCACTTAAATAAATTACTAAATGCTTAAAATAAATGTAAATGAACAATTTCGGCACATTTACAATCCTGTGAAAACATCTCCCCTGTCCACATTCCTCTCCTATGACACAACGTTTCGTCAGCCATCCGTCCCTGTTCAGAAGTGCGTCGGGGGTTTCTCTCGTCATTAAACTACGGAGACGTCGCCTAATGCCTCAGAAAATGCCTGTTTACATGACAGTTGCATTGGCACATATCCGATTTATTTCCACATATGAATGAGGCCTGAAACCGATCTGGAAATATCCGAATGCATGCGTTTTGTTCCTGTTTACACTGTCATAGAACACATCTGATCTGTGTCACATGTGAGCAAAAAATTGGAATTGGGTCACATTTCACTGACAGTGTAAACTAGCCCTGTGTGTCCTCTGCAGGTGCCTGTGTCTGTGTGCAGTGAGAGCTGTTCTCCAGGTTCTAGGAAAGCTGTGCAAAAAGGAAGACCTGTCTGCTGTTATGACTGCATTAACTGTGCTGATGGAGAGATCAGCAATGAAACAGGTGCATTGTCAGGATATTCTTATACAATATAGAGTATAATTGTAATATTAGACAATTTGTAAGGGATAATTTTCCACACTGAAAGCACATGACAGTAGACAAATATACAATAGACAAAGGTACAATAGACAAATATATTTATAAATGTACAATTAAAATTTTAAATGCAATTTTTTTCCGTGTTGTTAAATCAATTATTAGTCCAGTCTTAAAGGATTAGTTCACTTTTGAAAAAACTTTTGCTGATAATTTACTCACCCCCATGTCATCCAAGATGTCCATGTCTTTCTTTCCTCAGTCGAAAAGAAATTTAGGTTTTTGATGAAAACATTCCAGGATTTTTCTCCATATAATGGACTTCAATGGGAACCGGATGGTTCAAGGTCCAAAAGACAGTTAATAACTGTTTCAGATGCAGCTTCAAATGTCTTCAAACGATATCAGACGATGAATAAGGGTCTTATCATGCGAAACGATCGGTTATTTCAAAACTTATTCCAAAAATGTAACTTTTCTAAGGACAAATGCTAGCCTTGCTCTATTCTGTGAGGCGCGTTTGCAACGTCACGTATTACGTAATTACGTTCAAAAGGTCACGGGCGACGTAGCCAAAAGTACAGAGTCAGTGTTTACAAGTTGAACGCATAGGTTGAACGTGCAAACTAGCTCCAACACCGTTAACAAAAAAAGGAATTAAAAGGAAAAACAACGATGTCGGACGATTTTGATTCTGTACTTCCGGCTACGTCGCCCGTGAGCTTTTGAACGTAATTACGTATTACATGACGTTACAAACGCGCCTCAGAGAATATAGCAAGGCTAGCATTTGTCCTTAGAAAAGTTACATTTTTGGAATAAGTTTTGAAATAACCGATCGTTTCGCATGATAAGACCCTTATTCATCGTCTGGTGTCGTTTAAAGACATTTGAAGCTGCATCTGAAACTGTTATTAACACTATCTTTTGGACCTTGAACCATCCGGTTCCCATTGAAGTCCATTATATGGAGAAAAATCCTGGAATGTTTTCATCAAAAACCTAAATTTCTTTTCGACTAAGGAAAGAAAGTCATGGACATCTTGGATGACATGGGGGTGAGTAAATTATCAGCAAAAGTTTTTTCAAAAGTGAACTAATCCTTTAATAATCTCAATAATCATTTAATATTATTATAAATGTTGAAAACAGTTCAATTTTATTTCAGGATTATTTGAAAAAAAAAAAAAGAAAACGCTCTAAATTGCATTGGAATAGCAATAGCAGTGTTCCTCACGGGTTGTTTGTTAAATCAAATTATTAATGTTTGTTAAATCAAATTAAATGTTTGTTAAATGGTCCTTGGGCCTTCTAGGGGGATTCTGGGCATGCCCCCCTTTAAAAAATGTTTGTGCATTTTAATGTTTAATTCATCAATCTGGTGCACTTTGACAATTCAAAATTAAAAGCTCCACCCATATTCAGTGTGCAAATTAAACAAAGTAAAATTAAAATCTCTTTTAGTTGTGTCTGTTTACATTACACTACTACATAATAGTTATAATATTAATCCCATGGCAGTAATAGCCATATATTGTAAAACAAATTCACTGAAAAATAAAGGACGATCATTAAAGCGGGAATGTTTGCACGTAGGTTTTATTACTCATTCAGGAGAGTTTTGCAAGAAAATACTTACATTAACCTAATTATTTATTTCGAAAAATAAATAAATACAATCCTGATTTTTCATGAAAAATTATGTTAGAATTGTATAAATACAAAATACCTAAAATACCTTGGGATGAGCTGGTTTTTATCAATGGTATATACACTATTGCAATTAATTTGTTTTTATTAACAAATTAATTAATATATTACCAAAATGTGATTACAGAATACATTTAAATTATCCATCAAATTGTCATTTTCTCCTTACTGTTTTGCGAGTTAACGAAAAATGCCTGACCAGTAGGCTAAATTACTTGAACAAATAAAACATTTTGGCATTAGGCATTGGGATTGACAATGCCTACAAATGTTTTTAAAAAGTTTTACCTTTTAAAAAGAATTTAGTGTGAATGGGAACATGACTTAAAAATATGTTTCTTAAGTCAATACTTTTCAATGGCTTGTCAACTTTTCATTCCTCCACTGCGTGATTCTAGTTAGCGTTGGATTCTAGTTGTCAAAAATTTAATTTGTATTTAATACAACTCGTCAAAACTCATATCGGCATATCAGCCATTTTAACAGCATACACACACCCAAACTTGACCGCACATTAGGGGTGTGCAAAGCAACGGTATCTGTATTTGTATTTGTTGAGGGGAAAATATATTTGTACTTGTGGCTATTCGAGTAAAATTAAAAAATAGGCGTAAAATGTTTTTTTGTGTTAGCCTACACATCTAATTTATGACAGTGTAAGTATTCTTTAATTATATCCATTATAATAACTATGGATATGCAATATTGATTGATGTTTTTCTATAAATCCAGCAATGAATATGTAAGGAACGTCACAGAAAAGAAAATAGCATTACAGACCCCATCCATGGTTAAATCCGTTTATTACATGGCTACCTACCAAATAAATCAGTAATTTAAAATGTTGCTTTAAAAAGGAGTTTATTGATTTTAAAACAATTGCATTGCTTCCGCTAAAAAAAAATCAGTTACGTCTCTACTTTTAGAATCCATGGCAACGCTTGGTTTTCCATGGCACCTGTGTTATACTTTGCGCGGTCTCCAGACGTCAGTGCAGTGTATTGGAATAATCTCCCGATCAAAGTAAGCTTCCCGAAAGTTATAAACTGCCTCCAGAACCCAGTTAAGCTACAAAAATCTATTCAACAAAAACAGTGATGCAGTTCAGTGTTTTTTCGCACAGCCGAGCCTTCTGTGTGGAGCAGCCTATCAGTCACCTCTTCCTGAACGTCACTCACACACTGCGGTCTCGTGAGGAAATGCAACTTTTAATAAATAAGTAGGCTATTCGTAAAAAAAAAAAAACACAAATTTTTTTAGAGTGGAAGAATGTTTTTTTGTTTTGTTTTGTTTTGTTTGTGAAGATTTTTTTTCTACCCGCACCCTAGACACGCACAGACAATATGATCTCACAATCTGCGCATATGTTTTACAACATAATTTAAGAGATATAGTCCTAACACTTTTTAAATAGCCTACTTTAAGTGTTTATATATCCATCTATAAATTGCAGGAACGTCTGTCTGTGTTTGTGTGTGTGTCTGTCTGTTAATCGCATATCTCTCGAACTGTTAGTCCGATGGATCTCAAACTTCACAAGTGTCTTGCTATGGGCACTGAGTAAGTGCAGTGCCGAGTTTGAAGTTCTTTGGATTAGAAATGCAAAAGATATCGCTAAGTATATCGCTAAAAGAAGCACACATTGGCTTTTGCCACTCTAGCCGCTGGCTACTCCCCCTCTCACGCTGCACACTGACTGAGCACAGTGCAGGACCAGAGACAGAGGGACGAAGAAAGCAGATTTGATCCCTGAATCATCGCGCTTATTCATTTGAGCACTCAAACACACCAAACCAACAATTGCCAAAAACACACGGGCATTATATTGCACGGGCATTTTTCACTATCTATCTATAAATTGCAGGAACGTCTGTCTGTGTGTGTGTGTGTGTTAGTCTGATGGATTTCAGACTTGACGGGTGTCTTGCTACGGGTGCAGTGCCAAGTTTGACGTTGTTTGGATTAGCTACGCACAAATAAAAATGTCACTGAACTTTTGCTGTGTAATTGTAACAATGAACACTCAAACACACCAAACCAACAATTACTTAAAACACACAAAAACTGATTTTGCATGGGCACTTTGCACTAGTTACAAATAAATTATCAAATGCTTAAAATGAATTAAAAGTAAATGAACAAAAATGAGCGTTATATTTAAACTCATGAACGCCCCCCATTAACACCTGAACGCCCCCCTTTCAAAAATCTTGCTTCCAACGTTGTTCTCTGAACGTACTGCCCCCATTGAGAAGCACTAATTTATACGAAATATAAAGCTATTAGTAGTAGTTCTAATGATACACCATGTGTCAAAATGATTTATTGCTTTTTGATTGACAGGGGGCGGGGCTGACCTTTGCCCTTCCGGATTCCATCTTTGAAGTAGTCAAACCTTTGACCTTTCGCATTCCATCTCTGGAATATCGATTAACCTTTGACCTATCGATCAATCAAATGGACAGGTGGTTGTTGACCCGTTGACCTTTTGCATTCCATCTCTGGAATATCGATTAACCTATGACCATTTCTAATCGAGAACATGTGTGGGATCATTCTGGTTTTGACCTGATGACCTTTTCTAATCCAAAAAACATGTGTGGCTACATTCTGGTATTTGACCCGATGACTTTTCTAATACAAAAAACATGTGTTGGTACATGGTGGTTATCCAGGAAGCGATCAATCAAAAATGGACAGGTTGGCCCTTAGTGACCCCAGGAAGCGATCAATCAAAAATGGACAGGTTGGCCCTTAGTGACCCCAGGAACCGATCAATCAATTGAACATTCTGGTATTTGACCCGTTGACCTTTCTAATCCAAAAAACATGTGTTGGTACATGGTGGTTATCCAGGAAGCGATCGATCAAAAATGGACAGGTTGGCCCTTAGTGACCCCAGGAAGCGATCAATCAAAATGGACAGTTTGACCCCTGTGACACTCTCTCACGGCTACATAAATGATAAAACCAGACATCTGTCAAAGAGCTGTGAGAGAGTGTCACAGGGGTCAAACTGTCCATTTTGATTGATTGCAATATTACTGGGTTTTTTTGATCAAATAAATAAAGCCCTGGTGAGCAGAAGAGACTTGTTTAGAACATTGAAAAATCTTACCGTTCTAATAAGTTTGGCCACCACTGTACATATATGGACATGTATATATATATATATATATATATATATATATACACACCTAAACAGTCAAATACACACAAAATAACTTCAAAATGACAGTCTTGGCCAGTTATGTGAATGTAACATAGTGAACGTAAATAGTTGAGAAAGAAAACCACTAGCCACAGTGGCTGGTGAGCAAAAAGGTTAATGTCAAGCCCTGTGTATATATTTTTAAACGTAGAAAGTACTTTTTTCAAATTATTTCATCTTCACATTTTTGAGGAACTGAGTTACATTTTTTTTTAATCTTGCCTTTCATAAAAAAAGTTAAATCATCTGATATTTTAAAGGACTTATTGACCTTGATACAGCTATGAGAGGCACAGCTATCAATTTTTTTATGATGGAATTTCCTAATGAAGTTTTTTTCTGCATGTTTCTGCATGTTTGCTACTTTACATTAACTACTTAAGTTTAGTAGACACGCCACCCCCCCCCCCTTTTTTTAAATACCACTAAGCAGTGAAGCACTGTTGTTAAAAATATTTTAATAACAATATAACAATATTTTAATAAACTACTTAATGTATTTCTTTTAATTATGCTTTTTGAAATTAATATAATTGTATGCATAAATATATGTCTAAAAATTGTTTGTTATAAATGGCTGTTAAACACTGATTTCTTCATCTTCCAGATTCTTTAGAATGTCATAAATGCCTTCCCGAGAACTGGCCCAATATTGAGAAGGACAAGTGTCTTCCTAAACCAGTGGAGTTTCTCTCCTGGAATGAGATCCTTGGGGTTGTCCTAGCTGTTTTTTCTGTTGTTGGCTCTTTAGTGGCTTTGAGCATTACTCTTGTCTTCTACAAAAACAGGGCCTCTCCAATAGTAAAAGCCAACAACTCAGAGCTGAGCTTCCTGCTGCTCTTCTCATTGACACTGTGTTTCCTCTGTTCACTTACTTTCATTGGTCGGCCCACTGAGTGGTCCTGTATGTTGCGTCACACAGCATTCGGGATCATATTTGTCCTCTGTATCTCCTGTGTTCTCGGAAAAACAATAGTGGTGTTAATGGCTTTCAGGGCTACACTTCCAGGAAGTAATGTTATGAAATGGTTTGGGCCTGCACAACAGAGACTCAGTGTTTTTGGTTTCACTCTTGTACAGGTACTGATATGTGTGGTTTGGTTAACAATATCTCCTCCATATCCTTACAATAATATGCAACACTACAAAGAAAAAATAATTCTAGAATGCAGTTTAGGATCAGCTGTTGGTTTCTGGGCTGTACTGGGTTATATTGGCCTTCTAGCTTTCCTTTGCTTTATTTTAGCTTTTCTGGCCCGAAAGCTCCCTGATAACTTCAATGAGGCTAAATTCATCACATTCAGTATGATCATATTCTGTGCTGTTTGGATCACCTTTATTCCAGCTTATGTCAGTTCTCCAGGGAAATTTACTGTAGCTGTGGAGATATTTGCCATTTTAGCTTCAAGCTTTGGTTTGATTCTCTGTATTTTTGCGCCTAAGTGTTTCATTATTGTCTTTAGGCCAGAGCAGAATACAAAAAAATATTTAATGGGTAAAGTGCCATCAAAATCACTTTGAGATACTATTTTTACATGTTTGTGCTACATGTGCAAATATGTTATGTATATTGTACCATGGTTGCAAAAAAACAAAAACCAAAAAAATCATTAAATATATTAATTTTAAAATCACAATAAATATGCTTTGGTATAGTTTTATACTTAGACTTGTTGGTCAAATAGATGGTGTGCAGTACATTTACAACTTGTGTAGTTCATTAATACTGCTATATTTTAGCATGTTTCTGTAGTTAAGAAGTAAAAATAATTAAAAAATAATTCTCTGTCATTTAACATTGTTTAATATTTCACGCCTACCCATTCTTACTCCTAAGAGCTCTGTGCATCACTATACAGCAGGGTTTTTTTTATCAACCGGTATGTCTCAGGCAAAAGTCGGTCACAAGACCGCTTTGAGTGTTTTCCATAAACCATGTGTTGTCAAAGAAACAACAACAACAAAACGTATAAATGTTTTACTTCACGTCAGACTTGGGCCGGCCAAAACTCTGTCATGGCGAACCCTTTCTAGAACTCCCAGAAGCTGAGTGAACAGGTCTACTTCCATCATACCTCTTCCAAATCAAGAACACTTACGGGTTGAGTCCAAGGGGGTAATCCATCGCCCGGAAGTTGAAGCCTCACGGGAGCTGCCATCTTGTAGCAGAACTTCACTTGTGTTAGCATTTCCATTGACTCCCATTCATCACTTTGACAGCGAATAACTTTACATCTGAGGCGTTTGAAGACCCCATTTGTCCATTATTTATTTCTAAAGAAACACGACAATGTATAAAATGCCCCATTACCTTGTAGCTTATGTTATGGCCCCGTAGGAGCAGTTTTTTGTAAAACTAACGATTGTGTCATAACAAGTGACTCTCTGTCGCGCAGTAGAGGGATTACCGTATGGCGAGGAGGAGAAGCTCGCGGGCAATCGGGGAAACGAGGAGACAAAATGACGAAATAATTAATCAGAATACCTAGCAAAAGTTTCTCCTCCTCCTAGCTCATGGAAAGCTCCTACTCACACTCTCCGCCTCTGCAAGTTTCGGAAAGGGAATGATTCAGATTTCTCATGCCACAGCCACTAGAAGACAGACAGTTTGCTCACGTCACATCTACGTCGCAAAGCTCTGTTTGAGTCGGTTTGAGTCTGCGCGTCAGGAACGGAAGTGCTAAAAAATTGCCAAAAACGGGCTTCACTTGTCTCAATGGAGTTCCAATAAGATGGCTCTGTCCACTTCTTATACTGTCTATGGTTGAGTCTCCATTCCCCGGGCCTCAGCCCCCACCTAGACAGGATGTAAGCAAACATTAACTTACACTCAGATTCACTCGATAGATTCAAATCGCTGGTTAGTGTACTACGTGCTGCTCTCAGGGCAGGAGTACAAATCACAGTTATTTTAGTGCATTACCAGCTTCTCCCAGGGCAGGAGTACAAATCGCTGTTATTTTAGTGTACTACACGCTGCTCTCAGAGCAGAAGTTCAAATCGCTGTTATTTTAGTGTACTTCCCGCTGCTCTCAGGGCAGGAATACTCAATAGATTTAAATTGCTGTTTAGTCTACTACACCCAGATAGCACACGTCTGGCCGACATCGGCCAAACATCGAGCGTCGGCCTCCCTTCCTATAACGTCGCAGAGGCATCGGCCAGGCATAGGTAGATCTCCTGTCAGTCAGTGCTCTATTTCCCAGCTCCGTTACAGTGGCTTTGGGTCGGCCCACCATATAGCAGGCCGACGTTTGCGCGGGTCCGCTCTTTGCATTCAAACAACAAAAATGTATTTTAGAATTAAACATTTTGATAAAGGATTTGATATAAAAATGAGAAATGGCTGGTCTTTTTAGACGTAGTAGAGCTGTAGGCTGCACAATTTAAAACTCTCAGTCTCTCAGACATGCTCAGCACTATTTATCGTTGCACGCACTGAATTACATTTTCATTCATTTAGCAGACGCTTTTATCCAAAGCAACTTACAAATGAGAACAATAGAAGCAGTTAAACTAACAGTAGGACAACAAGTAGGCTACTATAACCCCTCTCAGTTTAATTTTAGTGCAGTTTTAGCGCAGAGAAAGCGTTAGTCCTAGTGAATCCAGTGCTGCCAAAAGAATGTTTTGAAGTGACAGCGCGAATTAAAGGGTAACTAAACCCCTGGTCAGAGACTGACTCCACCCACTAGCAATATTTGAAAAATGCTGAAAAAATGGGCAGACCCCAGCGGGGCCAGGGGGCGTGCACCTGAGACCCTCCGTGAGTGACAGCTGCTGTCAGACTCTAAAATAGAGAGAGACTGGAGTGACGCAAGTAGCTGCCTTTGCAATAGAGCGGCCATTTTAAGTCGAGGACTTTTCTCCCTCACCTTCACCGTCACCTGAAGTGGATGAGGGTGAATTGTATGTAGACACAGGACCAAATCCATTCGAGCCGCTGGCTCAAACTGCGGTCTTAACTCCCGCATCGCGACCGCATCTGATGAGTTTTGTCGTCGAGTTGATCTCAATAGCGCACGCTCTGTGGGCATGTATTCATATTGATATTCTGCCGCTATGTGAAAAAATCCAGCAAAATGCGCCGGCTCGTTTGTCGACCCCAGAGGATTAATTTCATCCTAACCATAAATTGTAATTAAAATATCCATGATCACTCACATCAAGAGACGCCGCTGCGGTGGAGGAGTCCATGCAGGACGAGCAGTGTCTGGCACTGCGTGTGGAGCTGTGTGGAGAAGCCCATGTCCACCTCTATTCCGTTACTATCCTGATCACTGTACTAAACACTGATAAATCTATGCTAACTTGAAGCTATCCTAACTGTACTATGCTACTAGCTACACAAAATAATCTAAATTATCTATATAATGCTATGCTAAATAGATGCAACAATACTCTATCCTGATCGTTTTCAAAAATAATCTAAATAACTATATAAATGCTATGCTAACTAGATGCTAATATATGCTATCCTGATCGTTTTCAATACTCATAAATCCAACTCCTGACTCGCTACAGTAGTTTTGACGGAACCAGATGCTTTTATACCAGGGGCTGCCAAGGGCGTGACAGAGTGGCGTCTGAGAGTTCCCTATGTCAGAAAGTACCCCTACTGCAGGAGCTTTCCGTTTAACCTGAAGAGGGCAGCACTCAGACGTTTTTACACCATATATTTGAAAATCAAAACACTTTATACTCAATTGTCAAAAAATGTACTCGAATCAATGAACAGCATTTATGAAGCTCCATTCTTACAGATCATTAACTAAAAAAAGTTGTTTTGGTGTTTAGTTACCCTTTAAAGTGATAGCGCATGGTTCCTGGTCAAAATGAACACATATTGACATGAAAATGTAGTTATCTCAAAATAACTGAATTGAATTAAATCATACTAGGCCTACTTTTTTTCACAGACATATTTTTACTTAAGCCCGCAGGGAAAAGCATTAACACTTCCCAGAAGTAGGCTAGGCTTTAGCAAAAATAACTAATGTGGTCAAAAAAGTTTTTGTATGTATTTTATATTATTAATTGTGACTGCAGTTTGTTATGTGTGGGCATATGCCATTGCACATATGAAAGAGTCATAGATCTCCAAACTTAGTTTTAAATTAAAATTAATATTTGAGTATTTATGAGATTTTTATTTTAGTACTGTTCTAATTATAGATATTTATATTTGTAAATGCTGCATGATTTGACGTGCTTTAATCAATGGCCGTGCTCGTGAACTTTTGAGTCGCTTTCAAACACTGTTTTCACTGTTGCTTTCATGTAAGGTTATGCCGTGTTCCAGGCAAACTGTAACTCGTGTTTTTCCACCCGTGACTTCCCACCCGTGAACTCGTACAAGATCGATGTACTCCCAGTTACGAGTTCTGATGTCGCATAGCCCGCAAAACCATACAAAACAACAATGGCAGCCCCTACGGATGCAGTGTATCTGCAGGCTGTACATGGTGAGAATACACTTTAGGACAATATAACGTTGCAGTCAAATTAATAATATAATAATAATAATAATAATAATGATAATAATTCACACACGATTACAATGTTATGTGTCTGAAAAAATAAGTATGTATATTGCACTCAGGTAGTTTGGCGTGACTGGCCTGGAACGCTACAAAGTCGTGAGTCATGGTTTGAAGTTGTGATGTACGTGCTTAAAAACCTGCCTGGAACGCAGCATTAGTCTCTAAAATGCCACAAATAATACACACAACTGTTCTTGACACCCCTCTTACTTGTAATTCACACGCTTTTGGTGAATATTTTCTTTAAAGACATTTAGTGTCTTCGGAAGAAGTCCGTTAGCATCTCAACCATTTTCAGAATAGCAGCTAGGTAAGTTAGGTATCTAACGTTAACTCGGTTGAGCTTTTGTTTTTGTTTTGTTTTTTAATTTTGGGCTTATTTGCAACTCTTATGTGCAAATGAGAGTTTTCATAAAGGTTTTACTTGGAAATGAACTAATTTATTTGACGTTAACATAAACGTACTGTTGATCGGTGACGTCACTTACATGGAGCTTGAACATTGGCTGAAACTAGCTGCTCAATGGTAAGCAAATATTGATAAAAAAAATGTTCTGTGATTTCAGCAGCAACAAAATAATCCGGGGAAGCTCCAATTTTCTTATTTCTTTAATTTCTCAAATTTACAGTTTTAATTTGTATGATTTATTTTAAGAAGGTGTTGACATCCAAAAGTAAATGAAACTGTATGAGCAATAAATGAATAAGCAAACCTATAAACAAATTATTTTATCTTAATTAAGAAATTATTTTCTGTATATTTTTTATATTCTTTCTCTTTTCTACATTTGCCCTCTGCTGTAGCTTTTTTTCCCCTTTTAATAAACCTTGCATTGTATAATAATATTGTTGGCTCTGTGAAAAATGGTTTGTTGTGTTCGTAGATCCTTCCACACTGATGCCCTGCACCATTGCAGACGAGTTTATTGTCCTGATCATCATCTCTAAGACGCTATGAACCATATGACTAGTAAGTAAAACTTCAAACATACACTAATATCAACACACACTAATTGTCTAAGTACAAATTTGAATGTTTTAAAAATAATTCTTATGTTCACAAAGAGAGCATTAAAAACAATAATATTGTGAAATAGTATTATTATTATTATTTTAATAGGTTAACTGTTTTCTGTGTGAAAATATTGTAAAATGTAATTAATTCCTGTTATCAAAGCTGAATTTTCTGCATCACAGCTTCACATTATCCTTCAGAAATCATTATAATATGATTTGATGCTCAAGAGCATTTATGATTATTGTCAGTGTTTAAAACAGTTGTGCTGCTTCATATTTTTGTTTTTCTGGATTATTTGATGAATAGAAAGTAAAAAAAAAAAACAACAGCAAAATTCGACTGCTTTACGGCATACATCACTTCCCCCACCACTTCCTCAAAATGTCTGTGGCCATTGCAGACATCCTAAGTCTCCCAGGAGTTTTCCGCGTATTGATAGCATCTCCTCGATGCCCGCAAATTACTTCAAATCTCCCGGAATCTAGAGCGAGCATGCAAGACAGAATATACTGCGCACATAGCGTGCGCACGTCAGAGAGGGAGAGAGTGAGAGACCTTGCGAGTGTGCCTCATGAAAGCTTGTCAACCTCTCCGTCAACAATCCAGTCACCAAGATATACCTCCCTGAAATGACTATTGCAGGTTGGTATGTCTGCCACTGTTGCAGCGAGCGTGCAACAGTAGGCTGAAGCAGGCTAAATTATTTATGACAGCGGTAATGAACAATACCGCTTCCAACCCGTAGGGTGACCGCAGAGGAAAAGTTCCATGGTGTTGCTTTAATCTTGTTTACCCCAAACTTTTGAACAGTAGTGTTAACTACCGTTTATATGTTTAGGTTCTATTTAACAATTAATCCTGGAGGGAAAAATAAATGGTTTAAATTGTTACTATGGTTTACACACACACAAAAAAAACATTAATCAGCACAACTGTTTAACCCCTAGTTGCTCCAGAGGCATGTGACCTCTGACATATATAGCAATTGTAAGTTGCTTTGGATAAAAGGCGTCAGCTAAATGAATAAATGTATTCATTCAATAGAATTTGAGGGAATAATATGGTGGCTTCACGTCATGAGCAATCAAGGCTGCATTTCCCGATAATGTTGTCTCGGCACGCTATGAAGACTCTTAAGGTATAACTTAACTAAAGGTGTAACATTTCTAGGCGTGTTCCCCGAACTATACCTTAGGAAGTTGCTTAAGATATACCTTACATGCGACGTTACCAGGTGTGGTCGTGTGTCCGGGGCGATAGTGCTGAATTTGTTGATAACGATGGACAATCAATTCATATCACTCGAGAATCACTCGTGCAGGGTCTGCTTTATTTGCATTATGTGAGAAAGTGGTATTCTGTATAAAATAAACACTTCAGAAATAGTTGAAATTGCATTAATGAAGTATTATAAAAAAAATAGACCAAATTATAGCCTTACCCAGGGGTTCCCAAACTTTTCTATGACAAGGCCCCCCAAATACCACTAGGTTCTGGCCAAGCCTCCCCTTTTGCGGGATGTGTTATTGAACCCATCGACAATGCTACGGCAAATAAATAAATAAATCATCTAGGTGAACATCAGATTATGTAATGGTGTTTGATACCAGACAATCAGAAAGATTATAGAGATGCACTGATTACAATTTTCTAGGTTGATTCCGATTTTTCATTGAGTTTGACCTGCCGATGCAAATTTTAGCCGATTCCGATTTCATTTTTTCTAACCACTTTATATATTATACACAAATATTATTATTTTTATAAAATACCATATACTTTTACCCAAACTGAATAATAAAAACAAGTTTAAATGGTTAGATTTCCTTTGGGTAAGTATTCATTTTCTTTTCTGACATAGCCTACTCCAGTTCTTGTTAAAACACAGGCACTTTTTGTGTAAAATCATATTTATTTTTCCCATCCAAAGTGTGCTTTCACTTAAATGACCCTAAGCACCGCTGCAAAAAGAATAGACTTCGATTAAAAATAGGAGCCGAAACCCCTGCTTCGCGATCTCTAAAAGATTACCATTAAAAGTATAATGTTTGTATATTGTATATGTATAACGTATAATTTTTACAGCTTTTTCTTTTTCCAACTTGCTGCGGCCCCCACTTTGAGGCTAGCCTATATTTTAAAATGGTATTATATTTTACTGCCGCAATAACAACCTATTTCAAATGTTTACATGCTTTCTTTCTCCTTTTTTGTTCGCTGAGGTGGAGCTGTGATGAAATCTTGTTCTTTTAAATACTTTTCAGCATTTCAGTAATAAAATTGTAGGCCTACATCGTACGTACGGTGCTCAGCAGTAATCAAAAAGGATTAAAACAGTGAAGTTTGAAGTGATCTCTTATTGTAAACTTAGAGATTAAATTACTTACACACACACAACCTTGGTGTTTGTCAAAAAAACAGTAAGTGATTTGGCCACAGATTTTTACACGGGTTGGGTGAAAAAAACACTGACATTATGGATTCACATACTTTCTCCATGTAAATGTTACCATTAGTCAAATAGACTATTAAGACTTTAATGGTTTGCCAGCCGATGTACCTTTGGATAATGAAAAATCTAACAACAATTCAGTGCAATGACAATTTTATTCTTAGCATGAAAACACTTGAATTAGTCTAATTAAACACTGTCTGGGTGTATTAAAACTTAAGAATTGTATTCGTAGACCTGCAACAGTGATAAGGTAAAGCTAAGAGTGGTCCAGACCAACCTTCCGTACGTATGACTTACAGAAGGTATATTTAACTATGTTTCCGGAAACACGTATTAACAAAAACGTACAGCTTAAAGATGAACTGAACTGAAATTTGAGAAAAGGTGATATAACATATGTATTTTATTTATTCTCATTGGTACAATTTTTTTTTCCAACAATATATTTATTTGTCTTTTTTGTTTTTTATAACATACAAACAACAGAACCCCTCTCAGACACAAAATACAAAGTTACCATATATAAAATGTTATATCTGTGATATCCTTTGACACAAGTTAACAGAGACCAACTATCACCCAGTGAGCAGGTCGCGGACTGTAAAAATTATTCATGAGCACTCATTGGTACAATTTTTAAAATGACAGAATTTGTTAAAAGGGATAAAATGGTACATTGAAAGTGTTGTTTTTGTTACACGGGCGCCACCATGTTGGATTTCAACATTTGGCTAAGTCACTGGCATGGTAAGCTACTCCGTTGCCGCACCAGCAGAGCACCTACCCGCACCAGCAGAGCAGCCTTAGCTTGTGAATAGTCTGAGGCTAGCTGACATTGCTGAGGAAACAGAATTTTTAGCGACACACTATTTAGAGATATGTACTTTCATCAATGAGTACATGAAATGTCTGACAATGTCTGAATCAAATGTTTTATTTACACAAGTTACAAGTTCAACGCATTATGTTAACGTTACTCAAATCCTTGATATTCGGCTGAGGGGAAAAGTTCCCTGATGTATAACGTTAGTTCACTGTAAAGGATGGGATTCTCCTTCCTAAATGCACCCTCGCCCATAGAGTGAACTGCCAGTACGCTGTTAATCTAAACAGTCTGAGAAAAGTGTAACAAGTTAGCCCAGCCTAGTCACCTATTCGTAAAATAGGGGAGCGCGGGGCACAACCTAACGCGGGGTTAAATGTAACACGGACCGTTTACATAGTTCGTCAGGATCAAACAGGTTGTCTTTCCGCTATTTTTCTCTTGCTGGCAGAAGATGGCCTCCCGCGAATTTGCGGAAAGTTTTGATTATATTTCGTGAAAATACTGGACAAAGAGTGTTTTGACACCATGAAAGTAATTTTTTTTCATCATAGGTTTTTTTTTCGGTTTCTGAGTTGGGTGTATACGTTTCCAAATCTAACTTTATATTGCCTTAATCACTGTCTTGTTGGCTCAAACATAGCACCGTTTTGAAACATGTCAGCAATTCCTAGCGACTGTTAGCTAGGCTTAAAGGGCACCTATTATGGAAAATTCACTTTTACATGGTGTTTGAACATAAATGTGTGTTGGCAGTGTGTGAGCAAAACCACCCTAGAATGATACAAATCCACCCAGTGTTTTTTTTTCAATCTCAATAAATCATATCCACTGTCTCAGAACAAGCTGTTCTGAGATCCAGCTCTTTGTGACGTAGAAAGTGAGAAAGGGGTTTGATTGACAGTGTGGTTGTGGCATAGACCCCGCCCTCGGTGATTTGTACACACCATCCTCCATTGTTTCAACGAATGTCTCTTGGAATCATAAGTGTTCTGTCGTGGACTCGTGGGTTAATCCTGTTGTTGTGGCTTAAAAATTAATCCTCAAGTGTGGATTGTCGTCTACTGTTTGCGATCCAACGTCACCTCTAGTAAGTGTATTTTATGATTTTTGAGCAAATAGTCATTTCAGTCTGTCAGTCAATTCAACAACAAATTATGCGTCTAAAGTTGTTGTCGTCAGAGGATGTCTGTGTATATAATTTAAACATTGTTTGTATAGTGTGTAACCACACGTTTATAAATATATATTTAAAGATATTGTATTAAAAACTGCATGTTTGTTGTTGTTCTTTAAGTAAGCCATCTTCTCACATTTGCCACAGAAGCACCTGTATGACAAGTAAACATGACGCCACAGGTCCCTCGCATAAATGTAATTTCGCTTGTACAAAGCAAACTTTATCACAGAATGTGTATGTAGTTTTAAAAAAATGCGCCAGCATTAGTGTTTGTGTGTGTCTGTGTGTGTGTGTGTGTGTGTGTGTGTTGCACATCCATACTTGCAAAAAGACGCGATAACAACTCTATAATTACATAAATGTATCAAATAACCATACCGAGACATACTGGTCCATTCTCATGTGTTTATTCTGCCTGAGTCTCTTCGTACTATTTTTATATTCCGATTCAAACGTACGCTGAATGACATTCAAAACAGCGCGTCTCCCACTCTCCCCTTCTGCTTACCGACTGCCATAGGTATCAAGTTACGCCCTCATAGAAAGGCAGGGCGGGCATATGCAGCTCGTTTGCATTAAGGTGGCATACACCCATAACAGCTCATTTTTAATCAGGTCCCAAAATGACATTTTCAAATGGTTTTAATAAATTAACTGTGGGGTATTTTGAGCTGAAACTTCACAAATACATTCTGGGGACACCCGAGACCAATATTACATCTTGTAAAAAGGGGCATAATAGGTGCCCTTTAAAATATGTAATACACAGCGGGGTTTGTGGTAACAGCGTGTCTCAACTAAGCCGCCAAGTGTACAATGATAATCAAATGAAAACGGAGCCACACAACTTTTCAGGTTTGAGTATACATTTAACTTTGTTAGACTTTCACAAACAATGTTGTGTCACAGTCTGCGTCTGCACCATCCTGTCTGCGTCTCCTTCACTACACTTCCCATGATCCTCTCGTCTGCACACCTGAACTCACTCCCTCATCAGCCTCCCGTTCAGCGTCCTGTTTCATCTGTCTCACCTGTTTGCACCTCGTTATGTTAATTCTTGCCTGTATTTAGTCCAGTTCAGTTCAGTTAGTCTTGGTCGGTCAATGTTGCATGTTACCCGGTGTCTCCCTGTCTTCCTGCCTGTACCTTAAATTAAAATATTATCCTCGTGTGAATCTGGACTCCTCCTGTTCCTTCTGCCGGCTCCACACCGTGACATGTTGGAATTTAAAATGTTTAAAATTTAGTGTACTATGAATGATAACTTGTTTATTTATTAAAAAATATGGCCTGTTTTTAATGCAATAAACCCTTTATTTTTTTATTTTAAGCTCATTTGTATTATTATTACTGTTATTAATAATAATAATAATAATTGTACATGCAGCTGCCACACACAAAGCTAATTTAATTGCAATTACAATATTTATAATTTTATTTATTATTATTTATTGCAAGACTATGCAACCCTTTTCTATGTCTCTATCCATGATATTGATCCATAATAGAAGGATGATTAGAAGAGAGATGGATGTATGGATATCTGTCTATACAGATGCACAAACAATATCAAACAATGCAAATAAAGTAGTACTGAATTATGTGTGTTACACACAAGTGTTACAACTAACCCCTCTATCTGTTACAAAAGTGGCATGAAGATGGCGCCAGTGTGTGTGGCATGCCGTCTGTCACTGTCGTTGCTGTGTGTGTTTTTGCTGTTTGTTTGAGATATATCCAGCTGCAGACCCGCAGCACCACCAGTTTCAGAACCCCAGTTTCAGAACCCCAGCGCCAGAACCGGAAGTGAGGGAGGGGCGGAATTATTATTATTGCATTATAATTATTTTAGCAAGCATGTAAGGACAAAACGGGCCTTGAGTTCCTCATTTGATACATTGTAAGTTAAATTTAAACAAAATTGTTGTGATAAAACAGGCCTAGCTTGGGTTGAATTGGTCATTTTGTATAGATTTTTAACAAAATAATGCCGAATTTTCTCTCTCTTTTTTTTATTTAGATTTTGACATTATTTTACACGAAAAATGCATGCTGCACATGTTCTTGTGAAATAAAGTATATTTTATTAAAAATACCCATGCTTTTTTTTTATTAAACAATCAAAATCATCTTAAATACATCTTCAATATCAAATCAATTTAAGATTTTTGTAAACACAATAAATAAATAAATAAATAAATAGAACATAAAATATCACAGAGGTCTAATAATGAGTTATCAGATTGTGTATAATTTCGAAAACCTCCAATGATTGTCTTGTTTTATATCTTTCAAAGCTTTATTATACAAAGTTAACTCCCTCATAAAAAACAAAAAACAGGTCTTATCTTCCGGTTCTGGCGCTGGGGTTCTGAAACTGGGGTTCTGAAACTGGTGTGCTGCAGGTCTGCAGCTGGATACTATAGTCATAACGTGTGGAGTTTAAAAACAAGTCCCGAATTGTGATGGCCAACATGGCATCATCCATCTTCATCCTTAAGATCTTTGGCAGATCAATCTTTCCAGTAAATTACTGTTGGCTCTCTTCCACCCACTCACAGGCCAGCTGAATATTTTTCATCACTGCAGAGGCCTGTGTGCCATATAATAATTCCAATAATAATGTTATTAATGAAGTGCTGCTCATAAACACTTTTATGAAACAGGAAAGCCAAATGTATAAATAAACAAATTTCGCAATAGATAAACATTCCCTCAACATACATAGATATCTGGTGTTGGGGTGATCTCCATGACATCCGACATCCGAAGGTGGACTGACTTCCATGTCAGCTGGTGGTATTTGTTCCTGGAAAGGAAGAATATTAGTACAAGTTATAATACAAAAATACTTATGACAATTACTGTAATAAGAACACATTACCACATTCTCTTGTGCTGGTAAATAGTCAACATCCCACATCCTCCTGCCTTGGTTTGTTTTGCTTTTTGCCCGGGATGTCGACTCTTTGCTGGTGTATGATCGCCAAACACTGCTGGATCTGCGATTTTCGGTTGAAAATTTAGTAAAATTGGATGATGGTGGACGTGAAAGTTTGCCCCCGCTCCTAGCGAGGTTCCCCAAGTACTCCTCGCTGCAGACTGTAGCGCGGTGACGTCACGTATCTACCATACGTCACGTACGTACGTCAGGTATGTGTTACCGCGCATGCGCCAAATCGCGGTGACAACGCATGCGCGTTACGTGGTTACGTCACGTGTTTTGACGTCCCTGTCTATGAACTTGACATATCAAATATATATGTTAATGTATTAAAAACTCTAAAGTAATAATGAAAGCAGAAAAAAGAAGTACAGCACGCATCCATAGTTTTAACTATGCCTGATTTAAGGTAAACTTATTTGACATTTCAGAGTGAATATTGAGTAATATCTGTGTAGTATTTTATTTAAAGTTAATTTTCACATTCTGTTGCACTTCACTTTGAAAATGACAAAATTATTGTAAACACTGGCACCTTATTTCTTATTTTAATCATTATTTACTTTTGATAGTTATAATGGTTTATTTTTGTGCATTAGGCTATCATAAAACATTAAACTAACTACTACATACAGTACATTGTCAATCTCTGTATCCAATTTTATGCATGCCAATTCAAAAAAATAAACTCATACCAGTGATAACTTTTATTTCAAAACAAATATAATTGTGTAAAAGAACAATGTACAAATACAGATAATCTCATACATCTGTACAGACAGACACACAGAGACAGACAGACACACACACACACACACACACACACTATTCAGCTTGAATTTCCCCTCCATCAATGAAAAAAAAAAAACAATCAACTAAGCAATTATAGCCCTCAATCTCCTTCTCGGAATAAAATGCACGCAGGACTCCTCTTCTGCCATCACACAGACCGAGCTGGGCAGTCCTCGTATATCACAGTGCAAGCACAGAACCAACGAGTAGCGCACCCTTCGGAACTCTTGCTTGTATTGTCTGGAAAATGCATTAAAACACCTAATTTTGATAAAATACAGAACAAACAATATTGAACCATTTCGAAGAAAGACATTAACATACAGAGTCATACAATGATTATATATATATATATATATATATATATATATATATATATATATATGTGTGTGTGTGTGTGTGTGTGTGTGTGTGTGTGTGTGCAGTCATGGTCACAAATTCACAATTGATATAATATGTTCAAAACTAGCTGTAAAAAAAAAAATGTTTTTCTCCAAAACCATTTGGCCACAATTATTGGCACCCCCAGAATATTTTACAGGTAAAATATCTCTGAAGTATATTCCCATTAATATTCACCTTTATTTAGCACACCAGGGTGACTAGGAACATGAAAGTGTCCAGCCATGACTTCTTGATTCACAGGAGTTTAAATATGAAGAAGCACAAAGGCCAAATCCCCTTCATCATCCACAACAATGAGTAAAACCAAAGAATATAGTTCTGATGTGCAGCAAAAGATTGTTGAGCTTCACAAAATAGAAAGTGGATGTAAGAAAATAGCTAAAGAGCTGAAAATCCCCATTTTGACCATCAAGGCAATAATTAAGAAGTTAGAATCAACTAAAGATGTTAGGAATCTGCCAGGAAGAGGATGTGTGTGTATATTTTCTTAATGGACAGTGAGGGTGAAAGTTTGAGTGGCCAAAGACTCTTCAAGGATCACAGATGGAGAATTGCAGAGATTAGTTGAGTCTTGGGGTCAGAAAGCAAAAAGTAAAAAATTCTCTGATCTCAGGTCAGGTGTTCTCAAAACTCATCAGGCATTACAGTAGAAGACTCTGGTATATTGGCAAAAGGAGATTGCAAAAAGCATTTAATAAACAGGTGCCAATAATTGTGGCGTGTTTGAGAAAAACATTTATTTCATAATGTGATTTACCCCCACTTTCAATTATTTTACTTCAATGAAAGGTATGTATATCTATATAAGTTTGAAATATGTCTTCAAATAGAGCAGAAAGACGTAAATTAATGAAGTAATGAAGTTGATTGTTACATCCATTGCAAAAGAAATGTTGTTATATCAACATTAATCAGATCATACTGTAAAAGTTACATTCATGAATGTAGTGCATACTACAGGTATATGTTATTTTAGTGAACTATAACCTTAGTTGTTTTTATCATTTAGACAGCATAACTTTTTTTTTAATTAGTTTATGTTGTTCATAAATAAAGAAAAGTCTCTTTACAGACAAAGCCAATAACTCAAAGTTATCGGCTTTGTCTGTAAAGAGACTTTATTTATTCAACAAAGTTATTGGCTTTGTATGTAAAGAGACTTTTCTTTATTTATGAACAACATAAATAATTTAAAAAAGTTATGCTGTCTAAATGATAAAAACAACTAAGGTTATAGTTGACTAAAATAACGTATAGTATTCACTACATTCATGAATGTAACTTTTACAGTACGATCTGATATTAAGGAACATTTCTTTTGCAATGGATGTAGCAATCAACTACATTACTACATTAATTTACGCCTTTCTGCTTTATTTGAAGACATATTTCAAGCCTTAATTTGTTTAATGGCGAACTAAGACTTCTACATATCACTTTAAGACAATTCAAAGCCATTAACTCAAAAGAACAATTGTCAAAGCATAAATAATGCATATCGACTTACTGGCATCGAATCCATCGCCTGAAGTGATTGTAATGAACTGCGTGCGCGTGCGCAAATGCCTGTAATTTGCGCGTGCGCACATGCTTAGTAACACAAACGTGACGTACATACGTGACGTACATACGTGACGTGCATACGCGACGTCACCGCGCTACAGTCTGCAGCGAGGGGTATCTCAGGTTCCCGGCTCACCTTTGGCACGCCCCGACTCCACCTTCTCGGCGAGAGCGCCGACGAAAACGCACCCGCCGCCGGGGAAAACGTAGTGGCCGGCTGGTGAGGTTGAAGACCCGCCTTGCATGGTGTTCGACGCCTTTGTGGAGTGAGCTTGGAGACGTGCCAAGCCTCGTTATTTCTCGACGCTCGCTGGACCCTGTCGGCGCCTGGCTGATACCTGTCGTCGGCCCCGAAGAGGTGTTCCAGCCCCGCGGCCCCTGCTCTCCTCGTCCCCGCTGGCGCGGAGTCGATCACAGCAACTTGCGGTCTCTGGGTCGGGTTCCACGAACGTCTAGCGTCGCGGATCCGCCGGTTCCTACCAGGTTTGGGCTGGTAAATGCTAGAACTCTAGCAAAAAAGACTTTTGTCTTAAAAGAACTTTTCACGTCCCGAGGATTGGATTTTCTCTGTGTAACTGAGACATGGCTGAATGATGGTGAGTCCAGTGCTTTCACAGAATTTTTACACCATGATTGCTGCTACCTTAACTCCCCGCGAAAATCTGGCCGAGGATGAGGAATAGCGACTGTATATAAGAGCCATTATAAATGTAAACAGATAATGCTGTCATCTGCTTTCAGCAGCTTTGAGATGAGTTTATTTGAGATTGGTCGCTCTCACACAGTGCTGTGTGTTGTGGTCTATCGGCCCCCCAAGTACAACAAGGACTGAATGAGTTTGCTGATTTTCTGGCTGAAATCATGCCTAAATATGATCGTGTTCTTATTGTTGGGGATTTTAATGTTCATGTGTGTTGTCCTGACAAGCAAATGACAAAGGGTTTTCTAAACCTCATCGAGTCTTTTAATCTTGACCCACACAAGAACATGGACACACACTTGATCTTGTTTTATCATATTTGCCTGTTCTTAATCTAGAGATATGTGACGCGGTGTTTTCTGACCATATGCCTGTGTTATTTGAGACTGATCTTTCTTGTCATACACTATCCACAAGTTTCCGAGGGGCGCTCCTGTAAAAAATAAAGTGGGTGAAACTTCCGGTGACGCGGCGGAAGTAGCATTCCAATGGTATTTTGTGTGTTAGTTAGCGAAGAGGCTAGCTGTTTTTTTTTTCGGAGAATTATTTCACTATTTAAAGACGCAAATCTTTATGAGAGATGTCGTTACGGAGCTCAGGGACAACATGTGCTGTTCGCGGTTGTATGTATAGCCGGACTAAACTAATTTAGTGGCTTAAACGGGATTGTTTTGAACATAAGCTGAAAACGAAATCAGTCATCCTGCCAACTGCCAACGACTGTAGTTTCCATCACCTCCCAAAAGACGACGAATCTTCCTGTGTACATTTGTTTAAATTCTAAATGTTCAATAAACTCTATCCAGTGTTTCCCCTACAATGTATTCAGCAGCGGCGCAGCGCCGCCGCTGGATTTTCAGCGCCGCTGCAAAATCTTTTCATGATCAGCAATATCATGACATTCACTTCATTCACTTATACGCCGCCTTCACGCCGCCTTCACACTGGCAGTTGAAATCAGCTCCGATGCGGCTGCGAAACGACCGGAAGTCATTCATTTCCTATGGAGATTCGCAGACCGCATGCGAATGGGTCCGAAACGGGTCCGACCGAGTGCGGTGCGAAGAAAATCGTGTCCGTTGGTCATCCGGATGCGTTCAAAAATTTGAACTCTTGCGAAAAGCTACGGACGGTTCCTATCCGACAATTCCAGCGGAAGTTGACCGTTGCTATGGTACTGATAAACAAACCTGAATTATTAACTTTTAATAAAATAAATATTGATTTATAACGATAAGTTGTGATGTCATTTTTTATTTTCATGACTTTCTAACGTTTATAAGGGCAGTTAATACAATTAAATTGAAGGTAGACATTGAACTATTGACCACTATATCACATTTTTTAGCCGACCTGACATGTCAACGTCCTGAGCAACTTTCCTCACGCAGCTTAACCCTAATCAGAGAGATCATACAGAACTGACAGAATCAAACTTTAATCTCTCCGCCATTTTTGTTCTACCCGCGTCCGACGCTTTTCACTGTCAGGTACGACGTCCGCTGGGAACGTATTGCGTATTACGGAGCTGATTTCAACTGCCAGTGTGAAGGCAGCGTCACACTGGCAGTTGAAATCAGCTCCGATGCGGCTGCGAAACGACCGGAAGTCATTCATTTCCTATGGAGATTCGCAGACCGCATGCGAATGGGTCCGAAACGGGTCCGACCGAGTGCGGTGCGAAGAAAATCGTGTCCGTTGGTCATCCGGATGCGTTCAAAAATTTGAACTCGTGCGAAAAGCTACGGACGGTTCCTATCCGACAATTCCAGCGGAAGTTGAGCGTTGCTATGGTACTGATAAACAAACCTGAATTATTAACTTTTAATAAAATAAATAATGATTTTATAACGATAAATTGTCATGTCATTTTTTATTTTCATGACTTTCTAACGTTTATAAGGGCAGTTAATACAATTAAATTGAAGGTAGACATTGAACTATTGACCACTATATCACATTTTTTAGCCGACCTGACATGTCAACGTCCTGAGCAACTTTCCTCACGCAGCATAACCCTCATCAGAGTGATCATACAGAACTGACAGAATCAAACTTTAATCTCTCCGCCATTTTTGTTCTACCCGCGTCCGACGCTTTTCACTGTGTAGTACGACGTGCGTTGGGAACGTATTGCGTATTACGGAGCTGATTTCCACTGCCAGTGTGAAGGCGGCGATACACCTAAAAACACAGACATGGCGACCGGCAGCGCTGCTAATGTGGCTCTGAATCCACTTGTTGACAAGAACGGAGGAAAGAGCCATATATGGAAATATTTTCGATTAGGCTAATGTTGCCATAAGGGGCCGTTCGTTAATTTAAATAAGGCATACGCGCTCCACTCAGAATAGAAGTGACGCGGTGGCGGCGCGCTCGTTTATCCAATCGCGCCTCTGTTCAAGGTTGCATAGCAACGAGAGACTCCACGGGACAGCGAGCACTTGTGGAAAGGAGAAAGCGGTACGAACTGTTTCCACGAGGAAGTATCACCTACTGCTCATAGTCCTGATCTCTCTTCCGGCTTAATAATACCAGTCACAGCGTAAAATAAACATGAATGAGCATCTGAAAGTGTGTTAAAAGATAGAGTACAACTTATCGAAATCCGTATCATGTCACATTGATTCGCTCAATCAGCGTTTCAACCGTGGAAAGACGTCAGTTAAACAGCTTGTAATCAATGTCATGTATCGTCATATTTACCTCAGAAAACCCACATCAACTCGTTAGTCAGCTAGAAAAATAACTCTAAAGAGGAGTATTTTGCTAAATATATACACCATATTACATATGCATTATAATCTTAATGTTCTTCAATATTTAATGCATATTTGAATAAATCTGGCAAGTTTTTTTATGACAGTCACCATTTAAATGTTTATATAATCTTCTTATTATAAAAATAAATAAAAGTGTAAATTTAAGTGTTTGTATAGCTACAAAACAGTTCATTATTACCTTCATATTAGGCTAATGAAGCCTAGCAGGTTACTACAACTAGACTCCCATAGTTTACAGCATTAGTTAAGAGATTTGATTTCCTTGAGAAAATTAGCCATTTATTGTAACTGTCTGATATCCAAAATAATTAATATTGAATCGAATCGGAATCGAAACGAATTGCAAGCTTATGAATCGAAATCGAATCGAATTGTGAAATTTGTGTCAATACCCAGCCCTACATTCTAATATGATGATATCTGCTCTTTTTTTAAAGTTTCTTTTATTATTAAAAAATAACATCATGTAATAGTATTTCACAATATTAGGCTACTGTTTTTTCTGTATTTTTGATTAAATAAATGCAGGCTAGATGAGCATAAGGCTTCTTGCAAAAACATAAAAATAGTATCACTGTCACTCACACACATCTGAAAAACCCAGAAAAATTAAGTGCTCACAAATTGGGTGTGGCCTTTGCCATTGAGAAAAAATGTTCAATAAATTGTAAATAATCTTTTTTTGGGTTGTGACGTTTCATTTTTCCCCTATCAATTTCTACATTTTAGTTTGAGTTTTAAAATTTACAGGTTATTTTTTATTGTATAACGACCTCTTAACTGTCAAAATATCATTAAAGCTACATTATGTATTTTTCTCCGCCGCTAGGGGTCGCTAACCTCTTACGATAACAAAGGCGTAGGTTTAGGACGCAGTGAATAAGCGTAATGATGGAACTTGTCATGCAGATGGATCTAATGTGTATGGAAAATGTATTTATACATTTTTCAAACTCATGGTTGAAGGGGTTATTTAAAAAAAATTCTCCCGGAGGTGCAATTCCCCAAACCGCACACCGCCCCGCCCACAGCCCCACCCCGCCCCGCCTAAAAGCACATTTGTAACGTGTAGTACATGTTTTGTAATTTGTAATCTACACATTTGTAATGTGTAGTACATGTTTTGTGTTTACATCGGCCACGTGCTTTCATGTCATGTTTTGTCTTTTGCTGTATAGCACACAGCTTGTGTTTTACACTAGCTGTGTGCTTTCATGTTGTCATGTTCTGTGTGAACACGTGTCTTATGAGTGTTCTCATCGTTCTTCAGGTCTCATTTTTTGTGAGCACAACTGCTTTTTAATTTGTTTTATTGGTCATGTGTTTTTGTCATGTTTGGTATGAGCACATGGCTTGTGCTTGTCATGTGTTTGTTGTGCCATATGTGCTTTCCTGTCATTGTGTCGACTCCCATCTTGTTTCCTGATTATTAGTTATTTTGCCCCACCTGTACTCCCTCGTTACCTGACTTTTTTGGCTCCCAATTTATTCCCCTTGTTTGTTTTTTATCAATAAAATAAAGCCCATCAACTCTGCATCGAGTCCTCGCTCTTTTCACCATCACCACACCTGACAGTCGAGTTTTTAAAAAAAAGAAGAAAAAAGAGCTTCCCCTCTTTGAAAGACCAGCAGCCGCCACTGGAATTAATGGTGTTAAACAAGACATGAGGCTTATGACAATTTGCCAAAATAATATCCGAGAAATGTTTCCTTTTAGCCTCTTTCACAGTTTCCTGGAAATGATGCCAGCAATCCCTTAAAATTTGGAGAGACACCTGCGCTCAGCTCTACGGCACTCACGTCTGGCCGCACGAGTCATGTCATTTAGCCAGGGCTCAGATTTAGTTTTAGGCAGCCTGGATTTTAAAGTGTGTATGTCAGGTTAAACATTTTTTTTTAGATATATTAAATAATGTTTAGATGTATGAGTGAAAATGTAATTATCATTAAAATTATTACTGTAATTGCCCTACATTAAGCTTTATAGCCATTTTTGTCAAGATCATATTTTTAAAACTCAGTGGAGCTGCATGTGATGTCATAAGAGGGAGATGTGACAAAAACGTTCTATTCAAGTATGGAGAGTTTTGAGTCTGAGGAGATCCAAAATCCCCCTCAAACCTCCGATGGGCCACAACCTTACAATTTTGAATGAGGAACCAAGTAGCGTTGTTACACAGCCCCACCCCGCCCCGCCCACCGCGGCTTGGTAACAACCTCCGGCACCTAACAGCACCGCCGCTGAAAAAATTTCTAGGGGAAACACTGCTATCAGCATGTGTTTGGCTGTTCGCTACTGATGTTACACCTAAACTCAGGATCAAAGCCTGTGTTGACAGAATACCAAATGTGCCAGTTAATGTATTCAAGCAGCACATTCATTTATAATTTTGAATAAACTCCAAAGCACAATGACTAAGTGTGTATTTTTTATTTCAATTGTTTGTCAGCTTGCACAACTGTCTGTCACCATGCCTTGATGAGTATTGATTATTAATAATGTTATTATAATACTCCCAATCAACTACTGCGGAGGGTAAAGGTACTGTTATTTCACCCTTTTTAATTTCGTTGAGGTTGTGTTCCCACATCGTTAGCTAGTTTGGATCGCTATAACTTGAATGACTGTCAACTGTTGAATGAACGAGTGTCAAGCATGTCAAATCGCGCTTTGTTTACTTCCAACCGGAAGTCGCGCCCACTTTTGACGCAAGGCCTCATGGGGCGTAGGAAACTTGTGGATAAACCTCGCTGCTGCACGGCGCTGTCGCATATTAACCCTTCCACTGCTGCTCAGTTCTCGGCTGCTTTTAGTCAGAACACCATCACTCCTGAGTCTGTATTGCACACAGAAGAGCTTAGCGCATGGTTTCACTCCACCTGCCAAACTGTTTTGGACAGTGTGGCTCCATTAAAGTGTGTATGTCAGGTTAAATTTGTAATTATGATTAACACAAAATAGTTAGGGGAAAAACACGTTTGTCAAGTTGGTGTATTGTTTTGTATGTTTTTCGATACCTAAAGGCAGAATATAAGATGAAAAAGTTCGTTATTTTCAGTACTCACTTAAAACTGCTCCTCCCCCCAATCGAATCACTTGACGTCATAAGAGGGAGACGTCTCCCCAGGTCGCTGAGAGTGAGTCAGTGAGCTGTGTTGGTAATTGTACGAATGATAGAGCGAGAGAATTATTTGATTAGGACATTTATTTATTTAGTTATTTAAGTTAGGTAGTTAGTTAGGTAGTTAACCAGGAAACAGGTTTGCCAACCGCAATTAAACCCTGAAGAAGAAGAAGAATAAGAAAAAGAAGAAATGTATATATGCAGGCGTATTATCACGATGGTGAATTACTGCGTTTGTACTGGGTGCAAAAACACCGTTAAAACCGGTCACAGAGTCCACTTTTTGATGACAGCTGCGAGACTAGCTCTCAGAATATCAGCACTTCGGCAAACCTGACTGTGGCGAGGGGGCGTGAGTCTAGCGGCTGCGGGAGAGAAAGGACGGAGCCGCACGGTGAGATTAGTAGATCAAGTGCAGATGATGAACACCTGTGTTTGATAGCAGTAATTTTCCGTGGAGAGACCGTATATAACCGGCGAATGAGAGAGCGAGAGAGAGAGTTGGACTGGGACTTCACGCGGCTACTGCAACCGAGACTGAGAAGCAAGTGTTGAATCGCGTGTTTGTTTATGGTGGCGAATGCGCTACTGTGCGCCTCGTTTCTTTTTTGTTTTTTTCTGAATAAACGAGTCCCAGTCACGCCGACCCTGTCTTCTTTCCACATACTGAACCTCTTCACACTGACCTATTCTGATAGGCTACCGCACATCTCTACCACGTATCTAACAGTAACGTAATTCCGCATTAATTAATTTGCACGCGAGTTTTATTTATTTCAACCCTGTATTCTCCGTGTAAATTCATGCACCGAACCGTGACGGCCGTACGTTTCGGTTCAATACGAATACATGTACCGTTCCACCTCTAAGTTATGCCTATACTTACCAAGACACCTGACCAACTCTCCACTGGTTCTCTTCACACCAGATATTTATGTTTCTTCGAAAGGAATTATTTAAATTTCTGTTTGGTTCCTCATTCAAAATTGTAAGGTTGTGGCCCATCGGAGGTTTGAGGGGGATTTTGGATCTCCTCAGACTCAAAACTCTCCATACTTGAATAGAACGTTTTTGTCACATCTCCCTCTTATGACATCACATGCAGCTCCACTGAGTTTTAAAAATATGATCTTGACAAAAATGGCTATAAAGCTTAATGTAGGGCAATTACAGTAATAATTTTAATGATAATTACATTTTCACTCATACATCTAAACATTATTTAATATATCTAAAAAAAAATGTTTAACCTGACATACACACTTTAAAATCCAGGCTGCCTAAAACTAAATCTGAGCCCTGGCTAAATGACATGACTCGTGCGGCCAGACGTGAGTGCCGTAGAGCTGAGCGCAGGTGTCTCTCCAAATTTTAAGGGATTGCTGGCATCATTTCCAGGAAACTGTGAAAGAGGCTAAAAGGAAACATTTCTCGGATATTATTTTGGCAAATTGTCATAAGCCTCATGTCTTGTTTAACACCATTAATTCCAGTGGCGGCTGCTGGTCTTTCAAAGAGGGGAAGCTCTTTTTTCTTCTTTTTTTTAAAAACTCGACTGTCAGGTGTGGTGATGGTGAAAAGAGCGAGGACTCGATGCAGAGTTGATGGGCTTTATTTTATTGATAAAAAACAAACAAGGGGAATAAATTGGGAGCCAAAAAAGTCAGGTAACGAGGGAGTACAGGTGGGGCAAAATAACTAATAATCAGGAAACAAGATGGGAGTCGACACAATGACAGGAAAGCACATATGGCACAACAAACACATGACAAGCACAAGCCATGTGCTCATACCAAACATGACAAAAACACATGACCAATAAAACAAATTAAAAAGCAGTTGTGCTCACAAAAAATGAGACCTGAAGAACGATGAGAACACTCATAAGACACGTGTTCACACAGAACATGACAACATGAAAGCACACAGCTAGTGTAAAACACAAGCTGTGTGCTATACAGCAAAAGACAAAACATGACATGAAAGCACGTGGCCGATGTAAACACAAAACATGTACTACACATTACACAACACTGAACAGAGCGAACACGACAATACAGAACGCTAACGTTACGCATGAGTACGACCATAAGGTCATCCTGTGCACTCACAACCGAAAACAAACACGCGGAAAATGCATGTCCGAATCCCAACACAAAAAAAAACAAACTAGATGCCGTGATTCAAACACCACGCCCGCAAATGTAACAAGACACCTGGCATCGACGGAAGAAATGTGGGAATTAGGTTGAACTGTGAAATATCTGATGAAAATTGCAAATACTAAGAAATATGTTACAGCAGTTTTCGAGTAAAATACACACAAAATCCGCGACGAGACTGCGCTCGAAGTCTTTAAACTAGCTTCCGCGTCAGCGATTTTTTTATTGGGTGAAATCGCTGTCAATCAAAAGGAGATGCAATCCTCCAATCATCACGCGGACGCCCGGACGCCAGGCCAGCCCACTTCCCTATTCACCCCAGAGACGCCCGGCGTCCGTGGGCGGGATATAATCGCAGCATTTATCCAATGACCGTCTAGTTTAACAGCACTGAAAAAAACTGTTCAAAGCAGCCCCATTGAAGTCAATGGACGCCGAGCTTCAACGGGGAAATGCCATAGGAAAATGCATGCACTGTGACGCGCTACAGGTATGCATGAGAAGGAGATCAAGTCAGCCGACCTGCTATTTGTATTCTGAACGAACTCGTCTTCGAGATTACCATGTTCTAACGCATTTTTACTCAATAAAATGTTAACACAATAGTACACATTTGACCATTATTTTTTTGACATTATAGGGGAAGCTGAGCTTCCCTTGCAGTCTTAAAGAAATCTCCACTGATTAATTCAATTTTAAATGCCCCACAGAATGCTTGTATGGAGGCATCCACTGCTATGTGTGAAAATTTTCTATGCTTTTTTACTGATAAGGTCACTTCTATTAGGTCCCAATTTGCACCTGCAGCTTCTGACCCTTCAATCTCTGTCCCCTGCTCGGCTGTTTTTGATCATTTTGAGCCGGTGACTTTCTCTTTCTTAGAGGAGGTTGTTGGTCACTTGAAGCCCATGGGTTCTCCTAATGATGCTGTCCCCCCTCGACTATTTAAGGAGGTTTTCCCTACGTAGGACCATCTGTGATTGCAGTTATAAATAGTAGTCTGACCTCGGGTGTGGTCCCTGAAATCTTTAAACATGCAGTAGTTCAACCTCTTATTAAAAAGCCTGCGCTAGATCCGTCGGTTTTTACTAATTTCAGGCCTATTTCCAAATTGCCCTTCCTTTCGAAAATCCTGGAGAAGATTGTGCATAGTCAATTATTGGCATTTTTAAACGAACATAGTATACTAGAGGTTTTCCAGTCCGGTTTTAAAACCTTGCACAGCACCGAAACCTCTCTTTTAAGAGTTTTTAATGATATCTTTTTAGCGACTGACTCTGGCGACTGTGTTATCCTTGTGCTTTTAGATTTAACTGCTGCATTTGACACTGTGGATCATGAAATTGATTTCACGTTTACGGCAGTTGGTGGGCATCAGTGGCATCCCAGATAGCAAACTGACATTGAATCAACGTGGAAACATGACATCGAAACAACGTTGATCTGACATTGTTTTGCTCATCGAATTAACGTTGAACCAACATCAGACGCGTCATTCTTTCAAAACTAACGGAAAATCAACTTGAAATCAACGCGTTGTTTCAACGTTATGAAAGCAAACCAATTTTCGATTTTCATTTAGCTTTGAAGAATGCCGCGTCTGACGTTGGTTCAACGTTAATTCGATGAGCAAAATCAACGTTGTTTCAATGTCATGAGAGACGTCGTTTTTGGAGGGACCACTGGGACCCCACCGATAGATCTGGGCTCTTTGGCTCCCTACATTAAACCTTGCATTTCAAACCTTGGTGTTAAAGTGGACCATGAGCTTAAGTTTGACTGTCAAGTTAAAGCTGTTGTCAAATCAAGCTTCTTTCATTTGAGGAAACTGGCCAAAATAAAGCCATTTTTGTCAAGACAAAATTTTGAAACTGCAATCCACGCCTTTGTAACTACACGGCTGGACTACTGTAATTCACTATATGTGGGGGTTAATGGGTCCTCCATCACCCGTCTCCAGATGATACAGAACGCAGCAGCACGTCTTTTAAGGGGCACACGTAAACGGGAGCACATTTCCCCGATTTTAGCTTCACTACACTGGCTGTCTATTCAATTTAGGATTCATTTTAAAATTCTGTTATTTGCTTTTAAATCATTAAATGGCCTTAATTGCCCCGCCATACCTCTCTGAGCTTCTTCACTCGTATATACCCGCCCGCGCTCTCAGGTCAGATGATCAGCTGCTCCTGACTGTGCCTAAGACTAAGCGTAAGCTCAGAGGGGACCGTGCCTTTGCCGTGTCTGCCCCAAAGCTATGGAATGAGCTGCCTTTGCATGTTAAACAGGCCTCTTCTTTACTTGTTTTTAAAAAACTTCTTAAAACCCATCTTTTCTCTTTGGCTTTTGACACCTAGCAAGATGTCGACTCCATTAATTTTTTTTTTTGTTACTAATGATAAATGTAGGGTTTTTAATTGTATGTTTATGTTTTCTGTACAGCACTTTGGTTGACTTAGGTTGTTGTAAAGTGCTAAACAAATAAAGTTGGTATGGTATGGTATGGTATCAACCACCACGGAGGTCTGAAATCATGCTGTCACGATTCCTGTCTTGTGTTTTCCTTGTCTTGTGTGGACTTTAGTTATTTCCTGTTTCTGTGCCATGTTTTGTAGTCCTTTGTAGTCTTTATTGTTTAATAAGTTTCCCCAGGTGTTTCTGATTTATCACACCCCCTTGTTCCCTCATTTAACTTGTTTGTCTGTGTATTTAAACCCCTGTGTTTCAGTTGTTGGGGGTCGGTCGATGTTTCACTGTAGCGTTGTTTTGAGTTCTTGTTTCTGAGTTGTGTTCTGAGTTCCTGTTTCGAAGTTTCTTTGTCTTCCGTGGATTTCCCTTTTTGTTTGTTTATTATTATTATTAAAACTGTTTTCTGCATTTGGATTCCCCTTGCCTCCTCATCGTTACAGATCGACCGACCACCTATGAATCCAGCAGGACTTCAGGAAAATCTGCAGCTAAGTAGGTGCCCTCGCCTGATCTGAATCCCCAGGATGGCTGCTGCTATGCCTGATTGGTCTGAGTACCTGCGCATCCTGTCGGATGTGCGGGCTCAACTAGATCTTTGCACCCTGCCAGATATTCGTGTTATGCGAGATATCAACATCAGCCCCGCCGAGACCGCGCTCACCGTCAGCACCGTCGAGCCTGAATCCTCCTCATCGCTGGTTCCGTCCAGTCTCGTCAAGCCTGAACTCTCTCCATCGCTGGTTCCGTCCAGCCCCGTCGAGACGTCCAGCCAGAGCCCGAGACCGTCCAGCCAGAGCCCGAGACCGTCCAGCCTGAGCCCGAGACCGTCCAGCCTGAGCCCGAGACCGTCCAGCCTGAGCCCGAGACCGTCCAGCCTGAGCCCGAGACCGTCCAGCCTGAGCCCGAGACCGTCCAGCCAGAGCCCGAGACCGTCCAGCCAGAGCCCGAGACCATCCAGCCAGAGCCCGAGACCGTCCCGTCTGTCCAGCGAGAGACGGTCCACGCCCCGTCTGCCCCAATCCGGGGACTCAGCCCAAATATTTTTTTTGGGGGGGCCCCAGTGTCCCAGCCACGGCCGCCCGAGGGGTCTTCACCGCCGTGGCCGCCCGAGGGATCCTCACCGGCATGGACGCCCGAGGGTCCGACAGCTTCACCCTGGACGCCTGAGGTTCCGACAGCTCCGCCCTGGCCTTCGCCTCATTCTACTCCGGCCACGTTCTGCGGCCTCCACGGACCTGGCCCTCCATCCCGCCCCCAGATCCGCCTCCGCTCCACCTCCCACCTGGACAGTTTTGTTTTTTGAGCGTCTGGAATCCGCTCCTTAGGTGGGGGGCTATGTCACGATTCCTCTCTTGTGTTTTCCTTGTCTTGTGTGGACTTTAGTTATTTCCTGTTTCGGTGCCATGTTTTGTAGTCCTTTGTAGTCTTTATTGTTTAATAAGTTTCCACAGGTGTTTCTGATTTACCACACCCCCTTGTTCCCTCATTTAACTTGTTTGTCTGTGTATTTAAACCCCTGTGTTTCAGTTGTTGGGGGTCGGTCGATGTTTCACTGTAGCGTTGTTTTGAGTTCTTGTTTCTAAGTTGTGTTCTGAGTTCCTGTTTCGAAGTTTCTTTGTCTTCCGTGGATTTCCCTTTTTGTTTGTTTATTATTATTATTAAAACTGTTTTCTGCATTTGGATTCCCCTTGCCTCCTCATCGTTACACATGCCCTCTTTATAGAATGGTGCATCAGATTTTTTTATGGTTCCAGGATAAATTTCTCTCTGTCAGATCTTTTATATTCCTGGAGTTGATAATGTGGGAGCAGATATCCTGTTGAGGCAGGGGCTCAGGCCCTGGGAATGGCAGCTCTACCCTGAAGTAGTCGCCTCTCATGAGAACACTCATTGCCCTCTCTGGTACTCTTTCTCACATCCAGCTCTTTTGGGCCTGGATGACATGGTACAGATGTGACCGGGGTCACGTCTATACGCTTTTCCCCTGATCGCTCTGCTCCCTTTGGTTCTGAAAAGGGTCAGGAGGGTTACTATTTTGCCCTGGTGATGTCTGTTTATTTGTTAGTCTAGCCACGGTGTTAAATAAAAAACCTTGGATTATTTTGTTTATTTTCTATTAGTTTGCGGCGATGTTTAGCCCTGGCTGCTTTTAGAGCCTTTTTGTAACGTGACCTACTGTCTTTCCACGCGATTCTAAAGACCTCTAAGTAAGTTTGTTTCCATTTACGCTCTAAGTTACAAGTTTCTCTTTTGATAGCATGCGTAGCACTGTTGTACCAGGGTGCTTTAGTTTTCTCTCTAACCCAGGGTTCTCGAGTCTCACGCATTGGCCGTGAGACACACGCAATCCAAACAGTTCACACGCTCACACGCCACACCGTGTATTTCTCACGCTGAAAAGGCAACGTTAGTTGTTTACGAGCCGTAGGCACACAAAGTGAAGTTTCCTGCCGCCAGCACGTATCTCTCGGACAGATTGCGTTCGTTAGGTAATATAGACGCGTGAACACACGGAAGTTGACGGAACATTCTCGTCGTTACTAGGTAACCAACAACATCGGGTGAACACACGTTGAGATGGAGAAGGGAAGATAGCTCGTCTAACATTTTTAGGCTAGAACATTTGATATATAGCCCATCGTATATATTGATGCAGTCAAAAACTCTACAACTACTTTGCAACTACCAGGCCAGAAGGTTTGGCTCAGTTTGGCTAGCTTACATTACAGGTGAATATATTAGGGAAATGTTAGTAGGGATGGGAAGCAATGAAGATGTATTTCTTCATTTTATTTCAAAATATGTATAATGCTGTATTAGTCTTTCTAGTTACATTAAGGCTACATGTATTAAAGCAGAGTGCTCTGGGTATTATTTTATATCCTGTCAAAACATACATTAATCATGCCATTGCATTTGTATTTTTCAAAAATGTCAGGGAAAAAGCAAAAAGATATTTGTGTACACACACACTTTAAAGGGCACCTATTATGGAAAATTCACTTTTACATGGTGTTTGAACATAAATGTGTGTTGGCAGTGTGTGAGCAAAACCACCCTAGAATGATAAAAATCCACCCAGTGGTTTTTTTTACAATCTCAATAAATCATGTGCACTGTCTCAGAACGAGCTGTTCTGAGATTCAGCTCTTTGTGACGTAGAACGGGAGACAGGGGGTTGATTGACAGTGTGGCTGTGGCCTAGACCCCGCCCTCGGTGATCTGTACACGACAGCCGGTAATGTCTTTTGGAAACATAACTTAAGTGTTCTGTCGTGGACTCGTGGGTTAATCCTGTTGTTGTGGCTTAAAAGTTAATCCTCAAGTGTGGATCGTCATCTACTGTTTGCGATCCACCGTCACCCCAGTAACAAGTGTATTTTATGATTTTTGAGCAAATAGTCTTTTCAGTCGATGTCAGCCAATTCAACAACAAATGCGTCTAAAGTTGTTGTCGTCGTAGGATGTCTGTTTATATAATTTAAACCTTGTTTGTATAGTGTGTAACCACACGTTTATAAATATATAGATTTTTAAAGATATTGTATTAAAAACCGCATATATGTTCTTGTTCTGTAAGTTAGCCATCTTCTCACATTTGCCACAGAAGCACCTGTATGACAAGTAAACATGACGCCACAGGTCCCTCGCATAAATGTAATTTCGCTTGTAAGTTACGTTGCAAACTTTATCACAGAATGTGTATGTAACATTAGTTTAAAAAAAATGCACCAGCGTTAGTGTTTGTGTGTCTGTGTGTGTGTGTTGCTCCACCATACTTGCAAAGAGGACGCGATTACAACGCTAAATTACATAAATGTATCAAATAACCATACCGAGACGTACTGGTCCATTCTCATTTGTGTTTATTCTGCCGGAGTCTCTTCGTGCTATTTATTTATTCCGATTCAAACGTACGCTGAATGACAGAAAAAACAGCGCGTCTCTCACTCTCCCCTTCTGCTTAGACCGACTGCCATAGCCATAGGTATCAAGTTACGCCCTCATCCAAAGGCAGGGCGGGGATATGCAGCTCATTTGCATTAAAGTGGCATACCCCCTGAAACAGCTCATTTTCAAACAGGCCCCAAAATGACATTTTCAAATGGTTATAATAAATTAACTGTGGGGTATTTTGAGCTGAAACTTCACAAATACATTCTGGGGACAACCGAGACCAATATTACATCTTGTAAAAAGGGGCATAATAGGTGCCCTTTAATATTCTAATATGCCCATTTGTTCACAATGTCCCACCACACAATAATCATTATACCATTTCAACTAGACGCATTCAAACTGTTTGGAGCAATTTTTTTATATTTTTGTAATTTTTTGTATTTTCATTAATATAACATTACAGAGTAGGCTATATTTGATGCGATGAATTGCTCTGTCATTAATGACATTTACCAATTGTCATAATTTCAATTTGTGCTGGTTAATTATAAACAATGGGTGAAATTGTTTGGGGGGGGGGGGGGGGGTTAATTGGGGCTCCTCCCCTAACCGCATGTGCATCTCACTCCAAGCTTTTGATAAAACTTGAGAACCCTGCTCTAACCTTTTTTTAATCTAATTGGTGCAACAATATCTAATGTACTAGTGAAAATGGTGCTTAAACTGCTGCTAGACATTTCCTCTAGTTCATCTGTTTTTTTGGGTCCACTTAGCAGCTGAGATAGATCAGGTAAGCTATTTGAGAATCTATCTATAGTGGTTGGAAGGATGTTCTGCCTGGTCTATAACGTGGCGCAACATGAAAAATTTCAGCAGTACGTATTATGCAAGTTAACATGTAATGATCTGTGAGATTGTCGCTTTGCGGTATAATATCTATATAAGTTGGATTGGTTCCATATAATATAATTAAACCAAGTGTATGATTTAGACGATAAGTAGGACCACTGACGTTTTGCTTGACGCCAAAGGAGTTTAATGAATCTGTAAACGCAGCCATAACACATCATTTGTATTGTCTACGTTAAAATCTCCAACAATTATTGCTTTATAGACATTCACCAGATCTGAGAGAAAGTCTGTAAACTCTTATGCTACGTTCACACCGGACGCGAATCGCGCGTCAAATTCGCGCCTGACGCGTCTAGTTTGACGCTTGACCACTAGTGTTAATTCGCGTGTCAAGAGCGAAACTGGCGCGCGTCAGAATCAAAATCCGTTGGCGGCCATTGTTTTTATGTCGACCGAGCATTCATCAAGAGATTTACCGCTCTGTATTTACTCTGGAGAGCAGAACAGCGGAGTGGGGATCATCGTCGCCGTATATTTGTGTCCACCGGACCCTTCAGAGCCGAACCGTTTGGCGAGTTTCACCATTTGCTCGCTCCAGGAGCTGCGCTGGATGACGGCCGCTGTCAGCGGTACTTCCGCCTGTCACGCGCCTAGTTTGATGACCTGTTGTCCCGCATCTGAGCGAGGATCTTCCGCGCCGCGCTCCACGCCTCATTCGCGCCGCAGGAATTTTTCACGCGCGTAAAGCGTCTTTGCATTGACTTAACATTGAAATCATTTGCGCCTGACGCCCTATTCGCGTCCGGTGTGAACGTAGCATTACAGGAATTCAGCATATGGCCCTGGAGGTCTATATACAGTAGTCAAGGCTAGAGATAATAGGGATTTATTTCTTAAATCTAAGAGCGTAACATTTAGCATAAGTACTTCAAACGAATTAAACCTGTGACCTGTTTTCTGAGTAACTTTAAGAATATCTCTATAGATTGTTGCAACACCGCCGCCATGACCGATCAGATGGGGCTCATGCTTATAACAGTATCCTGGTGGACTAGACTCATTTAGACCGAAATACTCATTTGGTTTAAGCCAGGTTTCAGTAAGGCAAAGTACATCGAAATTATTATCTGTGACCATTTCATTTACAATAACCGCCTTAGGTGTGAGCAATCATTTAGAAAATGTTTAGAAGACCTAGCTTTAGAAATTGTTTTTGTTCACTGATATTTAGATTTTCTGGTTTAATTACAACATGTTTTTTCCTAGATCCTACTCTAGATTTATTGGTTGGCCTCACTATGCGGGGAATAGACACAGTTTCTACATAATATTCTACACTACGTATAGCAGAGTTTCCGCTAGAAAAAAATGGTGCCGGTCAAAGTGACCGGCAGAGGTTTAGTTTAACGGACATTTTGATGATATGCCCGTCAAATATCGCCTCTTAATTAGTCAAGTTGAGGAAAACTGGAGGCAGGCTATGTAACTTAAAAAATGACATAATCAGGCCGTATAGAATGCAACATGTTTATTAGCATAACTTTCAAATAGACGGAAACCATGAAAACATGAACGTCCGATTGGCGTCAATCAACGCCAATTTTTTTACTATGGTTTCACATTAGTTTAACAAACCAATCCCCCTTCTCCACATACAATATCTGAATAGTAGTTTTTACTCAAGCGAACTTAATTATATACACTCTCAGCGTCTCATTTAGCTGGTAACATTTAAATTGGCCACCGTGAAATGACTCCTTGTCAAATTAATTGGAACAAACAAATGACTAGGCCTATAACACTGTCTCGCGTAATTTTAGGCTACTTTTTACGCTGATTTGCAGTGCTGAAATGTGCAGCTGCCGACTTAAAATCAAAACTTCGCAGCGTCTCTCCACAACTTACCTTAATTGTTCTCTGCAAGGCAATTTCGCTGCTTCGTCTTGATCCGATTCTGCAGTGAGAACCCCCTCTCTGCAGGAACACTCGAGACAGGGAGGCAATCTTGGCGAGCTTGGTCCAATCTGGATAGATTTCGTTGAAATCGTGCCATCTGAACTTGGCATAACTTACATTCGCAGCAGAGCATGTGAGCGGAGTGGAGCGTCTTCACGTCTTTTCCCCGCCTGACTAAAGTTGCTTGCATTGTATTCAGCATCCCCAAGCGAGTCTGCAGCGCAGAGAGGGTTTTCTCCGCTGCTGGCCTGCTTTCAAGAAACCACCGCATGTGTCTGAAGCCTCAGACATTGTCCAAACTCGTGTTCTTGAAGGTGAACTCAAAAGAACTGTAGGCTAGATAAGAAAAGCAATTCTTTTTTTTTCTTCTTTTTTTTAAGTTTGAGACAATTTAAATTGTCATCCACGTGCTCTCTGCACAAAAGTTCAGTTAGATATATAGGCGTCTGGTGGCCTGGACGTTGATGTTGATGTAGATGATTTTTATTTACATAATTAGGCCCATTGATTCGTTTAATTTTACTTTTTTTTTTTTTTTTGAACAGATGATATAGCCCTAAGCCAATTTAAATTTTAATAGTGCACTTTGCGCAAAAATCAGTTAGGCTTATCAAAATCTGGCCTAAAAATGAATTAGCCTACTTTTAAACATTTATGTAGGCCTATATATTTTTTTTTTATACATTTTTGTACATATTTTTATTTTAGTTATATTATTAGGCCCATTTATTCGTTTAATTTTACAGCAGTTTGTGTGTACAATGGTTATTAACCCATTTACATTTTTATTGTGTGCGTTGGGCAAAAGTTCAGTTATCAAAATTCTGGCCTATAGTTAATTTACTTTTAAAACTTTTATGGATATTTTTTTTTTTATTAATTTTTTATTAATATTATTAGGCCCATTTATTCGTTTAATTTTACAGGACTTTTTGTGTATGCTACATTCCTGTTCTTGCTAGTCCTAATTTGTAATTTGAAATAAAACATTTCTGTTTGGAAAATGTTGTTGTTGGTCTTTAGTTTTTGTAAGGTAAGGCTGAGCGTTAGCGTTAGGTAAGGTAACGCGGAGCGTTATTAACCAATTGATCCATACATAAGGCGCTCCGGATTATAGGCGCACTGTCGTTTTTTGAGAAAATTGAAGGCTTTTAAGTGCGCCTTATAGTGCGGAAAATACGAATACATGCCGTCTTTAAATAAATGCACAAAAATATACATTTTTATTCAGCTTATATTTTAAATTTTAATAATGTCGTGTAAGTTTAAATGTTAGAAAAATAAATAAAGAAAGAAATCTTGCCATACTAAAAGGGCACCGACGTTTCTGTAGAATGACCGTATAATAAATCAACAGATCCTATTTACCGCTATGTGTCTGCGGATATCTAGGGATTCAGAAGGGCATCGAGCCAGTGAAGTAGATCCATGCAATCCTCGGGGAACCGATCTTGCAAGGTATCTATCAGATGTTGAACCTAGCGTTCCCTGGTTTTTTGAAAGCTTGAATGTAGCGGTCGCTTGAATTGGTCACTTTGACATCCTTGTATGTGCCGTCTTTAATAACATTCAAACGGTAGAGCCTGTTCCTTTATAACTGTTACGATGCTAGTGCTGTTGCAAGAAGGATAAGGCTGTGGATCCATGTGCAGCACACGCTTTATTTACAAACTAGACAACATACTGGACTCAGGAGCATGAACAACCAACACCGCCGTTAACAGTTCACATAAAACAAGAACTCACAAAGACAGGGTAGAAACACAGGGCTTAAATAATGAGGGACAAACAAGCTAAACCAGATAATGAGGGGGGCGTGAGAAATAATAAACACCTGGGATAATTAATAGACCGGGAACAACTGATAACAAAATAACAAGACACAAAACCCACATTATAACATAGCCCCTCCCCTATGGGCGGCTCCTGACGCCCATAAAAACAACAAAAAGTTCAGGTGGGCGGTGAAGCGGAGGCGGTCCGGGGGAGGGACGGAGGGCCAGGCCTGTGCAGGGGAACCGGGCAAGGATATAGCCCAGGCGGGCCTGGACCGCAGAGCGTGGTCGGAGCAGGACGAGCTGAAGTCCAGGGCGGAGCAGGACGAGGCGAAGGCCAGGGCGGAGCAGGACGAGGCGAAGGCCAGGGCGGAGCAGGACGAGCTGAAGGCCAGGGCGGAGCAAGACGAGCTGAAGTCCAGGGCGGAGCAGGACCAGGCGACGGCCAGGGCGGAGCAGGATCAGGCGACGGCCAGGGCGGAGCAGGATCAGGCGACGGCCAGGGCGGAGCAGGATCAGGCGACGGCCAGGGCGGAGCAGGCTGTGGACGTGACCAGGGCGGAACTGTGGGACCCTCGGGCGTCCACAGCAGTGAAGATCCCTCAGACGACCACGGCGGTGAAGACCTTTCAGGAGACCACGGCGGTGACGACCCCTCGGCCGCCCACGGCGGTGAGGACCCCTCGGGCGACCACGGCGGTACAGGACGAGATGAAGGCCATGTCTGTATCACCTCCATGGCCCTCACAAGGTATCCACTGCCCCCCCCCCCCCAAAAAATACTTGGGGAAATCCACGGGAATCCACCGGGGCTTGAAGGCTGCAGGAAAGGCGAGGCGCAGAGGCGGGACAGGCAGGGCGAGACGCAGAGGCGGGGCCGGCAAGGCGAGTCGCAGAGGCGGGGCCGGCAAGGCGAGGCGCAGAGGCGGGGCCGGCAGGGCGAGGCGCATAGGCGGGGCCGGCAAGGCGCAGAGGCGGGGCCGGCAAGGCGAGGCGCAGAGGCGGGGCCGGCAAGGCGAGGCGCAGAGGCGGGGCCGGCAAGGCGAGGCGCAGAGGCGGGGCCGGCAAGGCGAGGCGAAGAGGCGGGGCCGGCAGGGCGAGGCGCAGAGGCGGGGCAGGCAGGGCGAGGCGCAGAGGCGGGGCCGGCAGGGCGAGGCGCAGAGGCGGGGCCGGCAAGGCGAGGCGCAGAGGCGGGACCGGCAAGGCGAGGCGCAGAGGCGGGGCCGGCAAGGCGAGGCGCAGAGGCGGGACCGGCAAGGCGAGGAGTCCTGGTACGCTCACCGGAAGCCTGGCGAGCCGAACGAGTCCTCCTTCTCCTTCTGCGGCGGCGTGTCACAGGGCTAGACACGCTCACTGGACTCAATGGTTCTCTCACTGGACTCAATGGTTCGCTCACTGGACTCAATGGTTCGCTCACTGGACTCAATGGTTCGCTCACTGGACTCAATGACTCACTCACAGGGCTGACGTGAATCGTGTGCTCGGCTGGGCTGACGTGAAGCGCAGACCCTTGAAGCTTGCTCTCCTCCACGCACACAGTAAACGCAGAGCCGTTCTTCAACAGCGCCAGGTCGATGTAACATTCTAAAGACCCGTGCGGATCTGGATCGGGCATCAAAGACCGGAGTGGTTCTTCTAATCCCCCACGGAAGAATATCTTCAAACATTGGGTGTTCATATGCGCGAGATGAGCCAGTTCAATAAACTCCGCTACATACTGTTCAATAGTCCGACTCTCCTGATGAAGACGGAGAATCTGGATATCTGGACTCCGGGAAAGCATGGCTGCTGGATCACGAATGGGTGAGTTCTTCTGTTACGATGCTAGTGCTGTTGCAAGAAGGATAAGGCTGTGGATCCATGTGCAGCACACGCTTTATTTACAAACTAGACAACATACTGGACTCAGGAGCATGAACAACCAACACCGCCGTTAACAGTTCACATAAAACAAGAACTCACAAAGACAGGGTAGAAACACAGGGCTTAAATAATGAGGGACAAACAAGCTAAACCAGATAACGAGGGGGGCGTGAGAAATAATAAACACCTGGGATAATTAATAGACCGGGAACAACTGATAACAAAATAACAAGACACAAAACCCACATTATAACAATAACATAGCCAAAGGTCGGTGTATTTTTGCTTTATATATTTTAGGCTTATTCTCTAATTCAGATTGTGTTAGGGGGGCTGGATTATTAGGCAATTTTAATCTGACAATTTGACCGGAGAGATTTAATTTTGTCGGACATTTCATTTTTTTCCCGGCCAATGTCCGGTAATTACCGTACAACGGAAACCCTGGTATATAGATTACGTTTGGACAGCAAAGACTGTGATTTGGATTTTGACTTACTAGTCATCTGGTGTGTAACGTCTTGGAGATGTTGTCTGACAGAACAGCCGCTCCGATTCTGCTGTGGTCCATCTGCTGGGGTCCATCAAGTCCATCAGCACGATACAGCCTAGGTCTCTCCCAAAACAGATTCCAATTATTTACAAAGAGCAGTTTCTGTTCATTACACAATGACATTAACCATTCATTTAATGCAAATAATCTACTGAACTTTTCCTGTCCTTGGCGGTACGTGGGAAGCGGTCCAGATACGATGATCGTTGCTTCAGGCGCTGTGGTGCGTACCGTCTCGATCAGGCTCCTGTAGTCCTTCTTCAGAACCTCAATCTGCCACAGCCTGATGTCATTCGCTCCCGCATGCAGCACAACAGCTCCGACGTGCTCGTCACCGTTCAGGATCTCGGGAACCTGTTCAGCAACATCAAGAACACGAGCACCAGGAAAGCAGTGAGTGTGTGCACCTTACCCTTACCTGAATTAGCATGGACATGACGGACTATGGAAGTGCCGATGATCACGGCGTTGTCGCTTTCCGACTCGCGGAGAGGGGAGAAGCGGTTCCAGATGGAGATCTCGAAGACCGGGAGGGGCGGATCGGTTCTAGCTCTGGTCCTGGCTCGTGTCTTCCACTGTGGGATCACCCAAGGTCTATGGTGTTGTGTCGGTGCCGGAGTCAATGAAGCCAGAGATGATCGCGTCCTCCTGGCCAGAGAAACACACGGAGTAGACTAAGTCGGAGTCAAAGAGTTACATACACTGACTTGTGAGCATGGGCGTGTGATGTTTCAAGCGCTGATCGCCGATCCAGCAGCTCGGCTTGCTTCTCCAGCAGACCACGGATCTGTTTCTCCACCGATTTCAGCTCCAACTTCACAGAGAACAGCTCGAATGTGTCCTCACCTGCACTCCAGAGGTAACGTTAGACACGCATCCGATAGTTTCGCCATTATAACAGATAAACAGTAAATTAGTAGTGATACTACAAATATCACTACTAATTTAGGACTGAAATGTCGGACATAACCCGTATCCTTTCAGTGAAACAGGTGTAAAATGAGACGGCCGATAGGCAAGAGGCCACGCGTGAAATGCCAACGGATTAAAGCCTAGTAGCCGAGATTTGGAAAGTTGGATCTAAGTAGCGATATTAAAGCAATCCAATTGTTTTAAAATAGATATAAAAATAGAAATTGCTTGTTTATAAATGAGTGGTAAAGAAGAAAATCAAGGATTAATGAATCAATCCGATGGAGCTACATACACAAACAGAAAATGTATGGCCGGAAATAAAACGCTCGTCTAACCTGCCACATGAAGTCTCTTCCCTAGCGCACTCCCATGACAGATTGAGCCTGTCTGAAGCGCTCTCCTGAACCCCCAGCATCTCATCATACGTGGGGCTTTGCCCTCAAGAACTGCGTGCATTCTCATCACCCAGACAGTGAATGCACAAGTCATAAGTGTCTTCACAAATTATGTGTGTCTCTATGGCTGTAGTAATTGTTATTATGTATTGCAGAATGCATCATGGTTGTTTCACTAAAACATAAAAAAGTGGCAAACTGCTTGCAAAATAAGTAGTAAAGGAGATCAAAAGCAATTAAAATAAAACAAAAATTAAACAATTTAAAGTTTTAAACTAATTAACCTAATTTCTCTTGAGGCTGGCGGGGGTGGGATTACCTTAAAGAAGGTACCCGGTTTGTGTGTTTTGATTCACTTGAGACAAGTTGTTTTATTATGATTTACTGCTATGAAATATTAACCACACCCTCTAACGTTTTTTCATTACAGAGTTGTACAACATACAACAGTATGTTGGCTGGTGAGTATATAAAACAAGGCTTAACTCCCACCTCACATTTTGAGTGGTTGTTTGACAAGCAGGAGAAATGCATGTTAATATTTTATTGATAGTGACAACATTGTGTATTACCAGACTTATTCCTGCTGTGTGTGGGGTTAATTTAGGCACATGCATCCTCCAAGATGACCCTCAGCCCCCTGCTCTCTTCAAGGACGGAGACTTCATCATTGGAGGGGCTTTCACCATTCATTACTATCTAAGGACAGAGAAGCACACGTATACTAAGCGGCCACAACCACTGGATTGCAGTGGCAGGTTAGAATTAAATATGAAATAAAATGTTTTTTTTTTTTGTTTTTTTGTTTTTTTTACAGAGCAGTCTTGAGTGGGTTGTTATTTTGCAAAAATTTCATAACTGTCTTTTTGATTAAATTAATCAGAATCAGACCATCAAAACGTTCACATGCTTATTTTTTAAAAATGGTGGTGGTGATGGCACAGTGGATAAGACATGCCTTATGTGTGAGAGACCCGGGTTTGAATCCACTGTGAGACACCAATGTGTCCCTGAGCAAGACACTTAACCCCTAGTTGCTCCAGAGGCATGTGACCTCTGACATATATAGCAATTTTAAGTTGCTTTGGATAAAAGCGTCAGCTAAATTAATAAATGTAATGTAATATAAATGTAAATGTAAAAAGGTTTCTTAAACCTAATTTTTTTGTGTGTACTTCAACAGCATGGACTTCAGAGAGCTGCGTTTTGCTCGTGCCTTGCAGTTCGCTATCCAAGAGATAAACAACAGCTCTAATCTCTTACCGGGCATCACATTAGGGTATCATATATATGACACGTGTGCTTCTGTGCCAATGGCAATCAAAGTATCATTTCAGCTTGCCAACGGACTAGATCTCATATTTAACGACACCGATTCCTGTGAAAAATCAGCTGCGGTTCTTGCTATAGTTGGAGAATCTGGTTCCACACCATCTATAAGCATGTCAAGGCTTTTCAGTCCTTTTGGAATTCCACAGGTGTTTACTCAGTAAAACTATATTTTAGTCTTCCAAGAGATCCCCAAAATAAATAAAAATGTGGCGTTATGCCAGAAACTTAAATATCATTGTATTTTTGCCATATGGCTAACACATTTTATTTTATATGTTTTCTTCCCCTCTTGGTGCACTATAGGTGAGTCATTACGCAACATGCGCGTGTCTCAGTGACAAGCAGCAGTATCCTACTTTCTTCAGGACCATCCCAAGCGATCACCATCAAGCGGCCGCACTGGCACGGATGGTCAAGTACTTCGGGTGGACTTGGATCGGGGCTGTGCGCAGTGATTCAGACTACGGGAACAATGGCATGGCATCATTCCTAAAGGCTGCAGAGGAGGAGGGAATCTGTGTAGAGTATTCTGAGGCCTACCACAGGACCCAGCCGCGCAGTAAACTGAAAAGAGTTGCTGATGTCATTCGCAGATCAACAGCTCATGTAATAGTTGCCTTCCTGGCCTCAGGTGACATGAGACTTCTTTTAGAAGAGCTGAGTCAGAAGCCTCCTCCTCCGATGCAGTGGATTGGCAGCGAGGCGTGGGTTACAGACCCAGAAATTCTGCGGTTTAATTTGTGTATCGGTGCTGTAGGCTTTGGAATCCCGCGGTCTGTTATCCCGGGATTTCCTAAATTTTTACTTGACCTGTCTCCAGAGCAGGCGCTGAAATTTCCCCTGTTGACAGAATTCTGGGAAAGCTCATTTAGCTGTAGTCTAAAACGGCAGACAGGTTCTTCAACTGGTATGCCACCATGTGATGGCACAGAGGACCTGCGTGCATTACAGAACCCGTACACAGACACGTCCCAGTTGAGGATCACTAACATGGTGTACAAAGCCACATATGCTATAGCTCATGCTCTACATGGCATTGTCTGTATCGGAAAGTATTGTGACAAAAACATCAAAGTTGAGCCCAGACAGGTACAGTTTCTTGTCTTTTTAATTCTCATTAAAATACAGTATTATTAATTTACCTTTTGTGTAGAACTACTATATTTTTACAACAACACCCACTATTTATTTAAGCTACTGATTATCAGAAAATAAGTTTAGTCACAACCCATGTCATCACAATTTTTCATGTCTATCATGCAGGTTTTTGATCAGCTTAAACTTGTGAACTTTTCCAAAAATAATTATTCTGTTTCATTTGATGCCAATGGAGACCCCGTGGCCATCTATGAACTTGTGAATTGGCAGCTTCAGGGAGACGGTTCAGTTGATCTTGTTACAGTGGGTCAATATGATGCATCCCAGCCTAAAGGACAAGAATTCAGTCTGCACAGAGCTATCTTTTGGTATGATGGCAGTGAAAAGGTATAAGATGTGTTACGAGAGTTGTGAAATACCCCTGTTTTTGTATTTTTTTTGATGATACATTTTCTTCTAACAATATAAAAGGACAGTGTCAAATGTATGTCCAACACTTCTATTATTATTTTTATATTATAAAATATACATTTTATAATATAAAAATTAAATTAAATATAAAAATAAATACATTTTATAATATAAACATTTTATATTATTATTATTATATATTATTATTTACTATATTATTTTTTTTTAAAAGTGTATTATTCATTGAGAAAAAAATAAGTCTTGGTTCATTTCGGACTCTGATGCTGTTTGTCTCCTGCAGGTGCCTGTGTCTGTGTGCAGTGAGAGCTGTTCTCCAGGTTCTAGGAAGGCTGTGCAAAAAGGAAGACCTGTCTGCTGTTATGACTGCATTAACTGTGCAAAAGGAGAAATCAGTAATGAAACAGGTAATGTGTAGCCACATTGTTCTGGATAAATCACAGATGGTTCTGACCCAGTGATATAAAAGACAGTTTATCATAAAGAAACAAAAGTTATGGTTTAAACTGTACAAAGTTCTTACAAATCTTGGGTAAGATGGGATAAGAATAAGAATATTTTTTTTTACATAATCTGATAACCTGTTATTCTCCATTTTCTTTCTGTGGTTCATGAATGACTTTTAAGCACTGATTTATTCATCTTCCAGATTCATTAGATTGTCACAAATGTCTACCTGAGTACTGGCCCAATAATGAGAAGGACAAGTGTCTTCCCAAACCAGTGGAGTTTCTCTCCTGGGATGAGATCCTTGGGATTATCCTGGCTGCTTTCTCTATTGTGGGCTCTTTAGTGGCTTTGAGCATGGCTTTATTGTTCTACAAAAACAGGGCCTCTCCAATAGTAAAAGCCAACAACTCAGAGCTGAGCTTCCTGCTGCTCTTCTCATTGACACTGTGTTTCCTCTGTTCACTTACTTTCATTGGTCGGCCCACTGAGTGGTCCTGTATGTTGCGTCACACAGCATTTGGCATTACTTTTGTTCTCTGTACCTCTTGTGTTCTGGGGAAAACAATAGTGGTGTTAATGGCTTTCAGGGCTACACTTCCAGGAAGTAATGTTATGAAATGGTTTGGGCCTGCACAACAGAGACTCAGTGTTTTTGGTTTCACTCTTGTACAGGTACTGATATGTGTGCTTTGGTTAACAATATCTCCTCCATATCCTTACAATAATATGCAACACTACAAAGAAAAGATAATTCTAGAATGCAGTTTAGGATCAGCTGTTGGTTTCTGGGCTGTACTGGGTTATATTGGCCTCCTAGCTTTCCTTTGCTTTATTTTAGCTTTTCTGGCCCGAAAGCTCCCTGATAACTTCAATGAGGCTAAATTCATCACATTCAGTATGCTCATATTCTGTGCTGTTTGGATCACCTTTATTCCAGCTTATGTCAGTTCCCCAGGGAAATTTACTGTAGCTGTGGAGATATTTGCCATTTTAGCTTCAAGCTTTGGTCTGATTCTCTGTATTTTTGCTCCTAAGTGTTTCATAATTATATTTAGGCCAGAGCAGAATACTAAAAAACACCTAATGAGTAAAGTACCATCAAAAGCCCTCTGAGTCACACAGTGCAATCCCCGCAGTGATGCATACAAACACTCGCAAATTACATATTCTGTGATTTTAACACATCAGTTGTTATACTTCTTTTTTTTCTTAATGGTTGTGCTTGTAACAGTTCTGTTAAAAAAAATGTGAAAATGGAAAAATATATAATGAAAACATTTGTCAATTTATATTTTTTATAAATTCTCTTTACAATTCTGTTGGCACATGCCAACTGTGATACTTCATTTTATAACACTTTCTATAAAGCCTGTATTTTTAATGCATTATAATACATGCATGATGCCTTACAAACAACCTTATAATATGTTGTATTATCTGATAAATAATCACAACAATTACAATACATTATAATACTTACCAATTTGTAGTTAAAACATTTAAAAGTGCAATGCACTATAACACAAAATGAAGCCTGTATTTATAATGCATCATATGCTTAATGCATTATAATGCACACATAATGCCCCATAAACAACCTTATACAACATGCACAATGCAACATTTAGAGTGTGCATGGAAGATATACAAAATGGCTATATAGCCCCACCATGGCAACAGACAGCTAAACATTTGAAACAGCACCTCAAGGTCATTGTGTCACATCCTCCAACTGGAGTGCCCATGAGCTTCTTCAGAGGGCACTCCTTTTGTCTCTGTGTTAATTTTAAGGACTACATTCCCCAGCAATCCTTCGCCTGAACTCATTATGGCTTCATTCAGTACACCTGTGTATTGTTACCTTACTTGCTCTGCTAGCGGCTACGCGTCCTTAAATGGCCGTGGCCATTTTGTGTGTTTGGGCTGCACACACCATCAGCTCATGAGTCTGCTCCAGAGCCCGCTTTAGCCCATAAATCCACTCCAGAACATGCTCAAGCCCCAGAGCTCCCTGCTTGTCCTGTCTCGACAACGGAGGTCTTGAATGACCTTACTGTTTGCCCGGTTATTGCCACAGAGGCCATTACTGAACTCTCTGTCTGTCTTGTCTCAGCCAGAGAGGCCATTCTAAGTCCCTGAGTCTCGTCCGAGAAGACCATGATACCATGAATACTCTGCTCACCTTGTCATAGACAGTATTCCTGGATGTGCTGCCTGCCCTGTTATGGTCAAAGAGGCTTTAAATAAACCCTCTGCTTGTTTTGACACAACCCCTGAGGCCAACCCTAACCCCTGTGCCCTGTGTTCCAGTTTCTCCTGATCAGCTGCGGTGGTCTCCAGTTCCTCCAGATATGCCCTGGGGATCTTCAGCTCCAGTGTGGTGGTCTTCGGCCCCGCCAGCTCAATCGTCGTGGTCACCAGCTCCTTCCACTCTGCCGTGGGGGTTTTCAGTCTCATCTGCTCTACTTTGGTGGTTATCTGCTCCACTGTTGTGGCCTTCTGCTCCACCCTGGCCACCTGCACCACCATCTCCACTCTTGACACCATCCCTGCCTACTCCAGCCTGGCCACTTTCTCTGCTGGCTCCACCCTGGCTACTCAATCCGCATCTGTCTCCAGTACTGCTTCCTCTCCACGGACCTGGCCCTCTGTCCCTCCCCCTGTTCCACCTTCGCTCCACCTCCCTCCTGGATTTTATTTGCTTGTTGTTGGAGCGTCTGTTAGCTGCTCCGTAAGTGTCCTACAGAGGGCACTCCTTTTGTCTGTGTTAAAATCAAGGATTACATTCCCCATAATCCTTTGCTTAGATGGTTATCTTATTTGCTCTAGCTGATTTAAGCAGTGTCGTCTCATGATTTCTTTGTGTAGTCTTGCTAGTATGTTGCCACTGTGTGTCTGAGCTAATGTATTCTTGTCCTGTATCCTGTGTTCTTGACTTCTACCTGGTTGTTTATATTTTACCCTGTTAGGATTATCTTGATTTCAGCATGTTTGGACCATTGCCTGCTTTTGACAACCCTTGATAAAGACTGCACTTGGATCTTCAGCCAAGTCTCAGTTATTGCATATTAACACCTTGAATGGGAATACTGGCTTGCCAGGAACTACCCCCCTCTTTGTCGCCTCATACATATACTCATTATATAAAACGTCTCGGTTACGTATGTAACCCTCGTTCCCTGAGTAGGGAACGGAGACGTTACGTCAGAAGTGACGGAGATTGGGGGATTTCGCATAGAAAGCCAATCCTCTTCGAGTATTTAAACACGAGCCAATGGCATGCAATGCCTTGGGGCTGCGGAAATTTGCATAGCGTACTCCGCCCTACTCCGTGAGTATAAAAGGAGGAAGTGAACGCAACCGCAGTATGTCTTCGCTGAGGAGCCAAGACTGAACTCGTCATCTACCCAGCGATACAGCAGAAGTGGCAGGGAGACGTAACGTCTCCGTTCCCTACTCAGGGAACGAGGGTTACATACGTAACCGAGACGTTCCCTTTCGTAGTCACTTCGAGTTACGTCAGAAGTGACGGAGATTGGGGGTCTGTGCCATCACGCCACTTCAAGCTGTCTTCCAGTGCCCTGCGAAAGACTGAACCCCCGAGCCTTACCTCTTTTTTTTTTTTTTTGGGGGATCCGACTTTGACACAGGATTACCAAGGTACACTGGGAAACATATCCCGAAGGGGACATGCTACCAGCTGCCTACCGAAGGGAGGACTTATGAATACACATATGGCCACATAGGAATGCATATGGAACACTGGAGTACCAACCGCAGGTGGCTACTAATTTAAACTCCAGGGGTGGCAGATGGCTTGCCAAGGGAAGACATGCTCAGAGAGGCTTACAGTGGATAATACACATGAGACGGTTACCATGGGGAACCGTGCGCATGGAGGCACCTAGCTAGCATCCAGAGCAACAGCAGTGGTGCCCGCATCGTCGGTGCTGGAGGACTCAAGACTTCAATGGAAGAACTGAGGAAATATCGCACTTATCCAGTCCGGGGAGTGGAGTGGGGAGCAAGCGAAGACACCTGAGCGGATCCAGAACTGGCCGAAACGAGTACGTGAGAGGATACCGGCTCAACTCGCAGATTATAGAACCTGGCGAAGGTGTTGGGTGTCGCCCAGCCTGCAGCTCTGCAGATGTCTGTTAGCGAGGCGCCATGCGCTAAAGCCCAAGAGGAGGCCACACTCCGAGTGGAATGGGCCGTCACACCAAGGGGGCACGGAAGGCCCTGCTGCTGGTAAGACAAAGCAATGGCATCCACTATCCAGTGGGACAGCCATTGCTTTGAGAGAGCCCTTCCCTTCTGGCTCCCTCCATGACAGACAAAGAGCTGGTCTGAGGTCCTGAAACACTGCGTTCTGTCGACATAGGTGCGGAGAGCACGTACCGGACAGAGCAGTGCCAAGGCTGGGTCTGCCTCCTCCAGGGGCAGCGCTTGCAGGTTCACCACCTGGTCCCGGAAGGGAGTGGTGGGAACCTTGGGCACATATCCAGGCCGGGGTCTCAGGATCATGTGAGAGTAAGCCGGCCCGAACTCCAGGCACGCTTCGTCAACGGAGAATGCGTGCAGGTCCCCCACCCTCTTGATGGAGGCCAATGCAACCAGGAGTGCTGTCTTCATGGACAGAAACTTTAACTCTACCGATTGCAAAGGCTCAAAGGGATGCCTCTGCAAAACACTTAAAACTATCGGGAGGTCCCAAGAGGGTACGAGGGGAGGACGAGGCGGATGCAGCCTCCTCGCTCCCCTCAGGAACCTGATGACCAGGTCGTGCTTCCCTAAGGACTTACCTTCCACTGCTTCATGAGAAGCGGCAATGGCCGCGACGTAAACCTTAAGGGTGGAGGGCGACAGCCTGCGCTCCAACCCCTCTTGCAGGAAGGAAAGCACGACACTGATCGAACATCTCCGGGGGTCTTCTCCGCGAGAAGAACACCAATTGACGAAGAGGTTCCACTTCAACGCATAAAGGTGTCTCGTGGACGACGCTCTTGCGGAAGTGATGGTTGCCGCCACCGCAGGTGGCAGCGAACTCAAACCTGCCTCGTCCCGTCCAGGAGCCACACGTGCAGCCTCCAAAGATCGGGACGAGGGTGCCACAGAGTGCCCCGTCTCTGAGAGAGTAGGTCCGGTCTCAGAGGAATAGGCCAAGGAGGTGCTGTCGCGAGGAGCATGAGCTCGGAGAACCATGTCTTGGTGGGCCAATAGGGGGCTACCAGCAAGACCTGCTCCTCGTCCTCCTTGATCTTGCACAACACCCGTGCAAGGAGGCTCACTGGGGGAAACGCATACTTGCGTGGGCCCCGTGGCCAGCTGTGCGCCAGCGCATCCGAGCCGAGTGCCGCGGGTCAGAGAATAAAACTGGGCGCAGTGGGACGAGTCCCGAGAGGCGAACAGGTCTATCTGTGCCTCCCCGAACTCGTCCCAAATCAGCTGGACCGACTGGGGATGGAGTCGCCATTCGCCGGAGATGGGACGGACCCGGGACAGCTCGTCGGCTGCCCAGTTCCGGTCTCCAGGAATGTAAACTGCACGAAGGGACCTCAGGTGCTTCTGACTCCATATCAAGAGGTGGCGGGCGAGCTGCGACAACTGGCGTGAGCGTAGACCCCCCTGGTGGTTGATGTACACTACTGCCGTAGTGTTGTCTGAGCGGACAAGCACATGCTGGCCCTTGAGCAACGCTCGGAAGCGGTGTAGGGCGAGCCGTACTGCCAACAGCTCGAGGCAATTGATGTGCATGAGGCGCTGGGCTCCTGTCTAGGAACCGGCGGCTGCATGCCCATTGCACATGGCACCCGTGTAGATGCATCCGTGGAGACAACGAGATGCCTGGAAACTCGCTGTCCGTTTACCCGGTCCGTAAAAAGCTGAGGTTCGACCACGGGAAGAAGGTTCGGCGGCACGCTGGAGTCACTGGAACTCGGAGCGAGCCGCGATGCCATGCCCACCTCGGGACTCGATCGCGAAGCCACAGCTGAAGCGGTCTCATATGAAGCAAACCGAGCGGCGTTGCCGCGGCCGCGGATGCCATATACCCCAGGAGCCTCTGAAAAAGTTTCAGTGGAACCGCACTCTTGCTCTCGAACTGACGAAGGCAAGCCAGCAGTGAGTGCGCGCGCTCGTTCGTGAGCTGCGCGGACATGGCGACCGAGTCTATCTCCATGCCGAGAAAAGAGATCCTCTGCACGGGGCAAAGTTTGCTCTTTTCCCGGTTGACCCGAAGGCCCAGACGGGCTAGGTGCCGGAGCACCAGGTCTCTGTGTTCGCAAACCTGAGCTCGAGAGTGTGCTAGTATCAGCCAGTCGTCGAGATAATTCAGGACGCGAACCCCGTGAACCTTCGTGAAGACGCGAGGGGACAGAGCTAACCCGAATGCGAGAACGGCGTACTGGTATGCCTGGCCCTCGAAGGCAAACCGAAGAAACGGTCTGTGTCGAGGGAGAATGGAGACATGGAAGTACGCGTCCTTCAGGTCGATCGCTGCAAACCAATCCTGATACCGAACACATTCAAAAATGCGTTTGGCCGTGAGCATTTTGAACGGTAGTCGATGGAGAGAACGGTTCAAAATGCGCAGGTCCAGGATCGGTCGTAACCCACCGGTCTTTTTGGGGACAATGAAGTAGGGGCTGTAAAACCCGGACCTCACCTCGGCTGGAGGGACCGTCTCGATTGCACCCTTCGCCAGCAGGGTCGCAATCTCCGCTCTCAAGACTGGGGCATTGCCACCGACCATCGTGGAGCGAACTCCCGTGAAGCGGGGAGGAGACCGTGCGAACTGAATCGCGTAGCCGAGTCTGATCGTTCTGATGACCCAGCGGGATATCCCGGGAAGCGCTAGCCAGGCTTCCAGGAAATGAGCCAACGGGGTCATGCGAACCACAGACGTCCCCCCGGAGGGGCAGCGGTGCGGGTCGACTGGCACGCGTGCAGGAGTTACCCCGCTCGGATGCGTCGAAGCCCACTCCCCGACAGAAGGGACCAGGGAAAGCGGAGCGTTCCACGGGGGTCTGTTCTGCCGGGGGTCTGGCGACAGAGGGGGAAGGGATTGGTGTAGCCCGGGGACGACACACGCACCCTTCCGCGCCCTCAGAGACAGAGAGGAGTGTGTGGGCTGACGCACGGGGGCATCGAGCGCACCCACTCCAGTCTGTGAGCTCAGTGAGGATGTCAAGTCTTTCTTTAACCAGTTCAGGGTGCTGCCCACCCGTGGGTGAGCAGCGGGGAGCTAAGAACAAAAGATTCTCCCCCGGCCCTCCACCGGGGGAAGGAGGGGGCCTGCTACCGCCTCCTGAGAAAGATTCGAGATCGTCACTGAGCGGCCCGTGTCAGGATCTTCGCTTGGCCTGGCGTTTAGCGGGGCGAGCGGCCTGAGGGGGCTGTGACGCCGGCCTGCGGCCTCCTCGACGCCGGGGCCCGGGTGAAGGCTGCTGCTGGGGCCGGGCGGGAGGGAGGGGAGCCGCAGGGGGGCGTCCTTGGCGGCGAGCAGCGGGAGGCACCTGCGCCGATGACTGGGTGGAGGCAGCAGCTGGTCGCCGGGGCAGGATGTGTTTAATGGCCTCCGTCTGCTTCTGGGCGGTGGAGAACTGCTGGGCGAAGTCCTCGACCGCACCGCCGAAAAGGCCAACCTGGGAGAGCGGAGCGTCGAGCAGACGAGTCCGCTCAGCGCTCTGCGTTTCTGCCAGGTTGAGCCAGAGATGGCGCTCCTGAACCACCGAAGTGGCCATCACCTGACCGACGGCGCGAGCGGCCACTTTCGTTGCCCGGAGAGCAAGGTCAGTGGCGGACCGCTAATCTTTAAATGCCGTCGAGTCAGTCCCGCCCTCGTGCATGTCTCTGAGCATCTTCGCTTGGAAGACCTGCAAAGTGCTCATGGCATGCAAAGCGGAGGCCGCCTGTCCCGCCGCTCTATAGGATCGCGCCGCCATAGCAGACGAGAACCCACAGGCTTTGGATGGGTGCTTAGGAGGACCACGGGTGGAGGCGCTCTGTGGACACAGCTGCATCGCAACAGAGCGCTCCACCGGGGGCATCCCAGTGTACCCACGGGCGGCCCCACCGTCGAGGGGGGGAAAGGCGGGGGAGAGATCGCGCTCTCGAGTGGACAAAGGAGCCCCCCAAGAGCGCGATAACTCCGCATGCAGCTCAGGAAAAAAAGGTATCGGAGTTGGCCGTGGCCTTGCGGCGGCAGCTTTGTCCAGATACCAGTTATCCATCCGCCAGAGATCGGGGCAGGATGGAGGTTTCCATTCTAGCCCGATACTCCCAGCGGCTCGAGACAGCATGGCCGTCAGCTCGGGATCTGACACGGGCAACGCTGGCACTCCCGAAGGGGGCAACGCAGCCGCATCTTCCTCTCCCGAGGACTCAAGCCCGCCTAGTGATGCAGTGATAGACATCACATCATCATCTGGAGCGCTGCTAGAAGCAGCCGGCGCCGCCGAAGAGACAGCCGACTGAATCGAGCTGGCGCTCGCTGGCTCACGCACTGACCCGAGGAATCGTCGGGGCTCTATCCCACACCGTCACCGTTAGATCCCCGGGTCGACGGGCCCCCTTTCGTGAAGGAAGCCGTTTGAGTAGGGGGGACCGGGGCTCTCACTCTAGTGAGATCATTGAGCCTCGACCTCAGTGTGGAGATGGTCATGCTCCCACAGAAGGAACATGAGTCATCCACGAACGCTGCTGCTGCATGCTGAATGCCCAGGCATACAAAGCAGCGTTCGTGACCATCAGATGATGACAGAAATCTACCACATCCAGAAGGGCACGGGCGAACCATCTTTAAAAAGACGTGCCGCGTGCAGCTCTTTCACTTTCACTTTTATGAGAAAGGAGAAATTCACTCTTTCAGCGCTGAGGCTACCAGGGAGAAGTGCAAAGTCTGGCAGACCACTGCTCAGATCGCAGGCAATGCAGAATCTCGCTGGGTACCGCCGTCACACCAACACTGAAGAGGACGCTCGTTCTCGAAGAGTCTTGAATCAGCTTTTAGGAGTGAAGAGGTTCTCTTGGTTCCGAAGCGAAAACATACTGCGGTTGCGTTCACTTCCTCCTTTTATACTCACGGAGTAGGGCGGAGTACGCTATGCAAATTTCCGCAGCCCCAAGGCATTGCATGCCATTGGCTCGTGTTTAAATACTCGAAGAGGATTGGCTTTCTATGCGAAATCCCCCAATCTCCGTCACTTCTGACGTAACTCGAAGTGACTACGAAAGGGAACTTACATGAATGTGGTTAACCAGACTGTAAAAGAACATATACCGTATTTTCCGCACTATAAGGCGCACCGGATTATAAGGCGCACCTTCAATGAATGACGTATTTTAGAACATTTTTCATATATAGGGTGCACCGGATTATAAGGCGCATAAGATACTGCAGTCAAACTTTATTAAGCTTTCTACCAACTTGTTCAAACGTTGATGTGCATATTAACAATATCTCCCAGCCTTGCTCACTATTCTCCCAAACGTGGAGGGGAACTTTTCGCTAATTCAGTAAACGCCTACCGTTGTAAAAGAAAGTCTGATACCACTAAATCAAACGTTAGTGCATACTCAACATTGTTCAGTTCAGTTGCGTATGACACGTAAAGCTCACTTATTTCAGTTCATTCCCTATCCACGAATCCCTCGAATTCTATGGTCTCCAACCTGCCCCGCTCCCTCTTGTCATTACCCGAGTCAGTGTTGCTGCTTGTAACGCAAAGTTGAGATGTTGCCCAGAGATAAAACATTAATGTTAGATTTCGGATGAAAAGATGCACGAGAGACGAGAGTTGTTGTATTTATTATTTTAAAGGAGCAATGTGTGACTTTTAGCGACATCTAGTGGTTCGGTTGCGAGTTTGCACCAGGTTTGCACTAAGGGCTCAGCCCACTGCTCACCCCTCCCTTTCGAAGAAGCTACGGTTGCTAAAACGGGACAAACATCTCGTCGGCTGAGACAGCAGAGAATAGCCAGAGTAAGCCAAGAGTGTGTAACATTGTCACTGTTTCTGTACCACAGTCCATTATAAACCACATCATGAATACTGTCTGTTTACAAAGCCATAGTCAGGTGAGGATCAAGGGTTTTAATATATAATTTAATAAAATAATAATCAGCTGATTGTCTCACAAACGTAACCAGCAGCACATTTATCCCCACATACTGTAGCAAACCCATAATACAGCGAGGGAGCAGCTATATATTTTTTCTAACAGGGTAGTAATAGTTTAGCTGGCTAATATGAGCTGTTACTGTGGCTGAGCTGGGACGCGTCTGCATGAGTCCAAAGGTCGGAAGTGCGCGCGCTGTTACAATCATGTCATCTCCGCATCCCATAGATACTATTTACTACACACAATAGGCTTTTTTTCTCTGATTTTTAAAATTCTTCGCGATCGACTTTAGTGATAAAAGACTTTAGTAAAAGTCTCTATCGACGGGTTAGTGATTCCTGTAACGTACTGTTTTACGGTCAATGACATGAATACTAATCATCAGCTGTCTCACGAACGTAACAGCACATCTATCCCCAACATAACAAACCCATAACACAGCGAGGGAGAACTAAGTTACATGAAACAATCCCAACTACATATTTTACACCACTCACAAGGGAAAAGTCACTACTCACGGAGTGTAAGGCAGCGGCTAGCTTCCAGCTTTCCGCTACTTCTCTTTCAAGGTAGTGATGAAACGCGTTCTGTAGCACTGTGTGTTCGCGTTCGGCTACGGTAGGAATATGACGTCACAACATGGCGACCTTCATAGAAGGGGATTCCCTCGGTTATGGAGCTATTAATGTCTCATTCTAAGGTAATAAAAACATTACGGCTAATTAAGTAAGTTCTTTATACACCACTGAAAACATAGTTATGGATGTCATATTGCATTTCTGTTAATAGATACTCAACTTTGTTACACATTGCACCTTTAATAAAACCACTCAAACGTCACACTCGTCTGCATACATGGGGATAGAGCGAGAAAAAGTACACAAACAAACATCCAACTCTGGTCACAATAGAAAAAAGAATATAAAAGAAAGAATACAGGAGAGTCGGCAGAACGGTTATCTCCTCTCCTCACTTGTCAAAATCTGACTGACACTCATTTTCTCATTTTTTAGTCCGATTTCCATAAAGCACAAAGTGACCGTTACTGTACGTGCTGTTGCCTGGCAGTTCAGAGATTATTCCTGCCTTCGTCAAAGCTCGATTGATCCAAAAATAAGGCGCTTCGGATTATAAGGCGCACTGACGTTTTTTGAGAAATTTAAGCCTTTTGAGTGTGCCTTATAATGCGGAAAATATGGTATTTGAGCATGCACCTCAAAGTATACCTGTTTATTTTGAATATTTAAATGTTTATTTGCTGATCATTTTCAGGACAAGAACAAAAATAACCAATTAGCTGCATATATACCTGTGTTGTAAAACTTCTAAAATATCGATTGTTTATTTTTGTATATATAAATATTAAGCGCTACCTATTAAATATATTTTATCATTTATTAATCCATATTTATTATAGGTATTTATTAAATATCTTGTTTTTGATTTCCACTAATCATTACATTTATTTTTCTTTTATACTTTATAAAAAAAAAAATTTTTTTCTATTTCTACAACAATTTTACACACATTGGTCAAAAATTACCCATATAGTAACCTTTGATTTTTATAAATAGTATAAATACAGTTATACTATTTATTTTTCCAAAAGGGGTAAAATTACCAAAGGGGTAATTTTTTACCAAAAGGGGGAAAAAATCCACTTCAGTGCTCCTCCTACCGACCAATCTCTCTGCTGAATGTGGATTATAAAATTGTATCCAAGGTTCTGGCGGCTAGATTGGAGACTGTTATCACTTATTACAGCAGACCAAACAGGCTTCCTCCTAAATAGGCACTCTAGTTCGCATTTTAGAAGACTTTTAAATATTGTGTATTCCCCTCCATCGCGCTCCGCAGAAATGATCATATCTCTTGATGCTGAAAAAGCGTTCGATCGAGTTGAATGGCAATATTTGTTTGCAACTTTGAAAAAATTTGGATTTGGAAATTCCTTCATCTCCTGGATAAAACTCCTTTACTCGCATCCTACAGCCACAGTAATTACTAATGGACAGCAATCAGAGTATTTCTCTCTTGGCAGAGGCACACGTAAAGGCTGCAGTCTGTCTCCTCTACTTTTCGCCATTGCCATTGAGCCGCTGGCCATTGCTCTTAGACAATCTGGGGATTTCCGGGGTATAGAGAGTCGAGGCCTCACACACAAATTATCCCTATATGCAGACGACATTATTTTATATGTCTTAGATCCACTAAGCTCTATTCCCTCCATTCTTAATATTCTGACTCAGTTCGGAAACCTCTCTGGATATAAAATAAATTTTGATAAAAGCGAGATGTTTCCTCTCAATCAGTCAGCCACTTTAATTTCTGAATCACATTTCCCATTTAGAATTGTCAATAAGGGCTTTAAATATCTTGGGGTAGAGATTACGCCTGTTTTCTGTCTCTCTTCACTAAGAATTTTAACGTTTTGTTTGAAAAATGTAAAAAAGACATGTCTAGATGGATGAATCTCCCGCTTTCCCTAGCAGGACGAATTAATCTTTTCAAAATGGTCACGTTACCAAAATTCATTTACCTCTTTCAAAATATCCCCATCCTGATTAAAAAATCTTTTTTTGTCTTATTGGAAAGTAGTATATCCTCTTTTATTTGGAACGGTAAACCACCCAGAATCAAAAGAAGTTCCCTCCAAAGATCTAAAAAGATGGCTGGTCTAGCGTTACCTAATTTTATTTACTATTATTGGGCATGTAATATAAAGACAATGCTACATTGGATGGGAGGAGAGGGTTCCAATGGGCATGAGTCCTGGACGCAAATGGAGTTTGCCTCTAGCTCATTTGATCTAGGCTCCACACTTTGTGCTCCATCTCCTCCCCCTCAAAGCCAATTCTGTGCTAACCCAGTGGTCTATCACTCTATTAGAATTTGGTCTCAATTTAGAAGACATTTTAAGTTGCAGACAACGTCGATACATTCCCCTGTAAAGAACAATTATAATTTCCTACCTTCTCTCTCAGACTCTACCTACGGAACCTGGTCCTCGAAGGGCATTAAATCTATTCCCAGTCTTTACATAGATGGCAAGTTCGGATCGTTTGCTCAACTCTCAGAATTATTCGATTTACCTAAGTCCCACTTCTTTAGATTTCTCCAAATTAAACATTTTGTCCAGAAAAGTATTACTTCCTTTCCAGATCTCCCAGAGAGCAACACAGTCGACCATATCCTTGCATTATCCCCGTCACGTAAAGGTCTAATCTCGACTCTCTATAACAGTATATGCAATGTCTTCCCGCAATCCTTGCAGGATGTCAGGAGACTTTGGGAGAACGTTCTGATGTTCTTTGGAAGGCTGTGCTTGACTCAATTCATACATCTTCTCCTTGTGCCAGACACAGCGTGATATAACTCAAAATAGTTCTAAGAGCACACTTGGCCAAGACAAGGCTGGTGAAAATTTTCCCTAATGTTGACCCTGCGTGCCCTCGCTGCAAAGGTCAGCCAGCAGATTATATACATATGTTCTGGTCCTGCCCTAAACTTAATATTTTCTGGGCCAACATATTTGGTGCCTACACTAAGATGCTTAAAAAAACATTATTCCCAATCCTGTCAGTGCCCTATTTGGATTCACCCCTTAGAATCTCCCCCAGAATTGTCCCCTTATAGCTTTCACTTTCTTGATTGCCAGGCGCCTCATCCTGCTCTCCTGGAAGGAACATACACCCCCCAGCTTCACAAGGTGGATTAGGGATGTAATGAATTTCCTCAAGCTTGAGAAGATCAGATATACCCTTAAAGGCTCCTTACAAACATTCAGGAAGGTCTGGTCCCCCTTTTTAGAGTACTACGAGAGCTTGCAAATACCATTAAATAAAGATGACTAAGCTGTTATCATCGGTGTAAAGTGGCAACCCCCCCCCCCCCCCCTTTTAAATTAATTTTTTAATTTTTTTTTTCACTTCTGCAATCCTTAGTTTGATAAGCACTTTAATGGACAATCATTTTTGTGAACATCTGGACTTAAAGGAACGAACTGGGATGGTTGGGTGGGTGGATGGGTGGGCTGGGTTGGGGGTTTATCTTTCATTTTGATTAACATCTGTATAATACATCTGTAATATGTTTGTATAGATTTGGCCCAACATGAGCTGTAGTAGAAAATGTTACATGGTTTAATTTAAAAATTCAATAAAAAAAAAATTAAAAAGATATCAGACTTGGGAAAGTTAAAGATATGAAACTATGTGATATTTCATGCAAAGGTAATGCTCACATAGGTAAGCATTATACATGAGATGATACAACACATTATAAGATTGTTAATAAGGCATTATGCGTGCATTAATGCATTAAGAATACCTTTATGATCCATTATAAATACAGGCTTCATCTGGTGTTATAATGCATTGTACTCAAAGTTGTAACCACAAATAGGTAAGTATTATACTGTATTGTGACTAGTGTGAAGGTAATTTATCAGATGATGCAACATATTATAAGGTTGTTTGTGAGGTATTATGCATTTATTATAATGCATTTAGAATACCCTTATAATGCATTATAAATACAGGCTTCATAGATAGCAGTACCAAGTTTTTTAAAATTTATTATTATTTAAAATGGCTTTATTTATGTCAAAGCGGGTATCAAGTAATTATAATGACACATCTGACAATAAAATACAGAAAATTAAGTAAAATTAGTAATTTATTTCATTGCGTGCAATAGACTAGTGACAGACTAGTGGCTCCCATATATTTAAAGAACAGGCAAACATATATGATAAACTGGAATGAAATGCTGTCCAGATGGACAAGGTCAGTGTCATGTTGATAACATTTCATTTGGACATTTTTCCAGTCATTCCCTTCTTTGTGTTTAAATCAGGCCTCAACAGAATCACATAGCATTTAGGTATAAAAATACAAAACAGAAGTCCAAAAGTGGAAGCTAGAATGGCAAATATCTCAACAGCCACTGTATATTTCCCTGGTGAGCTGTTGTATGCTGGTATAAAAGAGATCCACACTGCAAAAAATATGAGCATACTAAAAGTGATGAGCTTAGCTTCATTAAATGAATCTGGAAGTTTCCTTCCAAGGAAGGCGAGAGCAAAGCACATGCAAGAGAGCAGCCCAATATAGCCCAACACCAGATAAAATCCTAGTGGCCACACATCTTTACATTCTAGTACAATCTTACCACCATGATAGGATGTGTTTTTGTACGGGTAAGGGGGTGCTAGTGCTAGCCAGCAAGCACACAGAATAACTTGGCCTGTCGTGCAGCAAAAGATGAAAACCCTTTGCTGTGGAGGGCCAAATAGCTTTATAGAAATGGACCCAGGCATAGTGGAACGAAAGGCCAAAAGCACCACAATGGTCTTGACCAGTATGCATGAGATACATAGAACAAAGCTGATTCCAAACGCAGCTTGGCGGGCACGGCACGTCCATGGTGAGGGCCGGCCCACAAACACCAGTGAGCAAAGAAAGCAAAGTTTCAGAGACAACAGCAATAGAAAACTCATCTCAGAATTGTTGGCTTTAACGATGGGTGTGCTTCGAAAAAGAAAGAAAATCACTGTGATAACAGTTGCCACAGCGACACCAAAGAGAGACAAAGAAATGAGAATGATGCCCATGATTTCACGGTATGACAAAAACTCCTCTATGCCAGCAACACAAGAAACCCTTTCTTTGTTTGGCCAGTAGAACTGGGGACACTTGGTACACTCAGTAGCACCTAGTAAACATAAACAGACACTGTTGATCAACCACATTTTCCACATAGCACACATTATTACAAAATTATCTGGAATACTTGATTCTGTGTGTCATTCAGCGGTCAGATCAAGTCCTACACACTCATGTGTGTGAAGAGTTCAGATGCAAAAGCCTCTAAATGCCATTTGAAATTTTCTTCTTTAATGATGATTTTTATCAAACTTGTATATTTAAGTTCAGTAATTTCACTTAAATTGCAATGATAATTAACTATTAATTGTTATTTAAGTGAAATTACTGAACTTAAATATATAAGTTTGATAAAAATCATCATTAAAGATGAAAATTTCAAATGGCATTTAGAGGCTTTTGCATCTGAACTCTTCGTATATACCACAATCTATTTACAATACATTTATTTCACACTAAGTATACTTTAAAACCATTCACATAATTTATTCATGTATCACTTTAGACTTTCTGATATAAAATTATATTTAAACTTTATTTGTAGTATTTCTTTTTATTTATAAGAATTATCTTAATACAGTTTTTTTTCAATTGCTAACACACTAAAATGGCATGCACAGCACAATTATTTAAACAGACACACAGAGAGCAAAACTTCTTCTCAAGTTTCCAAAAGTCTAAACACATTTTCTGCTTTACACACATTTTGCATTTCAAAATGCCCCTTTTTAACTGAACACAGTTCTCTGCATAAGACACAACAATCTGACATAAAGTCACATGTTTGCCATTTCAAAACACTACCATTCAAAATGACACTACATGAGCTAATTGGCCAATTACATGTGCCATCTGGCCAAACACCTCAATGGTTAATTGTTAACACTTCAATCAGGATGTAAGCACTATAAAAACTTTAAAAATTATTTTTCTTGCCACTTTTTTTTACTGTAATATATTTTCTGGAAGTTTCTTTTTCAGTTGACTGTTTTTTGTACTTTTTTTCAGTCCCATGTAAATATTTCTGCTGTGCATACGTTGAACTGACTTGTTTATTGTAGTGAAAAAATACATTACTGTAAAATGAAGTTTTAACAGCATGTGTGTGTCTGCAAATATTTCTGTGCATGTGAACAATCTGATACATATTTTATTATTATGGCAAAGCATACTAAAGATAGGAGTGCTTTTCATTATGCCCAACAGTGTGTAGTTGTTTAGGCAAAAATCTGGTCATATGAATGAAGTGTGTGCCAGTTCAAGCAAAAGTTTGATTTTGATAATGCTATGTATAGTTTCGGTTGCAGTGCTTAATTTTGCAGGATATATGAGGTATTTTGCAGTTTGGGTGTGTGGTTTTGATAAAACCAGACTAGTTTGCAAAATTGTGTGTTAGCAATAGTGATCGACCGATATATCGGCCGGCCGATATATCGGGCCGATATTTGAGGTTTTTACGTGTATCGGAATCGGCCGATACACTGCTGCGCGTTCGCCGATAGTTTTTTTTTTTCCCGCCGTTATTTATAGACAGGCGGCCACGGGCAGCTCCGTGCTGCTGGAGATGCTGCAGTTCACGTGCCCCGCCCTCCTCCACTAGCAGAGTGCAACCTGCTCTTCACGAGAATGGTAACTTAAACTTTCAAAGGATCTTTTAAATGTTTGACTCCTGAAATATTGTCAAACACTTTGAAAATGGAAACACGTCGCCCTATAACTGTTATGTGCTTGCAACTAAGCAAGTTTGTGGGTCCAAATGGAAAACGAGAATGCCTCGTCTATAAAACTTAACTGCTTGCCATTGTATTAAGAAGCTGCAAATAGTTAAGGTGTAGGTTATCCGTTCAGTATGCATTAGGACTGTCTATGAATATTCTACATTTGAATATCTATTAATTTTGAAGGTGAAAATTAATATTTGAATGTGGAAAAACACGCCCGCGGTTGCAGACTAATAACGTTACCACAGCTGCACAGCTCGCTCGGAGCGCTCACTGTCGGTTCTATACTGTGAAACTTCAATCACTGAACGAACTGAAGCCTGCTATATTTGGGACAAGAGTCGCGACTCGCAACCTTAAATTGCTTGCACAAAACTCTTGTTTAGCACTCAACATTTGTTTGTTGTTCATTTAACCGACGCGCAGAGACCGTGAGGGCGAGAGAGAGAGAGAGAGAGAGAGAGTGCCTGAGCGAGTCCAGGGCGAGACAGAGTGAGCTCTGCGGTCTTGGCCATTAGTTGATTTACTTGCTTTTTAATACGTTGTCAAATATGTTTAAACTCAAATAAACCATCTAATACTAGTAGTTATGTCTCTTTTTATTAATGTGTCCTGTTATTGATGTAATGCGCGTCAACAACAAAACGCGCAACGGGATGTTCGAATATGTTTTTTAGAGGGAATATGCAAACGCCATTTGAGCAATTTTGACAGCCCTAGTATGCATACGGTAACGAACTCTGGTCATAGGAATGCCAACGTTATTCTGTGCTTTTTGTGGGAGATTTATTCAGCGCTCACCTGGCTGAGGTTTGGGGCGTGTGGAGTTTGTCTCCCTCGCAATCGCAGTAATATTAGAGACTAGACATGCTCATTTTATTTTATGTAGGAAAATTGAAACCATGCAGTACATAGTTCGTTTCTTTTAAAATGAAGTACAGTGTGCACTGTGCACTTTATTATGCTGGTTGCTACTCTGTGCAATAGTGTAATTATTTAATTTATGCTTAAATATTCTATTCATTTTCAGCACTGAACTTTTTTTGTTCTACTTCATGTTTTTAATATTTTTTAAATTGTTTATCTACTTGTTCTTGTTCTACCTCACATGTTTTTACTATTTGTTAAATATTAATTTTTTAAGTTAGTTAAATGTTACTTTTATTAAATTGAGACCTGTAACATTTGTTAACATCATGTTATTTTTAAGATGTAAATTGAGGGAGCAAAATGTATCGGCTCCAAATATCGGCTCAAGAAAATCGGCAGCCCGTATCGGTCATCGGCTAAGGCTGATGGGAAAAAAATCGGTATCGGTATCGGCACTAAAAAATCCATATCGGTCGATCCCTAGTTAGCAATTGGAAAAAACTGTAATAAACATAGATAGATAGACAGATAGACAGACAGACAGACAGATAGATAGATAGATAGATAGATAGATAGATAGATAGATAGATAGATAGATAGATAGATAGATAGATAGATAGATAGATAAAGATGAACTGAACTGAAAAAAATCGACGATGAAAACGTGTTGTTTATGACAATTAAAAGTAAATTACACTAAACATTTTAATAAAAAATATTTATATAGCTTTTTATAAGCAACGCAAAATTGCGCTTGTTAGCGCTGGCAATTTCGATGACGTCACTGGCATGGTAGGACCCGCGGAGCACCATAAACAACAGCTGCAGGTCCTGTATACACAGACGAAAATGAGCACTTTTAACGGCATGGATTACGCATTTGAGCCCGCGAGGGACATGCCGGTGGTGTCTGACTACCACCACATGGAGGACGATCAGTTTTAGGCTTCACTTACAGTACAGGATCGTTTGGGGAGAAGTGATTGTGGGCGCGAGCGCTGTGGAGTATGCATACTGCACAGGAGTCGATCTGTTGCAGAGAGGTCAACCTGGAACATTTATTGATCGGCGAAAAATGCATCACCATGCACCGTTCATTTCGGATGCTGTTCGGTGAGAGAAACGTGTTGGAGGAGGCTACGCTGTCTATGGATGTCCGAGCTGAGACGCGAGCGCCCCATCAGTAGCAGGGTATTTTACGAATAGGTGACGGCTGGGCTAACTTGTTATACTTTTCTCAGACTGTTTAGATTAACAGCGTACTGGCAGTTCACTCTATGGGCGAGGGTGCATTTAGAAAGGAGAATCCCATCCTTTACCGTGAACTATACATCAGGGATCTTTTCCCCTCAGCCGAATATCAAGGATTCGTGTAACGTTAACGTGATATGTTGAACTTGTAACTTGTGTAAATAAAACATTTAATGCAGACATTGTCAGACGTTTCATGTACTCATTGACGAAAGTACACATCTCTAGATAGTGTGTCGCTAAAAATTCTGTTTCTTCAGCCATGTCAGCGCGCCTTAGACTGTTTACAAGCTACAGCTGTTCTGCTGGTGCGGGTAGGCAGCGGAGTGGCTTACCATGCCAGTGACGTAGTCGAACGTTGAAATCCAACATGGCGGCGCCCGTGTAACAAAAACAACACTTTCAATGTACCATTTTATCCCTTTTAACAAATTATGCCATTTTAAAAATTGTACCAATGATAATTAATAAAATACATCTGTTATATCACCTTTTTTCAAATTTCAGTTCAGTTCATCTATAAGCTATCATACCTGATATATTGCTGATTTCCCCTTCTGCACAGGGCAAACAGTCAAAGCAACAAATAGGCTTTCCCGGTTGAGTGGCCTGGCGTGTTCCAGGGGGACAGGGAGGGGTGCATAAAGAAACAGGAACCTGCATACAAAACATTATAACATCAGGAATTTCACAAAACGTACAGCTCTACAACTGTTTGCCATAGGGGCACAGGCTCACCTCAGTGTGTCCCCCTGCCCACTGAATCAACCCTTCATCTATCTTAAGCTGCTGTCCATGTGGGGCAGAGCCATCATAAGTGCCCACCATCTGAAACCGAATGGTACCCCTTCCATTTCTCTGCCAGTTTATGATGTCATAGAGGGGCACAGGCTCTCCATTGTTGTCAAAGTACACCTTCTCTTTAAACTGGTTTGTAAAATTCACTTTTTTCAGGTAGTGAAGAAGCTATTTAATTAGTTTAGGCAAGCAAAATAAAATGTACATAAATATATTTACTGTATGGAATATACATTTGAATATAATTAATTAGCAAAATAATCATTTGTACACATTTTAAAATTGCGAACATACAAGACGGTTCGGACAAACACATGAACATTACCTGCCATGTAGAGAACTTTGATTCAGTTTTGCAGAAGTGGTCTGAGCTTTGTTCCTCAGAGACACACTGTAACAGCTGATGAAGAGCATGAGCAATAGCATACACTGCTTTATAGACATTGTATGAGATCCTCACCCTTGATACATCAGTATAGCTATTCTCAGTCTCCATCAGATCCTCTGAGCCAGTACAGAGCGGCAACTCAGAATCACCACTGTCCTCATAACCTAGGCTGCATCCAAACAGTTCCTCCCAAAACATGTTATTGAAAACAGATTCGGGTCTCGGTGAAGGCCTCACCCTAAGGAGAAACTCAGCCAAGCCTGGAATAGTCGTGCCCCTGAAGGAAAAGCCTACTGTTCCAGCCAGGACAGGGTGAAGTTCAGGGATAGTGAGAAGTTTAGCCGTCACCCAGGCTTCACTGGCCACCCATTGCCACCTCGTCAAATTCCTGCGAGCCACTTCAGCCAGGAGCTCCAGCAGCTGCCCTTCAGTGGCAAATGCTATAATCACTCGTGCAGTGGAACCCTCCAGGCTATTAAGAATAGCATGTATTTGTGCCTGGGAAGGTGCTTTTGGTATAGTGTGGTGAAAGGATATGCAGCCACCAACTCTTTCTAGCTGCTCAGTAAAGGCCTGGATACCATAGTGACTGTAGTCGTCATCTGTGCCCACTGTTCCCACCCAGCGCCAGCCAAAGTGGGAAACCAACTGGACCAGTCCCTGCACCTGAAATACATCACTGGGAACAGTACGAAGGAAAGAAGGGTATTCCTTCTTATCTGTGAGACAGGTACAGGTCGCAAAGTAGCTTATCTTGAAGTGGGTCAACAGAAAAAGATCAAGAAGGAAAAAAAGAAAAGGGGAGATGTAAAAGGTGAAAGCAAGATCATGAATCAGTGTTTTTTGTAGACTTTTTTTTTTTTGCATTGTAAATTAATAAAATCATAAAATTGCAAAAACTATTTTTTTTCCCCTAGAGGTTTCCCCTTTGTTTGGTGCTGAAAGAACTATCTCAAATGCAAATATAACTACAATTCACAGTAATCAATAGAATAGAGAATCAGTAGAATAAATCATATGCACTAAAAGCCATAGGAAAGCATGTGAGTAACCTATTGATTAAACATTCAAAAAGGCCTGTTAAAGATTTTTTCAGGACCATAATTGGCATGTTATTTATTCAATAATATATGATAACAGACAGTATTAGTTGATAGCTGTGAGTATTTCTGATGTGTTTTTTTATGAGCATTAAACGTTTTAATAAATGCAATTTCCTTGAAGGTGGACATGTTTATTAATTCATGAAAATTAGAGAGGTAAAAACAAAGTTTATACATATTCACATACACAGAGCTCATATTTATATGCTCAACAAATTATTTTGCTCACAGTTATACACTGTTAAAGGCCAGGAAGGTTGATAAATAAATAACCTCTTACTCAGACTCTTACCAGTGGAATTCCAAATGGACCCAAAGTTTGTGCCACGGCCCGTGTAGGCGAAGATGAGGCTAGACCGATGACAGCTGGCACCGGGGCAGTGGAAAGGCATTTGGCACTGCCAGCAACATCAGCCTGCGTTTGACTGGAGGTGCCGTTCACCAGAAAAAGCACACTCCGCAGGCTTGTGTGCACATGATCACAGCTATCCAAGATCCGATAACCTAGTGTCACTCCTGGTAATAAACTGGAATTATTGTTGATTTCTTTAATGGCAAACACCATTGTTTGGACCCAGCGGAATGCACGAAAATCAAACCTGTTGAGAAGATGGACATAGAGCAAAAATAACAAAAATAGAGCTGGTTGTAGCAGTTGTGAAAAAGTAACAAACAGTCTGAAAAAGAAAGCAGTTCATAAAATTGATGAACATCATTCTTTTAGCATAATTATACAGCATATGTTATGAGTAATAAAACATTGATCTCATTCATGTTACATTTAAGGTTTATATTCATTCTTTTAAACCAACTGGCATTTTATCTTTTCATTGTTATTTTCCATTCTCTGGATGCCGTTTCAAACACACCCGCTGCACTCTTGATGTTGTGGCTTTTCAGAGTAATTATGGTCCATTTGCGCAGCTATATAGTGCATGGGAAAGAGCCCTCCAATTACAATATCACCATCTTGTTCCAGTACTGGTGAATTAAAATCACCCAATGTCCAGCACCTATTGTCCATTGAGGTGCAGAGAATTACTGAGAAGTACAGCAAAAGCAAAAGACCAAATGGTGCCAGTTCACTCACTGGCATCTTACTGGCCATTGCTGCATCTTTCAAATCCGACCATGGAAACAGCTAGTGAGGACACCAGAGTGTATGGAAGTCTAGAATTCCCAGCTATATAAAATATATCACAATGATGCCAAATGATACATCAGAGACTGGCCAATGATATACATTGTGGGTGGTCTCCCAGGTCATGTGATTTGACAGTCCTTCAGATCAATGTGCTTTGAAATGCATTAGGGATCATTCTAAAACTTTTGAAACTTTACTAATTTCATTTTATTTCTTGTTTTATGTGGATTATATTGAAAAATTATCATAAAGGCATAATAATATATACATCAGCCTCCCCAGTCTGCAGGAACCAAGTCAGGAGGGCATTATAAATAGACTATTCCAACACTGCATGAAGGACATTGCATGTGCATTTGAGAGGGATGTCTATGTATTTGCATCTGTTTGTAAGGGATACAGTAGCCTTTAAATTTAAAGGTTGATTAAGTGTTAGATAAAGTGAGTAATGACAGTTATACAGCTTGTCATTAGCTGACTGCCATCTACTGGATATAACAAATAACACCAAGAGTGTTATGGCACTTTTTACAGGTAAGGAAACACTTTGTGTGCTATTCTTTCTTTCTTTCTTTCTTTCTTTGGTAACACTTTATAATAATGTTCTGTTATGTCACTATTAGTTAATAATGAACTATTCATTTACAAAACATGACTATACATTCATAAATTATTAATAAGTGATATGCTAACATTTTATAAATGTTTTGGGCCCGGTGTTGCCAGATTGGGTGTTTTTTCGCTACATATTAAGCCCTGTTTACATTGAGTTTTAGCCGGGCTTTCGCCTGGAAGGCTCTATAGAAATCTGGCACCCCATTGAACGAAGTTAAACTGAGAGAGCAGACACCAGAATGAACGAGTTCACACGTTAATCAGGACAGGCAGTAAAACAATACATTCAGTTCACCCACAATATGAACGAGTTCATGAACGTGAACGAGTTCAGGCACAACGTTTGGCTGCCTGGGTCTCAAGGATATAGTTTTTTTTACTTTACCGACTTTTTTTTTTTTTTTTTTTGAGCAAGCATTGATTATGCGTGACACGGTCTCAATTTGCAGGACGCATGAATTGGGCTTCAAACGCTGTGCGCGCACGCGCTACGCGGGACGGGTGGTCACCCTAGCCCGGTTCCCCGATAACACTCACTATAGCGCGCTAATGTAATGGAGTTAAATATGCACTTTTAATAATTCTTATTTTCAAATTAGCATCTTTGAATGTTATTTATCATTTAATAATTTATTGTAATATTGTTTATGCGTGGTTATTGTAAAAATTAAAATGAAAGTTTCTGAAATAAGGCCACAAAACACATACTAAATATGTGTCCACAAGACTTTTGACTAATTGATGTTGTTGCCTAGGGTTTTTTTCTTCACAATGATCTGAAAATCATCCTCCTAATATCATTCACATAAAACTGTGAATTGGGTTATATTGTGAAAAACATTTTTTTTTTTTTGCCAAGGCAATATGCGAATGGGCGTGAACAGGCCAGCCCCATCATGAATAATTAGGTGATTCTCACCTGAGAGATAAAGACACGCATAATAAGTCTTTCATTCAGGTGAGTCAGACAAGAAAAAATTTAAAGGACAACATACATACATACATATATATAAATGAGAAGTTCAGATTCAAAAGTTCAAAAGCCTCTAAGTGCCATTTGAAATTTTCTTCTAGAATGATCATTTTTATCAAGCTTGTATATTTAAGTTCAGTAATTTCACTTAAATGACAATTAATAGGTAGTCTTCATTGCCATTGAAATTACTTGTAATTACCAAGTGAAATTACTGAACTTAATTATACAAGCTTGATAAATATGATCATTCTAAAAATGATCATTCTAGAAGAAAATTGCAAATGGCACAGAGGCTTTTGCATCTGAACTCTTCATATATATAAATATAAAATCAAAGTATAAATGAAAGTCAAAGCCCATTTTTAGTCATACCTGGAAACAAATCCTGGTCAAATAGGTTATGTGCCATTTTGTAGAAATTTTTGGTTCAAAGGTTTAAAATATGTTGAAAAGAAAATAATATGGGCAGAAACTGTCTAGCTAAATGAATGTTCGTTCATACGTTAGTTCACACTCCCGAATCATATTTAAACACTCGTTTTGGTTTTACAGATAACTAATGGTATCTTACTAATGTTATAGGAGCTAAAGTGAATTAATGCATGGCGAGCGTGTCAGAGAATTCGTCTATTCCTTCCTATCAGATGCGCATTTGATATTTAAATAGTCTTTGTGCAGTTTACAGACACTATTCAATAACGCGATTAGAACAAAGCACTTAAGAATAATGACTTACCGCATCAGCTGAATCCGTGCTCCTCAAAATGAAACTGGTAACTTTTTTCCAGGATCTCCTCACTGCACAGCAAGACGAAAGGTTGAACAACGTTAGATCCATAATAAACTGTATGTTTTTATCGATGTTGGTGTTTTCATGGCTTGCCTCAACATTACAGTTTGAATAGCACGCGTTCTCAGTGGGCGGGGTCACATTAGCACGTCATACCCTTTAATGAGGTGAAAGGGAAAAGACTGGCATTTCTCTTTTTCATACAGATTACTTCAACTGAGAATAGTTGTTTTTTATACAAATGACTTCATTTAAAAGAAGAGAATTTCAGCTTCATAAAGAGAGTTCTTTCGTGTCTCTTTAACAAGTATTTAATGAGTTACAGCTAATTTTTCGGACACGTTTCAGAAATTTTTTTTGCGGAGATAGAGTGAGCTGAAAGCGCACCCTGTTTAATTTATTTATTTTACAAAAACACAAGGTTTTGATATTAATAAGAGTGTACACAAAAAAGAAGACCCTCTATAGTTTATAATCATGTATTGATTTTATTTATATGACCATTAATGATGGAGAATTTTAAGTCTATGTTGCAGCTGTGTGCAAAAAAAGCGGGGACGCGTTATTGGTCGCCAGTGGGTTAAAGATGTGCATGCACAATGCAATGTTTTGAACATTAGACAGCCTGTGTTAGATGTGATTACCATTTTGACTTTTGTGTCTAGAGTTTTGAAAAATGACATCAAGGTTCTGAAAATAGTAGCAAACTGATTGTAAAAAACGTCTCAGGTTACGACTGTAACCTATGTTCCCTGAGAACAGGGAACGAGACAATACGTTGAATGACGCAATGGGGAACGCCTCAGGCGTGACAGGTGTCTGAAATCAAATATCAACTCACAGTAATCAGGTTGACCGGCGACAGCCCGTGCCTCATCAGCTTGAATGATGCGCGTGTTAATCTGAATGTATAAGAAGGACGCCTTGAAACCGTGACAACATCCTATCATCTGAAGGGACTGTTGCAGGCAGGCCCCGAGGCATGGCAACGAGACTTATTGTCTCGTTCCCTGTTCTCAGGGAACATAGGTTACAGTCGTAACCTGAGACGTTCCCTTTCAAGGGGAACTCAACAATATGTCGAATGACGCAATGGGGAACGAAATACCCACTCCGCCATGCTGAGGGGAGTGCATGCCGAAAAGGCAGTGACAACTGTCCGAAACCAGTAATTCCAAGGAACACTGAAACCACTCACCCTACATTATCGGGCTGTCAGTGACAGCACTCCCTACCGGTCATAGCCCAAGCTAATGAACCAAGAAAAACTAGAACGTAATAACTGGGCCAGCTCAAAGGCTTTAGGACCACAACTTCCAAATAGAAGGGGTCCCTTCTAGGGAGTGTGGCTAGGGGGCCAAAGGGACCCCCAGTCAGTCACTATTCAGGAGAACATTCCTCCTGAAATGCCCCCAGGCTGGCCTGGTGATCTGTACTAAGACACACAGTCTGGCCATAGCCTGTCCGTCCAAGACAGAGCCTCTGGAAATTGCCTAGGAAAGACATCCAAAAACTGAAGGCCTGCGAAGCTGGCAGAAGCCATCAAGTTTCAGATCACAGAGACGGGATCATCCGGAGAGTGTGACTCAACCACAGTGTGTGGGAGCTCATGACCAGGAAGGTCTAGTAAGGCCTGTAACCTGGCGACCATTTGATTTTTGATTTTGACTTTTAACGAAGAAACTATTAAGTTTACTGATCACTTAGCTGCAGAGACATTTTACAAGACTGTGGTCGAACCTGAGGTGCAAAGTAAGACTGATTGAACACGTATGGTCAAGTGCTGGTATGATTTGATTTATGACTTATGATATGATTTCATTACCATAGAAGTAATGTGTAATAGTAGGCCTGTCTGAGTTGGTGTACATCTTAGTTGCTGTTAACAAATGTTGGCAATATGGGGGTGCATTTGTATTAATTTGTGGGTGTGTGTGTCTTTGTGTGTTGTGTGTCTTTTTTGTTTAATTTGTTTACTTGGCTCTTTATGTCTAATCAGAAGTTACTCTTTGGGTAAAATAAAAAATGGTGATGGATAAAATACTCTCAAATAAAGGGTTAAAAATAGCTCATTTGAATATTTGTAGTTTGCGCAATAAGATGCAGGATATTGCTGGAACTTTGGAAAATAATAATTTGCATATTTTGGCAATATCTGAGACGCATGTAGATGCAACTATTGAGGACTCCCTTTTGTATGTAAATGGGTATTTATTATATAGATATGACAGAAATATGTATGGAGGAGGAGTGGCTTCTTATGTTAAGGATCATATACCAGCAAAGACTAGACTTGACCTTGGTTGTATTGGGGTTGAAGCGTTGTGGTTGGAAGTGCAGTTGCCACACTTAAAGCCTATTTTAGTTGGATGCTGCTATAGGCCACCCAATGCACCAATAGTCTGTTTAGATCGTATCTGTTATATGTTGGATTCAGTTTGTGATTTAGATACGGAGATTTATTTTTTGGGTGACCTAAACATTGATTGGAGTTCGAATAATTGCTCATTGAAAAATAAGTTACAGTCTATAGCAGATACCTGCAATTTGTCGCAAGTGGTTACTAAACCAACAAGAATTTTTTATAATGTTGATGGGACAAAAACAGAAACATGCTTAGATTTACTATTTACTAATGCAACTAATTTGTGTTCAAAAGCAATTTCTATTTGTGTTGGTTTTAGTGATCATAATTTAATCACGATTAACAGAAAAACCAAAATCATCAAACCAGGACAGAAAATAATAATCAAACGGATGTTTAAACATTTTAATGAGGCCAGTTATTGTGCTGATATAAGAAATACAGATTGGTCACAAGTATTAGAGGAAGCGGATCCTGAACTGGCTTTGAAGGTTTTTACAGATTTATTAATGCCAATTGTTGACAAACACGCTCCATTAAGACGAATGACAGTAAGAAATATTGCTTCTCCATGGTTAGATGCTGAACTTAGAGAATATATGAAGAAAAGAGATCAATTAAAGTCAGAGGCAAGTTTATCAAGGGATAAAGGAATATGGGAAAGGTACAAGCAATTAAGAAATTTTGTTACAAAATTAAACAGAACAAAAAAGAGGATCTATTATGAACATAAATTTGAGGAAGCAAAATTAGACAGGAATAAATTATGGAATACATTAAACCAATTAACAGGACGGAGAGATAAATCTGTACCAACATTTTTAGATGTAGGTGACACTTTTTTGACTAAACCTTCTAATTACTTCACAAAGAAAGTTCAGAATTTACAAAAAGATATGATCTCACAGGAACACTCTGATTTATCTTTTAAGACAATTAAAGATACAATTATGCTCTATAAATCATGTACATTTAAATTTGACAGAGTAAGTCTTATTACAGTAGAAAATACATTAAAGTTAATGAAATATAAACCTCCTGGTGTTGATGAATTGGATGTCAAACTATTAAAGATGGTTGCTGATGTGATAACTAAGCCTATATGTTATATTATTAATTTAAGTTTAGAAAAATGTGTTTTTCCTGATAACTGGAAAAAAGCCAAAATTGTGCCTCTTCCAAAAAATAAAAAATATAGCAGAAAAATAGCAGACCTATAAGTATTCTACCAATTTTGAGTAAGATTACAGAGAAAATAGTTTATGATCAAATTAATTTGTATTTTTCTAAAAATAAATTGAATTCACCTTATCAACATGCTTATAAGAAAGGACACTCTACAACAACAGCCTTAGTTCAGATGACGGATGATTGGTTGCAAGAAATTGATGAAAGAAAATTAGTTGGTACTGTAATGTTAGATCTTAGTGCGGCATTTGATTTAATTGATCATGATCTATTATTAGATAAATTAAGGTGTTATGGATTTGAAAAGTGTGCAATTCAGTGGATCCATAGTTATCTCACTGATAGGAAGTTTAATGTACTGTTTAATGGTAGTTATTCTGATACAAATGTCTTGCGTTGTGGAGTGCCTCAAGGGAGCTGCCTTGGACCACTGTTGTTTTCTATTTTTATTAATGATTTGTCTTTTATTTTGAAGCGTGCCACTATTTCTCTGTATGCAGATGACTTAACTATTTTTTTGTCTGATTATGACTCTACCAGACTTAATACTGTATTAAATAATGAATTACAATTAATTGAAAAGTGGAATAGAGTAAATAAATTGAAGATTAATGTTGGGAAGAGTAAATGTATGATGTTGGGATCTAATCATCTTTTAAAAGATTCCCCCGTTTTGAATTTGTCAGTTGGTGGTTTGATAATTGAACAAGTGGCGGAGGCCAAATTGCTCGGTGTGATTGTGGACAGCAGGTTGACCTGGAACGCTCATATAAAATTAATATTGAATAAAATGGGCAGGAGTATGGCCACAGTTCGTCACTGTAGAAAATGTATACCGTTTTGTATAAGGTAAACTTTAGTGGAATCAATAGTTTTGTGTCATCTAGACTATTGTTCCATTATTTGGGCTTCAACTACAGAGAATAATTTAAACAGATTACAGATTGCACAAAATAAAGCATGTCGGCTTGTTCTAAATTGTTCTTTTAGAACAAGTGTAAGAGATATGCATAATCAGTTAGCATGGCTTCATGTAAGAAGTAGAATTAATTATTCTCTTATTAAATTCTTAAAAAATATAATTATTTCTAAAGCACCTGAAATTATTTATGGTAGATTGACCTTCTTCAGTGACGTTCATATTTATTCCACTCGTCAATCAAATGAAGGGCGTTTCTTGTTACCTGTCTGTCTGTCACAGACTAGAAGGACTCAGATGGATGAGGGTAAACCAGGTTTATTGAGACAGGTGGTAGGGTTAAACAGCAGGTGAGTATATAATGGAGAAAGTTCGGTAATGAAGCGGGAAACAGTCTGATGAAGTCTTTCTTATCTTGAGCAGGACGGAGAGACGGAGAGTGGAAGCAGCGGACGGGTGAACAGAAGAAGACCGGGGACCAGGAGCGGATGAGAGGCAGACGGGACTGATGCAAGCGGGTAAGTATTCCTTTCGTAGCGGATAGAGTAGCGGGAGTCTGTAGCCGATGTGTCGACGAGACCAGACGGTGAGTGACTGTGAGGAGTGAGTTTATAAAGGGAGGATGATTGGGACGGTGATTGAAGCGGGCAGGTGACAGTGATTAGAAGGCTGGGGAGCTGGAACGAGTGGGCGGAGTGAAGGTGTCTGGTGCTGACGCAGATGGATCCGTGACACTGTCGAACTAATCAACTTCAAAGGACATCGTGTTACAGAGCAGTGGTGGCATGGAACTCGCTCCCATTATTTTTGGTTTCAGAGAGTCACAATGTTAGTTTTTCCAAAAGATTGAGACTGTATTTATTTACTTTGGAGTAAGTGTATTTTTTATAATTAATAATGACTGGACAATGAGCTATAATAATTGAAATGTGATTTTCATATTTTGTGTTGTACCCAGAGAGTGGTAATATTTTGCATATTTAAGAGCTTGTATTCTGATGTTATGTTTGTTATGTTTAGTGTGTGTGTGTGTGTGTGTGTGTGTGAGTTTGATGATTTATGATGTTGTGTGCACTTCTGTATCTGTCTTTATTGTTGTACAGCTTTGATGTTAAGTGTTTGTTAAAATGTTGTGACCCCAGGAAGAATAGCTGCTGCTTAATGTAGCAGCTAATGGGGATCAAAATAATAAACATAAACATAAAACCACATCAGGTGGGAGCTCGTACTCAGGAAGGTCAGTGAGACCCAGCCTGGTCTACCTGAAAAATCACAACAAGTGGGAGCTACTTCCAAAAGTTAGCTCTTAAGAACTCTTAAAGTGGGACCCGAGGAAAGACCAGGGTCTGAGCCACATAAGAAGGGACCGAAGCATACCACGCGTGACCCTCACCATAAGAAATGGATTTTAAAAAACGCACAAGACATCTTGTCGGGTGACTTACCACAATATTAGGTGAAGTATGGATTCGTGTACTTCATTCTGAATTCAGGAAAGGCCTGGTGAGGCCTCTAACCTAGCAACCACAAAATGTGGTAGCTCATAGCCAGGAAGGCCCGTTGAGGCCTGTAACCTGGCGACCACAGTGTGTGAGAGCTCATGTCCAGGAAGGCCTGGTAAGGCCTAAAACCTGGTGACCACATCTGGTAGGAGCTCGTACTCAAGAAGGTCAGTGAGACTCAGCCTGGTGACCACAACCTGTGGGAGCTTACTCCACCAAGTGGAAGCTACTTCTTCCAGAAGTTAGCCAGAGAAGGGCGTCCCAGTAGCCTACTTAAGTGACAGGACGCCTCTTAAAGTGGGACCCAAGGGAAGACCAGGGTCTGAGCCACATAAAAAGGGACCGAAGCATACCGCGTGTGATCCTTACCATAAGAAATGGATTTTAGAAAGTACACAAGACATCTCGTCATGTGATTTACCACAATAATAGGTGAAGTATAGGTTTGTGTACTTCACTCTGAATTCAGGAAGGCCTGGCGAGGCCTGTAACCCAGTAACCACAATATATGGGAGCTCATAACCAGGAAGGCCTGTTGAGGCCTGTAACCTGGCGACCACAGTGTGTGGGAGCTCATGACCAGGAAGGCCTGGTAAGGCCTGTAATCTGGCGACCACATCGGGTGGGAGCTCGTACTCAGGAAGGTCTGTGAGACCCAGCCTGGTGACCACAACCTGTGGGAGCTTACTCCACCCAGTGGAAGCTACTTCTTCCAGAAGTTAGCCAGAGAAGGGCATCCCTGTAGCCTACTTAAGTGACAGGACTCCTCTTAAAGTGGGACCCAAGGGAAGACCGGGGTCTGAGCCACATAAGAAGGGACCGAAGCATACCGCGTGTGACCCTTACCATAAGAAATGGATTTCAGAAAGTACACAAGACATCTCGTCATGTGATTTACCACAATAACAGGTGAAGTATGGGTTCGTGTACTTCACTCTAATTTCAGGAAGGCCGAACTTGAGGCCTGTAACCTGGCAGCCACAACATGTGGGAACCCATAATCAGGAAGGCCTGACAAGGCCTAACACCCGATAGTCCCAATGCGTGGGGAGCTAACATTCAGGAAGGCCGCTGAGGCCTGCAGCCTGACATGTGAAGACTCACAACTACACCTTAGCGACCACGATAAGTGGGGGTTTCACATTCAGGAAGGCCTGGTGAGGCCTGTAACCTGACTACCACAGTATGTGGGAACTCATAACCAGGAAGGCCCCTTTGAGGCCTGTGACCTAGCGACCACAATGTGTGGGAGCTCATAACCAGGAAGGCCTGGTGAGGCCTGTAACCTGGCGACCACAGTATGTGGGAGCTCTTAACCAGGAATGCCTGGTGAGGCCTGTAACCTGGCGACCACAATGTCTGGGAGCTTATAACTAGAAAGGCCTGGTGAGGCCTGTAACCTGGCGACCACAGTATGTGAGAGCTCGTATCCTGGTGACCACAGTATGTGGGAGCTCATAACCAGGAAGGCCTGGTGAAGCCTGTAATCCAGCGACCACAGCATGTGGGAGCACATAACCAGGAAGGCCTAGTGAGGCCTGTAACCTAGCGACCACGGCATGTGGGAGCTCATAACCAGGAAGGCCTGGTGAGGCCTGTAACCCGGCAACCACATTATGTGGGAGCTCCCACAGATGTCTCTCCGTGGCCACCATAGCACCCATGGAACAGCAGATTGCTTGGTGTCCCGGAGTCCCGCAGCAGATCAGCCTGGTAGGCCTGAGGACCACAAGGGTGTGCAGAACCGCACCTGCCTGACCTGCTGCAGTGTACTCTCTGTCATTCAAGCGTGAAGATTTCTGGAGCAGCTTGGATGACAGGGTCAGAGCTCTTAGTGAAGAGGACCAAACAGAGGCGAGATAGTTAGCCAACGTCTCTTCCACTGGCAGCATCGACACATATTCGTGCTACATGGCTCCCTCCACAGCAGCGAAACTAGCCCGCTGATGCAGATAGAGACGTGAGGAGAACGGATTCTTCCATACCCTCTCGATCCCAGCGTGGAGATCGGAAAGGAATGGAAGGAATGGAAGGAATTCATCCGGGCTGGTGGCTTATGGGTGGGGAGGAACCAGCCATCCAAAATACCATGAGCGGGTTCCTCCCAGACGCACCTCCACTGCAAAAGCAATCTGTCTGTGGCGCACCCCATAATGTCAACCAGCTCAGTGTACACTGGGCAGATCACGTACACTGGGCTCGCAAGCCGAAACGTGTGTTTGCGGCGTGCCTGTTGTTTTGTTTCCGGTCTAGATCCGCTTGCGCTTTGGTCGAAGAAGCAACAAAACGTCCTCGCACAGCGCAAGCTATTGAAATGAATGGGTTTCAGACAGTCTATGGTTTCAGAGCGCAGCGCGAGGATGTTTTGTGCCGCACACACTCATTTCAGCTTGTGAGCCGGCCAAATAACGTTACTTTTGAGTGGATGACGAGCGCGAGATGCCGAAATGGATGTCCTAAGATTCTGAATGGAAAGTTTACTTTTAAAAAGTTGCCATATTGTCCCATTGACAAGACCAAGTGATCTGTGTTTTGTCTTTGTGAACTGAGCTATCTTCATCCCAGCACGTCCAGTCTGAAACACCACTTGATGATGGCCAAGCAAACACACACAGCTGATATGAATTCTCCGCCCCCTCGCCAATATTAGGACCTCGTCAGTATTTCTTTCACCCTATTATTGATAGACAGTGTTACATTGTGTGAGAGATTATTTATATATGTTAGTGTGGAATTGAACACGATTCCAATGTTATTTTCAATAATAATTTTTCCACTTTTCCACTTTTACATATTGATAAGAGCATTAAAATGAGAAAAAAATAATGTAACAAAAAGAAATCAAGAGACATTAAGAATAGATAAAAATGTGCGATTAATCGCGAGTTAACTATGACATTAATGCGATTAATCGCGATTAAATATTTTAATCGTTTGACAGCACTAATATATATATATATATATATTTTTTTTTTTTTTTTTACAGCCAACTCCTGCCCTGCCCGAAGAGAACAGTTACAGATTCACCAGAGAGAGAAAGCGAGATGTTCAACATTAATCTGTATTACTCACCCTCGTCAGCTGGTAGATCATCCGCGAGGTTAACGCCCCTCTCCCGATAATTTGCCATCTCCATCTGAAAGCTCCACGAGCTCAACCACCACTGAGCCTCAGCCCGAGCGGGAACCGGAACCGCGGGGTTCAGATTGCGCGCCCACTTCCCTCAAGAGGTGGGACAGACGAGAGCAGAGAGTTCTGAAAGGAAAACTCTCACAGTTCGTGCAAAAAACTCCCTCGAGAGCTTCCCGCGCGTGCACTTCTCTCAGGCAGAACACGCACAGATCGTGTGAATCCTCCGGTGTCAAATATCTGGACAAAAGTGTTACATCTCTGTTTTAATCAAATAAACACACGGACGCACTCTTTTATGATTCTCCCCTTACTTTCTTTATCTCTTCTTCACTCTCGTTGTACAACACTTACTTTCAAACCACAGCGCCTTCTAGTGGCAACCACTTACAACAACACCAGTAATACTGATACATTACATCCCCCCTTTTCTTGGATATAAAACCACATGACTTAACTGAACATGTTTAAGACTAATTCTGTATTAACTCACTGAACATATCTCGAACATGTCTCTTTTTTTTCAAAACAATTCTCAACATATTTATATACTTCACTTGCCATTTTCCCCAGGTATCTGGAATTTGAACAAACACTCTAACATTAATGGCATTTACTCCTTTAAGTCTATGACATAATCAGACAACCTCTCAGGCAATCATCTGGTCCTTTGGGGTCTATCCAGTTTTGGTGTATTTGGGAAATCAGCCTTGGGGTTTTGATCATGAGAATTAGAATCAGGACAACAGCTGTTGGTGTTCTGATCTGTCTGTTCACATTCAGTTCCCCCGGCTGTTTTGTTGGTGTTGAACCTTTCAACATGAGTGGAGACCAGTTGGGAGTGGTCCTAACAGATCTACGGCCACATCCTGCCAGGGTCCATCTGGTAGTGGCGTTGGTCTTAGTGGTCCAGGTGCATACCACCTGGCACCCGTGACATGATTTTCAGAACTTTTCTGCAGCTTTATCCATACCCGGCCACCACACTTTAGACCGGAGATGCTGTTTAGTGCCCACAATTCCTAAATGTCCTTCATGCACTAGTGCTAATGCCCTGGGTTGTAATGCTTTTGGTATCACTATCCGTGTTCCACGGAGGACCAAATGGCCAATACAGCACAACTCGTTGGCTATTGGAGCATACGCTTTACAGTTCTCAAAATGTCCACTGTTAATTGCAAAACGCACCTCTTTCAACTCCATGTCGCTCTCAGAGGCCCTCTCGACTTCTCTGGTGGTTAAGGCATTAGGAGTTGCATTCACTGCAATAAATCTGACATATTCTTCTGAGTTGTGGATGTGTCTCTCAGTTTTTGCTGTTTCCCCGAGCAATCTTGACAACGGATCTGCAATGTTCTGGCTGCCCGCTAAGTATGTGACCCTGAAATAAATGGCTGTAGTCGGAGTACCCATCGTTCTATACGCGCACAGGGTTTAGAGCGGGGGCTGTATATGGCCTCTAGCGGTTTGTGGTCAGTGACCAGCTCAAATTCTCGGCCATAAATGTAAGCATGTAGTCTCTCACATGCCCACACGAGGGCCAATGCCTCCTTTTCTGTCTGTGAGTATCTACGTTCACAGTCCATTAAGCAGCGACTCCATAGCATATAGGCACCGTCTCCCCTTTTTGGATCTGAACTAAGACAGCTCCCAGCCCCACTGGGTTCCCATCCACGATCACTTTGGTTGGCGCACATATATCAAAATAGGCTAGCGTGCTTGCTCTGGCCAGTTCTTCTTTAAGCGCCTTGAACGATTGTCTTTGTTCTGGCCCAAACTCAAAGTATGTCCCTTTTTTGGTCAAGCATCTTAGTGGCTCTGACAAGGTTGCGAACTGCGGGATTAATCTGCTGCTGCGGGATTAATCTGCTGCCCACCAGACCTAGGAAACTCCTAACCTCTGAAGACGTCTTTGGTTCTCTCGCCTCCCTTACTGCTCGCACTCTCTCCTCCGTTGGACCGATTCCTTTCTCAGACAAAAGAATTCCCATGAATATCAGTTTGCTCATGTTGAACTGGCACTTCTCAGAATTTAATGTCAGTCCCCGTTCGCTCAGTCTTTTAATGACTGCATGTAGACGTTGATCGTGCGTTTCTTGGTCACAAGCTTGAACAATTACATCATCTGAGATATTTTCTACACCCTCGATTCCTGCTAAGGCTTTGGCAATCTCGTGTTGGTACTGTTCGCTGGCAGAAGATACACCAAAGATCAGCCTTTTATAACGATATACGCCATTATGCACTGCAAATGTAGTGATCTCTCTTGATTCGGGGCTGAGCTCCAGCTGGTGGTAACCCCACTTTAAATCCAGCTTGCTGAATATAGTTGAGCCATTAACGCCTTGGAGAATTTCATCCACTGTCTGGATGGGGTAGCGCTCCCTCACTATAGCACGGTTAGCCTGCCTCATGTCCAGACACAATCTTATCTCTGAGTTGGCCTTTGGCACGATGACAACAGGATTTACCCATGGTGTGGGACCACTGACGGGTTCAATGATGTCCATGTCCATTAGCTCCTTTATCTTCTGCTCTACTGCTCTTCTGAGATTAAAAGGAATGCGTCTGAGTGGCTGTGCTACTAGCTTTACACTCTGGTCTATGTGTAAGGTAACTTGGTTGGTGTTTAGCTTACCAACCCCACTGAACACTTCTGGATATTTTTGCTGCAGTGTTTGCTTTATTTCCACCACAGAAGAGATGTCAGCGCCAATTTTCAACACTGCCAGCTTAATAGCAGTCTCTCTTCCCAAAAGTGGTTCTCCTTTCCCTCTTATCACAATGAATTCAGCCTGCTCCGCTTTATTGGATATATTCACCTCACATTTGAACGCACCCTTGACAGTTAGAGGCTAGTTGGAAGAGTATGTGTAGAGTTTTCTTTCAGCTTCTGGTAAATATGACTTACATTTATTTTTTTTCTGTTTGAGATCCTCCCAGGTATCTTCATCAATTACATTATTTGTTGCACCTGAGTCGATTAACAGTGTTAGTTTTACTCCGCCCACAAGGAAAATCAACCTCTCTGACATTGTATTCTCTTGGACCACAAATGCATAATCAGCTTCCTCCACATTATTTACACGATTCTTTTTTTGGTGTTTCGTGCGACACATCTTGGAAAAATGGTCTCTTCCGTTGCATTTATGACATACTTGACCCTGAGCAAGACATATTTGGTCTCTGGCTAAATGGTCCTTGTGTCCGCATCTGTAACATTTCCTATCTACTTTTTCATCTGTTCTCTCTGCCGGTCTGTTTCTGGTGTATCCTTTCTCTTTTTTGTCTCTTTTTTGCACAATTCGATTGACTGCACCTGTTTCAGGTTTCAACGACATCACTGACATCTGTTCTTCAATTCTCTCACACTGTGACGCTAATTCCACTGAACGAGCGAGCGTCAGATTTGGACCTACCTCTAATAATTTCCGACGAATATAATCTGACATGCATTTGCTGAGAATAGCGTCTCTTATCTGACTGTCTGTGTCTGTTTGAAATGCACAGTCTTTTGCAGCTTGCCGCAGGCGAGTAGCAAATTGTTGTATCGTCTCATCTGTTTTCTGAGTCAGCATGTGAAAAGCTTGTCGGGTGAATGCTGCGTTGACTTGAGGCACGAAATAAGAGTTCAAAGCGGTCACTGCAACGTCATAGTCAGTGACCTCCCCCGAGTTTTCCAGAGTTGAAAAGACATCTTGTACATCTGGTCCCGCGAGGTGCAGCATTAAAGCTCTTCTCCGTTGTTTAGTCGCGTCCAACACATGCTCTGTGATGATGAGTCCTTTCCCATCAGCAAACAATTCTCTGTCATTTTTCCGGTTCACAACTTTAGATGTACTAATTTTCTATAGTTTTTCCTCGTCGCCAGTGTTACATCTCTGTTTTAATCAAATAAACACTCGGACGCACTCTTTTATGATTCTCCACTTACTTTCTTTATCTCTTCTTCACTCTCGTTATACAACACTTACTTTCAAACCACAGCGCCTTCTAGTGGCAACCGCTTACAACAACACCAGTAATACTGATACATTACAACAAGTCGGCACACTTGCGAAAAGTGTTTTGTGCGCTTAATCGTTGATACTATCAAACAGACAAACAGTCCCTGAAGACGAAAAGATGATGTCACGGTTTCAAGGTGCCCTTCTTATACATCCAGATTGACGGGCTGTCGCCGGTCAACCTGATTACTGTGAGTTGATATTTGATTTCAGACACCTGTCACGCCTGAGGCGTTCCCCATTGCGCCATTTGACGTATTGTTGAGTGCCCTTTGAAAGGGAACTGTAATATAAGGCTTGTTTGAGATCTGCAATGCCTCGCCTGCAATGTAGTCGAGAGTAGGCGGCTGCAGTTAGAGGAGGAGTGAAAAAAGCGGATTCAACCCGGACAGATCTCGGTTCTCGCAGTGGGTCTGACACCTGTGAGATCAAAGACTGATATCGCGGGATTCACGGGATTCACGCTCGTGCACGTGTTGCTAATAAACTGGATGTAATTTTAAGTTCTGTTGCTTTTATATGAAAATAACTATAATGAACAAGACACCCAAAATACTTGTTATTTAATTACATTCCAAATATGTTTTTATCAATATTTTTTTCTTTAATACAGACGTGTGTTTTTATATATTGTTTTAATAAAAATATCATATGTGACATCACATAATAACCCATATGGCACTGTCAGAGAGTTTATTCACCCATAACAAATATGTATACACATAAAACATGATAACAGAGTTTTAAAATCAAACATGTTAAAAGAGAAAAATACATCACGGTTGTTTAAACCAATGAGCATTAAACTGTGTCGTCAGCAAGTCGTTTCCCATTATGCTTTTGATCAGCGCAGGCGGTGGAGAGCAACTGCACGCAACTGCAGAATCCGACAGGTGCGCCTTGCGCTCGCGAGAGTTTTTTGACCTACGTCGACATGACATCAGAGCCAGGCGGACCGTTCTCAGACACATTTCTCGGAACTAAAGTGGGCATGTGGGTAAATTGAGTTCCACTCCAGCCCTGAAACCTCTCACTCAAAGTGCAAACCTACACACCGAATCTCCAAAATGATAAACTATTTCTCAGCCTTTGACTCAGTTTTCAATTGCATAAAACACTTTTTTTTAAAAAAAAAAAAAAACACTACACACAATTCTCTACCTAAAACACAAAACATCTAGCAGGAATTGACTTGCTTTCCTTTTCCAAACCAACCAATCAAAATGCTACATGTATTCACCAGGTCACACACTCCTCATATGTGCAAACACTAATTGCTTTACTGATCACTAACCAATCACTGCTTTACTGTAGTATAAGCCTATAATAGGTCAAAGATAGATTACCTGTTTTGAACAATGAATGCCAACAGTGGACAGAGACCCCCACACTCAATTGTGTCCTTTACTGTATTATAAAGAATATACTTTTGGTTTACACATGTTTATGGTTTTATACTGTACACAACAGTAATGTTTGGCCTAATAAATATTTTCTGTTTCTATGTTGCATTGATGATTACACTTGTTACCCCTCTCAGAAGATTACTTTCACTGTAGAACATCGTATTGAAAGATATAAGTGTATGGAAGACCAAAGAGCTTTAGATTTAGAAACACAATGGGTAACACTTTATTTGAAGGGGTGTGCATAAGACTGACATGACACTATCATAAACATGACATAACACCTGTCATGAACATGAAGGAGTCTTAATGAATGTTTATGAATGTTGTCATTAAGTGACATTCTGTAAATTATGACACTTTTAATGCAAAGTTGACATTGTTTAAAATGTCTTTGTTATGACGACTTTAACCAAGACAAAAATGTCTTGATTATGACAACTTCACATTAACAAAGATAGAAATTTCTTTCTTATGACAACTTGACATTAACCAAGAAATCATAACTAGTCTAACCTGTTCCACTTTACTTGAGGTAAGGGGAAATATTAATGACACTGTTGTTAAAGCATTTGACAGTGTAATAATGACATCTTCATAACTAGTAAAATGTGTTCCACTTTACTTGATGACAAGTAAAATATTCATGTCACAGTTATAATGGTGTCATGATAACCAAAGTTAAAACCAACCATAATATATGACAGGGTAATGTAATGTTAACACAAAGCTAAATAACTTCTTTAAGTTTGATAATTAGACCTGTAATTACATATTTGTGACAGGTTGACAGGTTATGATTTCTTGGTTAATGTCAAGTTGTCATAACAAAGACATTTTTGTCTTGGTTAATGTCAAATTTTCATAACAAAGACATTTTTGTCTTTGTTGATGTCAAGTTTTCATAACAAAGACATTTTAAACAATGTCGACATTGCATTAAACGTGTCATAATTTACCGAATGACACTTAATGACAACAGTCATAAACATTCATAAAGACTCCTTCATGTTCATGACAGGTGTTATATCATGTTTACGACAGTGTCATGTCAGTCTTATGCACACCCCTTCAAATAAAGTGTATGTTTACATGGTGTATCAAAAAATGCACTATTATGAAATAAGTGTTTGCCATTTGATGCAAATGTTTCATTCTGACGTTTATTGCATTTTGAATGATGTTACATTTTTGAAGGAGATGTGAGGCATTTTGCATTTTGTCAAGTCAAGTCACATTTATTTATATAGTTCTTTTTACAATACAGATTGTATCAACGCTGGTTCATAGTGATAACATGAAAGTAATATAACACAGATCAATAATATTGTTGAATATTAAATGTCCAACTAAGCAAGCCAAAAGCAAGGCAACAGTGGCAAGCAACCAAAACTCCATCAGGTGATTGGATGGAGAAAAAAACCTTGGGAGAAATCAAGGCTCAGTCGGGGGCCAGTTCTCCTCTGGCATACATTCATATTGTTTCAAAGCAGCTTTACAGCAAGTGCATATCAGAAAAGTACATGGAAAAAATACATTTAGTTTATCATGTAATATTAAGGGCATAACATAACGCCGGCGTTGAGTCGTCTTTTCACAGGTCTTCTCATCACAGGCGTTGGGGCATCTGAATTTGGGGCATCTGGCATTGTGTGTGAAGTTTTGAAAGTTTTAGAGTTTTGAAAAAAGGTGACAGAGTTTTGAAAATGTGTGTAAGTTTCTAAAGACTGCTGCACAGTGGCGGCGACTAGCATCTTGAGCTCAAACAACACTAAGAGAGAGCTTACATACCTTACGAAAGTGTGACTTACAGAAGATATACTTAGCGTACGATCGTGTCGGGAACCGTGGCATAAGGTTACGTGGGAGGTTAAGGAATAGGTTAAGAACTACTTAGAGCTAAGAACGTTTTGGGGAACTGGGCCTTGTTTATTAATTTACGAGTCATTTATAAATGATTAGATAATGATGAGCAAATTGTTTACAAAATGACTATATGCTCATAAATTATTAATAAATGGTATGCTAATGATTTACAAATGTGTTGTAAATTATCATACTTTTTTAGATGTTATTAAGTCATTAGTTGACACATTTTTAATCACTTGTAAATGTCAAAATTGTTGCATATGTATCTCAATAAACAATGGTAATCATAAACAAATGATTAACAAACAATTTGTAAATCAGTATATAATTTATTGATGGATCTTTAAGTTGTAAGCTGGCCAAAAGCACAAACATGCAGGTATGAAAGCAGTATTTTTAAGAAGAGTATTCATTTGTTGTCAAGTGGATACACATTAATACATGACTTACAGTTAAGGGGTTGCAGTGGGTTATGTGGAATCTTTTCACTCATCAGCACATTGTGTTCTGTGTGGAGTGTGTGAATCTAGTGAATACAATCTAGAAAATTATTTTCTGGCTAGCACATTACATGATACCAATTCCACATTACTTGCAACCATTTATTTTTAAAAATATATATTTCTCCTTGAGTTTTATTTTAGTTAGTTTTTCTAACAAATTGTATTGTTTATTGCTAGAAAATAACACAACCCCACATAGTTTTAAACCATAATTTAGGTAACAGTATTTCTTTGCAAATTTTGAAACAGAGACACAGTGATTGATGTAATTTCTGAGAAGACCATGTGGCACCACCTCTACTATAAAACAGTGCTGCACATCATACATTAATGAGTAAATTACTGTAGGTGTGTGTGTGTGTGAGAGAGAGAGAGAGAGAGAGAGAGAGAGAGAGAGAGAGAGAGAGAGAGAGAGAGAAAGAGAGGGGTAACAGAGATGTGGACCTCTCTATATTTATGTATTTATCTATCCTTTACCTCTATCTCTACAGCATCGATCTCTAGGTCAGGCTTCTGTCAACTCCAGGGACACTTCAGGTTAAACGGGATGTACCAAGACGGAGACTTTATCATTGGAGGCCTGTTTGCATTTCATCTCATCGCAGTGTTCCCAGAACTGAATTTTAAAAGAGAACCGGAACAGATGCATTGTGAGCGGTAAGCCTGGGCTAAACAGATGGCAAAAAAAGGACATTTAAAACAAAATAGAAGGAACAACATGGAGAACAAAATTATATTTAATATATATATATATATATATATTGACTTGTATTTGATAATTTTCTTATTAATTTCAAACATGTCTAATGACATGTCTAATAATAACTGCTTTTAAAATCTAAAAAAGAGATAACATTATTGTGTGATTGGACAAATAATTATTTCTCTTTATGTTTGTTATGTTTATGGTGATATTCTTCAGGGTGACTGAATATAATCATTTATGCGGCTCTTTCTAGATTCTATATGGCGAGTTTCCAGCAGGCACAGACTATGGTATATGCCATAAATGAGATCAATAACAATCCTAACCTGTTGCCTAACATCACCCTTGGTTATCATCTGTATGACAACTGTGTAAAGCTTGCAGTATCATTCAGGTCAGCAACAGCACTTCTTAGTGGGACAGATGAGACCCTTTCTAATTTCAACTGCACTGGCCCACCACCAGTAATTGGGATTGTGGGGGATCCTGGATCTACTCACTGTATAGCAATCTCTAGTGTGCTGGGACTATTTCGAATACCTATGGTAGGATGAGATGAATATAAACTTCTATAACCTTCTATAAAATGTTTCAATTTGCTCAATTGTTCAATTGTTTGCTCATGTAAAAGAGTAATTGCTATAACAATGAAAAAAAATCAGTTTTCCTTGTCGCTGTGATCTCTGCTATTAGGTTAGCTACTACGCCACCTGCTCCTGTTTGAGTGACAGGAAAAAGTATCCCTCTTTCTTCAGAACGATACCCAGTGATGCCTTCCAGGTGCGGGCTATGGTACAGATCTTGAAGCATTTTGGATGGACCTGGGTTGGTCTCGTCTACAGTGATGATGACTATGGCATCAATGCTGCTCAGTCCTTCCAAAAGGAAGTGCAGTTGTTTGGAGGTTGTGTTTCTTTTTCTGAAATCCTGCCTCTGGATAACAACTACATAGACATTCATCGCATTGTACGAGTGATTCAGGCCTCTACAGCTAGAGTGGTGGTGGTGTTCTCCACAGAAGCCTATCTGCTCCCTTTGATGGATGAGGTGGTATTGCAGAATATAACAGGCAGACAGTGGATTGCAAGTGAAGCTTGGGCTACTTCACCAGTTTTTCATACTCAGCGTCTTTTGCCCTTCCTGGGGGGCACTGTGGGGATTGCCATCAGGCGTGGGGAGATCCAGGGACTTCATGACTTTCTGCTTCGCCTCCATCCTGACAGTAATTTGAGAAATAATATGGTGAGAATCTTCTGGGAAAACATGTTCAGGTGCAGTTTTGACACTGGAGGAAGCGAGGGAGAAATAATATGTACTGGACAGGAGGATCTGAGCAGCACAGACACAGCATACACTGATGTATCAGAACTGAGGGCCTCATATAATGTATATAAGGCAGTGTATGCCCTGGCACATGCTCTTCATGACCTGATGCAATGTGAGGAGTGGAGCGGACCATTTAGTGGGAGTAGCTGTGCCAACCTATCCAACTTGAAACCCTGGCAGGTAAGATGACTGCTGTGGACAGAAGCACAGCTTATAAGAATATATATTAAAGGAAAAAACAAAATATTTTTAATATAAAACATAAATATATATTTGTTCTGTCTTTAAACTGTACAGGTGGTTCACTACCTACAGAAAGTGAACTTCACCACAGGCTTTGGGGATCATGTGTCATTTGATAAGAATGGAGATGCTTTGGCCATCTATGATGTGATGAACTGGCAGCCGACCTCTGATGGGTCAATAATTGTTCGTACAGTAGGTGTGGTAGATGAAGGGGCAGCAACAGGGAAGGTGCTCACACTGGACGAAAATGAAATATACTGGAACTTGGAGACAAATAAAGTAATTAATATTGTTTTTTAAAAAGTCTCTTAAACTATGGAAACATAACTAGCATACGCATGTCATGTTACGTGAGTAATGGTCACTGAAAGAGTACACTGTTCATAATATAGTACAAACATATACTATTTTTATGTGTGTTTTAAAAAAAAAATCGTATCCGCCAGCCCCCACAGTCTGTGTGCAGTGAGAGTTGCCCCCCGGGCACCAGGCGAGCCAGAAGGAAGGGTCTTCCTGTCTGCTGTTTTGACTGCCTGCCATGTGCAGATGGAGAGATTTCTAATATATCAGGTTCGAGAGTCATGTAATCATAAGAACGGAAATCAACGGAAACTATTATTATTCAATCATAGCTTTTACCAACATTATACAACTATTTTTATCTTTATCTTGCTCTCTCTCTCTCTCTCTCTCTACACATAGATTCCATTGAGTGCATAGTGTGTTCCGATGAGTTCTGGTCAAATACAGATAAAAATAAGTGTGTTCCCAAAGAAATGGAGTTTCTGTCTTACGAGGAACCTCTTGGCATTTCCCTGAGCACTGCTTCCTTGCTTGGCACCTTCATCTGTTCTGCAGTGGTTGTAATTTTTGCACATAACCGGCACACTCCAGTTGTGCGAGCTAACAATTCAGAACTCAGTTTCCTGCTGCTATTGTCACTCAAACTGTGTTTTTTGTGTGTGTTTCTGTTCATTGGCCGGCCACAGCTGTGGACATGTCAGTTAAGACATGCTGTGTTTGGTATTAGCTTTGTCCTGTGTGTCTCCAGCATCCTGGTTAAGACTATGGTGGTAATAGCTGTGTTCAAGTCATCTCGACCAGAAGGTAAAAGTGTGATGAAATGGTTTGGAGCAGCTCAACAAAGAGGCACAGTTCTGGTCCTGACAGCCCTCCAGGTTGTGATATGTGCAGTCTGGCTATCAAATGCATCTCCAACACCCAATAAAAACAGTTATTATATCCACTCTAAAATAGTATATGAATGTGCTATTGGCTCAGTGGCTGGTTTTTCTCTTCTGCTGGGATACATTGGCCTCCTTGCAGCAATAAGTTTCCTGTTAGCTTTCCTGGCGAGAAACCTTCCAGACAATTTTAATGAAGCAAAGTTCATCACTTTTAGTATGTTAATCTTCTGTGCTGTGTGGATTGCATTTATCCCAGCATATGTGAGCTCTCCAGGGAAATATGCAGTGGCTGTGGAGATATTTGCCATCCTGGCTTCCAGTTTTGGATTACTGGTCTTCATATTTGCCCCGAAGTGTTACATCATTATATTACACCCAGAAAGAAACACTAAAAAAGCCATCATGGGAAAAGCAACCTGAAATAACTAATTTTAAACAGTCTTAAATGTCTCCAGTCTGACACTATATTTCTTGTTGAAACTTGAATAAACAGCTTTGATGCGATATGAGAACAATTAGTAACTGTTTGGTATCAAATAATCTCAGTTGGTTTTCAGATAAATGTCTAGAAATGTATCATTCCATCTGATCCATACTCAAATTGATTATTAAGTGCTAATTATGTTTGGTATCACTTCACGTGTTTTTATGTATAATGCATTATATGTCTTCATAAATAACTGTAACCAAAGATAAAATGCATTATAATTTGCAGATTCCTTGTTACACCTGAAGTTGGTTGTTAATGCACTGTGAGTGTGAACTAATATGAACAAACAATGAACTTAACAAATATGAACATACACAGAAGCAAATGGTTAGTTCATGTTAGTTAATACATTAACTTAACAAATGAGACCTTGTTGTTGTTATGAAGGAGATGACAGAGGCAGATCCAAATGCAACAATTTATTCAAATCTAAGACTTTGTCAAAGATAAAGAATCAGCATCAACAGTTTCAGGGTTAAACAAAGGCGTGTCGATAACCAGGCTGAAGATCAAGGGCGGGCTGCAGGCAAACGAAATCCAGAAACAGGCAGAGGGTCACTAGGCAGGCTGCAGAAAATCACAGAGATCCACCCAGGCAAGAGTCAAGACACAGATAGGCAAGGAAAACCAGGAATGCTCAGGCATGCACACAACAGTGAAACAATCCTTCACAAACAGACACCAGGTTAACAAGCCAGATATAGGTTAACTAATCAGAGTTGAATCAGAACAGGTGATAGTCAATCAGCAATCAATCAGCAGCAGTCCTACATACTAGGAAGCAATAATATGAGTCCCTAAACATGCAAAAGGAGGCGTTGAAACTGGAGTAAGGATATTCCAGAAGGGCTGGCTACCGTAACATAGCCCCCACCCAAAGGAGCGGCTTCCAGACGCTCCAAACTAAACCCCTCCTTCCCAGGGAGGGTCAGGCAATTCAGGAAGCCAGGGAGGATCAGGCAGTTCGGGGATCCCCAACAGAGCCGGACGGACACAGAGACAAGGTGACACCGCAGGTCCGGAGGGCAAAGGCGGAGCGGAAGGCACATGGGACCGAGGCGGAGGACAGGATCTGGAAGGCTGTGGTGGAGCCAGGGTGACGGCTGAGCAATGCAGAAACAGTAGGACGAGTGAGCCTGGCAAAGCTGGTGGGCTGACAGGACATGACGGAGCTGAGGGAACTGTGGGCCTAGGTAAAGCCGAAGGATTGAAGGACCAAGGTGGAGTCTGAGGCTCAGGGGACAGAGGCGAAGGTGGGGGGTCCACAGGCCAGGGTAAAGCGGAGGACTGGACATACTTAGGCAAGTACACAGCGACACAGGTGGGCAGCTGAGGATGAGCAGAGGGGTGGACAAGGCTCAACAGCGGCAGAACAGGAGAGCAAGATGAGTCCAATAGAGGCAAGAGAGGGAGGGTAGGTGGGAACGCCAAAAGCTCACCATTGGCAGTGCAGGATCCATTCAACTCAGCTGAGCTGGTTTCATTCGACTTGACTGGGCTGAATTCATTCCATTTAGCAAGGCCAGATTCGTCAGACTCGGAAGGGCTTGACTCAGTAGACTCGGAAGGGCTTGACTCAGTAGACTCGGAAGGGCTTGACTCAGTAGACTCGGAAGGGCTTGACTCAGTAGACTCGGAAGGGCTTGACTCAGTAGACTCGGAAGGGCTTGACTCAGTAGACTCGGAAGGGCTTGACTCAGTAGACTCGGAAGGGCTTGACTCAGTAGACTCGGAAGGGCTTGACTCAGTAGACTCGGAAGGGCTTGACTCAGTAGACTCGGAAGGGCCTGACTCAGACTCGGAAGGGCCTGACTCAGTAGACTCGGAAGGGCTGACCTCGTTGCGCTCAGACTCAGGTGCGGCAGGCAAAACATCTGCAATCTCTGATTTGGCAGGCACAATTTCCACTGTCTTTGATTCAGCGGGCGCTATTTGGGGCGCAGACTTGACAAGACTCACGTGGACAACAGGCACAACAGCTGCGGTGCAGAGAGCAGAGTCGAAGGATCTGGCACGAGGCATGGTCTTTCTGGTTGATCGCACTGATATCAGGTGAGGGTCTATTATGCTGGATATCGTCAGATAAAGTCTAGTGACTGATTTGGTGGGGCATACGTGAAGTGCAGGCTCAACAGGACCGGTGCAGAGAGCGGATTCGAGAGATCCGGCGCAAGGCATTTTCCGGACAGTGTCGCCATGAAGAGCTGGCTGCACAGGCATGATGAAACGTGAAGGCTTGACTGGTCTCATGCGATGCACTTGTTTCTCCCCTTCCTCACTCTCCTGGACGTCACCGAACATTGCTTGAAAGTGCTGCATGAATACCTCAAATGAGGGGAAGGCGGATCCATCCATTTTCCAGACCGAGACGAGCCAATCCAATGCGCAGCCAGAGAGCAGAGAACAAACAAAGGCGATTTTATTGGCATCAGTAGGATAAAGCGAACGCTGCTGGGCTAAATACAGAGAGCATCTGAAAACAAAGTCTTTGCATTTACCAGGATCTCCACTGAACTTTTCGGGGAAAGCAAGGTGAGGGCTCGTACTTTCAATAGTCAGAGGCTCAGAATCGTGCGCTGGTGCAGGAGATGCTGACGCTGGAGATGAAGACTTTTGCAAAGACTGAACAGCCCTGAGCAGTTCCTCCGTTACTGAGGTCAGTCGAGACAGCTGGAACTGATGCGTGGTGAGCAGGGAAGCTCGAGCAGTGACTGCAGCAGACAGAGTAGACATTGTTGCTGGATCTTCATTTGGTGAAGGATTCTGTTATGAAGGAGATGACAGAGGCAGATCCAAATGCAACAATTTATTCAAATCTAAGACTTTGTCAAAGATAAAGAATCAGCATCAACAGTTTCAGGGTTAAACAAAGGCGTGTCGATAACCAGGCTGAAGATCAAGGGCGGGCTGCAGGCAAACGAAATCCAGAAACAGGCAGAGGGTCACTAGGCAGGCTGCAGAAAATCACAGAGATCCACCCAGGCAAGAGTCAAGACACAGATAGGCAAGGAAAACCAGGAATGCTCAGGCATGCACACAACAGTGAAACAATCCTTCACAAACAGACACCAGGTTAACAAGCCAGATATAGGTTAACTAATCAGAGTTGAATCAGAACAGGTGATAGTCAATCAGCAATCAATCAGCAGCAGTCCTACATACTAGGAAGCAATAATATGAGTCCCTAAACATGCAAAAGGAGGCGTTGAAACTGGAGTAAGGATATTCCAGAAGGGCTGGCTACCGTAACAGTTGTAAAGTTTTGCCATTATAATGTATTATAACTGTGGTTACATATATTCATAAGACCATTCATTGCATTAATAAGTGCGGCAAAATGGACTTTCTTTCAAAAATACAATAACAAGGCATTACAAGGCATGATTAATGCATTATTAAATACTTTCATAATTCATTATATATAATGGTGTTACAGGTTTTTCTTCTATTGAAGAAATTCCATCTTTGAGTACCACCAACTCCTCCTACAGTCAATGTGAGAATAGGCATCACACAACACAATAGTATCGTTAGATATGATATGGTCTTGTATTGAAATACAGCAGAAATCAGGATGGAGCTCAATGGAATGGAACAAGACTCTGCGGGCTTGAGAGTGGTTTCTTACAGTTTATATTAGATGAATATAAACTGTTTCTTCTAAATTCAACACACAGTGTAAGATACACGTCCTGTATGAACAGCCCATGAATCTAACTTTGGTAGATTTAAAATCTTGATTGCAAAATGACTTGCTGCTCGGGAATGTAGCTAATTTTTAAATTGTTTAACCATTTGATGCACAACATGGGTTTTTAAATTTTTCCTTAAATTTTTCCTTTCTTACTTTTCGAATAAAAATCTTCTGAAGAATTCTAAAGAATTCTTACACATGGCACCTTTAAGTTTTGTTTTGTAGAAAGCCTTTCTAAAAATTTAATTTCATTTTGTATAATTTGTATCTTATTGTTATTCAATGTTTTATCAACCAATTGCCTCGATTTAATAAATAAGAAGAACATATAGCAGACAATATAATCAGGACATGGAGGCGCCGGCGAGATTGCATGGCTCAATTGTTGTGTCACAGCCCTTCTAATGTGCAACATGGGTCTAAAATGACCCATATTCATGTTTCTTTGCTGAATATTTGAAAGAAATGTATTTTATCATCTCTAAGGGATCGCCCAGCCACTCTGCGGAGAAAGCTCATTTCGGCCGCCTGTATCCGTGATCTTGTCCTTTCGGTCATGACCCAAAGCTCATGACCATAGGTGAGAGTAGGAACGTAGATTGACCGGTAAATCGAGAGCTTTGCCTTACGGCTCAGCTCCTTCTTCATCACAACAGACCGGTACATCGACCGCATTACTGCTGAAGCTGCACCGATCCGTCTGTCAATCTCCCGTTCCATCCTTCCCTCACTCATGAACAAAACCCCAAGATACTTAGGGTGTATTCACACCTGCCTTGTTTGGTTCGATTGAATCGAACTCTAGTTCGTTTGCCCCCTTGGTGCGGACCTTTTGGGCAGGTGTGAATACAGCAATCGAACTCGGGTGCGGACCAAACAACCGAACCGAGACCCCGCTGAAGAGGTGGTCTCGGTACAGTTCCAAACGAACTCTGGTACGGTTCGTTTACGGTGTGAACATGAACCGACCCAATTGCAAGAAAGCACTGCGTCGAAAGAGAATATTGCGCGTCTTTCTGCGCGTCGTGTGTGAATGTCTAATCGCGCAAAGATGCAAAAAATAAATAATTTGCAGTTCATAAAGCATTTGCAGTTCACCACCTTTTGGTGGTGGTTGACGAGTTTCCCCCTTAAAGTGAGTGCCGAGAAAAATTCTATATATAAATGTAATGAATTATTATTATTATTAATGTAAGGATAGTTACAATACAAGGATGATGATGCGTTAATTTACGTTAAACTGGACGAACTTAATCGCAAGCATTAACATTGACAGCACTTGTTAGTACACAATAAGAATCTCATTATTTGAATGAGTGGACATAGCCCTTCTCTATGAATGAAAACTTTATACCTTCTCCGTCTTCTGTGCAGTGCCACTTGTAACGCAAAGTTGAGATGTTGCCCAGAGATAAAAAAAAAACAGTAGATGGTCGAATGAAAAGATGCACGAGAGACGAGAGTTGTCGTATTTCCCGGCGTTTATAGAGCCACTCAAACGTTACACTCGTCGTCTTCTCAAAATCCGAATTACAACTTCGTATAGATGACATTGTATCATATGATACTCATTAGTTTCTTTATATTGCGTTTGTACAGAATTAACACAAAATTAGTAAAAGAACAAATATTGCAGTATGAAATATATGGAAATATCTCCATGCTGAGCCTTTTTTGCACTTCCTGATTTCCCTTGAGAATCCTTGTCCAATGAATGGACGACCTTAGCACACGTGTGGTTTGGTTTACAAATTTTGGTTCACTTGCAAAAAGAGCAGTGTGAAAGCGAACCGTACCAAAAAAAAATAAAAAAATTTTTTATTTGGTCCGGACCAAAGCAAGTGAACTATCGGACTTTCCTGCTGTGAATACACCCTTAAACTCCTCCACTTGAGGAAGGATCTCTCCACCAACCTGAAGTGGGCAAGCCACCCTTTTCCGGCTGAGGACCATGGCCTCGGATTTGGAGGTGCTGATTTTCATCCCAGCCGCTTCACACTCGGCTGCAAACCGTCCCAGTGCATGCTGAAGGTCCTGGTATGAAGGGGCCAACACGACAACATCATCCGCAAAGAGCAGAGACGAAATTGTGTAGTCCTTAAACCTGACACCCTCCGGCCCCTGGCTGCGCCTAGAAATTCTGTCCATAAAAATTATGAACAGAACCGGCGACAAAGGGCAGCCCTGCCGGAGTCCAACATGAACCGGGAAGAAGTCTGACATACTACCGGCAATGCGAACCAAGCTCCTGCTTTGGTCATACAGGGACCGGACAGCCCTTAGCAAAGGACCCCGGACCCCATATTCCCGGAGCACCCTCCACAGGCTGCCTCGGAGGACACAGTCGAATGCCTTCTCCAAATCCACAAAACACAAGTGGACTGGTTGGGCAAACTCCCATGAACCTTCCGTGTTCCACGGCCCGGACGAAAACCACACTGTTCCTCCTGAATCCGAGGTTCCACTATCGGCCGTATTCTCCTCTCCAGTACCCTGGCATAGACTTTCCCAGGGAGGCTGAGAAGTGTGATCCCCCTATAGTTGGAACACACCCTCCGGTCCCCCTTCTTAAAAAGAGGAACCACCACCCCGGTTTGCCATCCCAGAGGCACTGTCCCCGGCCGCCACGCAATGTTGTAGAGGCGTGTCAACCAAGACAGCCCCAGAACATCCAGAGACTTGTGCCTTGCTACCAAGGAGTTTCTTAAATACCTCGGTGACCTCAGCTAGGGTGATACCATACCATACCATACCAACTTTATTTATAAAGCACATTTAAAAACAACCAAGGTTGACCAAAGTGCTGTACATTAACAGATAAACAACAACAACAAGCAAGCAATTAAAACAATCAATAAACTATAAAACTATACAAGGTACAACTCTCACGCAGGAGTAAATGCCAATGAATAAAAGTGTTTCTTAAGTCGTGATTTAAAAGTGTGTAGGCTAGGGGCTAATCTGACGTGCAGAGGCAGATCATTCCACAACCTTGGGGCCACAACTGAAAAAGCTCGATCACCCCTATTTTTGAGGCGGGTTCTAGGGACCGATAAGATTAGCTGGTCAGCAGACCTTAATGACCTCGAAGGAGCGTGAATCTTCAGTAGTTCAGAGATATAAACTGGGGCTTGACCATTAAGAGATTTAAAAACAAACAACAAAATCTTAAATTGTATTCTAAAACAAACTGGTAGCCAATGAAGGGAGGCAAGGACAGGCGTAATATGATCTCTTTTCCGTGTTCCGGTTAGGACTCGAGCAGCAGCGTTTTGAACCATTTGTAATCTAGAGAGGGAGGTCTGGTTAATGCCCACATATAAGGCATTACAGTAGTCCAGACGAGTTGTAATAAAAGCATGTATAACCCTCTCAAAATCTGTAGATGATAAAAATGGCTTTAGTTTGGTAAGCAGTCTAAGTTGAAAGAAACTGGCTCTTACAACGGAACTTATCTGGTTATCAAGTCGAAAATCACCATCCATCTTAACACCAAGGTTGGTTACCACAGACTTAACATAGGGAGCCAGGGGACCAAGGTCCAATTGGGAAGCACTAGTGGAGCTACTGGGTCTAAATAACATGACTTCAGTTTTCCTTTCATTAAAATGTAAAAAGTGATGTACGAGTCCACCCCTGAGCCCTCAGCCTCTGCTTCCTCAATGGAAGACGTGATGGCGGGATTGAGGAGGTCCTCGAAGTATTCCTTCTACCGTCCGACGACATCCCCAGTCGAGGTCAACAGCCGCCCACCCCTACTGTAAACAGCATTGGTAGGGGACTGTTTCCCTCTCCTGAGGCGCCGGACAGTTTGCCAGAATCTCTTCGAGGCCAGCCGATAGTCCTTCTCCATGGCCTCACCGAACTCCTCCCAGGCCCGAGTTTTTGCCTCCACGACCACCCGGGCCGCAGTCCGCTTGGCCTGCCGGTACCTGTCAGCTGCCTCCGGAGTCCCACGAGCCAACCAGGCTCGATAGGACTCCTTCTTCAGCTCGAGGATTGCTGCCTTGACAGGCACCGGAGACCTTACGGCCACAGCTCCGAGCAGCCGCTTCGACAATGGAGGTGGAGAACATGGTCCACTCAGACTCAATATCTCCAGCCTCCCTCGGGATCTGGTCGTAGCTCAGCCGGAGGTGAGAGTTGAAGATCTTTCTGACAGGAGATTCGGCCAAACGTTCCCAGCGAACCCTTACAGTACGCTTGGGTCTGCCGAGTCTGTCCAGCCTCCTCCCCCGCCATCGGATCCAACTCACCACCAGGTGGTGATCAGTTGACAGCTCCGCCCCTCTCTTCACCCGAGTGTCCAAGACATACGGCCGCAGGTCAGATGAAACGACCACAAAGTCGATCATCGACCTACGACCTAGGGTGTCCTGGTGCCACGTGCACTGGTGGACACCCTTATGCTTGAACATGGTGTTCGTTATGGACAAACTGTAACTAGCACAGAAGTCCAATAACTGAACACCACTCGGGTTCAGGTCGGGGGGGCCGTTCCTCCCAATCACGCCCCTCCAGGTGTCACTGTCGTTGCCCACGTGAGCGTTGAAGTCCCCCAGTAGAACAACGGAGTCCCCAGTCGGGGCACTTTCCAGCACTCCTCCCAGAGACCCCAAGAAGGCCGGGTACTCTGCACTGCCGTTTGGCCCGTAGGCACACACGACAGTGAGAGACCTATCCCCGAACCGTAGGCGCAGGGAAACGACCCTCTCGTTCACCGGGGTAAACTCCAACACATGGCGGCTGAGCTGGGGGGCTATAAGCAAACCCACACCAGCCCGCCGCCTCTCACCATGGGCAACTCCAGAGTGGTGAAGAGTCCATCCTCTCTCAAGGAGTGTGGTTCCAGAGCCCAAGCCATGCGTAGAGTAGGGGTGCACGATATATCGAATCAATATCGTTATCGCGATATCACGTTGCTCGATATCAATATCGAAAGTGTCGCGATGTTTATGCAATATTTTGTTTATGATGCGTCTGGTCCGCCATGCACCGTTGCATTTCCCCCCGAATCATTTCCTGATTCTCCTTCTCCATAAACAATATTAAATCAAGAGAGGTTTAACTTTTCATGCTACAGATTTCCCACAGTGGTCAGAAAGAACAGGAGAGACACTTTGTTTTTCTCAATATAAAGTCGCTACTCGCTCCAAAGCTAACTGCCGTCACTCTCTCACTTCTCCCTTGCTCTCCTACCACACAGTCCCACACACACACACACTTGCCCCGGCTCTACGCGCACACCAGCGCACAAGTATAACATCAGGCCACGGTCCACCTGGCAACTTCATGCGTTTTCACTGATCGGATAGCTATCTGATTTATCAAAATACGATCTTCAATTCCCGCGCTATATGCAGATTTAATGGAGTGCACGTCACCGTCACGTCAACAGTTATGAGCTGCGTTTTATGATCATCAGGTAAAATAAGATCAGTTCGTTTATTTACTTTTAATGAAGATAACTGTGAAAAGCGTCTGCGACTTACTTTCACTTTGATTTGCGATAGTTTGCGCGTTGGCTTGATGAAAAGGAAATGTTCAACAGCTGCTCATCTGCGTGATGCGTGTTGCAGTCGCGCGCCCCGTCATATCTGGCCATAACATGACAAGCCTGTAACGTTCTCATTTTTAGCGTTTTTGGAAGGAGTACATTTTACATATGTGGTTTATTCAATAACGAGATGCATTTACATTTGTCCAGTTTCAACTGAAATGCGGCCCAGACCGCCTCCTGAAGTGGTTTGAGCGATTAGATTCAAATACGTCACGAATGCGTTTCACAGGGCATTTACACCTGGTCTTTTCACGATCAGATAGCTATTCGGTCAAAGAAAACGCATATAGTGGGGTTTATGTTGCATAGTGTGTTCTGTAGACTTGCTATTTATTTATTATCTTTTACAGTGTAGTGTACACAACTAACATGTCCTGTTCTGTTGACATATTATTTAGGCTTATTTATTAATGCTGTACCAGTCCAATATGACTGTCAGTTGAAATAAATCTTATGTTGTAAGAAAACTTGTTTTATTTATTAATCTTTTTGATGCGTTTTCCAATAACTTTTTAAAAATATCGAAATTAATATCGATATCGCAATATTCATTATCGATATCGCAATATCACATTTTTGTCAATATCGTGCACCCCTAGCGTAGAGGTGATCCCGACTATCTCTAGTCGGAACCTCTCAACCTCACGCATCTTGGGCTCCTTCCCCGCCAGTGAGGTGACGTTCGACGTCCCTAAGGCTAGATTCCGTGTCCAGGGATCGGGTCGCCGAGGCCCCTGCCTTCGACTGCCGCCCGATCCTCTCTGCACCGGCCCCTTAGGCTCCTCCTGCAGGTGGTGAGCCCAAGGGAAGACGGTCCCACGTCGCTTCTTCGGGCTGAGCCTGGCCGGACCCCGTGGGGAGAGGCCCGGCCACCAGACGCTCGCATATGAGCCCCAACCCCGGGCCTGGCTCCAGGGTGGGGCCCCGGCTGCGCCATACCGGGCGACGTCACGGTCCTTGAGTATAACTCTGCCATAAGGGGTTTTGAACCGCTCTTAGTCTGACCCGTCGCCTAGGACCTGTTTGCCTTGGGAGACCCTACCAGGGGCATATAGCCCCAGACAACATAGCTCCTAGGGTCATTCAGGTACTCAAACCCCTCCACCACATTAAGGTGGCAGTTCAAGGAGGGGATATATATATATATATATATTTAAGGATAAATAAATCTAGGTGTACCCTTACACTCATGTGAAACAATACCTTATTCTTAACAACCCTTAATTCAATTCATACTCACCCTCCTAGGAGAAGATTCCGTGGAGTCCTGGTGACTTCTTGATCTTGCAAGAATGATTCTAATGCTCTGACTATTGCTTATAGAACTGTTTCATGAACACTGAAGTAAAAAAATATAACACCTTCGTCTTTATAAAATAAAAATTTATTTATACAAACGATTAAAGTACTGGTTACACAATGATTAGTATTTGTGGCAAAATAATAAAAGGTTACAGATTATAATACTTCAGTATATCCAAACTTAACAGGGCAGTCCTGTATAAGTGTAACAATTACAAAAGTTATATACCTCGTACACAGTTCAAGCAATAGATGAAAAAAATCTACTTGTTCTTGTTCAGAGCATATCAAGTTAAAATCTTACAGCAGAGCAATTAAATCAAAAACTTTTCCAGTAAACTGGACTGAAGAGTAATTCACCAGCAGCGTCATTGGAATCGTGAACGAGCAATGACAGCAATGACAACAGAACCGGAAGAGAATACAATGCTGAATAAAGTCGTTGTTTTTGCTATGTTTGGACCAAAAAGTATTTTCGATGCCTCAAAAAATTTGAACTAACCCACTCATGCCACATGGACTACTTTGATGATGTCTGTATTGCCTTTATGGACAAGGTACATACATTTCCAATGGAGGAACAGAAAGCTCGCCGACTAAATCTAAAATATCTTAAGCTGTGTTCCGAAGATGAACGGAGGTCTTACGGGCTTGGAACGACATGAGGGTGAGTCATTAATGACATAATTTTCATTTTTGGGTGAACTAACCCTTTAAATATATGTAAAATGATATCGAAATATATGTACATATATACTGCAAATGTATGCACAATATATGTGTACATATATGAGAACATGCACATTCTGTAATGATGCAGGCAGGAATGAAGCGGAGAGTGAATCCTATCACAAGCACTTTAATAAACAAACAAACAGGTAAACCAGGGTACACGACAGAACACTCAGAACAGGAACAGGGAACGGGAACAAGGAGACAACAACAAATATTACAATATCAAGAACTCACAAGGACTGAACTAAAACAGGACTTAAACACAAAGGAACACAAGCTAAACAAGATAACAAGGGGGCGTGGTTAAACTGTTGATTAGTCTTCCCAAGCTGGGAAGGAAAATATCTCCAAGGGAAAATGCAGATATTTCCCTGCGGTTTGGTTAATTTTATTTCTAAAATAAAATTAGCCAATTTCTAAAAACTCTGGCCAAAGTAGAGATTTCTGAAAACATCGGTTATGTGTTGTCGTGTCAACTGGGAGAAACAGCGTTTTACGTTCTCTCTTGTCGATTCTGAGGATTCTGATTGGCTTGCATGGCTATATCATTCTCCCTACACTGCTGCCCATAGGTTTGGCATAGATATGATGGCGCTCGACGGCGTATTTATGCGGGTGTGTGCACGATGTTATTATTGAAAACGGAGAGGGGGAAAATATTAATTTCTCTAAATACCTGGCTTTGTGTAAACGTGGCCACAGACTAATGGGTAATCTATCAAAAGCCTTTTTTTAATTAGGCACAGATACTTAACCCAATTTGAGGTAGAGCTAAAACCACAAAACGCCTTGCATATGGTCAGACAAAGGTAATGTGATTGACTACATTTATTAACAGGGCAACATTTTTAAAAAGTGCCATTGACCAGTAAATATACAAATTATACAATATAAAGGAATTTCAATGACCAATGTCTATTTCAAACTTTCAGCAGTGCTGTTATGAAATATAATATCTATTAAAAAAATGCACAAATAATAAGGAATAAATAAATAATATACAAACTTTCAAGGACTTTTGGGAACTGTGGAAAAGCATATATGTTTCAATAAATCTTATTTGTGTAATGCAGTTGCAGTAATTATTTGTGATAGTTAAGCTAAATAGTTATGACATGCATGTCCACATGTTTGTTTACTTGGAAAGTATAACATGTAGAATCATATATAGCCAGTAGCGTAGCATACCGTGGGGTCTCAGTCAGGGCCTTCAGTAATGACCATCACCCCCCCTCCCCCTCCCGGAAAACGTGTGCATGCCAGAAATAGAAACAATGCCTATTTTTCAGGCGACACGCAAGCATGTTTGAAGCGTTTCCATAGAATAGGAAAAGTTGTTTATGTTATTTATTTTGTACACAAATACATATTTATAAATTTCATTTTGAAGGTTGAAAGTCTAGGTTTTGACATAAATTCAGATAGGCCTACAAATATAATTTATAAATAAATAAATAATTTTCAGTTTTCAAATATTGTCCTGTCGATACAGAACAAAGCATTCTGTCAATAGTGCTGACAGTGTCTTTATCAGTAGGCTGTATATTTATGCTTAACATGAAGTAGCCTAGTCACCTATGAAGTCACCTAGCAGCAGCGCCGCATCAGACACGTTTCTGGTGTGCAAAGACATGCAGAAAACGCGATGCAGCTGACACGCAACAGAAACGCCACGCTCGCGCCACGCAGCCAGTGTGTCACCGGCCTAACACTCATAAATACATCCTCCGATCATTTCTGATGAAACGTTCAATGACCTCATGCAGTTGTGCGTCCTGCTTAGGATAAATGAGCAGCTCCTATGGCAATATGAGAGAGTCGTGCAGAGAGTTGTGTTTGTCCAGTTGTATTCCTTAAATAGGCCTACCTTTTGATGCGCTTGAGAGCGGAGAAAGATCGCTCAACTGATGTGGTGGACACTGGAATGGCCGCGATCAAGCATGAGGGCATAAAGCTGACATTTACTGACATTGCAAACCCGCCGAATTTTCAAACGGCTGATGACATCAGCTGGGGCTAGCGCCGATACACATCGCTGCCCCCTAGGGCATTCTGTCACTGCGCATCAAATTTTGATTGGCTAATGAGACACGTCAGTCAAAGTTAAAATCAAATTGGAAATGGCAGCTTCAACGGAAGGCTAGCTATTCTACTAGTGCTGGTCCACAGAGCTGTGATGCGTTTAGATGACCATATGAAAAATCCAGCTCAGCGTCAACAAAGTAAACATATTCTTTCAGGAAATATCCCAGCAAACACAGAATGTTCCCCTAACGTTCCCCTAACGTTCCTGTATGGTTCCTATTTGGTTATTTTTTTGGGAACCAAATAAGAACGTTCTGGGAATGTTCCCTGTAGGTAATTTCTAGGTTTAATTTTATAACCTAAGGAGAACATTCTGTATTTTTTAGGTTCTCCTAAAAAGGAACGTTCCCAGAACAATCCCATAACCTTAAGGGAATGTTCTATTTACGTTAAGAAAACTTTCCTGGGGAACCAATAGGGAATGTTCTGGGAACCAAAAACTAACGTTCCCAGAACCTAAAATTGTTTGCTGGGATAATCGTAAAAATGAAAAAAAATAAATAAATAAAAATAATTTTAAAAAAAATATATATATATATATATAAAAATTTAATATTATTTTATATATTTTTATATTATTTATATTATATTATATTTTGACAGGGCCAACAGAGAAGGCCGTGATGGCCCTGACAGCCCACCTCTGTATATAGCCTATGTATGCATGCATGCATGTATGTATGTATGTGTGTGTGTGTGTGTGTGTGTGTATGTGTATATATATATATATATATATATATAGCACATATATTGCAGTATATCATAGCATATAAAGACAAACTTTAAAAAGACAAACTACTAAAAAATATAGTGCCTTTTTGGTCTTGGTTGCAATATATGTATCAATATATATATATATATATACATATATGGACTAGTGTGAATCTACACTGGTCTCACGGTTCGGTTCGATTACGATTATCAAGTCTTCGATTCGATTCAATTCGATTATCTCGATGCATCACGATGCATTGACGATGCACTGCATCCTTATTTTTCAATTTTGCTTCACATGTATACAATTTTGTCAATAAATACAAGCAGTCAGATATATGAACTGAACTTTTAATTTTTACCTGAAAACACGCTTCTTGAATGTATCAAACATCAAATAAAACTGAAGTCTGGGCACAGAAGACAACAGCAGAATTAGATTAGAACACACAAAAGTAAGTACTAAAAGTGCATAATGCAGGGAGTGTACTTGAATACTTATATAGTGCAGTGTACTTGTAAAACGTTTAAATGTTGACAAATGTATAAACATGAAATTAAATTACAAACCAAAATAAACAAGAGGTCAAACCTACTTGAATATATTCAATATACAAAAAACTAAATCTGCACTTCAGCATTGTTTTTTAATACAAAAAATAAAAGAAAACAAAATAACAGCTCTGGGCACAGGAACTTCCTGAAACATCAAAAACTGCTCAGCATGTGGGAATTTGTAAATTTTTCTTTAAGAACACTAACTGGTCCACATGCTCTGGTTTAAGAGTGCTTCGTTTAGCAGTGACCACATCTCCTGCTGTGGAGAAAACTCGCTCCGCAGACACGCTTGTGCCTGGGATACACAAGTATCGCTTTGAAAGCCGAGAGAGGAGAGGAAACATGACCTCATGGACACACCACCAGTTCAAAGGGTCCTCAGTAAGAGGCAGAGATGGAGCTTTACAGTATGCCTCCATTTCCTCCTTAGCAAGGACATCGGGGGTCTTGGGTTCTACTGTCCCTTCAGTGTCAGTGAAAGATTGTCCCAGCAAACTCACAAGCAGCGATGAGGCCTTTCGTTTGGGAGAGGGCCCAGCAGAGGGCCTGTCCTCCATGGAAGTTTCTTCTCCTGTTCCCTCAGGTGCTTCATCCACTTCTGTCATTCTAGGTGTCCTCTGTGTTTGAACAACATATTTTAAAATACAATTAAACTAGGACATTGGCAGTGCAGTCAGCCAATACAATAGCTCACATATATATATATGAGGATTATAACTTTCTGTTTTAATAAAAATAAATAAAAATAATAAATAAATTTAAATTACTTAACATTTTAACAAATTTTACCTAATATTAATATTATGAGCATTTAAGTTTGTTTTAATTTTATATAGCCTTTTGTACAAGAAACATGATAGAATTACCTCCAAGGATGCAGCCTCCTCTGTCAGTGCTCTGTATACCTCCGATCTCTCCTCTTCTGTGAGAAAAGGCATTCCCTTAAATCGGGGATCCAGGGCAGAGGCTGTATGAAGGATCCTCTTCTGTGACTCACTGTTGTACCTCTTCAAGAGATCTGTTCGGATTGCATTCTTGATCTCATGGATCATGTGCGAGTCTCCGTCGGTGTCGGACATATTCTGCAGAAGTTGCGCATGTAGAGGAGTAATGAGGGAAACTGTCGGATTGCGCTCTTCTGACATCAGTGTTGTTGCATCCTTCATTGGCTTTAATGCCCTCACAGCATCCTCTGCATTTGTCACATCTGTTTCAGTAAGAGTGCACAGATCTGTTTCTCCTTTTCTGACTTCTGGTGACAGCAAGGTGGCACAAATTGCAGGTTGTTGTTCCAGGAACCTCTCGACCATGTCGTATGCGCTGTTCCACCTTGTTGCAACATCAGTTATCAGTTTATGATTTTTCAGGCCAAGACATTGCTGTTTCACTTTCAGACAATGGCTCGCTGTGGTGCTACGATGAAAGAATGTTGATATTCGTCGGATTCTGCCCAAAAGCCTGGAGAGCGCGTCCACTTTAAGCGCGCGCTGGGATGCCAGATTCAGCGTATGCGCAAAGCATTTTACGTGAGGGAATGTTCCGAATTATGCCGCAGCGATCATGTTTGACGCATTATCTGTTACAAGCACTACATCCTTATGTGATATCTGCCATTTATCCACGACATGAGACAGTAGCTCTGCCAGATGAGCACCCGTGTGAGACTCATAAACGGCTCTCGTTTGCAGCACATGAGACAAAATCTTCCAGCATCGCTAATGTAATGTGCCGTTATTGTCACTCTGTCGCGACCGATGTCCAGGAATCACATGTTATTGCAACTCGATGAGCTTGGCTCATTGACGCCATAACCTGGGCTTTGGTTTCGAGGTAGAGTTCCGGAATAATCTTTTCTGAAAAGTGGCTGCGAGAGGGGAGCTTATATCGCGGCTCCAGTGTTTTTAACAGGTGGCGAAACCCAGGGTTTTCCACTACAGAAAAGGGCCGTATATCCTTTGCAATAAAAGATGCCACTGCTCTAGTAATTCTCTGCCCTCTCACTGAGTTGGGCGGCAACGTTGATATAAGTTGATTTATTTTTGGCTGAGCTGGATCCACAATGGCACTGGCAGGCTTTTGCAGCTCGGGGTGAAAACGACTGCCGTGGTTTCTCATGTTGGTGGTATTACCCCCTGCATATTTTATTTTTGCCTGACATGATTTTCACACAGCGTGTGTCTTGTCAAGGTCGGGCTTACCGTGTTGTTGATAAAAGCCGAAATGTGCCCAAATGTCGGCTTTTAAAGTGGTTGGAGCATTTTTTAATGCACGCTCTGTCGTTTCGCCACCCTCTGCCATTGTATTGCCGCATGCACGCAACACGCGGTGCTGACGTCAGAAAAGCGTCAGTACATTATAACCGGTTATGGGCTATTACTGAACCGATACCGAATCGTCCTCGTCTGCATCGCGATGCACCGTAGAAACGATTAATTTTGACACCCCTAATATGGACTATGCATATATTGCAATATATTGGACAATATAAATATTAAATCCTATATATGGGAATATATTGCCTAATCTATCACATGGTATTTTCCAATATACTGCAATATATTTTTGTTTTGTTAGGGTTTGTGGCTGTTTTATTTCTCGATCCTAAATACAGACTTTTTCTAAGCAAACTTCTATCCGAAAGCAAGAAAATTCACTTATTTCATGCCTGAGAAGCTATTCAGAATTTATCTGGCAGCAACGCGACTACACAGCACATTCCATCCCAGTCTTCAAACGACGACAAGATAGATCAGCTGTTGTTGGCATAAGAAAGCACAACAGTAAAAGAGAGAGGATGTGCGGCACAACCCATCAAACTGACAGGTTTATTGCCCCTCATAAAAATAAGCCCTGTCCCTTTTTACCCCTCCCAACCAGTGTTGGGGCTAGTTACTCAAAAAAGAAATATATTACATATTACTCTCAAAAATAGTAATGCCTTACTTTACTTTATTACTCACTGGAGAAAGTAACTAGTTATATTACTAGTTATATTACTAGTTATTTTTTTTTCTTAATTACTCTATAATTGCCTGAGAATGCATCAGATGGAGGGAGAACATACAAAGGAGGAGTGATCTGTAGGGTCTTTATTATGCCAACAACAGACTGGCACTGTCTAGCACAAATAACTACAAACAACTGTACTTGTGCAATCAAGTACAAGTATTAACTTCCTCAATGTTTAACAAACACCATCTGGTGCAAACAATCAATAAATTTGATTGTCAATTTATAACAAGTCAAAACATATATTAACTTCCTCAATGTTTAACAAACACTGTCTAGTGCAAACGATCAATTTGATTGTCAATTTATAACAAGTACAAGAATATATTAACTTCCTCAATGTTTAACAAAAACCATCTAGTGCAAAAATCAATTTGATTGTCGATTAACAAGTACGTACAAACAAATTTTTTTTAACTTCCTCAAAAAAATATATCCATAAATAAAAAAGACTGGCCTTACCAGCACTGTGTAGAGGAGAGGTAAATTGTTAAAAAGTAAAACACAGTGCAGAGGAGAGGTAGGTTGTTGAAATGAGTTAAAGCAGATACAGAAGACTCAAAGTAAATAAAAGGAAAAATACAGTTGGCATTTACTGTAATGCATTTTTCTGGTGCAAAATATGAGCTTCTGAGTGGGTCAGCTTATTTGTCAAAGTAGTGGTTATACCTCATAAGGAGGAGTCTCTCAAAGCGCTTGTCTCCTAACCTGTTCCTCCTTGGAGAACAAGACTTCCCAGGCTGAATAGCCTCTCCACTGGAGCACTGGATGCTGGTGCTGTATTGTATTTTAAAGATAAGTTATTAATTCTGGGGAAGTTGTCTAGGACCCCCATCTCTGACCCAGACTTCAGGTACTCCATCACCTCCCTGTCTGGGCCAAAAGATCCTGAATCCTGCTCTTCCTCAAACACAAAAAAGTCATCCTCACTACTGCTGGATGCTGGACTAATCTGTGGAGGCCTGACCTCGTGCTCCTCATTGTGGGGGGCAGCCAGGGGTGAAGCACGGCACTCTGTTATCAGCAGAGTCTTTAGGGCCTCTCTCCTGGTCTCTTCCCTCAACCACCTCATCTTGAACTTCGGGAGAGTGACAGCAGCTAGGAGACCCTCCCTACTGTCCAAAACAGAAGCAAAGCGGGTTTTGATGGCCTGTAAGAAAGAGATTTCTAAAATTAGATATTTCTCTTAAAGAGGAAAAACATACCTTCCTGTGGAAGGAGTTGACATGTAAATGATGCAACAAGCACATTGACTATAGACCATTTCACAAGATGTAAACAACACTGGTCCAGAAGCACTTCCTGTTTCAGTTTGTAACTGTTTTCTTTATTTCACATGTAAAGAAAACATCTTAATGATGTTATTTAACTTTTTGATTCAGTTTTACATGTTCTGTTGGTAGTATTTTTATTCCAGCTTTTATGTAGCGTTAAAAAACTGAAACAGGAAGTGCTTCTGGACCAGTGTTGTTTACATCTTGTGAAATGGTCTATACCAGGTCTTCAGAAAGTACCAGTAAACAATTCTTACATTCTCTAAGAGCCAATTTTAGTGTGAAATTTAGAAGACTGTGATAATGAAAGCATCTGTGATAGTGGAGGGATGTGCAATTGTGCATATGACAGGCTTTTCTCATATCACACAAAGTTACAGTTAGTAAGTCTTAAATACACACTCACAGCCTACCTGCACTATGACATCGGGCAGATTTGCCATCATCTCGGAGAGGCCGGGACGCAGTGCCAAGGTCTTTGACATCAGAGACGCCAGTGTCGGTAATAGATTGCCACAATCATTTTCTCCTGGAATGAATGAATGTGAATCAATGAATGAATTACTTGTTTGATTCAAATGTTTAACATTCAAAAAAAGGAAAGGCAAGAAGCCACAGGTTTACATTAACCTATACTTTATCTCACCTTGTAAACGGTCCAAAGCTTTTGTAAGCGGTTTTGTGACTGTGCAATACTCTACAAGGAATTTGTACTCTCGCTCGGAAAAGGCTCGTACACCTAACCGACTGCAAAGAGTTGTCAATTGTGGTCTGGATATCTCAGTTATTCGTGCAACTGCATTGTGGAAAGAGTTCCATCTCGTCACTGTAGGCACCACGAGCTTTTTTCCACAAAGGCTTTCCACTAGCTCTGCAGCTACTGTAGACCGGCTGGCCTTATTCCAGAGGGCAGAGCACTTTGCAGTGGCACTTCTGTAAATTGTTTTGTTTGTCACTGTCAACCATTTTTCAATAGCAACAGTTGATATCAAATTAAGTGTGTGCGAGGCACATCTTAAGTGAGGGGGGAGAGTAAAGTGTCCTGGGTCTTCTTGTTCCGTGGAGAGCACTTCTTGTACATCGGTAAATGACACTTCTTCATCCTCCTCCCCTGATCCCTCGTCCTCTGAATCGGATGCTGCTGCTGCTGGCTTGGGCTCATACTCCCTGAATGTGAGAAGTGCAAGAAGAAAAAAAATATATAATGTGTGGCCTATTCAATTCAAATGTAATCTTATCATGTGTCTTCTTGATTAATGCAATCAACCCTTAACTGTCACTGTCAGAAAACCTAAACCTAAAGTAATATTGACAAACTATATATCATTTGAAAGCTCACAATCTCTAGTTTTCATATTTTTTAAAAATATTTTTTTTAAATAAATTACAGAGGATCAGTAATTTATCAATTTGCAACAAGAATATTTAATATTCAAAGTTTGTAGTGATTTTTTTGTCTATGTGAAAAGGGGGGGGGGGGGTGACAGTTAAAGGGGTTAAACAATTTATTAACTATACATTTGCAAATAAGTACAAGTAAGTAAACTATTATTCAACTGACCTGAAAGCCTTGACAAAATCGATCCATTGTCTGTGACTGTTGCTGTGACCTTCTCTGACAGTCCATAAGATGAGTGAACCTGGTCAATTTCAGTGGCCACAATGTCATATGTGTGTCGTCCTTTGATTCGTTTGCAGGCAAGGGCTGCTTTTTCACGATGGAAGTTGCTTGGATCAATCCAATGGGCAGTCATGCCTATGTAGCTTTTGTTGTGACAAGTCCAGATGTCAGCGGTCGTTGACACATACTCAGTGCACTCAAACGTTTTCTTCAGCTCACTTTCCATCATGGCGTAACATTTATCTAAATACATTGCGAAGGTTTTCCTGTCAGAAAACGGCTGGTCTGTCCCTGCTATCGGTATTTTGCTAATTATCTTTCTAAAAGACAGCGATTCGACGGTAGAAAGAGGTAACATTTCTTCTACTACGTACGAGGCAACAAGCTTATTTAGCTCGGATTTTGATGTTGGTAGTACTGTATGTTCAAATGAAAGTTTTTGCTGCTTGTGGGGCTGCTCGTTCATGTCACTGTCGCTTCGCAACGAGCTTGATGTGTCCGTGCTGTCGCTGCAGGTGCTTTTTCAAGTTGGAGGTAGAGTTACAAGCGGTGGAGAGCAGTTTTCTGCCCGGGCAGAGTGTGCACTTCACCGTCAAGTTATTTTCCTTCCGTTGAACATATTCAAAATAATGACTGAATCTCCACCCGTCGAAACTAGCTTTCTGTTGCTGGGAACCTTCCTCTGAAAAAGAGCTTGCCGTTGTTGACGCTTCCATTTTTCCTCATCTGTCTTTGAGGGTGCCGCTCTGCTGCTGGCTGCCGGGTGTGTCGACCAATCGGTGATGGTAAATGATACCTCGTGCCAAACCCAGACCAATCACTGTTCCATTCACGCCCTTCTGTTCTCTGTGTTGTGTGCCTTGTGTGTGATGTGCTACTGGCAAATGTAACGCAAGTAACTAGCTCGGGATAACTGTAATAATATTACCATTTTCAGACAAGTAATGCCTTACACTACCAGTTACTGAAAAAAGTAATATTATTACTGTAACGCGTTACTTTGTAACGCGTTACACCCAACACTGCTCCCAACCACTTCCGGTCTGTCTACCTGGACCGTGGGAAAATTCCCACGGTCTCCCCTCCTCTTTCCGCCCACCACCACCCCTCACCACTATGGAATTAATTTTGAGCCAATAAAAATGAACGTAACTTTTCAAGAAACGAATAAAAATATAAATTGAAACTGAATAAAATATCTTTGTAACTGAAAAAGAATGAACCGCAAGCAATTTTTTTGACTTTGTTTTTAATAGACTACATGTTTTGCTAACTATTCCTCATATTTCGTTTACTGATCTACACTTACAAATGCGCTTCCAGAGTTTTCATTTACGCTTCTGAAGTTTTCGTTTACACTCCCTGAGTTTGCGTTCGCTGTTCTGACACAAATCTCTCGTGGGGGCGGGGCTAGTAGAAGTGTATTCTCATTGGCTACTGAGCTTTTGATTGACAGCTTCTTGACCTGGAAGTGAAGACGTCAGAGTTGTGTTTACACGTGTGGATGTGAGCGTCTGTAAGCGCAGCTTTCTATTTAATTTTAGTAATATTAAGTTATGTTTGTTTTTTAATTTTATCTGTATTTACCTTCTGCTGCGATTACTTTGTCAACAGAAGCTTTTAGGTTCACAAGAGATCAGTCTATTCAGGTGTAATTGTACATCAAAGTACGCCCACTGTATGTGACTACTTAAAATATTTTGTCCAATGTTTTAGGAGAATATTTGTTTATTCTTGATGATTCGTTTGCATGTTAGGCTCTGAATAGGTTGTGCTATTACAATATAAAGAGAATAGCCTACTAGTATACGTGTGTGATATATTCAGCAGTCAAGAAAGTTTCACTTCAACCAGGTAATCAAGGTTGGCAACCATGGCCATCAAATTTCTCATTGTTACCATATGCATTTACACCATCAAATGATCATGTATGATCACTTAAATAAGAGGAATTTAAACTATATGAAAATTACAATCGTGGGTTGCTGTCAGATGATACAGACCTCAAAGGGCATTTCATTACATATTTCACACAAAGAATATTTTTGTTGGTATTTTTTTAATCATGCTGATAATTTTATTTATTTCATTTTGTTAATATTATTTTCTAACCTTTAAAATGGTAAATATATTTGAACAATCATCAACAGGTTCAATTATGACTTATAAAATCAGTTAAATGAATTTAAATAAAAAAATCTAATAAATTTATTCATTCTTTATTGTCACTACAGCATATACACAAGTACCAAAGTGAAAGTCTTGGATGCAGTTATGACAGGAAAGACCAGAATCCACAAAACATTAACTGCATACTATACATGTAATGCACAGTATTCTCATAATATAGATAATAAAATGTATAATCTCACAAAGATTTTTAATGAAATAATACATCTCTGTGAGTCCACATAACACAAGTGGATTGTACCCATGTATGGCAGTTGGTCGGAAATGATTTTTAATAGTTAAAACAGTTTACATTATTAGTATTTTTTTTTTTATTCTATTGTTTCACTTCAGTATTGATTGATTCACTGTGTGTGGTTTTTAAAGCATCTTTAGGGCTTGCAGAGATGGATTACTTTCCTTAAAATCTTAATTCGTATTTATCTGTAGAAAGAAAGTAAAATGCATCTGGGACAGCATGAGGATGAGTAAAATAAGTGAGAATTTTATTTTTGGATGAACTATTCCATTCATATGCTGTTGGTATGCTAATCCATGATCAGCAGAGACTAATAAGAATAAACTGCAACCTCTTGTGTACTGTGTTTGTTTTAATCTAGAGCTCCAAAGAAATTAAAATATTTGCTATTTTATAATATTAAAATAAAATACAACAGGTGTCTGAAGATAAGGATCCCAGTAATTCAAAGGTGATATGTCTGAACAAAGTAACATTATTGTCTGATGGAGACAGCTGATCTCTGGTATTATCACTCCATCCTCTGTGTCAGCATCAGAATTTTGTTTGTGGAAAAGTTGCTCAAATCCCTGGAAAATGAGAAAGGAAATATATTATAATCTAACAATACAAACTGCTTTGAACTCCCACATGCAGTAACCATTTGCAGACTTAAAATAATTATTTCAAACAAATTATATAAATGTTTTAAGGGATTTTACAGTACCAAATGTTTACCTGACTCACACACCATTTATCATCTGTAATACTATTGTATACCCAGTAGATGGCTCTATAGCCCAATAAACATTTATCCATGGCTGTGTAGCGTCTACTCCCTAGTTGCTGGATTTTTTCAGTCATAATTACTTGCATGTATTAGGTTTTGAATTTGGATATATATATATATATATATATATATATATATAAATTATTAAAGACTATTAAAAATTCAACATTTTTCTCCAAAATGTTGTTTTTTTTTAAACATAATTATTACTAAAATATGGATACAGAAAAAGCATTTTGTTGCCTTTTGCAGAATAAATATTGCGCCCAGGGTTATACTTGGGAACAAATGAGTGTTAACATATTATGAATGGAGACGTGGAAAATGGTCAAGTACTCTCTCTCTTCTTTTAAAAACTCTGCATCACAAATTAATCAGCAATTGGCTTTACATTGCCAAAGTTGAACCGGGCAGTGATTGACAGGGCTCTGGTCCAATGGCATCGGTCATTGTCTGATACAGTACATTTTGTACTGTAGGCTACAGATACTGTACAGTACTCTAGCACAATGTTGTTTGGGGTGGCAGAGGGGAAATATGATCTAATTGAAGCAAATATGATCTAATCGAAGACTGTAACCGTATGTAACGTTAGATAAACAAGACATGTAATGATTGGGCTAACAACTTACCAATTAAATCAAGACAACACTGCTGTATAATGTTATGGGCTCTCACTGAGCTCTAATATGCCTCTCCACCTGAAAAAGCAAGAACTGTATTATAATTAGTATTAGTTTAGTATTAATTAATAAAAAAAATAAAAACAATCAGACTTACCACGAGTAGCCTATGCTATCCAGTATTCTGATATCGACGATGACAAATTATATCATTTGTCTGTACTATTCCTTCTATAAGAAATCATATCAACAATATAGTGTAGCAGTAAATAAATAAAGAAATAAACTTAATATCACCTAAATGAAATAGAAAGCTACGCTTACAGACGCTCACATCCAAACGTGTAAACACAACACTCACTGACGTCTTCACTTCCAGGTCAAGAAGCTGTCAATCAAAAACTCAGTAGCCAATAAGAATACACTTCTACTAGCCCCGCCCCCACGAGAGATTTGTGTCAGAACAGCGAACGCAAACTCAGGGAGTGTAAACGAAAACTTCAGAAGCGTAAATGAAAACTCTGGAAGCGCATTTGTAAGTGTAGATCAGTAAACGAAATATGAGGAATAGTTAGCAAAACATGTAGTGTATTAAAAACAAAGTAAAAAAAAATGCTTGCGGTTCATTCTTTTTCAGTTTCAAAGATATTTTATTCAGTTTCAATTTATATTTTCATTCGTTTCTTGAAAAGTTACGTTCATTTTTATTGGCTCAAAATTAATTCGATACACCACCACCCACACTTCCGGAGAGGTCACGTGATCATGGGAATTTTCCCACGATACGGAACCCCTCACCACCACCACACCACTTCTGGAGAGGTCATGTGATCGTGGGAAAATTATCCCACGGACCACATCTGATGATGTACTTTTACACAATTACACATTGTTTAAAAGTATTAAAATACACGTATCTTTAGTGTTCAAACACTTTCAAATGTTTAAACATAAAAATAAATAATTAATAATAAATTAAAAAATATAATTCAATAATTAACGTTATAAATGCGTATTAAAACAGCATCAATCTTAAATTAAAATTACATCAAACAATTATTAAAGCATATCAAAACGTAAAAGCATAAAAACTGACTTACGTTTTTACATTCTGTTTTGTTGTTGAAAGAAGAACAAAATGATCCTGTTTAAAGATCCATCTCCATAGATTTATCCAGTTTTAAAGATCCATCAGCAAATATATATCCAGCAGCAAAGGTTATCCAAAAGGTATCCAACAGCAACACTTTATCCAAAAGGTATATATCCAAAACTTTAGATAATTCCAAAAGTCCTTGTGAGGAGGTCGGCGAAAGAACAAAAATTATCCTGTTTAAAGATTAATCCAAAGATATATCCGACAGGATCTGATAGTTATCCCATGGCATTAATCCGTTTCCATGGGTATATCAAACTTTAGAGATTTTAATTCCAAAAGCTTGTTAAAAAGTTAGTAATTCCAACAGTTCAAAGTTGTGTAAATGTAATTCCAGGGAGACCGACGAAGCACAACCGCACTCTTACAATCCAAAAGCTAGAATGACGTTTTGGGATGGCTCACAGTGACTGGACACAAACTCCACCCCTAGTCCCTCCCACACCTAGATCCCACCCACGCTAGGTATTGAGGCGTTGTGAAAACGAGAGATAGTTCCCACGCGTCGCGCATGCACAGTACAGTACATGATAAATAGCTTCACGCATCACACATGCGCACGTACGTACGCACACGCAAGCCCTACCCACATGGCGGCAGGAGACGCGCGTCTGTTTAAAACTCTCTGACCTCCAAAGTCTCTGAGAGATGCCTTTAATGAAGCTGATGGATTTAACTCTAGCTCCGCGAAAATGGCGATGATTGTGATTATCGCGTTTTCTTCACGAAGCTTCACGGAACATATATGGAATATATTTTTCATTTGATTGACCTGTGTGGATAACGATATAAGATTTACACGGAATACGGCGGAGCACCCAAGATTTGGTTTTCACAGAGCTTCTCTTTTCTTAAAGGAGACTTGGATTAACAAGTGGATTAACAAACGGGAAATATATATTTCATTTGACTGATTGCTGTGGATATAAGATTTACATGGAATATACGGCGGAGCACCCACGATTTGGTTTTCACAGAGTGAGATATTGGATTTATAGTTTTTACCACATTATGGATTGGCTTGAAAAGACTGAGGAGACTTGGATTAACAAGTGGATTAACAAACGCGAAATATACAGACTGCTACGGACCATGTTAAAGGGTTAGTTCACCCAAAAATGAAAATTAAGTCATTATTTACTCACCCCCATGCTGTACCAACCCCGTAAGACCTTCGTTCGTCTTCGAAGCACAAATGAAGATATTTTTTATTAAATTTGAGAGCCGAATCACTACCATATAGGCTCTTAAGGGAATGACACTTGACGGCCCAGAAAGTCAATAAAGAAAATGTTTAATTATTCCATGTGACTACAGTGGCTCAACTATAAGTTTATCAAGCGTTTTAATACACATTTTGATAATGTTAATTATTGAATTATATTTGAAAATGTATTAATTATTTATTTTTATGTCTAAACGTTTGAAAGTGTTTGAACACTAAAGATACGTGTATTTTAATACTTTTAAACAATGTGTAATTGTGTAAAAGTACATCATCAGATGTGGTCCGTGGGATAATTTTCCCACGATCACATGACCTCTCCAGAAGTGGGGTGGTGGTGGTGAGGGGTTCCGTATCGTGGGAAAATTCCCACGATCACGTGACCTCTCCAGAAGTGTGGGTGGTAGTGAGGGGTGGTGGTGGGCGGAAAGAGGAGGGGAGACCGTGGGAATTTTCCCACGGTCCAGGTAGACAGACCGGAAGTGGTTGGGAGGGGTAAAAAGGGGCGGGGCTTATTTTTATGAGGGGCAATACACCTGTCAGTTTGAAGGGTTGTGCCGCACATCCTCTCTCTAGTAAAACATAATATTTCAGTTGATAAATGATATATGCTGTATATTTATTGGTGTTGACGTTATTTTCTGAAACTGTCCCTGACATGAGACAGATGGAAAGGCGCTCCGCAGCTGAGACGGAAAGCCATTAGTTTGTGTCCATCCTCTGGTGCTGTGAACCTAGACACGTCGGCGTTTGGCTTTCCTCCATATTTGGGACTTCGATCCACAACAAGTACAGAGCATCAATATCTTTTATTTCAGACATGACGGAAACGTATGCCAGAAAGAAATTGTGTTGTTGTTGTTGTTTTTTATTCGTGAGTGAGGCGGATGTGCGAATGGGTTCAAGATGGTCAAGCGTCTAACTAGACGCGATAGTTGCATATTTGACGCTCTTTTCGCGTTCAGTGTGAACACACCATGAGTGTATTTTAAGTACTGAGCAAATGTTGCTCCTACTAACCCAGATTTGCATAAACTTCATATGAATAAAATTGCACTGCCTGTAATGCAAGTCAGCGTAGAGCATTTTCATGCCTAAAGTACATTCTTTCACCACTGAGGTCATCAGTTTTTTTCAATAGTAGTCGACCAGTATTTTTTCCAATCAATCTGTTTTTGGAACGTTAATGTTTAACGAGAAACGCAAGAACAGAAATGTTAAAAAACTGATTCTGATTTTATTTAATATATTTTTTAAGCTGCTTTCCACTCAGGATTTGAAAATGACAAGTTAGAGTTACCCAGAAGGATGTCCTCATTTCTCAAGTGACACCTCCTTCTCTATAAAAGAATATCACACTGGGTCATGCAGTGAATTCAGTAGTTGAGTTGGCCATAAAAAAAGAAAGAAGGAGAGAGATGTGGCTCACTCTAAACATCTGCCTGTATCTGTCCTTTTACTATATTTCTGCTGCTTTCATCTCAGATTCCTGTCAGCTCCAGAAACGCTTCAAATTGAATGGGATGTACCAGAATGGAGACTTTATCATTGGAGGCCTGTTTGAGGTTCAGCACCTCAAAGTTTTCCCAGAACTTAACTTCAGAACTGAGCCGGAAGTTCCCCACTGTGAGGAGTGAGTTTGGACTGTGCAGGATGAGAACAGCTATGCTGAACAACGGGTGTAAAAGAAAAGTAAAATGAGATTTAAAGAAAAGGATGACAATAGAATGAACGCAGCTACTGTGACTTCTTCTCACACTATTTTTCTAAATGATCTGTTCATTGTGACTTCAGTATAGCTATTCCACTTGAAATTGCAAACCAATTACTGTTTATCAAACTAACAGAAGAAAGGGGGGGAAAAGGAAATGTATTTGTAATTGTATGATACAGTATATGTTATTATCAATCTCTTAATATCAATCAATTTCAAATATACAGTAGACTACATACATTTCTACTTAGTTATACAATTCATTTTGATTTTTTCCAGATTCTATATGGCAAGTTTCCAGCAGGCACTGACCATGCTTTTTGCCATAAATGAGATAAATAATAACAATCTGCTGCCTAACATCACACTTGGTTATCAGATCTATGACAACTGTTTAAGGCTTGGAGTGGCATTCCGGGCTGCAATATCCCTGGTTAGTGGTACAGAGGAGTTCTTCTCAGACCTCAACTGTACTGGCCCTCCCCCAGTGATTGGGATTGTGGGGGATCCAGGTTCAACTCAATCTATAGCAATTTCCAGTGTGCTGGGACTGTTTCGAGTTCCTATGGTAAGATATGAAGGTTTTTTATTTCTCCATAAAATATATTTGCTTCCAAATAACTCTTGGTAAAAAAACACTTTATATATTGTTCTCATTTCCTTGCTTTTTATGTTTAAAAATTAAAATGACCTTTGTCTTTGTTTCTCCTGCTTTGTATTAGGTTAGCTATTACGCTACCTGCTCCTGTTTGAGTGACAGAAAAAAGTACCCCTCTTTCTTCAGAACAATCCCCAGTGATGCTTTCCAGGTGCGAGCTATGGTACAGATCTTGAAGCATTTTGGATGGACCTGGGTTGGTCTCCTCTACAGTGATGATGACTACGGCATCTACGCTGCTCAGTCATTTCAGCAGGAAATGCACTGGTTTGGGGGTTGTGTGGCCTTCTCTGAGATTCTGCCTTATGATAACAACCTTAGGGATATTCAACGAATTGTAGAGGTTATTCAGACCTCTACAGCCAGGGTAGTTGTAGCATTCTCAACTGATCTGTCATCCCTGATGGATGAGTTGTTGATGCAAAATGTCACAGGCAAGCAGTGGATTGCAAGTGAGGCTTGGACAACAACGCCTGTCCTACAAACTCCACAATATTTGTCCCTACTGGGGGGCACACTGGGCATCGCTATCCGTCGTGGACAGATTCAGGGACTTCATGACTTTCTAAAAGGTCTCCGTCCTGACAATAATCCAAAAAACAGTACAATAAAAATTTTCTGGGAGAACATGTTTGAGTGCAAGTTTGGAGGCAAAAATATAGCTCAAGAGCAAGAACAAGGGGAAAAAAAATGTTCAGGACAAGAGGATTTGAGCAACACAGATACAGCATTCACTGATGTATCAGAGCTGAGGGCCTCATATAATGTGTATAAGGCAGTTTATGCTCTAGCACATGCTCTTCATGACCTGATGCAGTGTGAGGAGGGCAGAGGACCATTCAGTAAGAACAGCTGTGCTGACATATCCAACCTGAAACCTTGGCAGGTACGACTCAAATAAATAGTGCATAGATATAATATAAGTAATATATTTATATTTCGAATGACACTGTCCTGTCTACAAACTGTACAGCTAGTTCACTACCTAGGGAAAGTGAACTTCACTACAGCCTTTGGAGATCATGTGTCATTTAATGAGAATGGAGATGCTCTGGCCATCTATGATGTGATGAACTGGCACCCGAGGTCTGACGGGTCGATCATTGTCCGCACAGTCGGTGTGGTAAATGAAGGGGTGACAACAGGGAAGATGCTCAAACTGGATGACGATGCATTATATTGGAACTTTGAGACAAAAAAGGCAATTAGCATATAGCATGTTACTTTAACTCTTGATGAAGATATCTGAACGTTTAACAAAAATCAGTTACATTTAATTGACTGATGAGTAGCAAAAAATGAGTAAATTAGTGGTTTTCAAGCTGGATTACTGGATCAACTCTATACACTGACAAATATACATGAATATGATAAAAAAATATTCATACATATATTTATTAAGTACATGCAAATACCCATAAATTTGAAAGTAATGATACCCCTGCTAAATGAAAAGGCCAAGCTATTTATTATGCATTAGAGATAGTCACAAACATAAAAACCTATGAGTTGTAACAGATGATGTCTCTTTCAGCCACCACGGTCTGTGTGCAGTGAGAGCTGCCCCCCAGGAACAAGACGAGTCAGGAGGAAGGGCTTTCCTGTCTGCTGTTTTGACTGTCTGCCATGCGGAGATGGAGAAATTTCTAATACAACAGGTGAGTAGATTCATGTCTACAAATGAAATATATATAGATGTTATATTAGCGATACATTTCCCTATATGTTGCTCTTGTTCTTTCTTTCTTTCTTTCTTTCTTTCTTTCTTTCTTTCACAGATTCACCTGAATGTTTCAGGTGTCCAGATGAGTTTTGGTCAAGTCCAGAAAATGATAATTGTATACCCAAAGAAGTGGAATTTCTATCTTATGAAGATCCGCTGGGAATTTCTCTGACAACAGCCGCCCTTTTAGGCACAAGTTTCTGTGCTCTTGTGATGGTCATCTTTGCACATCACCGAAATACTCCCATAGTACGCGCCAACAATTCAGAGCTCAGCTTCCTGCTCCTGGTGTCACTCAAACTGTGTTTTTTGTGTGTGCTACTGTTCATTGGCCGGCCGCAGTTGTGGACATGTCAGTTAAGACATGCTGTGTTTGGCATAAGCTTTGTCCTGTGTATCTCCACTATCCTTGTTAAGACTATGGTGGTAATAGCTGTGTTTAAGTCATCTCAACCAGAGGGGAAATCTGCCATAAAGTGGTTTGGTTCAGCACAGCAAAGAGGGACAGTGTTGGCCTTAATTTCTACACAGGTACTAATATGTACAGTCTGGTTATCCACAGCATCCCCAACACCCCATAAAAACAGTCATTATATTCGCTCTAAAATAGTATATGAATGTGCTATTGGCTCAGTGGCTGGTTTTTCTCTACTGCTGGGATACATTGGCATCCTTGCAGCAATAAGTTTCATATTAGCCTTCATGGCAAGGAAGCTTCCAGATAATTTTAATGAAGCAAAGTTCATCACTTTCAGTATGTTGATCTTCTGTGCTGTGTGGATTGCATTTATTCCAGCATATGTGAGCTCTCCAGGGAAATATGCAGTAGCTGTGGAGATATTTGCCATTTTAGCTTCCAGTTTAGGATTACTGGTGGCCATATTTGCCCCAAAGTGCTACATTATTGTTTTACATCCAGAAAGAAACACTAAAAAAGCCATCATGGAAAGACCAACCCAAAAGAAATAGTTTTACATGGTGACCACATAAATTATTATCTGCTGCAAGATCCTGTACCAAGTCTCCCTCTCCTGCTTGTACAAGTTTATTTAACATTTAGGAAATTATATCAATTTATACCTTTGGTGTGTTTAACAGGTAACAGATTTATTAGGTTGTTTTTGCTGTGTTTGAATTTTATGATTGAATTTGATGATTTTGTTTTGGGTTTCTCTGTCAATCTGAATTAAAATTATGTTCTTCACAAATATCATATGCATGTAACTATTAACTATTAACAAGGGTGACACAACATTGATATTAATACATAATAAATATATTATATTATTTATTCCAATGTGCATTGTTAGCAAAGGTGCTATATGTCAATACAAATATGTATGTGTTTCAGTTGTTTGTCAATTTGCACTGCTGAAAAGGGATTAGGGAGTATGCAAAGCTCTTATAATAACCACAACAAGTACAAAATGGTGTCCAATGCATGACTGCCACCTACATGATATCCTGTGTAACATATCAGAAGAAACAGAAGCTACAAAACCAATGGCTGACTCGCACCAGCTCAGGTCTTCAAACCCAGAATCAATTAACCCCATTAATCTTATCTGAAAATGATTAAATATACCGAATATGCAAATCCAGTTGTTTATTTGAACAGCCCATTTGTTAAACAGCTTATAAAGCTATAAACTACTAATTTCTGATGTATCTACTGTAAAATCTATAAGAAAAGGTCCCAAATGTACTTGAATCAATCATGCAATGAATTGTATTGTGTATTAGAGTTACGGGAAATGTTCATTGTGTGTGTGTGTGTGTGTGTGTGTGTGTGTGTTTTGACAACAGAAAAGCTAATACAAAAATGTTCCATCCTGCACTGGCATTCATCAATGATATTTTAATAACATTAAGTAACACACAATGACGTATTAATTCCCAGGAAGCTCAATGTGACCACCTGTTCTAAAGAAAAAAAGAGAACAATAATAAATTAAGGAATGGATAGGGTGATGTGACTTATACAGAGAACAAGTAAGAGAGATGCTGATCACTCTAAACTTATGCCTGTATCTGTCCTTTACATTTATCCCTCCTGCTTTCAACTCAGACTTCTGTCTAAGCCAGGGACACTTCAAGTTGAATGGGATGTACCAGGATGGAGACTTCATCATCGGAGGCCTGTTTGAGGTTCAGCACCTCAAAGTCTTCCCAGAACTGAGTTTCAGAATGAAGCCAGAACAGCCCAAGTGTGAGGAGTGAGTGTGGAAAGCAAAGGATGAGAAATTATACAGATTGAAGATTGTGAAAGACCAAAATGAAATGACAATAACAGGAAAAATATCATTATTTTGCATGTTTTTATTTGATTACATGCAATATCCATTACAAAACCAAAATCAGTTACTTAATAGAATGTGTATAGTGTTAAAATAAACTTTTAATAACTCTCTAGATAAATGCAGATTATTTCATATTGTGATTGAGTGTGTAAAACCAATGATTTTTGACATTGTCACTGAAAATATCTGTGTTTATTTCTAGATTTTATATGTCAAGTTTCCAGCAGGCACAGACCATGGTTTTCGCTATAGATGAGATAAACAAGAATCCAAAATTACTGCCTAACATCACTCTTGGTTACCATCTTTATGACAACTGTTTGAAACTTGTAGTAGCATTCAGGGCTGCTACAACTCTTATTAGTGGGACAGAGGAGACATTTTCAAACCTCAATTGCACTGGCTCACCGCCAGTAATAGCTATTGTTGGGGATCCTGGGTCAACTCACTCTATTGCAGTTTCTAGTGTATTGGGTCTGTTTCGTTTTCCTATGGTAAGATATGATATTAATATAATAATAATGAGAGCATATTAATGAAATTACTCTTTGTCTTCTAGCCACCCTAACCATTCTGCTGCCTTTCTGTCTTTCCTAATTAGATTAGCTACTACGCCACCTGCTCCTGTTTGAGTGACAGAAAAAAGTACCCCTCTTTCTTCAGAACAATCCCCAGTGATGCTTTCCAGGTGCGAGCTATGGTACAGATCTTAAAATATTTTGGATGGACCTGGGTTGGTGTCCTCTATAGTGATGATGACTATGGCATCTACGCTGCTCAGGCCTTCCACCAGGAAATGCAGCGGTTTGGAGGTTGTGTGGCTTTTTCTGAAATAGTGCCTTATGATAATCACAGGGACATTCAGCGCATAGTGGCAGTGATTAAGGCCTCTACAGCCAAAGTAGTGGTGGCATTTTCAACTGATCTGTTACCCCTGATGGATGAGTTATTACTGCAAAATGTGACAGGCAGGCAGTGGATTGCAAGTGAGGCTTGGAGCATCTCACCTGTCCTCCACCTTCCACGTTTTGTACCCCTTATTGGAGGCACGCTGGGCATTGCCATCCGTCGTGGAGAGATTAAGGGACTTCATGAATTTCTAATATGCCTTCACCCTGACAGTGATCCAAGAAATAATATGGTGAGAATCTTCTGGGAGAACATGTTTAAATGCAAATTTGAGAATGGAAGCAAAGATGGAGAAAAAGTGTGTACAGTCCATGAAGATCTGAACAGCACAGTTAATGAATATAATGATGTATCAGAGCTAAGGGCCTCTTATAATGTGTATAAGGCAGTGTATGCTCTAGCACATGCTCTTCATGACCTGATCCAGTGTGAAGAGGGGAGAGGACCATTCAGTAAGAACAGCTGTGCTGACATAACCAACCTACAGCCATGGCAGGTAAAACCCACTGGAATAGGGCACACAGCTTACTGTGCTAAATGGAAAAAAGACAGAAATATTTGAGCAATATTTGTTTTTATAACCTGTACAGCTGGTTCACTACATACAGAAAGTGAACTTCACCACAGGCTTTGGGGATCACGTGTCATTTGATGAGAATGGAGATGCTTTGGCCATATATGATGTGATGAACTGGCACCCAAGTTCTGATGGGTCGATTTTTGTTCGCACAGTAGGTGTGGTAGATGAAGGGGCGGCAACAGGGAACGTGCTAACACTGGATGAAAATGCAATATACTGGAACTTTGAGACAAAAAAAGTAACTACCATTTTAACTTAATGCTATCCTTTTTGCAGATGTGTAGTCTTAATGCTGCACAAAGCTATGATAAGACAAATTAGAACAAATGAATGAAAAGGCCTAGCTATTTATTATGCATTAAAGATAGTCAGAAACATACAAACCCATGAGTGATAACAGACGATGTTTCTTTCAGCCCCCACGGTCTGTGTGCAGTGAAAGTTGCCCCCCAGGAACCAGACGAGCCACAAGGAAGGGTCTTCCTGTCTGCTGTTTTGACTGCCTGCCATGCGGAGATGGAGAGATTTCCAATACATCAGGTGATGAGTGATATTCAAAAAGAAAAATGTATGTTTTGTGCAGAACTCTACAAATGTTACACACATATTTTTCTTTATACATTTCTCACAGATTCTAATGAATGTACAGTGTGTCCAAATGATTTCTGGTCCAGCCCAGAAAATAATCGCTGTATCCCCAAAGATGTTGAGTTTCTCTCCTATGAGGATCCTCTGGGTATCTCACTGACCACTGCATCTCTGCTTGGCTCCTACTTCTGTGCTATTGTGATGGTTATATTTACTCATCATCGTAACACTCCTGTAGTACGTGCCAACAATTCAGAGCTCAGCTTCCTCCTGCTGTTGTCACTCAAACTGTGTTTCCTGTGTGTGTTGCTGTTCATTGGCCGGCCACAATTGTGGACGTGTCAATTAAGACATGCCATGTTTGGTATTAGTTTTGTCCTGTGCGTCTCCAGCATCCTGGTCAAGACTATGGTGGTAATAGCTGTGTTCAAGTCATCTCGACCTGAGGGTAAAAGTGCCATGAAATGGTTTGGAGCAGCTCAACAAAGAGGCACTGTGGTCATCCTTACTGCAGTCCAAGTTGTGATATGTGCAATCTGGCTCTCAACTGCCTCTCCAACACCCCATAAAAACATCATGTATATCAGATCTAAAATAGTGTATGAATGTGCTATTGGCTCAGTGACTGGGTTTGCCATTCTGCTGGGATACATTGGACTGTTGGCCGCAATAAGCTTTCTGTTAGCTTTTCTAGCAAGGAATCTTCCAGATAACTTTAATGAAGCTAAATTTATTACCTTCAGCATGTTGATCTTCTGTGCTGTGTGGATTGCGTTTGTTCCAGCATATGTGAGCTCACCAGGGAAATATGCCGTGGCTGTGGAGATATTTGCCATTTTAGCTTCTAGTTTTGGATTACTGGGGGCAATATTTGCTCCAAAGTGCTACATCATTATATTACATCCAGAGAGAAACACTAAAAAAGCAATCATGGGAAGAATAGGAAAAAATAAATAAAGCTATATGCTGACTGTAACATTTTCTTACATTGGTATTTCTGCCTTTGAATTTCCAGCTTTTATGAGCTTTAAAGGGTACATATCATGCTTTTAAATCATTCATTTTTACATATAAATCATATCGTTGTGGTCTATATAAAACATAACTGCAATGCTTGGGTCTGAATTCCTCATTATTATAGCTCCACAAGCCCCTTTTCTACCCCTTTCCTGATGTGCATCTGTGAGCGACCCGTTTCAAAGCATACCGCTCTCCAGGTCGATGTGTTCACGGTCAGTTCAACTCCCCACGTTCGGCCATTATTGTAGTTTGATTAGAGATATACGATTATATACGATAGGGTATTCACACGTTAATAAAATGTCAACAACAGAAGACTTGTCCATCAAGCCTTACATATTCAAGCCAGAGCGAGCGAGTTGATAAAGACGACGACGAACCTGCAGACCAACCTCTTCATATGGATATATTGGTATGTGAGTTAACTGTTTTGTGTTATTAGCGAAAGTCGACTATTTCTCTTGTTAAAACAAGCACACTGACAAGATAAATGACTACGGTCTAATCTTACCACAAAAAAATCACCTGCGTGAAGTTGGCCCCCCACCCAACGCAAAACGTCGTCAAAATATGCTCAATCGTTTGTGCTCCATTTGTGCTGGTTTGTGCTGTAAAAAGTTTCGTTTGTGCTGCTTCGGTTTTTTAGATATTAAAATAATATTTTTAGGTCATTCTGAGGTCACTCAGCCCCCCCACATGATCAAAATTCACCCAAAATAGTCTCGTTCGTTTGTGCTTCGTTTGTGCTGGATTGTGCCGGTAAAATTTTCGTTTGTGCTGCGTCGGGTTTTAAAATAACAGACTTTGAATTATAGGCGATGACGTCATCAGCCCCCCGCATGCTCCAAATTAATCCAAAATAGTCTCGTTCGTTTGTGCTCCATTTGTGCTGTAAAAAGTTTCGTTTGAGCTGCTTTGGATTTTTAAATATTAATCATTGAAGGTTAGGTCGATGACGTCACTCAGCCCCCCAAATGCTTCGAATTCATCCAAAATAGTCTCGTTCGTTTGTGCTCCGTTTGTGCTGGTTTGTGCTGTAAAACGTTTCGTTTCAGCTGCTTCGGTTTTTTAGATATTAAAAATATTTTTGGTAGGTCACCTGAGGTCATTCAGCCCCCCAGATGATTGAAATTCACCCAAAATAGCCTCGTTCGTTTGTGCTTCGTTTGTGCTGGATTGTGCCGGTAAAAGATTCATTTGTGCTGCGTCGGGTTTTAAAATATTAGACATTACATTATTGATGACTTCACCAGCCCCCCACATGATCGAAATTCACCCAAAATAGTCTCGTTCGTTTGTGCTGGATTGTGCCGGTAAAATTTTACCGTGCTGGCGTCGGGTTTTAAAATATTAGACATGAAATCAATTAGAAATGTTAGAAATGTCAATAGGCCTATTTAAGCTGAGTTTTAAAGTTTTTAAAGGTCAACATTTTTTTGTTATGATCATAATGTTCGATATGATTAAATTTTAAAAGTTAAATCATTTTGACTTAATTCATTGTCATGAGTTTCCACATAGTAGTTATTAAACGAATTAGGCCTATATATAGCCTACACATACAACACACACAGTACCAGTCAAAAGTTTGAAAATATTTGAATAGTCCCTTCTGCTCACCAAGGCTGTATTTATTTGATCCACTTATTTCAAAATACAATTATTTCACTGCTGTTTTCTGTGAATGTATCGTGAAGTGTAATTTATTCCTGTTCTAAGCTGAATGTTCAGCATCATTACTCCAGTCTTCAGTGTCACATGATCCTTCAGAAATCCGGATAATATGCTGATGTTATTAATTTGATGCTCAAGAAACATTTCTGATCATTATCAATGTTGAAAACAGTTGTGCTACTTAATATTGTTCTTTTTTCTTCTGGAAACCAAGATACAACCATTAAACGTTTTTTGGTTAAGTAATATAAAAGAATAATAAAAGAAAGTTGATTGATTGAAAAGAAAAAGACTTTTATTTAGCAAGGATGCATTCAATTAATCAGATTTTTTTTTTATGGTTTCCACAAAAATATTAAGCATCTAAAACCCACGCAATGGGTAGGCTATTCAACATTGGTAAAAAAAAATACAAACCTTTCTTAACTGAGCACCAATAATAATTGATCAATCAACATTTTACTATGATTTCTGAAGAATAATGTGGCATTAAAAACTGGAGTAATGACAGTAATTTCAGCTTTGACATCACAGGAATAAATTGCTATGTTTAATTAAAACAGAAAATCGTTATTTTAAAGTGTAATCATATTTTACATTACCAGTGTATGTTTGATCAATAACAACAACAAAAATCAGCCTTGGTGAGCTTAAGAGACCTTTAAAAAAATATCCAAACTTTTGACCTGTACTGTATCTATAGCCTACACGCACGCTGCCATAAGGCAAAGTGCAGTAAATACGCAAACAAAGAAACAGAGAAAAAAGCCTTTAAAGTTTTTATACCAACCAGTCAAACATGTTATGGGTAGATTAGTGGTAATGCATCTCCGAAACGGGACATAATTTAACCCCGATATTTTTTCACAAGACAGAACACATATCATAAAGCCCTTTACAAGTCTTAACTCATTTTTGACTAAATGTGTTTACTGCGCTTTGCCTTTGTAGGGCACAGCAAAACAGATTATGGTGCATGTATTTTTGACAATGTATTATTATAGGCTATTAACAAAACCTCATAATATGTAAAAACCGGTAAAAACACTTAGGCTACCTTGGAGTTTGTGTTACATTCCACACATAATGATCCTTAGTGTCCGTTAAGAGTTGAATTAGGCTACACACAGGATAGGTAACAGAATATTGTGATTTGGTTTGCCGTTTCGGTCTTCCTTTAACTGTTGTCTTACTGTTGTGCTGCTGTCTATAATTCTCTCTCATTCAGTCTAATATTTTCGGATCATTCGGATCTAATATCCGACGCCACGGTAAAATTTTAGCACAAGCACACGGTAAAATTTTAGCACAATCCAGCACAAACGAACGAGACTATTTTGGGTGAATTTTGGATTTGTGGGGGGCTGGTGAATTCATCATTAATAATGTAATGTCTAATATTTTAAAACCCGACGCAGCACAAATGAATCTTTCACCGGCACAATCCAGCACAAACGAAGCACAAACGAACGAGGCTATTTTGGGTGAATTTCGATCATGTGGGGGGCTGAGTGACCTCAGGTGACCTACCTAAAAATATTTTAATATCTAAAAAACCGAAGCAGCTGAAACGAAACGTTTTACAGCACAAACCAGCACAAACGGAGCACAAACGAACGAGACTATTTTGGATGAATTCGAAGCATGTGGGGGGCTGAGTGACGTCATCGACCTAACCTTGATTAATATTTAAAAATCCAAAGCAGCTCAAACGAAACTTTTTACAGCACAAAACAGCACAAACGGAGCACAAACGAACGAGACTATTTTGGATTAATTTGGAGCATGCGGGGGGCTGATGACGTCATCGCCTATAATTTTTAACCTTTATTTGTTTAGCGCTTTTCATAGTAGGTTGCGTCAACAGCAGAGGAGAAAGTCTGCGAAATTGTATAAATATTAATAAATATTACTGTTATTTTGTCATGAAATGTAATTTTAAGAGTTTAAAAGTCGATAAAATAGTTGTTTAAAGCTCAAATCTGTGGTTTATTTATAAAGATAGCGCCTTTTTAAAACATTGTTCTGATTAAGAATTTTTGTTCTGTAGCCTGCTGACTTATTGACTGAATCTTTTAACTTGTTTTATTTCTTGACTTGTATGAGCTTATTTTACCTTTTAGGCTACTTATTAATAATGTCTATTATTGATCAATAAAACTGAAATTTAACAAAAAGTGACAGGATTGTGTCATATTATTTCATGTACCTTATATAAGAATTTTTGATAACACTTTAGAATACGGTTGGTGAATAACTACACAAGAACTAATGAGTAACACAATATTAACAATCTAGTAACTATTATTAACTAACAAGAAACTCTGATTAACGAACTAATAAGTAATAGCGCACAGACGAAAGTGGTAGTTCACTATTAAGTAATTAATAACTACAATTTTTTTAATACTTCCCAGAGAACTACTGAAAAAGTTTATTAACAATCTAGTAACTACTATTAACTAAAAGAAACTCTTATTAACGAATTAGTAAGTAATAGCTCACAGATGAAAGTGTTATTAGATACTTCTGTGGGAATTACTAATTATTTGGATTCGTATTATAAAGTGAAGATCATTGGAACTAACTAGTAATGACTCAAGTGTTACTACATGATCTAGTCATGATTTGTGCAACCGTTTGAGATTTTTGGTGAACTTTAGTAACTTTTAGAAAATGTCTTTAGTAACACTTGAGTCATTACTAGTAGAATACTGAAGAATGGGATGTCACCACTTCTTTTTCTGTCTGTTGAGAAAAAGCAACACCAGTGACTGATCACATCTTCTTTTCATCAGTTAGGGTACACCAGTAACTGAACAGAAACTGTTTAGAAAAATAAGAACATGATAGATGATAGAGACATGTACAGGAAAGAGCAAGACAATTATAATAATCATTAATAATATAAATATCAAATCTGTTTTCTGTATCATAGTTAGGATGGGATTCTGTGGCACTCATTTGTGTGGTTTCAGCAGTGGTGAATAGATGTAAATGTATTTTGATGATCCATTGTTTTTAATCTTTTTGTACATAGTTTATGCTATTTTATCAACTTAACGCTGTATCCTCCAATAAAGTGTTGTGTATTAAAGTATTGTAAACATGGTGTGAACGTGGTGTTCAGTTCTACAATGAATAAAATATTTTACTTGGCTCATACGAGTTTATTTCCTATAATAGACGAAAAAATCCTAGCCTATCTACTGCATTAAAAATGGAAGCAAGCACATTACTGATGTCAGAAATGTAAGACACAAGAAGAGGGGGCGAAGATTATATTTTGGCAAAAAAATTATCAAAGTTTGTTTTTCATGATGGACAGATATGCTGCACTTCCACAGAGGGACAGTAACACCCCTGGTTAGGATACAATTGACAGGATACTTTCTCTTGCTGTGTTTACTAAATAATGTTGGACACAATTTTCAGACACTTATGTAAAAGTGGGAAAAACTTTTTTTTTTTTTTTTTTTTAATTTTAAACCATACAAGTCCGACAAAACTGAAGAGATTTCGCTGTCTGTCCTAACACACCACACAGAGACAGATGCGCACAACCGTGGATATTCCACTGTCCATGAACCCACTATTTAGTACAATGGAATATGTGCTACGTGGGATGTCCATAGCTCAGGTCAGGAGAGGTGTAGAGAGCCAGGACTTGTCTCATTGCCCTCATCAGAATCAGACATTTTTCTGTCGCCATCCACAATGAATAGGCTCATCACGAACGGGGGTTAGGAAACGCTTAGAAAGCGGCTAGGGCCCTCAAACTCTGGGGCCTGACTCAAGGTCCCTAGACGACGGTACTCGCCAAGTTTCGGGGTCCTGTGACCTTCCGTGTCCTTATGGCAGCTCGTTTCGTTAGTTTGACCTTTTTGACCCCTGTCAGTTTTAAAATTAGCTTTTTTTCAGCCTTTTTCAACCTTTCGACTATTGAACGAGGTCCCAGGGCCACCAAACTTTCCCACCCGCACCAGGGGTCCATGGCAAGATGAAAAATTTTGCCCCCCTAGTCGCAAGGCCATTGCGAAGCGGTGTCCACGAAACCACTATGGCAAACACAGTCATTAAATGGGCGAGTGGGATTTTGACAGAAAGGTCCCAGGGGCCCCAAATTCAGCAAGCTGACCCTTGGGCCCTACCCAAGTGACATACTGAAAGCACTGGGCTCTAGGGCTAAGACAACACATTTTTACCCTTTAACCCTAATCTCAGCCCTACAGTCTCTTTGACTCATGTACCTTAAGAGCCTTTTGAGTGAAAGTTGGTAAAAAGTAGCACACTTGCTACAGGAAGGTTCTAGGTTTTCACCCTTCGCCGTGCATCGGGGACCCATGGAGGGTCCAAATCTCAAATCTTAATGTACCATGACCCTGCATCTGCGTACGGGGGCCGTCCCACGGGCCACTTATCGGCATAGCGATTTCGCAGACAAGTTTCCCTTTTTCGATCTTTCGACCACCACCAAACGTTTCCGCCCGCACCAGGGGGGCGTGGCAGAAAAACGGCGCCCCCTAGTTGATCGGCCATTTCGAAGAGGTGCCCGCGAAACCACTATGGAAAAATACATTAATTTAATGGGCAAGTAGGATTTTTACAGAAATGTCCCAGGGGCTCCAAATTCAGCAAGCTGACCATTGGGCCCTCCCCGAGCGACATACTGAAAGCGCCAGGCTCTTGAGCGAAGTCAAAACATTGTCAGCCGCTAACCCTAACTCACAGCCGCTTCTTTGACCTTGTGACCCCTGAACGAGGTCCTAGGGCCACCAAACTTTTCGTCATACCAAAAGCACCGGGCTCTAGAGCCAAGGCAAATGTTTTTTAGCCTCTGTGCAAAATTTCTTGCTCAAGGATGTTTCAATCCCACCCTGAAAGAGCCTTTCAGGCTCTTAAATGATTTGATGAAGGGGGAGGGGCGATTTTTAGCAAAGGCCCTAGAGTTCCATGCTTCGGGGCCCTGCGTCAGGGGCCCCTAGAGAGTTGGAATCTGATATCCCAAGTTACCACGACCCTGCGTCTGCATACAGGGGCTGTCCCACGGGCCATTAAAAAGGCATAGCGGTTTCGCAGATGGGCTTTTTTCGGCCTTTCGGCCCCTGAACGAGGTCCCAGGGCCACCAAACTTTTCAAACAAAAAAAATCCTTGTAGCCTATATCTACTGCATAAAAAATGGACGCATACACAATAAAAAAAAATGTTGTCCATAATGAAGTATGCCAGTGTTTCCCAACCCTGTTCCTGGCGGCACACCAACACTGCGCGTATTCTTTGTCTCTCTTATCAAACACACCTGATTCAACTCATCAGCTCATAATCAGATGGGTTAATGAGCTGATGAGTTGAATCAGGTGTGTTTGATTGAGGAGACAAAGAATACGCGCAGTGGTGTGCCGCCAGGAACAGGGTTGGGAAACACTGAAGTATGCACTTCAAAATGGACAATATACTGCTCTTCCACAGGGGTCCAGTAACACCCCTGGTTAGGATAAAATTGACAGGATACTTTCTCTTGCTGTGTTACAGCATGTTTGTGTGTTTTTCAGAGTTCCTCAGCCTCCACGTCTCATGACCTGACTGCATCATCGAGGCCTCAAGAAAAAAATTGACTGCACATACAATATGAATCAATTACAGATTTAACTTTACATACAGCAAAAGACACTGCATCTATTTGAGTATAATTGGTTAATCCAGGATGGACCTAAAAAAAAAAACACTGTCTCTCAAAATATTTAACCTTACAGTTCATTCAACATTGTTAACACAGCTATGAAGATATTTTCATTCGATCTTCACACTGTATAGCCAGAAGGATTATCACAAATATATTTGGGAAATGAAAGTTTCCTATAGTCTGTTTAAAGCTGTTTTGTATTGTTGTGCATTTTAAAAAGCTCTATAAATGTCCATGTAAATGTTCATTTTGCTTGTAGTTCTGTGTTAATAACAATATAATCCATTACATCTTATAATTCAGTTGAAATAATTTAGTATCGTATTGTGTAATTTAATCAGATGTCATTTTTATAGCCTGTAAGTTTTGGTTCACTAATTTTATTGCATTGAATGCCATTGTATTGTATGATGTTCTGTTTTAAGAAATAATTATGACAAATCATATGAATTAGAACACAAAATGACATGAATGTAATTTTTAAAAATGTTGTTAAATAACAAATAACTTAATGTTGCAAAACATATGCTATTTATTGCATTAATCAGGATAAAAAATAAAATTATGATATAAATGAAGTTTGATAATGATTACATTACGATTTGTGATTCAGTAATTTTTATTACACTGTCTTGTAATCAAGGGTAGACAAACAATTCATATTATATGAATTAGAACACAAAATGACATGAATGTAATTTAAAAAAAAATATTATGCCTTATTGTTTAATAACAAATAACTTAACGTTGCAAAACATACCTGAAAATGCTATTTCTTTCATTAATCAGGATAAAAAAAATAAAATTATGATATGAATAAAGTTTGATAATGATTAAATTACGATTTGTGATTCACAAATTTTTATTACACTGTCCTGTAATCAAGGCTAGACAAACAATTCAAATGATCAACATCGCACTGATTCTAAAGACAAAAACAGTGACAATTATAATTGCATTTCGAATACGGTAAGGCAGTATAAGCTGCGGTAAATCTCAGCTAGCACGAATCATCGGATAAATGCTATGCTACTAAGCTAACTAAAAACACTAAGAACGAGAAATGTTTAAATGTACAATCTACAGCTTCGGTTATATACTAGTATATAAAACATATAAGTTAAAATACATTAATGACTCGTTATAACGTACTTCAAACGTCTCTTTTAATAAAGTGATTTGTAACCAGGCATTAAAGCGATTACCCATAAAACTAGCTTTGAACCAATCGGATCGCTTGGGTCCTAAGGTGGGACTCATCTCTTCAGGCGGACCCATCTCTTCACCACACCGGCACAATCCAGCACAAACGAAGCACAAACGAACGAGACTATTTTGGTGAATTTTGATCATGTGGGGGGGCTGAGTGACCTCAGAATGACCTATAAATATTATTTTAATATCTAAAAAACCGAAGCAGCACAAACGAAACTTTTTACAGCACAAACCAGCACAAACGGAGCACAAACGATTGAGCATATTTTGACGACGTTTTGCGTTGGGTGGGGGGCCAACTTCACGCAGGTCAAAAAATCTGTATTGATAATATGAAAACACAGCAGCTAAATGACCATTGATGAAACTCAAGAACAATAATACTGCAGACGTGTAACGTTACTTCAAAACAAAAACAAAGAAAGACAAAGGTACTGCTAAACCATGACCACCATGTGTTTTAAGAAAGTAAAGTACTTTATTTATATTAATGATATTTACAGCTTATCGAAATGCTCTGTTCGTTGTCTCCAAAGATAGAAGGAATTTACCTCTCATTCAGACGAATGCAATCAGCTAACCCTTCTTTATACTGGCGGAGGTTGTTGAAGTGGGAATCCTTGAAGTGCTTCAGGTCACTACATGATCCAACAACCGAACATTTTGACTTGCCCTCTCGTAACTTCTGCATCATTGAGCTCGGACTACAAAATCGGAGCAAGAAATAATAATGGCGGATTGCTCGAAGTGTTGGACCGGTAGTCAATGTCCTTATTTGTCAGTTCCGCCGCAAATACGGCGACGTAATAGTTCAAAAAACGTCATAGACAACAGAAAAATCTGAACAGGTTGAAAAATATGACCAAAACAGAATATAAAGATATAAACGAAGCACCTGAAGAGAATAATTTCATCTTTTCTGTACTTATAAACACTCCAAATATACAACAAAATGCATTTAAGGGCTAAAAAAGTGGATTTTGCATGATATGTCCCCTTTAATAGTCAGATATGCACCATTACACTTTTAAACACTGTCTGTTTCTCCCTCTATTACATTGCATGTTTACTAATATATATATATATATATATATATATAAAATTACAATAATATTGATTACCATAACAAATGCTTTAAATCAATATTTAAGAAAAATGTGTGAAATGTGACTTGTGAAGAGATGATCCATGATCATCCCTTAAAGGTGCTCTAAACAAAACGGAGGCTAGATAGACCTTCCCTCCTCCTGTCTGCACTGACCCCCCAAACCCCACCCCCAAGGCCTTCTTGTCAGTTATTGGCTGGAACAGTTTGTTATGTTTCGTGGAGCGGGTTTCTGCAGTTTGTTTTTATTGCCATTTGTGGAGCCTGGGTTGTATGCATAGACCGCATTTTTTTTTACAGTGTGTTTAGGGGACAGGCAGCTAGCGGATAGTGAGGAGATGTTTGCTGTTGGGGAAAGTGGGGTGAGTTGTGCCAGTTTTTACTCAAAGTGACTTTAAAGTGAGGCCATGGCAGTGATGCCTTCAAATGATGGATGTACATATATTTCAGGATGTGGTGCATCCATGAGAACAATGACTTTGGATCTGAGATAAATTGTTTCAGAAATATAGCTTTTGGGAAAAAAGTGGTCTCGTGGCACAACTTGCCCCCGGTGCGGGGTAAGTTGTGACTTTGGGGGAATACGTTTGGGGTAAATTGTGCCAGTGATTTCTAAAGTAAAACAGAACATTTTAATGTTATGAACTCTAATGCTGTCACAGTCTTCCGTCTGCACCAGTCTGTCTTCGTCATCTGCACTACACTTCCCAGGATCCTTTTGTCTCTACTCCCGATCTCACTCCCTCATCAGCCACCTGTTCCTCGTCTTGTTTCATCATCTTCACCTGTTTGCACCTCGTTTTGGTTGATTCCTCTGTGTATTTAGTTCCATCTCATTCAGTCTGTCTTTGTCAGTCGATGTTTATGGTATATTGAATGTTACCCTGTGTTTACGTCTGTATTCTGCCATCATCTGTACCCCTGCCTGTGATATTTGGAATTAAATTCATCTTCAAGTTCATCTGGACTCCACCTGTTCCTTCAGCCTGCACCCAAAGTGTGACAGATCGACTGACCTTCTAAAGGAAAAGATGGACCCTTTCGTAGGGGTCCAATTGCTCTGTTTAGAGCAGACGGACCGGTCTCTGGAGTATCATCTGGCAGATTTCCTCCACCTCGCTTCTGCCACAACCTTCTCGGATGACAGCCTCTGCAGCTTCCTGTATGCCGGCCTCAACACCGCCACCAGAGAGCAGTTGTCCGGGAGGGGTCCCCAGGGGAGCTTTGCCGCGTATGTTGAGTGGGTGCTGGTGTCCTGTGGGTCACCTCTCACCATCGAGGACAGCACCAGCCCCATTCCAACGCCCGAGCTCTCCTCATCGCTGGTTCCGCCCAGCTCCGTCCAGCCCGAGCTTTCCTCATCGCTGGTTCCGCCCAGCCCCATCCGGCCAGAGACCGTCCAGCCTGAGCCCTCCTCTTCGCTGGTTCCGCCCAGCCCCACCGAACTCGAACTTTTCACCCCGCTGGTTCCGTCCAGCCCTCCCGAGTCAGATCTCCCCACTCCGCTGGTCCCGTCCAGCCCTCCGGAGCCTGAACTCTCTTCCCCGCTGGTTCCGTCCAGCCCTCCCGAGTCGGATCTCCCCTCATCGCTGATTCCGTCCAGCCCTGCCAAGCCCGAACTTCCCTCATCGCTGGTCCCGTCCAGCCCTCCCGAACCTGAGCTCCCCTCACCGCTGGTTCCGACCAGCCCCGTCCAGCCATCGCCCGAGGCCGTCCAGCCCGAGACCGTCCACTCCCCGTCTGCCGCTAACCCGGGACTCAGCCCAAATATTTTTTTTGGGGGGGGCCCAGTAGTCCAGCCACGGCCGCCCGAAGGGCTCTCACCGCCGTGGCCGCCCGAAGGGTCCTCACCGCCGTGGCCGCCCGAAGGGCTCCCACCGCCGCGCCCGCCCGTAGGGCCCTCACCGCCGCGGCCGCCCGAAGGGTCCTCACGTCCTGCTCCGCCCTGGCCACGCCCTCATCCTGCTCCGCCCTGGTCACGCCCTCATCCTGCTCCGCCCTAGCGACGCCCTCATCCTGCTCCGTCCTGGGGGGCTTCCTGCTCCAGACCACACCCTCCACAGCCTCCAGGGCTACCACCCCCCCCCCCCCGTTGATGTTACGGCGTGAGGTCACGCCTACCGGGAGGGGGGAGTTCTGTCACAGTCTTCTGTCTGCACCAGTCTGTCTTCGTCATCTGCACTACACTTCCCAGGATCCTTTTGTCTCTACTCCCGATCTCACTCTCTCATCAGCCACCTGTTCCTCGTCTTGTTTCATCATCTTCACCTGTTTGCACCTCGTTTTGTTTGATTCCTCTGTGTATTTAGTTCCATCTCATTCAGTCTGTCTTTGTCAGTCGATGTTCATGTTATATTGAATGTTACCCTGTTTACGTCTGTATTCTGCCATCATCTGTACCCCTGCCTGTGATATTTGGAATTAAATTCATCTTCAAGTTCATCTGGACTCCACCTGTTCCTTCAGCCTGCACCCACAGTGTGACAAATGCTATATTGAAAGAAAGACAAACTTAATAGAAAATTACTCATTTAAGGTTTATTTAGATATTGATGACCTATTAAACTGTTGGAATAAGTCATATTTTGTAGTTCTTGGGAAAACACAAAAACATGGAAAATTTTACTGCTCAAAGCTTGCTTTTCTATAGCTCAGGAGACAAATTTGAGATTCTCATCCAAGCCTTATTTTAATCTCTATTTTGTCTAAAATGTTTCTCATATGTTTCTCCTAAAATTCACTAGGAGCAATAGGTGAGACAGAGGAAAATTTTACTGCTCAGAGCTTGCTTTTAGGAGACAAATTTGAGATTCTCATCTAAGCCTTATTTTAATCTCTATTTTGTCTAAAATGTTTCTCATATGTTTCTCCTAAAATTCACTAGGTGAGACAGAATAACCAGAGGGAGTCATATCTGAGACTAAAATGAGATGGCTTGCTAATCTCAATTCAGTGTTTTTAATGACTCCTTTATTTCTCCTTGGAAAAAGAAAATGAGTACTACTGGAGCTACTATGGAGCAATATCCAAGTCTCTCTCGCTCACTTTCCCTCTCATGCACACAAACACACACACATGCACACACATGAATTACTAATTCAATCAAGACCTTTTCCTCCTACCAGACTAGATTCACCGTTCTAAACATTACAGAGCATCCACTTCAGAACATCTTGATGGACCAGAGAAACAACTGACTGGAATGGTACTCTCTCTTCACTGCAGGACAGACAGCGGATCTATCTACAGCCATCAGGCTTTACAAATCTATAGCAAATGGTAGATTAGCTGATGTAGTAAAGAAATAAAGAAATTTGAATCTGAATCTTTATTTAAATCAAAATAACATTAACAAATTTAAAGACAGCAAAAACTGTTTAAACATGGTCATTACAAAATTAAAGTGCTTTTTTGTTGTCGTAAAATTCTGTTTTTAAAACGGTAACAATTTTAACAATAGCCGCGTTTCCACTGCCGGGCCAGGGCCGGGCCGTGCTAGTGCGTGCCAGGGCCAGTCGCGTTTCCACTGTCACTTCCGGGGCTTGATCGGGGCTTCCTCAGGGCCAACGGCCAGGATATCTGGCCCGTCGAATACCTTGGGCCAGAGGGGGCCAGCTCGGGCTAGAGGCGTGCTCAAGGTAAAAGGCGGAGTTTATCGGTGTTATGGAACGTTATGATCTGAAGCAAGATGCACATAGGGGTGTCCATGTTTAACCGATTAACCGTTTAAAATTGCATAACAGTTTAATTTGAACTGTAGGCCTATGCCAAATGCTGCGCAAAAATATATAGGCTATAGGCTACATATCGACGAATTTTCAGATATTTGTTTGATTTTTTTGCCCCTTAAACATTTAAAATATTTGACAAATTAATATGAAAAAAATATATATTTTACTGGTTTTCTGAGGCCAAATTAGAACCTGGAAATGATATTTTCCCCGCAGTGCTGAATGAGAAGAGCCGTAACCACAGCCTACAGAAAGGGGATTATAGGTGATTTATAGGCTATAATAAATGTGTCTGATGATAAAATAATATAAAATAACGAGGCATTAATTGTTTATTAATAAACTATTGTTTTCTAAATGATTTTCGGCTAAAAACATATCTCTATCTCCGGATGCACATTTAGAGAGAAATTAATTAGCTACATAATTACATAGTCAGAAGATATTGGCTTTCGATTCGAATTTGTTCGTTTTAAATTGGACATTTAAAGCTTTAATCTACTGTAGACTAAAGCTTTAAATGTCCAATTTAAAACGAACAAATTCGAATGCGGTGGCTGTTTCAGGTCTCGTGCTTCAGTTCACGGAGATCATGAAGCGCTCCTTGATTAATTGTTAAAGCACAACGTTTTCTTGTTATTGTGAGTTTACGCAAATAAATGTATTTGCGAATAATGTATTATTTTCTGTATGACCAGAAATGAAAGAGTATTTTAAGTTGTTTCCACTGAAAGAAATGCAATGAAACTGCAAGTGTTCACATGGGCGTCTCGCAGCCTGGATATGCGCTGATATGCGTAAAAAATGTTTTGTTTATTTGTGCTCTGTTCCTTTTTTGGATAAAGGCGTCTTCTACATATGCAGCCTAATAAAATGTTACAATAATGATGATGATGGTTATTATTATTATTATTATTATTTAGAGGTAGACCGATTCATCGGATTTGCCGATTAATCGGCACCGATAGTTGATTGGTGGAACTATCGTTATCGGCAAAAATCCGCACCGATAGTTATTTCCTGGTTTCGTCTGTTGCTGGGGCGGCTGAGAAGTGCGCGCTGTCATTCATTACACAGTACGAGAGAGCTGAGAAGGGTCTGCTGGCATCATGCAGTACAAGAGCGGCCTCTGGAGGTGTCATAAAAACTGTATCAACTGATGCCTCGTGTTGTTTATTTCGACACGTGACACTGCGCGCTGCACTGAGAGCGCGCGTTGTGTGGAGAGTGGAGATCGCTGACATCTGATGCGCGTGCTAAAGCACGGACAGCGAAAAGGTACAGGGAATTTTGTCATATCATTATAAACGGATGAATTTGTTGACTAAATGCTGCATTAGTAGAGAAAGAACCGCACGACAGTTTGTTTGCCTTCGAGAGTGGCTGAGACACTAGCGTAGCCAGGAATCATAATGTAGGTGGGCCCAGAGAAAATCAGGTGGGCACAGCCTAAATGCATCTGTGATCAAAATAGGCCAACACAACTAAACCTGCTTGAATACACCACAGTTTAATCAGAGCACAAGCATGTATGTCATCATCATAAGCAGTATTAAGAACATAACGATAAGAACAGCAGTTTCACTGCGCGCAACCCGGCAACACTACACACACGTGCGCATCTGACAGATGCAAAACAACACCATCATAAAATCAGCAGGACAGTGTGTAAAAACAATGCTTGGTCATAGTCTGGCTCAGCGGCCACATAAACCACGTTAAATAAACAACATTAACTCGGCAACTATACGTAGATTGGCTTACTTGTGATGACTAGCTTATAACAGGACAGTGATAGGCTTAGCCGAGTCTGAAAAAATGAACGTACATAACGCTGATATAGTAAATCATGATTCATTTGTGTTAATTATTGCACATTTGTATATAGGCCTATTACTTATCCTAAGACATGGCTGTACAGTATGTACCTGTACACTGGCGTGTAGGTGAGGTAGAATGGAGCGCTGCTGGTGAGGGAGAGATTGCTGAATTAACGTAATCTCTAGCAGCAGAGCTGTCCAGCTCCTTACTACTCGAGTCGAGACTGATGGCTGAGGCTCCTGAACATCTGCATTATTTTCCTCCTGCAGCGGCTGTGGTCTTTTTGACACAAACTTTAGTAAGTTTCTCTGTTTCATTTTAGTTTAACATAACGTTACTTCTTCTTAGCTAAACTTCAGTCTCCCTCTGTGAAATGTGTACGTCGTTGTGAAGGGGGGATGGGCTGTTCGCAATCTGACTGCGCGGGCATTTCGTCATCACCATGACAACCAAACAAGAATCAAGAAACATTAAGATTTATTTTATTATTATAATTGTTTTTATTATTTTTATTTTTAGTCAAGTATTGTGACAATCGCAACAGAATTCCCTGCTTCAGCTACATTGTGAGGCCACTAAGGCACACCCGTAGCTACGCGAGTGGGCTGAGAGGACACACATTAGTAGTACCTCAAGCGGTTAAAACACTGACACAAAAATACACCTAAGTCCAACCCGAATGTTTAATTTCACAAATTTTTCCCATCTATTTGCATTAGTTTATATCCAGCTGGTCACTTTGATGCATTCATTATGCAGCGACGTTGCATTAGAGACGTATGATAGCAAACTGATATGTTCATACAGCCGACAAAAACAAACGAATCAGAGAAGCATTCGATTTCGGTTCTTTTTTCACCATCACTTTAATACATATTTATTTTTATTAAATATTCTTTAAGTTCTATAAAATACAGGGCTCCAGACTGCGACCAAATAGTAGCATTTTGCGACTAAAATTTGAGAGTGTGACGGAGACAAATATCACAACCTGATGTGCGTCTGAGCAATAAGCGATCTATCGACACGTTACCTAGCAGCGAATACAAACAAAATGAAAGTGGAACTAAAATACGCAACTCATATAGGCTATGCTTCACGGACCGTTGGCGTTTTTATTGGACCAATAATAGATCAGCGCATAGTGGAGCCCCCTGAACCACCGACAGTAATAAAGCCCCGAACTTGCCAGTCGCTGGTTAACACATTAATAACATTAACTAAGGTTAATAACTGCTGTTCATTGTTTGTTAATTAACATACTAAATTTTTAAATTAAGGTTTTTATTTGTTAACCATAGTTAAAACTCTATGAACTAACATGAATGATCAAGGTGAAATTGTATTGCTCAAATATTAATGCTGTAAACATTTATATTGCATAATGCACATAGTTCATGTAAACTAGCTAATAAATCATTGTTAACAAATTGGACTTGCAACATGTTATAGCTAAAGAAACACACATTTAACATATTTTCATGTTTAAATTATTTTCAGATGGCAAATTTTGTTATTATTTGAAACGTCTTTTTTATTCATTAGGTTGGCTTGAAAAAGAACAGTTAAACAGTTACATTTGGAATGTTTAATTTGTTATTTAGAGTATTATTTTTTGTTTGTTTGAAAGAATGCCTTTTATGCCAGTTTTTTGTATTTTTATAATACAGTTCAGCACTGTTTTACTTGGAGTGTTATGTTTGTTTTTATCCAGTATCAATTTTAAAAACTATCGGTTGATTAATCGGTTATCGGCAAGTACAGCCCAACCTAGCTATCGTTATCGGTAAAATCCAATATCGGTCGACCTCTATTATTATTTACAGACACGGAGTTTTTGTGAAATGGACGTTTTGCTTATTTTCAATTGGCAATTTCAGTTTGAAGGGTGATGGCAATGCGGCTTTAACTGCTCCGTACTTGCTGCGTTTTATTTCTATAAATTAATTTCGTTTCAAATGGGGTCCAATCAGTTATTAAAGGTGTTAAAAAATTAACTCTGTATCTCGAGGTTGCGGCGCGCACACTATGCACCGAGTATTAACCGATGGGCCTCAGTTAACGGTTAATGAATAACTTGAAAACGTGCCCGCAGCCCTACTTGTTATATCGCGCAAAAAATCGCTGCTTGAAATGGAGAATCGCCTGTACTGGTCTTGTTACACTATTGCAGCCACTGCGGCAGGTGAGTTAATATCTTCCTAATTTAAAAAATAAATTAATTCATAATACCCGCTGAAATGGGTTGGGTTTTATGACGTTTGATCCAGAAAGGCGTGTTAGGGGTGGGGTCTGGGGCAACGCTGTGGGGCTACTGGCCCGGCAGTGGAAACGCAAGCCCGGTGCTTGAGGCCCGAGGCCACTAGCTCGGCTCGGCTCGCTGTTAGCTCTGGCCCAGCCCTAGCCCGGCAGTGGAAACGCGGCTAATGTTATGAGCAGTGGCAGGCCAGGTTTACAACAATTCACAACAGTAAACTTGAGTCTCTGATGCCAACATACATAATTTGAAACAACAAGGACTTTTTGTGAACATTGTCATTTCAACAAATGTCTCTGTGTGCCCCATTCGATATTTATAGTGTTGTGGCCCTGATGCGGCATTTGTTTATGAAGGCTTTTTTGACCTTACTTTTCTCAACCGGTGTCCAACCATCCAGTGTACTACAGCGCATGGCGTAAGCTGCAAGAATAAAATAAAAGAAAGCACAAATTACAGATTGCATTGAGTAACCGCAGTTACCACAAGAGTATTAACAACTTTTTTCAGATACGACAAAAATTCAATGGATCACACATAAGGAAATGCAGCAAAATCATAACATTTAACGTAGCTATGTGATATAGTATATATGGCTTATTGGGTTCCCACTGGGGGTGTAACGATACACAAAACTGACGGTTTGGTTTCCCCACGGTTTTGACATCTCAGTTCGGTTCGGTTTAGAAAGCTAAAATTGCTTTTTTTTTTTTTTTTTAACAGTGGTTTAATGAAAAAAAAAAAGGTCTTTGTCTTTGAAATTCATTCAATTACAATTAAACGTTTCACAAGCATTAAAACAATAATCTGCTAATGCTGTAAACTATATAGGGAGCCACACATTACTATAACATTAAAGGTTGTAGCCTAGACTTGTAACCTAAATTCAGATGCTATTCATTTTTTAGATATAATAATCAACACACAACACATTGTATGAAAACATGTAAACTGAACAGTTTTTGCATTAACTTTTTGAAATATAATAATTTACACAGTTGTCATTTTCATGAAAGATATTTTAAACAAACATTAAATAATCAAGATATCATTAACAGGTTAAGTAAAATATAATATATAGGCTAACATAGTGCATTTATTTAGTCCAAGAGTTCATTTATAGGAACCAAAGTTGTTGTGGACACTGAATCACTTGCCTGTTGAGGTAAATATAATGCTAGTGACAAGCTATGCTGTTTTATTGACGTCTTTCCGCTGCTGAAACACTGATTGAGCGATTACACGAGTTATGATGCCTTTCAGTAAGTATACTGTATCTTTCAACATACCTTCAGGTGTCCATTCTGTAACTGAGGAAGAGATGATCGCGTTTACTTAGTGGTAAATAGTGGCTAGGCTACAAAACTGAATTCGTTGTGTACAGTACACATAACATGAGGTCCATTGAGCCGGGCTGGGCGGGGCCGGGGTAGCAGGGGGCGGGTGTGTTCGGTACGCAATGAGAGTATCACGATTCGAATCATGAGTTCTGTATCGCGTTTTTTCGGTTCGGTTCGAATATCGTTACACCTAGGGGTTTTTTATCGTTATACCTAAAACCGCCAACACATTTTTACCTATGAATTTTCACAACTTTTTCCACAAATTGTTAAAGAGATAGTTCACTTTGAAATTAATTTTTTGTATATTTTAGCTTACCTCAAGGGCATCCAAGATGTAGGTGTCTTTGTTTCCACAGTATTTTCAATTTTGATATTTTTAGGTTAAACCGTTCTTATCTGTCAGTCATATAATGAAAGTCAATGGTCACCACCTTAAAGAGCATGCACAGAGAAGTCCAAATTAAACATGATTGAATGACTCGTAAATGTAAGTACACATTGATGCCCTAAGACATGAAACGAGCGGTTTGTGTGAGAAAACTAACAGTATTTAAATCATTTTTACCTCGTGTAACCACAGCCACGTCTTACTGATCTGAATCAGTTGTTCAATGTCCAACTGAACCATGTCCAACGTTGTGATCTCTCGCGCGTCTACGTCACTCATTGTTTACACAGAGATTTCAGAAGTTTTACCTTTCACTAAACATATTTAGATATATCGATATCGTCTTCCGTTGCTATTTCCTGTGTATCTAAATATGTTTAGATCTTTACAGTGAATGGTAAAACTTCAGAAATCTCTGTGTAAACAATAAGTGATATACACGCACAAGCGATAACTTCCGGCGGAACGTTGGACATGGTTCATTTCGGAGCCCGTCTGGTTCGGTTCAGTTGGACATTGAACAACTGTGATGCCGGTACCGTGGTGTGGCAGAAACACGGGAAGGAGGCTGGATCCAAACGCAGTGTATAGGCTTTATTTAGACAAACTACATATTTCAACAAAGACTCAGAAACAGGACTCAGACACAGGAACGATTAACATCGACCTCACACGTTCAACAACTCACAAACTAAGGCAGAAACACAGGGCTTAAATAATCAGACAAGCAAACTTAACAAGGTAACAAGGGGGCGTGGACAATAGGAAACACCTGGAAAACTCAATAGACAGGGAACCACTAATAATACAAAGACAAAGATACAAAACCACATCATGACAGAGCCCCTCCCCTATGGGCGGCTCCTGACGCCCATAAAAACAACAGGCGAAGGCCAGGGCGGAGCAGGACCAGGCGAAGGCCAGGGCGGAGCAGGACCAGGCGAAGGCCAGGGCGGAGCAGGACCAGGCGAAGGCCAGGGCGGAGCAGGACCAGGCGAAGGCCAGGGCGGAGCAGGACCAGGCGAAGGCCAGGGCGGAGCAGGACCAGGCGACGGCCAGGGCGGAGCAGGACCAGGCGAAGGCCGTGGAGGCCGAGCAGGCTGTGGACGTGACCAGGGCGGAACTGTGGGACCCTCGGGCGTCCACAGCAGTGAAGGTCCCTCAGACGGCCACGGCGGTGAAGACCTTTCAGGGGACCACGGCGGTGACGACCCCTCGGGCGACCACGGCGGTGCAGGACGAGATGAAGGCCATGTCTGTATCGCCTCCATGACCCTCACAAGGTACCCACTGCCCCCCCCAAAAAAATACTTGGGGAAATCCACAGGAATCCACCGGGGCTTGAAGGTTGCAGGAAAGCCGAGGCGCAGAGGCGGGGCCGGCAGTGCGAGGCGTAGAGGCGGGGCCACCAGGGCGAGGCGCAGAGGCGGGGCTGGCGAGGCGCAGAGGCGGGGCCGGCAGGGTGAGGCGCAGAGGCGGGGCCGACAGGGCGAGGCGCAGAGGCGGGGCCGACAGGGCGAGGCGCAGAGGCGGGACCGACAGGGCGAGGAGTCTGGGTACGCTCACCGGGGCCTGGCGAACCGAACGAGTCCTCCTTCTCCTCCTCCTGCGGCGGCGCGTCACAGGGCTGGACAACTCACTCACTTGAACTGGAGATGCAGCGCTCACTTGAACTGGAGATGCAGCGCTCACTTGAACTGGAGATGCAGCGCTCACTTGAACTGGAGATGCAGCGCTCACTTGAACTGGACATGCAGCGCTCACTTGAACTGGACATTCAACGCTCACTTGAACTGGAGATTCAGCGCTCACTTGAACTGGACATGCAGCGCTCACTTGAACTGGAGATTCAACGCTCACTTGAACTGGAGATGCAGCGCTCACTTGAACTGGAGATGCAGCGCTCACTTGAACTGGACATGCAGCGCTCACTTGAACTGGAGATGCAGCGCTCAGCTCACTTGAACTGGAGATGCAGCGCTCACTTGAACTGGACATGCAGCGCTCACTTGAACTGGAGATTCAACGCTCACTTGAACTGGAGATTCAGCGCTCACTTGAACTGGAGATGCAGCGCTCACTTGAACTGGAGATGCAGCGCTCACTTGAACTGGACATGCAGCGCTCACTTGAACTGGAGATGCAGCGCTCACTTGAACTGGAGATGCAGCGCTCACTTGAACTGGAGATGCAGCGCTCACTTGAACTGGACATGCAGCGCTCACTTGAACTGGAGATTCAACGCTCACTTGAACTGGAGATTCAGCGCTCACTTGAACTGGAGATGCAGCGCTCACTTGAACTGGAGATGCAGCGCTCACTTGAACTGGACATGCAGCGCTCACTTGAACTGGAGATGTAGCGCTCACTTGAACTGGCAATTCACTCGCGGGGCTTGAGTGAAGTGCATACTCGTCGGGGCTCATGCGAAGCGCGGACTCGGCTGTGCTGACGTGAGTCCCGGGCAAATTAATGTACACGTGAAGCCCGGATTCGTCAGGAAGCAGTTCTGGTTCGTCCTGGCTGAATTGGACCAGCGGCGAAGAAGGTGACGAAGGCTTCACGGGTAAAGTACACTTGGCAGGTGTCGAGTAAAATAAGCGTGTAGTAGCGAAGAGGTCTTCCAAGGAACAAGCCCGAGCGATATACCTGTCCAGAGTCCAGTTGGTAAGGTCCCGCGGCATCCATCGAGCGATCTCGTAATCCAGCCCATTCCGAAACAGGTCCATGAGCTGGATATCATCTAGCGCTCCTAGATGGCAAATGGTCAGGAAATCCTTCGTGTATCTTTGAACCGACTGGCCCTCTTGCAAGAAAGATGACAGGTATTCTAACAGAGCCCGGTTGCTGATGACTGCTGGATCCATTTCGTGGTGAGTTGTTCTGTGATGCCGGTACCGTGGTGTGGCAGAAACACGGGAAGGAGGCTGGATCCAAACGCAGTGTATAGGCTTTATTTAGACAAACTACATATTTCAACAAAGACTCAGAAACAGGACTCAGACACAGGAACGATTAACATCGACCTCACACGTTCAACAACTCACAAACTAAGGCAGAAACACAGGGCTTAAATAATCAGACAAGCAAACTTAACAAGGTAACAAGGGGGCGTGGACAATAGGAAACACCTGGAAAACTCAATAGACAGGGAACCACTAATAACACAAAGACAAAGATACAAAACCACATCATGACAACAACTGATTCAGATCAGTAAGGCGTGGCTGTGGTTGCACAAGATAAAAACGATATAAATACTGTTCGTTTTCTCACACAAACCGCTCGTTTCGTGTCTTAGGCCATCAATGTGTACTTACATTCACGAGTCATTAAATCATGTTTAATCTGGACTTCTCTGTGCTGCTCTTTGAGGTGGTGACGATAGACCTGCATTATATGAATGACAGACAAGAACGGTTTGACCTAAAAATATCAAAATTGAAAACTTCTATTGTGGAAACAAAGACACCTCCATCTTGGATGCCATTGAGGTAAGATAAAACATACCAAAAATTAATTTCAAAGTGAACTATCCCTTTAACAACCACATGAGCAACATACTTACTTAGAATAGCATTGACTTTGAACCTATCCAGGACTCTCTTCCCATCTGGCACCTTTCCGTGTTTCCCAAATGTCACCGCATTCTTGCACTCCTCTGCCGTAAAGAATTCATCAAAAAGAAGATGGAACAAGCGAAGGCAGTCCTTTTTTGCGGTTGCATGGATTGCAGCCAGGTTAGTCGAGGACAAGGGACAAGAAGAGGCCACTTCCTGGATATAGCTCCTGCTGCCGAGATCTGCCTTTTGGAGCCCAAACACCAGCCTGAGGTTGGATCTGTTCCACTTTGTCCAGAAAACTTCTGAATGCCTCGAGGTGCTCACCACCTATGACACAAAAGATGTATATTACCTTACAGGGACACAGCAGCATTCATAAAGTAAAAAAAAAAATTTTTTTTTTAAAAAGTCCAAAAGATTTCATGATTGGATAACAGTTTTACCAAATTGTTTAAAGCTTTTAAGATTTAGCTTAAGCATCAAATAACTCCCAATGTCCAAAGTAGTAAGACAATGTAGTAGAACTTTAAACATATACCAATATAAAAACATAATTACAATGTTATGTTGCACAATAATTTAATACACTAGATTATTACCCACGTTTTTTTACACAACTCTTCTGAATAGATATTAGGTGTGTTCGAAAAACTGTTTGAGAAAAAAAAGAAGTGTTAAAAGAACAAGTAATTGCAACAGAGAGACAAAACATACTTACTTATACCACACAGCTCATCAAGCAGTTTGGCCTTTTCCTCCACTAATTTTTCCACCTCTGTCTTGCATGCTTCGCATGGCTTCCATGATCTGTCTTCTGCTGACTCAGACGAACTGAAACATGGTTCTCCATATTCTGGAATTGGATCACGCTCAATGATTACAGTATCTGCAGATGAGCTTGGAGAAGCCTTATGTACAGAGGTGCTTGTCTGGCTCTGGTCCCCAAGAACAGCAGGTTTTTGATGTGTATTAGGACTTTGCAACATTTGGAGGAAGCTTTCTTTGGCTGTAGGAGTTGGTGGCTGTCTTCGCTGATCCAAATCTGCCAAAACAGGCTGCTGTTGTGTTTGGTCTGAAGGTGCGAGTAGTGCTGTGTGAGGCTGGTGATACTTTGAATACTGCGAAAGGCTGGAATTGTGTGGAATTGGAGACAGAGTAGTTCCATACTGGTTGAGCGACTGGACTGGTGAATGCTGGTAATGTTGTGGCTTATTCAGTGATGACTGGGAAACTGGAAGTTGGTACTGTGGCCAGGCAGTTGCATGCTGGTGCTGTGGCTGGACAGGTAGAAATGACTCTGTAGGTGGAGGCTGGTACACTGGCCAGGTTGTTGGAGGCTGACATTTTGGTTGTAGAATCTTTGTGCAGCTGCATCTCTTTTTTTCATGTCCCTCTTTGTCGCCTTCTTGGTATCCACCGTTTTGTCAGCTGTTCCAATGAAGTCTACAGTAGCATTGTAGAACTTATTGTCAGACCATCTGTTACGGCCCACTCGTGGCCGCAACAATATAGGAAACCAACACGAGCGATCAATATAACCAACGTACTTTATTGAATCAATCTAGGGGTTTCACAAAATGCAATAAACGCTATTAAGCCATTAGGAATCTTCCGAAGTGCCGACAGTCGTCCAAATCCAGCTATCACCAAGAGCCCAAGAGACGAACAGTGGATGATGTCATTTCCCCGTATGCGCCTCCCTCCATGCATGACACCGGAACCTATATCTCCACCTCCTAATTTGAATCAGATGTTCCTCATCTCCATCACGACCTACCAAACAAGAAATAAAAACAAAACAAAACACACCCCCCATAACACCTCCCCTCTTAAGAAAGAGGTTCCTTATAAAGGACCTCTAACAAAAACAAGTCGTTCATTCTCAATTAACAAAAATTAATAATACCACCAAACTCAAAATCCTTATAACTAACCCTGCATATGGCCTCCTTAATCTGGTTCCCCCCTTGAAACTGGAATACAGCAACTCCTGGCACCTAGGAAAAACCAGTTACAGATGAGAAAAAAAAGGAAAAAAAAGAAAAAAAAAATCAATCGAATCAGTCGCAAGAACTCTCACACGGGGCACGAGATAAAGCATCAGCCAGAACATTTTCTACACCTCTTATGTGTCTAATCTCCAAAGGATAGGGTTGCAAAAAGAGAGACCACCGAATCAGACGCTGGTTTGGGCTCTGCAAAGAATGCAAAAAGGTAAGTGGATTGTGGTCTGAAAATACCACAATTGGAAAAATGCCACTTGTCACATAGACTTCAAAAAACTGCAAAGCCCAAATCAACGCTAATGCCTCCTTTTCAATGGTGGAATAATGCAGCTGGTGCGACTTAAACTTTCTAGAGAAATAAGAGACTGGTCTTTCTATACCCTGTTCATCAATTTGTAAAAGTACCGCTCCAGCCCCAACTTGACTGGCATCAACCTGGATCTGAAAAGGATGTCCAATGCATGGAGCAGCTAGCACAGGGGCAGTGCTAAGCAACAGCTTCACATTCTCAAAAGCTTGTTTACACCGCAAAGTCCACTCAAACTTTACGTTTTTCTTCAACAAATCGGTTAACGGAGCTACCACTGAAGAAAAATTTGAGCAAAAGTTTCTGTAATAGCCCACCATACCCAGAAACCGCATAAGATCTCGTTTTGTGTTAGGTGGAGGAAAATTATCAATGGCCAAGACCTTAGCGCGCACGGGACGCACTTGACCCTGCCCAACTACCTTCCCTAAATAGGTCACAGTCGCCTTGGCAAACTCACACTTTGCCAAGTTGACCGTGAGCCTAGCTTCTGCCAAACGCTCAAAAAGTGCTCGGATATGTAAAAGATGATGCTCCCACGTGTCACTGTATACAACCACATCATCTAAATAAACCGCACAACCCTTCAACCCAGAGGTCACACGGTTCATCAACCGTTGGAAAGTAGCGGGCGCATTTCTAAGGCCAAAGCTCATTACCGAATAAGAGTATAGCCCAGAAGGGGTAATGAATGACGCAATCTCCTGTGCACTAGTGGTCAAAGGCACTTGCCAATATCCTTTCAATAAATCAAATTTACTGACATACTTTGCAGAACCAACAGAATCTACACAATCTTCCATCCGGGGCAATGGGAAAGAATCCGGTTTTGTTATGTTGTTTACCTTCCTGTAATCAGTACAGAAATGGTACGACCCATCTGACTTCCCCACCAATAAACAAGGTGATGCCCAGCTTGCAAAGGAAGGTTTAGCAATGTTATTTTCCACCATATATTTAATCTCAGAATCAAGGTGACGTTGTTTATCCAAAGAAACACGATAAAAACGCTGATGTGGTTTTGCGTCACCGACATCTATATCGCGCTCTAACAAATGAGTGCGTGAAGGAGAATCTGAAAACAACATAGGGAAAGCTGAAATCAAAGCCAACAATACAGTTCTCTGGTGAAGAGGCAAATGTTGTACAAAATTCTCCAAGTTGTTAAGCGTTTCAGAGTTGTTAAGGCGGGGTAGGAGCATGCCGTCTTCAGGTGCCTTGACATCCTCAGCGACTTCCATTACAGATGAAGCAACAGCCACTGCCACAGGAGCCTTCTCTGACGCCAAAGGACGAGGATAAAAAGATTTCAACAAGTTAACATGGCACAACTGTGTGCCTTTTTTCCGCTCAGGCGTTGAAATCAAGTAATTTTGGTTGGAAACTTGACGTACCACTGTATATGGACCAGAGAACTTTGCACAGAATGGGGAAGCTGGAAGAGGCAACAGAGCCAACACCTGATCACCAGGGCAAAACACACGAAGCTCTGTATTTCGATCAAACATCCGCTTCATCTTTTTTTGTTTATTCAACAAATTGTCCTTAGCCATTTGACCAGCTAAGAATAACCGACGTCTAAAACCATCAACGTATTTCTGCAAACTCTGAGGTGGATCGGGCTCCCCCTTTAGTCCATCATAGAGGACAGCCAGAGGTCCACGCACTCTATGACCAAAGACCAACTCATTTGGACTAAACCCAAGGCTGTCCTGAACCACTTCACGAGCCGCCAACAATAACCAAGGCAACCCTTCCTCCCAGTCACGCTTTAACTCCACACAATAGGTCCGCAACAGCGACTTCAATGTCTGGTGGAAACGTTCCAAAGCCCCCTGGCTTTGTGGATGATACGCACTAGAGAGATTTTGTTTCACACCGAGCTGCTGCAAGACTTCCTTGAACATATGAGAAGTAAAGTTTGATCCCTGATCGCTTTGAACAACCCTGGGAATCCCAAATACAGAAATAAATTGTGTCAAAGCTTTAACTACAAAGCGAGTAGTAATGGAACGAAGAGGATAGGCAGCCGGATATCTTGTACTCTGACACATTACTGTAAGAAGATAAGCATTTCCTGATTTAGAAGGGGGCAACGGACCCACACAGTCTACAATTAAATGCTGAAATGGTGAATCAATAGCTGGTATTGGATATAGCGGTGCAGGTTTTAAACCCTGGTTCGGCTTTCCCGTGAACTGGCAGGTCGTACAGGTTTTGATATACTCTCTCACATCTTTTTTTATACGAGGCCAATAAAAAAAATGCAACAGGTGATTATAAGTCTTATTGACCCCAAAATGACCCACCATGTCTCCATGTGCAGTACGTAACACAGTATCTCGAAGAGACTCTGGCACCACCACCTGAATACAGGCCTCACCCAAGGGTACCTCACTACCCGACCACCATTTCCTTAGCAGGATTCCATCCTCAATAAAACAGCCACTTGCCGCACTCTCCACCTCTTCAGTGGACAATGCGGCAGAAAACATCTCTTTCAGGGTAGAGTCCTCCCGCTGCGCCACCACCAACTCCTGGTGAGAAACGGAAGGGAAAGTGTACGAAAGACCAGGAATCTTTTTCTTCTTTCCACAACTAGATCTAAACTCCACACTCTGGATTTCAGATACTCTTTTGCTCATTGCACGAGTAACAGCACAAGTCACAAACACATCAGGAAACTGTTTATCAACATCAGCTTGTTCTAATAAGAAAGGAAAATTTGTTACAATGGGAGGAGGTGACACATCCCTCCAAACACGCCCTCCAGCCAAATTATTACCCAGAATAACAGAAATACCCTCCACTGGCAGAGACGGTCTCACCCCCACAGTGACCTGCCCCGTGACCAAATCTGATTCAAGTACAACACTGTGTAATGGAACAGACAGAACTTGCAACCCAATTCCTTTTATTAACATCTCATTTCCTGTACTGGAACTTTCAGAAAAACTTAGTACGGACTCTAAAATAAAGGTCTCTGAAGCTCCAGTGTCTCTGAGAATCTTAACTGGGACTCTAACATCACTTCCGACCAGAGATACAAAGCCGACGGTAATGAAAGGAACATAGCTCAACTCTTCTACTTTACCGAACACCTCGCTTTCATGAAGAAAGTTCACATTAACCCCAGGTACAGTAGACCCTTCAATAACGGAAGACGCAGCAAGAGCAGATTTTGGTTCGAATTTAGAACGGTTCATTTTTGCTTTAAGAGCTGGACAATCTTTTTTCCAGTGTCCTTTATTCAAACAATAAGCACACTGGTCACTTTTATCAACCAGACTTCTTGGCTCTCTCTCAAAGTTCATATTACCAGGCAAAGAGAAACGAGTCTCCATAGGAGCTCTTTCCACAGAGCTACTTAAACGACGCCAATTATAATTTTTTTTATCTCTATGAGTCAAAACATATTCATCAGCAAGGACAGCAGCGGCCTCTGCATTTTGAATATTACGCTCTGTTATGAAAACAGCCACATCTTCAGGTAAGGTGTTTTTAAATTGTTCCAACAGTAACAACTCATAGAGAGAATCAAAATCACCGGCTTGTGAAGCCGAACACCAACGATCAAACAGAATCCTTAGCTCTCTACTCAGTAAATGACTGCTGCATACCTTTCTGTAACGTCCGAAAACGTTGTCTGTAAGCTTCCGGAACTAACTCGTATGCCTTCAGCACCACGTCTTTTACCTTGCTGTAAATTTGACTGTCCTGGACACTTAGAGTGGAGTAAGCTTTTTGAGCTTTTCCATAAAGCACACACTGTAAAAGTAGCGTCTGCTCACAATCTTCCCACTCCATAAGATCTGCTAACCGCTCAAACAAAGTAAAAAAAAGTATCCAAATCATCCTCATTAAATTTTGGCATGAGGTTAAGAGAACGAGCAACATCAAACATTCTTGGAGCTGGACTACCTTGGGCCTGCAAAACATCAGAGCGGTATCCCAGCTTACCTTCTCTAATTAGAGCAAACCTTTGAGCTTCAATGTCCAACTTTCGCAACTCCACTTCTTGATTTATTCGACTCTTCTCCATTTCCAACAGCAACAGCTCCTTCTGCTCCTTAAAGGACAGGGCTGAAGGAATACAAACAGGAACATTACTTTTTCCAGTACCTTTTGCAGGTTTCCCTGATTCAGATACAAGAATATCCAAATCAATAAGAGCAGCTTTAACAACAATTACCACTCCCTCCTTTGAACTCTTTTGTTTAGTAGTAAGGATGATATCATATTTTTCTGCTACTTCCAATAACTGTTTCTTAGTAAGCTTATTAAAGCTCTCCTCAGTAGGATACTCAAAAAACTCATCTAACAAGGTAGCCATCTTAATATATATATATTTTCTTTTGTCAAATCTCACTTTTAGTGACCTTCCCCACTACCTACACACAACACTACCTCAACCCTAGACTTCATGCTTCCACCAAGGGCTAAGTGACTTTAAGCACTCTAATACCAACAGTACAGACCCCTCTCGGACAAACCAGAGAGGGACTAACCCAGTGTCAGCACAAAAAAAACAAACTAAAATAATAAAGAGTCAACGAAAACGTTGCTTCAGCCTAACAAGGGAAACGCCACCAATATGAGAAGACAAACATCAATTTGACCTCGCTATAATCTCACGCAATTCACGCTACAAACAACGCAGGCTACATACCACACACACAAAAAAGGTAAACAACCTTTACGTAAATGCCAGATCTCAACTGTTCTTATCGGTATTTATGTATCATCTTCCAAATGTAGAAAAAAAAACTCACCTACCTCCCTTCCCAATCATGGATAACAAACATTTGTGATTACCTACTGAAAAAAAACAGTGACTATCCAACTTACACGTCGAACTGTCGGCACATTAACTTACAAACAGCTGAGCTGCTGAAAACACCAACAGGCGTCCTTAATTACCACCGCGCTTCCCAACGACTATAGCCTACAAAATCAAACAAAACGCATCGGACGAGCCCCTATTTGTTACGGCCCACTCGTGGCCGCAACAATATAGGAAACCAACACGAGCGATCAATATAACCAACGTACTTTATTGAATCAATCTAGGGGTTTCACAAAATGCAATAAACGCTATTAAGCCATTAGGAATCTTCCGAAGTGCCGACAGTCGTCCAAATCCAGCTATCACCAAGAGCCCAAGAGACGAACAGTGGATGATGTCATTTCCCCGTATGCGCCTCCCTCCATGCATGACACCGGAACCTATATCTCCACCTCCTAATTTGAATCAGATGTTCCTCATCTCCATCACGACCTACCAAACAAGAAATAAAAACAAAACAAAACACCCCCCCATAACACCATCTTGCAAGTACTTTTTCTCCTGGTGTCAGATCTCTAAAGCAAGCGATGGGTTTATCATCTTTGTTTAGAATATCACAGAGATTAAAAATCTTTGCTGTGTATCCATCTTCAAAGGTCAAAAATACAAAAAGTCCTGAAAATGAACACAAAGTAAACAAAAAGGAGATTGTGAGTAAATCAGTGTAAATCAATCTTCTCAATCTTAAATTCATATTCATATTCAATTCAATCTTAAACATGCTACTATATATTTATTGTCTTATTTCTAATACTTTTAGCAAAGCAACAAAATTACCTCTTCACTTTAGCCTTCAACTAGGATTAACTTTTTCTTTTAAGATTCTTTTAGCACTTTCAAATTTATTCACTTCTGCAACTCTTTGATTTATGTACTCTCTATTCTATTTTTTCAATGTTTTAATTATCACATATTCATTATTTAATTGTCACATATTTTATTTGTTTGTTTATTTATTTATTTTACATATTGTCTATGAAGAGAATGGCGTAGGGATATTTTTTTGCAAAGAACTTTGAGCTGCAATTCCTATACAAATTATTTTATCCCTTAAATGTTGAGATAATTCGCAAAATTCAGTCACAAAAATATACAAATACTCATTTTTCATGACATTCCATTAAAAATTCCTGTAATCAATATTGTGCCAGCTACCAATATACAGTATTTATAAAAAATTCCAGGAGACCAAATACTGACGAACATTTTGGTTAGTAAAGTGTCCAAAGTACGTTAAAATTACCATTTTTTAATACTTAACATAATTAGCTAAGCCCCGTAGCATAGTAAAATAACTCAATTACCATCTTGGTTATCTATAGGGGAGCTGTCTGGTTCATACAAACTCATCTTTTTCGGAGGGTTTCGCGCTCTTCTGGGCAGTTTTGTATCTGCACTCATTCTGTAAAATAAACAAAAGTACAACACATTCAATTATTGGTGTCTCACTGCACGAGATCAAATTTTTCCAATCATACACAATTTATGTAACTTCAAGAATGTATAGGCCTCGCTGAATGTAGAAATATATTTTTTTACATAAAGATGTTTATTGCAGAGAGCTAATTCTATGGCCTTCCTAGCAAGCCAACTACAAAATACGACCAGTTTCTTCAGAGTATCAGAACCCGGATACACTCGCCATTTAAAATGTACCTAAATTCTGTTTTAAAAAAAAATAAATAAAAATGTTGCTTACCTTCTTTTGAGTCCTGCAACTGTTTTTTCCTCCATTCCGTCTGACTCGGCCTGTCTGCAACTCATACGTTAACTAATGCGCGCCTAACCTCGTTGATTAAGCAGCGCCCCTCCACTGTGAATTAACCAATGACGATGCAGCATTTGTGACTGATGGCGCTCTTCTACTGACGTAAGGTTCAAGGTTCACTGTGTTTTTGCGCCAACTGAAGCTCAAAAAAGAAAACAAAGGTGGCGGTGCAGTATCTATAAGTGGTGAGTGGATACAGCGACTTTTTAATAATAGAATAAACTTTGTTTTCTTTGTAATTTAAGGTTTTTGTGAGCTTTGTAAATGTACAGCACATTATCTTTAGTTACTTGATTTTTTTTAATTTTTACATTAAAAAATCAAGTTTTATTTTTATTTCAGTTAACTTATTGTTCTTGTACGCCAGTCAGTGTCATATAATTTTGTTTTCATTTACTACAATAACTTTATGAAACCCTAATAATGAAATGGTTAGTAAAATAAGTGAATGTTTGTCACATGCCATTTGCATTCTGTACCAGCTAATAAATGTCACAACTGCACTGCGATCATTTTCATTATGATCATAATTTAGTCAACTTTGTTAATCAATTTCTATTTAAAGGGTTAGTTCACCCAAAAAATGAAAATTAAGTCATTAATTACTCACCCCCATGCTGTTCCAACCCCGTAAGACCTTCGTTCATCTTCGGAACACAAATAAAGATATTTTTGGTTGAATCTGAGAGCTAGATCAGTCCTAGATAGACTGCCTAAGGGACTGGCTCTTGACGGCCCATAAAGTCATTAAAGTAAAGGTTTAAATATTCCATGTGCTTACAGCGGCTCAATTATAAGTTTATCAAGCGACGAGACTACTTTTTGTGCGAAAAAAACATAAATAACGACTTATTTTATTTATTTATTTATTTATTTAAAAGGGACAATGCATATTGATAAACATTTCAGTAATGTAAATATGCCAGAATTAGCCCCAGGGCTACTTTCCATCTGCAGTCCCCTGTCAGGTCATCACAAAACAACATATAACAAAACTAACATTTAAGTTTAAATTGAATACTACACAGTTTGAAGAACACCTTAAAATTCAGTAACAATTACAAAAGACACCACTGTTTTCAGACAAATTACACATATACAGTAAAGTGCTATTCTATGTATACATGCTGGAATTACAATAAATACTAAATTGGGTTTATTATACATGCAAACGCTTACACGATACTACAGTGTTCTTTATTCATATACCTCGATTGTAAAGAAGAAAGAAAAAAAAAAAAGAAAAACAGAAAGAAAGGAAAGTTGTTTAATGGTCACAATTTTGATGTGTCTTGAGCCATTGTTTAAGTTGATTCTTAAATCTGGGAAATGTCGGACATTCTCTAATGACAAGTGGTAATTTGTTCCAAATCTCTGACCCCTTTATTGACAGAACATATTGTCCAAATGTAGTACGCCTGTACGGTACCACACAATCACCCCTGATGGAAGCTCTGGTGACACTTCTTCCCTCTCCCTGTTTTTTTAGTGTAATATATTCACTCAGTGGGGGTGGGGCAAGACCGTGCAGGATCTTATAAACAGCACAGGCATATTTAAGCTTTAGAAAATTTTCAAAACTTAGTAGGTTATATTTCTGTAATATTAAGCAGTGGTGATGTGAAAACGGTTATTTTTAAGGCTCTTTTGAAAAGTGACTCAATTGATTTAAGCGTTGTGGCATTTGTGAGTGACCAATTTACAAAACAATATTCAATGTGCGAGAAAATCATAGAATGAAGAAACATTCTGGCTGCTTTACAAGATAGTGATGGTCTGATGTATTTGAAATTTGCAAGATTAAATTTAACACTTTTCGATAGACACTTTACATGATTTTTAAAAGATAGTGTGGGATCTAAAACAACGCCAAGATACTTAAATTCATTTACTAGCTGTATTTCTTCTTGTTTTAAAAATATATTTGAACGTGTCATATCAGTCTGCCGCTTAGAAAACATTAAACAAACAGTTTTTTTGGGATTTAATAGTAGACATGATTTTGTAAGCCATTCCTGTACACAAGTCAGTGCCGATGTAAGCGCCTGAGAGGCGTCTTGGGCAGTTTTTGCATGTGTAAAGAGTACTGCATCGTCTGCATACATTAAAATATTTGTGTTTTGGCATACTGTAGGGAGGTCGTTAATGTATAGGGAAAATAGAATTGGTGCAAGTACAGAGCCTTGAAGAACTCCTACTGTACACTCAAGGTGAGGAGATTTAATATTGTTAACAGAAACACAGTGCGTTCTGTTGGTTAAGTAGGAATTCATCCAGCTGATGGCTTGTTTGGAAAAATTGAAGTTTGTCAATCTAGATAAGAGCATTTGATGATTGACGGTATCAAATGCCCTTTTCAGGTCCAAGAAGACAGCACCAACAATAGGATGGGTATCTAATGAATGTTTGACCTTTTCGATAAATACAGTTACAGCTGTTTCGGTAGAATGATGGGCACGGAAGCCAAATTGCATGGGATGCAAAGGAGAGCCACAGGTGTTTAGATGCTTTACTAATTGTTTTACAATCCATTTTTCAATAATTTTGGATATGACAGGCAAAATACTGATTGGTCTATAATTATTGATGTCTGTTCTGCTACCAGATATGAAAATTGGTGTAATTGTGGCCATCTTCCACTCTGGTGGAACAACAGAATGTTTAATGGAAAGATTTATCATATGTGTAATAGGACATACTAGGGACTCTCTGTGCAGTTTAATGAAATTTGTGTCCAATCCAAACTCATCCTTAGCTTTGGAACTGTTTAGTTCATCAATGATGGAAGCCACATCTGGTTCTGTAATTTCTCCTATCCTAAATATAGGCTGTGCATAGTCGATAGGAGAAGACACATTTTCAGATGGGATAAATAATTGAGATATTTCCTGAACAGAGTTCTTAAAAAACAAATTTAACTCAGATGCTAGGATGAGTGGATCTTTCACTAATACATTATTAATTTTAAGTTCAATTATATTGTCTTGTTTATCATGTTTACCAGTTAGTTTATTAATACTTTGCCAGATTTTTTTCCCATTCCCTTTTGCACTATCAATAATGTTCATAAAAAAATTCATTTTGGCCTTCCGCATTGTATGTATAACTTTATTTCTAGCTGATGTAAATAGTTGTCTATCTGAGGTGAGGCCAGTTTTATTTGCCCTTTTAAGTAACTGATCTCTTTCCTTCATTCGCAACCTACAATCATTATTAAGCCATGGTATATCATTATCATTAGATTTTCTGTGCCTCACCTTTCTTATAAATAATGCCATAACCATTTTGATCTTATTATGGAACATGGCACTATTATCTATAACATTTTCACATGAGACAATAGCAGCCCAGTCCTGCTCGTTTAGGGCTACGTCCAGATTTGAATGCTGACTTTTGGGAATAATGTCATGATATAAGGAATTATTTAGACTACTGGAATTACGAGATCTTGCTTTGATTAATTTTCGTGAGAAGAAAATCCCATTATGATCAGACAGACCAGTTAAAAAGTTGTAGGTTTTAGCGATTCTTTCAGGTCTGTTTGTAAAAATTAGATCAATTCTTGTTTTGGAATGATTAGTTACTCGAGTTGGCGTTTTAATTAATTGTTCTAAATTGAAATAATCAGTTATCTGTTTGAGTTTTTTTCTTTCTTTCTTGTTATCCCAGTTAATATTAAAATCACCTATTAAGATTAGTTCTTTTTTCACATTCGTAAGATTAATCAGGGTTTTAAGATTACTATAAAAATCTATTTTAGCTGATGGTTTACGATACATACATATAACTGTAAATGTCATTTCTGCAGAAAGTATAATGTCTACTCCCACACACTCAAGGTTGATGTCATCAGACCATTCAATCTTACTGCATGTAAGGGTATCCTTAACATATAATACAACCCCCCCTCCCCTCCCCTGACCTCTATCCTTTCTAAAAACATTGTAACCAGGTATTGTTATTGCTGCCTCAGGTGAGGAAGAAATTAACCACGTTTCTGTTAATCCCAAAAAGGAAACATTTGATTGAATTAATAGATGCTCTAACTGTTCACGTTTAGGGATCATGCTTCTGATATTTAGGTGTCCACCAAGTAGCCCTTTAGGTTTACAGCATGGATCCCAGATCATTTTAGCCTGACTTAATGTCTGAAAAATTTTTGTTATCTTATGTTTTTTAAAAACTGGGTTTCGGGGTTTAGCCTTGATTATAATTTGGTCACGTTCAATGTTACAGTTTATCCCTGGTGAAGTTGATTTCATTTGGCATTCACCGCCTTGAGTCTGTACGGGTTTGCTGGTCGGCCTACCTTGAGGTGGTATTGCCAGTTCTGCATTAGAGAACACCAACTTTATTCCACTATTCCATTACTTCCTTACGGGCGCATGCGCGAGAACTGAGACGAGGACGTTCTCATTCGTCTACTTCTTGTTACCGGCTGCTCACCGCTTAGGAGTTTTACCGCCCCCTACCGTATAAGATGATGTGCTGATATAGCTGGAAGCGCAAAACTTTCTGTTTACAAGCAGAGGAAGATGCGCGCTGTGCACTTAAAAGCCTTTAATCTTCTCAAAAAACGACAGTGTTCCTTATAATCCGGAGCGCCTTATATATGGATCATCATTTTATACGGTAGGTGGCGGTAAAACTCCTAAGCAGTGAGCAGCCGGTAACAAAAAGTAGACGAATGAGAACGTCCTCGTCTCAGTTCTCGCGCATGCGCCCATAAGGAAGTAATGAAATAGTGGAATAAAGTTCGTTATTTATGTTTTTTTTTCGCACAAAAAGTAGTCTCGTCGCTTGATAAACTTATAATTGAGCCGCTGTAGGCACATGGAATATTTAAACCTTTTCTTTAATGACTTTATGGGCCGTCAAGAGCCAGTCCCTTAGGCCAGTGTTTCCCAAACTTTTTTTCTGGCGACCCACATTTTAAAGTCGATAAATCCTTGTGACCCAAAAAACATTAGGCCCATATAGTTCATATATCACGAAGAGAATTTATGCATTAACAAAATATGTATGACCATTTTTTAAGGTCATTTTTTAAGCTTCCAGTTAACTATTTAAAAGAGATACAGATATTTGACAAAGCACTTTTTTTGTTTAACCTGTTGTTGACAATATGCAGAGGTGAAATGAGAAAGGAAAAGTTGACAGGGCATCTCATTGTTTTCATATTCTCATAGTTACAGTGTACATAATTTACTATAATAATTATTATAGGCTTAAATTAAAATATTCTGACACTGAGACTTTGTAACCATGCATGGCTCACTACCACTGCATAAAAATGCCTAAACAGGCACAAAAAAAAAAAAAATTACACACAAGATTAAATACATATTCCTCTACCCCCCTAATAAATCTAAGGCAATATAAATGACTATAACATAGCATTCAATATAAATATTCCACATTTATGCCCAAACCATGGTAAATGATTACATTCAGGCTATTACATGGTAAATGTTTGTAAGGGGGGTGATTAGGGCATTTAGTCTTCTAACTTTATTCATGTTTCTTCTATTTTTCTAATCAGTAGTGTTGGGAATGTTAAGACTGTTTCATCCGATTTAAAACTAGTTAAAATCATTGAGTGATGTGTGGTTTGTAAGAGAGAGGAGTACGTGTCCGACGCTTCTAAAAGGATGTCGCGCAACGTTGTTTAATAATAGTGTCCGGGACCGGGAGTAAACGCATCTCCTTTAAGCTTTGCGTTCCGTTATCCACTGGGCCGTGCTGCCTAGTTCAAAGTAAACTAGTGAAACGACTGAAACCAGCGCTATTTTGTTCTCTATTTGTTGTTACTTACCGAGAAACCGCTTCAGGTGAACAAATCCGAATCGTTTCAGACCGTTATGCACGCGCGTTTGGCCAATGGCCAATTCATGGAAAGGAAATAATCAAACCAACGAATGATTATTATCGCTGGTTCAGTCGACAGAAATACGGGACACACATAAAAACTGCTGAAATATTCGGACTGTAAACTTTTCTCTCAGGTCAGTCGGAGTGCTCATGGTACACACACAGTGCGTGCGTATAGTCATCCAGCTGCACGCGCCACTGCGTCCACGCGCATATCTAACCAAATTCAGCCGCGCGGCGCCACCAGAAAATAGGAGGAGAGGGAGGTTGGGGTGCCCTCGGCCGTATGGAGATGATTGGCGGGCCGCACTTGGCCCGCGGGCCGCCAATTGAATAGCCCATATCTAGAGAGTAGCCTACAACACACTGAAAAATAGTGCTCGACTTGGCGACCCAGACAAAATCTCCCGCGACCCACGTGTGGGTCGGGACCCCGACTTTGGGAATGACTGCCTTAGGCAGTATATCTAGGACTGATCTAGCTCTCAGATTCAATCAAAAATATCTTTATTTGTGTTCCGAAGATGAACGAAGGTCTTACGGGGTTGGAACAGCATGGGGGTGAGTAATTAATGACTTAATTTTCATTTTTGGGTGAAATAACCCTTTAATAGGAAAGGTTGCACGTGTGTATAATTATTCATTTAATGTAACCCTTTTCAGTCTGAATAAATGTAATATATTTTGTGCCCTTTTATGAACTATCTGTACATTTTTTCTGTCAACGACAGGTTATTTTCCCTGCAGCCCCCGACACCAGTCAATATTGCTCTTCCATAGAGGTTACTGATACATTTGATAGTAGGGGGGTAAGTGTAACAACACTGTGTATTAGACTGCACTGTCTATACCACCATCATCAAAGAAGAGCATCTTCTATATTTGTGTGTGTGTATTATACAGTTGGAGCTAAAAAAAATGGCGCAGAAGTACAACTCACGCTGGAGGAGAAAGGTGAAGAGCCAGCAAACTACTTGCAAAAGATACAGAAGAAAGGTTGGGAAATTTACATTTTATTGTTTTTATATTGTCATCTGCAATATTTTCATCTACTTGTTGTACTTTCTTCCCTTTTGATGTAACATTAGAAAAAGTCCACTTACTGCACATGCTTCAGCCACTTGCTTGGAAACACATAAAAGTGTTAGTGTATTGAAGTGATAATGAAGTACACTGGTAGGAAATGTGATCAATAACTCATGGCAACATTTTTTTTTTACATTAAGTTATGTAGTTAATTAAATTATGTAGTTTCACAGTCACACATGTAGACTTTCACAAGTCAAAGCAATTCATTATTACTCAAGGTTTAACAGCTGATGTGACTGGACAGCCATTTGGATTATAGGCTTACTTAATTTAATGCAGCAACAAACATCTCGGTTACGGATGTAACCCTCGTTCCCTGAGTAGGGAACGGAGACGTTACGTCGGAATGACGGAGAATGGGGGTTTCGCATAGAAAGCCAATCCTCTTCGAGTATTTAACAACGAGCCAATGGCATGAAAATGCCTTGGGGCTGCGGAATTTGCATAGCGTAACTCCGCCCCACCCCGTGGGTATAAAAGGAGGAAGTGAATGCAACCGCAGTATGTGTTCGCTGAGGAGCCGAGACTGAACTCAGGCGTCTACCCAGCGGTACAGCAGAAGTGGCAAGGAGACGTAACGTCTCCGTTCCCTAGTCAGGGAACAAAGGTTACATCCGTAACCGAGACGTTCCCTTTTGTAGTCACTCCGAGTTACGTCGGAATGACGGAGAATGGGGGTCCGTGCCATCACGCCATCTTCACAGCTGTCTTCCAGTGCCCTGCGAAAGTCTGGACTCCTGAACTTAGCTTATAACCAGGAGTTACCTACTTTAACACAGGAATACCAAGGTACACTGGGAAGCATATCCCGGGAGGGACATGCCACCGTATGCCTACCGTAGGAAGGACTTACGAATACACATATGGCCTTATTAGGGACTTCATATGGAGATCACTGGAGCACCAACCTAGGGGTGGCTAGAAACTTAACTCCAGGAGTGGCAGATGGCTTGCCAAGGGAAGACACATGCTCAGAGAGGCTTACAGTGGAGAATACACATGTGACAGTTACCAGAAGGAACCGTGCACACGGAGGCACCTAGCCGGCATCCAGAGCAAATGCAGTGGTGCCAGCATCAGAAGTGCTGGAGGACTCAGGGCTTCAACATAATACTCAACTGAGGAATATCGCACTTATCCAGTCCGAGGAGTGGAATGGCGAGCAAGCGAAGACACCTGATTGGGTTCAGTACTGGCCACGACGTAAACCTTAAGGGTGGAGGGCGACAGCCTACGCTCCAACCCTTCTTGCAGGAAGGAAAGCACGACACCGATAGAACATCTCCGGGGGTCTTCTCCACGGGAAGAGCACCAGTTGACGAAGAGGTTCCACTTCAACGCGTAGAGGTGTATCGTGGACGACGCTCTAGCGGAAGTGATGGTAGTGGCAGCGAACTCAAACCTGCCTCGTCCCGTCCAGGAGTGCCACAGGGTGCCCCGTCTCTGAGTGAGTAGATCTTGCCTCAGAGGAATAGGCCAAGGAGGTGCTGTCGCGAGGAGCATCAGTTCGGAGAACCACGTCTTGGTGGGCCAGTAAGGGGCTACCAACAAGACCTGCTTCTCGTCCTCCTTGATCTTGCACAACACCCGTGCAAGAAGGCTCACTGGGAGAAACGCATACTTGCGTGGGCCCCGCGGCCAGCTGTGCGCCAGTGCGTCTGTGCCGAGCGTGCCCTCGGACAGGGAATAAAACTGGGCGCAGTGGGATGAGTCCCGAGAGGCGAACAGGTCTATCTGTGCCTCCCCGAACTGGTCCCAGATCAGCTGGACCGTCTGGGGATGGAGTCGCCATTCGCCGGAGATAGGGCGGACCCGTGACAGCTCGTCGGCGATGCCATGCCCACCTCGGGACTCGATCGCGAAGCCACAGCTGAAGCGGGCTTCGAAGCCACAGCTGAAGCTCATATGAAGCAGTCCAAGCGGCGTTGCCGCGGCTGCGGATGCCATATGCCCCAGGAGCCTCTGAAAAAGTTTCAGTGGGACCGCACTCTTGCCCTCGAACTGTCGAAGACAAGTCAGCAGTGAGTGCGCGCGCTCGTTCGTGAGCTGCGCGACATGGCGACCGAGTCTATCTCCATACCGAGAAAAGATATCCTCTGCACGGGGCAAAGTTTGCTCTTCTCCCGGTTGACCCGAAGGCCCAGACGGGCTAGGTGCCGGAGCACCAGGTCTCTGTGTTCGCAAACCTGTTCTCGAGAGTGTGCCAGGATCAGCCAATCGTCGAGATAGTTCTGGATGCAAACCCCGTGTTCGCGAAGGGGAACAAGGGCTGCCTCGACGATCTTCGTAAAGACGTGAGGTGACAGAGCTAACCCGAATGGGAGAACCGTGTACTGATATGCCTGGCCTTCGAAAGCAAACCGAAGAAACGGTCTGTGTCGAGGCAAAATGGAGACATGAAAGTACGCGTCCTTCAGGTCTATCACTGCAAGCCAATCCTGAGGCCGGACGCATTCGGAAATGCGTTTGACTGTGAGCATTTTGAACGGCAATCGATGGAGAGTACGGTTCAAAAATACGCAGATCCAGGATCGGTCGTAACCCACCGGTCTTCTTGGGGACAATGAAGTAGGGGCTGTAAAACCCTGACCTCATCTCAGCTGGAGGGACCGTCTCGATTGCACCCTTCGCCAGCAGGGTTGCAATTTCCGCTCTCATGACCGGGGCACCGACCATAGTGAAGCGAACTCCCCTGAAACGGGGAGGAGACCATGCGAACTGAATCACGTAGCCGAGTCTGGTCGTTCTGATGACCCAGCGGGATAGACCGGGGAGCTCTAGCCAAGCTCCCAGGAACTGATCCAGCGAGGTCATGCGAACCACAGACGTCCCCCCGGAGGGGCAGCGAGGCGGGGAAACCGGCATGCGCTCGGGAGTTACCCCGTGCGGGTGCGCAGTCGAGCCCCGTTCCCCGACAGAAGAGACCAGGGAAGGACCAGCGTTCCACGGGGGTCTGTTCTGCCGGGGGTCTGGCGATAGAGGGGGAGGGGAGTGGTGTAGTCGAGGGACGACACATGCTCCCTTCCGCACCCTCAGAGACAGAGAGGAATGAGTGGGGCGACACACTGGGGTGTCGAGCACACTCATTCCAGTCTGTGTGCTCAGTGATAGTGTCAAGTCTTTCTTTAACCAACTCAGGGTGCTGCCCACCCGTGGGTGAGCAGCGGGGAGCTGAGAACAAAAGATTCTCCCCCGGCCCTCCACCAGGGGAAGGAGGGGGCCTGCTACCACCTCCTGTGAAAAACTCGACTCCATCACTGAGCATCCCGTCTCAGGGCTTCGCCTGGCGTTTAGTGGGGCGCGCGGCCTGAGGGGGCTGTGACGCTCTCCGGCGGCCTCCTCCCGCGACGCGACCCGGATGAAGGCTGCTGCTGGGGCCGCGTGGGGGGGAGGGGAGCCGTAGGGGGGCGTCCTCGGCGGCGAGCAGGCGGAGGCGTCTGAACCGACGGCTGGGTGGAGGCAGTAGCTGGCCGTCGGGGCAGGATGTGTTTAATCGCCTCCGTCTGCTTCTGGGCGGTCAAAAACTGCTGGGCAAAGTCTTCGACCACACCGCCGAAGAGGCCAACCTGGAAGAGGGGGGCATCGAGCAGACGAGTCCGCTCGGCGTCCCGTGTGTCTGCCAGGTTGAGCCACAGATGACGCTCCTGGACCACACTGGTGGCCATCACCTGACCAAGGGAGCGAGCGGCCACTTTCGTGCTCGTTAAAAGCCCCTTGGTCGGTCCCCCCCTCGTGCATATCCCTGAGCAGCTTGGCTCGAAAAACCAGCAAGGTGCTCATAGCATGCAGGGCGGAGGCTGCCTGTCCCGCCGCTCTATAGGATCGCGCCGCCATAGACGACGAGAGCCTACAGGCTTTGGATGGGTGCTTGGGAGTACCACAGGAGGATGCGCTCTGCGGACACAGTTGCATCGCAACAGAGCGCTCCACCGGGGGAATCCCAGCGTACCCACGGGCAACCGTGCCGTCGAGGGGAGGAAAGGCGGGGGAAACTGACGAACGCTCTAGGGAGGTCAAAGGAGCCTTCCAAGTGCGTGTCAATTCCACATGCAGCTCGGGAAAAAAGGAATTGGGGTCGGCTGTGGCCGTGAGGCGGCAGCCTTGCCCAAAAAACAGTTATCCATCCGTGAGAGATTGGGACAGGGCGGAGGGTTCCACTCTAGGGTTCCACTCTAGCCCAATACTCACGGCGGCCCGAGATAGCATGGCCGTCATCTCGGGATCAGACACGGGCAACGCTGGTGCTCCCGAGGGAGGCAACGCAGCCGCATCCTCACTTTAGTCAGATCATTGAGTCTAGATTGCAGTGTAGAGATGGTCATGTTCCCACAGAAGGAACATGAGTCATCCACGAACGCTGCTGCTGCATGCTGAATGCCCAGACACACAGAGCAGCGATCGTGACCATCAGAAGATGACATGAATCGACCGCACCCAGAAGAACACGGGCGAGCCATCTTTAAAAAGACGTGCCACGTGCAGCTCTTTCAGTAGAGAGGAGGAAATTCACTCTTTCAGCGCTGTCTGCCATTATTGGCCAAATTGATTAATTCAGGTGTGTCTGATTATTGTTGCCATGACTACTGAGGTCAGGTACATCTGAATTAATCAATTTGGCCAATAATGGCAGACAGGAAACAAGGAGCTGGCTGAAGTTCAGGAACTAGTGCAGCTGGGCATAAAGCCCATTAAGTTTTCAAATTCAGCTTATCCTTCAAGCAATAACTCTTGCTCTTCTGTGGAGAAAAAAGCTGAGCGCGCTCTTTGGCCACGCGTCGAACAGCCAATAGCAGCGTTGCTGATCAATGTTTCTACTATCGATACATATCGCCTTTTAACCCAGCGCATGAACGCGCAATCATTTCACATTCCTCAATCCAGCTATACTAATCATAACCGGCAGGAGTCTTCGAAGAACCAATTTGGCCGGATCATGATGAGCACGATGATATTTATCTTGGATGTCTCATTTGATCTCGGATGTTTTAAGCAACGTACGAAGAACGGGCCCCTGAAGGTGTCAGAATAAATACAGAACACACGTGATCGTTGTCATGTGGTAAATCTGGCCAATCATGGAACAGCTTTGTCATCATCAGAGCTTGTGTAGCCGCTTTTGAGAAGCTGTGCCTTCTGATTCAGCCAGAATATACATAAATTTTAATTTAATGATTCTTTAATCTGCATTTAAAATATGGTTGTGAATAGCTGTTTGGAATGAAATTCTAAGAAAAACATAAATCCATTGCTGCTTTTACGGTGTGTTGCAATCACCGTAGTAATTCAGAAAAAAAACATTCACATATATTTTGATGTAGATCAATATTTTACAAAATTGTTGTTTGTACTTTTGAAAATGTTTTAAATTTAACTTAAGAAATATGTGTGTGTATTGGAAAAAAATATTTGGGACTACACTTGTGTATTTATGAAACTTTAAAAAATTTGATGAATTATTTGTCAATTTGTGATGTTTCGGTTTAAACAAGACAAATTGTATATTTGTTACATATCTTTGAGTACAGCACATATTGTTTTGCATAAGGCCTTATAGAATACGATACATTCTAATAATAAGTATTAGTAAAAATTTACAATATTGATGATTTTTTTATATAATAATTGTTGTACTTGATGGAGGGTTCCAAAATAGCAAACATGACGTCCTTATTTCCAGAGAGACCACTGGCACCGCCTGCTATATATATATATAAAAAATGTACCACTCACAATCTTATATGTTAAATCAGTGAGCTGAGTGAAGAGTGACATAGACCGACAAGGAGAGAGGGATGTGGGTAATTCTGTATATTTGTTTGTTCCTGTCTTGTAACTATATCTGTGTTGCTTTGATGGTCAATTCAGGTACCTGTCAGCTCCAGGGACACTTTAAAATGAATGGGATGTTCCAGAATGGAGACCTTCTCATTGGTGGTCTGTTTGAGGTTCAGAGGTACCTCAAAGTATTCCCTGTGCTGAGCTTCAGAACAGAGCCAAAACTACCACAATGTGAGCTGTGAGTCTGGACTACACCAACTGAAGAAAACTTAAGACAATGATTTTTATGACTCTGTATACATTATAACTGGTCAATGATAATTTAGTCAAGGCAACTGATAACATGTTGCATGACAGGTTATAGGACTGAATCATTAATTGAATGAAAACACACACACATATATATATACTTTTTTAACAAAGTATACGTTTGGAAATATGTTATGAAATTCAGTTAATCTATTATTAATAATTTGTCTACTTTTACTGTTAGAATTAAAAAGTTAATGACAATTTATTTTGTATGGTCTCCTCTAGCTTCTATATGACAAGCTTCCAGCAAGCACTAACAATGGTTTTTGCCATTAATGAGATTAATAGCAACCCCAACCTCCTGCCAAACATCACGCTTGGTTACCAGATCTACGACAACTGCTTAAGGCTTGGAGTGGCATTTCGTGGTGCCACAGCTCTGGTTAGTGGAACAGATGAGACTATCTCTGACCTCAACTGCAAAGGACCACCACCAGTGATTGGAATCATTGGTGATCCCGGGTCTACCCATTCTATTGCAATTTCCAGTGTCTTGGGGCTGTTTCGACTGCCTATGGTATGATATTTAAAATCTTTTTTTGTTTTTTGTTAAGAAAAAGTCTAACCAAATGATTCTTTAACAACACATTATATTTGATTATCTACTATGTAATGCTTTCATTAATCATAGCAGAACATTGTGCGCAAATATAACCTGCTTCACAATAAATAAAGAAAAAAGTAAGAAAGAAACATAATGGCTTTAGAACGATACGATTTGTTTATCTTTCTCTGTCTCTTGTCTCTGCTCCTCATTTCTAATTAGGTTAGCTATTATGCCACCTGCTCCTGTTTAAGTGACAAGAAAAAGTACCCCTCTTTCTTCAGAACAATCCCCAGTGATGCCTTCCAGGTGCGGGCTATGGTTCAGATCTTGAGACATTTTGGATGGACCTGGGTTGGTCTCGTCTACAGTGATAATGACTACGGCATCTACGCTGCTCAGTCCTTCCAGATGGAAATGCAGCGGTTTGGACATTGTATTGCTTTTTCTGAAATACTGCCCAATGATAATAACCCTAGAGATATTCAACGTATAATGGGAGTGATTCAGGCCTCTACAGCTAGAGTGGTGGTTGTTTTTTCTGCTTCATCCTTACTGATACCTTTGATGGATACATATGTGTTGCAGAACATGACAGGCAGGCAATGGATTGCAAGTGAAGCTTGGGTCACCTCACCTGTGTTTCACACATCACGTTTCCTGCCCTTTCTGGGGGGCACACTGGGCATTGCTATCAGGCGTGGGGAGATTGAGGGGCTTCGTGACTTTCTGTTACGTGTTCGGCCTAACAATGATCAAAGAAATAATATAGTGAGGATATTCTGGGAGAACATGTTTGGGTGCAGTTTTGAAACTGTGGGTAAAGAGACAGAAGGAGAGCAAGTGAAAAAGGTGTGTACAGGACTGGAGGATCTGAGCTCCACAAACTCACCATACTCTGATGTTTCAGGGTTGAGGGCATCTTATAATGTGTATAAGGCAGTTTATGCCCTAGCACATGCACTTCATGACCTGATGCAGTGTGAAGAGGGTAGAGGACCATTTAGTGGGAACAGTTGTGCTGTCATAACAAATCTTAAACCCTGGCAGGTAAGACCCACAGGTATCGTGCAGATTTTTCCCAGGCATATAGATGAGCTGACTGTGGAAAAGCAAAATATGTGCTCTACATTAATTCAAATTTCAGATAAACATATAACACCTGTCATGTCTACAAACTGTACAGCTGGTTCATTACCTACAGAAAGTGAACTTCACCACAGGCTTTGGAGATCACGTGTCATTTGACAAAAATGGAGATGCTCTGGCCATATATGATGTGTTGAACTGGCAGCCGAGCTCTGATGGGTCAATAAAGCTCCACAAGGTCGGTGTCGTAAATGAAGGGGCAGCATCAGGAATGATGCTCACACTGGATGAGGATGCATTTTACTGGAACTTTGAGATGAAAAAAGTAATTAACTTTGAATTTGAAATGTAATAATTTTTGCAGGTATACATAATAAATAAAGCTATGATAAGATAAATTAGAATAAATTAATGGAAAAGCCAAGCTTGTCATTATGTAAAGGAGATAAACATGATGATGTGTCTTTTAGCCCCCACAGTCTGTGTGCAGTGAGAGCTGCCCACCAGGAACCAGAAGAGCTACAAAGAAGGGTCTTCCTGTTTGCTGTTTTGACTGTCTGCCATGTGCTGCTGGAGAGATTTCTAATACAACAGGTCAGGAGATAGCTGGAAAAATTGTAATATAATTTGATAGTTATTTTCTCTTTAAAATGTTGCATTCTGTCTTTTTCTTACCCACAGATGCTGTTGAGTGCATGTTGTGTCCAGATGAGTTTTGGTCCAATCCAGATAAGAATCAATGTGTACCGAAAGAAGTTGAGTTTCTGTCCTATGAGGATCCTCTGGGCATCTCTCTGACCACTGCATCTCTGCTTGGCACCTGCTTCTGCACTCTTGTGATGGTCATCTTTGCACATCACAGTAACACTCCCATAGTACGCGCCAACAATTCAGAGCTCAGCTTCCTGCTGCTGGTGTCACTTAAACTGTGTTTCCTGTGTGCTCTACTGTTCATTGGTCAGCCGCAATTGTGGACGTGTCAGTTAAGACATGCTGTGTTTGGCATAAGCTTTGTCCTGTGCATCTCCTGCATCCTGGTCAAGACTATGGTGGTAATAGCTGTGTTCAAGTCATCTCGACCAGAGAGCAAAGGAGCGATGAAATGGTTTGGAGCAGCTCAACAAAGATGCACAGTTCTGGTCCTGACAGCCCTCCAGGTTGTGATATGTGCAGTCTGGCTATCAACTGCCTCTCCTACACCCCATAAAAACAACCAGTACATTCGCTCTAAAATAGTATTTGAATGTGCTATTGGCTCAGTGGCTGGTTTTTCTCTTCTGCTGGGATACATTGGACTATTGGCAGCAGTAAGTTTCCTATTAGCCTTCCTGGCGAGAAACCTTCCAGACCATTTTAATGAAGCAAAGTTCATCACTTTTAGCATGCTGATCTTCTGTGCTGTGTGGATTGCATTTGTTCCTGCATATGTGAGTTCACCAGGGAAATATGCAGTGGCTGTGGAGATATTTGCTATTCTTTCTTCAAGTTTTGGATTACTGGTGGCCATATTTGCCCCAAAGTGCTACATCATTCTTTTTCATCCAGAAAGAAACACTAAAAAAGCAATCATTGGACGAGAAACAAAAAAGATATAGTTTTATATCATTTTTGTCCACCATCCACAAACACATTTGTGAATCAACCAAAATTCAATCTATCTATCTATCTATCTATCTATCTATCTATCTATCTATCTATCTATCTATCTATCTATCTATCTATCTTGACACACACACACACGTACAGTTGAGTTTCCATGTTTTACGGCATCTTTCCATAGACATAAGGATTTTTATACTGCTCAAACAGTATAAAACTTTCAGGAATTTCTGCAATAAAAAATAATATTAAAAACATCACTCTGTATGATTTATAATCTGTTTTCCTCATGGAGATCAGAACATGTCTCCACAAGGACAAGGACATGGATAACAGATATTGGTATCTTTGTGCCACACACGCACACACACACACACACACACAAGAGATGTTATGTGTTTATTGTGTTTTGTATATTTTTTTTATTTTAGATATATTAAATTGATTTTTAAAAAGTTGATCAAAAGTAGTTATATTAAATCGATAAAATTTTTATATTGTTACAAATATGTTATAAGTAGTTTTAGAAATACAATTAAGGGAGCACACTTCAATCCTACACTGTAAAAATAAATCTGTTAAATTTACAGGAAAAACCTGGCAGCCTTCCTGTTAAAAATACGGTAGCAACATTTTAAGTTTTACAGACTTTTAACCACATTTCATTTTACAGCAATAAACCGAATGTTTTTATCTGATATAATGTTAATGTACTTACCTTTTGAAGTATTAATATCTGTTTTATTCCATTGTAATACACTGACAGCCAACAATCACAGCAGTAATGAGAGTCAAAAAATCAATCAAAGCTCATCATAAGCAAATCTTCCACAAGAAAGTTCATGCTAATATATAGAAGCTCCTCAGTGTCATTCACACAAACATTAAACACCATCATGGTAAAACTGAAATTTTAAAAAGCAATAAGCATTAATTTAACAACATTAAATGTAACATAAAACCCTAATGTACATAACTGATTAGAAAAAAACTAAGAAAAGTACGAGGAAACAGTTATTTAAAAAAACAAATACATTAAATGTGAAGTGTTACGCAGGGAATTGTGGGAATTTCAACTTAAATTTTTTCACTGTAAATTATACAGTGCCTTGTTCTTTTTCACTTCCAAAAACTGTAAATTTAACAGTATTTTACAGTAAAATAACAATAAATATACCATTATATATCACAGTTATTTACTGTATATAGTAAGGAAACTTTCTGTTAACCAATAAACAGTTTTTCACTTTAGCATTTTTACATTTTTCTTTTACTGTTAAAATCACGATCATTTTTACAGTTTACAGTAGCCTTGTTCTCTTTTACGGTATTTGTGGTGACGTTAATCCATTTCTGCATATTTTCTAGTGTGATGTATTTTATTTTATGTAGAAGGACTTTTCATTTATACTTTAATGTTATCAATGCCATCACATACTCTGTATTCATTCTGTGCTCATTTTGATGTTTTTATATTAGTAATGGGTCGATCAAGAGCGATTTCTTTTATTTTGAACAAATATTTAATATGACTTGACTTTCATATGAGTCTCATAGAGTGATTTGTTAATGTTGTGTTGACCACTCATGCACAACATCCCATAGGTTCTTTACAGGAAACAGAAAAGATTAGTTCAGCTCTCAAGTCTTTGGGTCTGAGATATTCATTCATCCCATGACAGCCCCATATGCAGTCAGTACTGGAAACACAAATTATTAGTTCACCTTTCAAGTCATTTGTTCTCTTGTCATGTGATGTGACAACCATATTGGATACAGAAATTAGTTACTGTAACAATTCCCAACCCTCCATAAAAACAAGCGTGTAATTAGTTTTACATGGTGTGTTTCTTATGGATCGAATTATGTACCAAAATTAAACAAGCAAATCCAGCATTTTGCAAACAAACTCGATCTGCTTTGCAAAGGAAAAATCGACTCACAAACAAACAGAAAGCAATTTGCAAAAACAAAGGTCAATTTAAGCAAAAATGCAATGGAGCAACCAATATTGTGTTTTACAAATATAAATAAATGATCCTTTATAATATTTCACAAATAAATACAAATCATCCTACAAGTTGTATGTAACCTTTGAACAAGTACCAACTCTAGTGCAAACAAATGCATATCTGTCGGTTATGATTGTGAGATCTCTCAGCTCGATTTCCTTACAAATGCGTCCAGGCAGATTTTCTCACAAATGCAGATGAGTAACTTCCTCTTCTAAAATATGGAATGCCAAAGCTGACTTAATTAAAAATAAATAAATACATAAATAAATAAAAATACGAAGAAATGTAAAAAAGCAAAAGTACATAAATAAATATACAAATAAATGTAAAAAAAGTACAAATAAATGAGTATTTATACATTTATTTCCATATTTTTGTATAATTGTATTTTTTTTACACATTTATTTATTTATTTATTTGCTAATGAGGGGGGGGGGGGCGTGTTTTAACTCAGACATCAGCAATCGAGCACAGAGTGGCAGTGCTGAAGCTTTGAGGCCACAGTGACTCCTTGTGGTGTGTGACCAAATGAAACCCAAGAGCTGTGCAGGCAATATCACATTCATGTATTTCACCCTAACTGTATGTAGGGTAGGCTATATAGGGTTAACACGCATAGCACACATGAACAGAAACTGCACTTCAACAGGTCTGATAGCAGACACTTGGACATGAAAGCGCACGAAAGTGTTCACTATTAATAACAATATAAACGCGGTGGATAGGGCTGATAGCTTGCGTTTGGCTTGCGTTTATTGTCCATGAGACTCGCACACCAGTGCAGAACGCGGAGAGAAACCAGCGCACATTTCACTGACTCCCACGCAAGCATATTGATCAATAACTTTGAAATGTGACTCAATACACATTTACATTTGCGTTTCCTAATTTTGTGTGCATACAGGTGACAATTCAAATGCTTAAAACGCAACTCATAATTCATAGATGCTCCTTAGATACTGATTAATCACAAGTCACCAATTTTGAATTATTCTTTCTTAAATCAAACAAAAGTGCCTCATTTAAACGCAGTGAGCCACGCGTGGTCGTGGTGATATTTCCCCATTCCACCTATAAATTGATTTTATAGGCTACCCAAACCTTATTAAATAGGTAGGTTAGTTAGGCTATACATCATCATATACTGTATGTCAAGTTCTTAATATGAATCAAAAACGAATCAGTTATTATAATAATAAGGCTGTTATCAATAAAATAAAATTAACAAAAGTCATTAAGTCATTAAAAGTCAAAATCTTAATACAGAATGCATGGCGTGAGATGCGTGGCTCACTGCGTTTACAAGCACCTTTTGTTTGATTTAAGAAAAAAATAATTCAAAATTGGTGACTTGTGATTAATCAGTATCTAAGAACAGCATCTAAATATGGGTTGCGTTTTACGCATTTGAATTGTCACCTGTTATGCATAAGAAATTAGGAAACGCGGATGTACAGTAGGTGGACAACCAGAATGACACTTAAATCCAAAAGGCAAATCCACCGCGGTTCACAAATAAATGCCAGGCAGAGTTGTGTTTGTGGCATAAAAAACATTTGTAAATACATAGTTTTATTTGCAAATCTCATTTTATTAATTTGTGAGTTTTATATTTTTTTGTGAAACTCTCTACATTTATTTGTGGATCTTAATCTATTTATTTTGAATAATGGAACAATCCTACCCCCATACTCTTGCACGCGCGCACACTGACTGCTGAACAACCAAACTTCTGGGCAATTGGCTTTATGCCCAGCTGCACTACTTCCTGAACTTCAGCCAGCTCCTTGTTTCCTGTCTGCCATTATTGGCCAAATTGATTAATTCAGGTGTGTCTGATTATTGTTGCCATGACTACTGAGGTCAGGTACACCTGAATTAATCAATTTGGCCAATAATGGCAGACAGGAAACAAGGAGCTGGCTGTTCAGGAAGTAGTGCAGCTGGGCATAAAGCCCATTCTCAGTGAGCAAAGTTGTGGTCGAGTGGTAGAACTATGTCTTTCTGAACAAAAGAACGACATCTGCGATGGGTCTTAAATAAACTCTAGCAGAACCTCCTTGAACTACCCTAACCTCCACTTGGCGAACTCTACCATCTCGGCCAGGAAATGTATTGACTATCAGTCCCATAGGCCAGTGTTTCCCAACCCTGTTCCTGGCGGCACACCAACACTGCGTGTATTCTTTGTCTCCCTTATCAAACACACCTGATTCAACCCATCAGCTCATAATCAGGTGGGTTAATGAGCTGATGGGTTGAATCGGGTGTGTTTGATTAGGGAGACAAAGAAAACACGCAGTGTTGTTGTGCCGCCAGGGACAGGGTTGGGAAACACTGCAGTAGGCCATTCATTCCGCCTTGCTCCCTTGTCTTTAAGAAGCACGACATCTCCAACTTGTAAGTTGGGTAGACTTGTCTGCCATTTCCGTCTTGGTTGTAGTGTGGCAAGGTATTCCTGACGCCATTGTTTCCAGAAGTGATCCGCAAGATTTTGAACCTGCTTCCATTGACTCCGGTAAAGATCCTTTAAGTCAAAGTCTTCCAAAGGAGCGGTCAATGAATCTGTTTTCTGTGTCAAAAGCATGGCAGGCGTGAGGACAACAAGACTGTCTGGATCTGATGACACTGGGACTATTGGCCTTGCGTTCATTATAGCAACAACTTTGGCCAGTAGCGTGACTAAGACCTCATGTGAGAGTTTGGGGGAGTGCACCTTGAGTAGCATGGCATCCAGAATGCGGCGAGCAACACCTATCATCCTTTCCCATGCCCCACCCATGTGAGAAGCGTGGGGTACATTGAAATCCCAAGTACAGCCTTGTTCCTTCAGATAAGACTGAAGCTCTGCCTCTTGCGGTGTTATTCCTAGTTCTCTACAGGCACCGACAAAGTTTGTTCCACGATCGGATCAAAAAAGCTTTGCTGGTCCTCTGATAGCTGTAAATCTCCTTAGAGCATTTATGAAGCTCGATGTTGATAGAGACTCCACTACCTCTATGTGCACTGCTCTTGTGACTAGACAGGAGAACAACACTGCCCAACGTTTTCCTTCAGAAAACCTCCTCTGGTGCGACGTGCACAAACTGTCCACGGGCCAAACACGTCCATCCCGACATGAGTAAATGGAGGAACTTGGGCGACTCGATCGACAGGTAGGTTGGACATTTTTTGTTTTTCTGTCTCGCCTCTTAATTTCAAACAAGTAACACACTTGTGTAGGACACTCGAAACCAATCTCTTTCCTCCCAATATCCATAAACCGGCCGACCGAATAGCACCTTCGGTGATGTGTCTGCCTTAGTGTGCGACCCGTTCATGGTAATAACGCACCAACAGTGTTGCAATGTGATGGAGTTTACGGATGATTATTGGATGTTTCTCTTCCCAGGAAATTGCGGCTGAGGACAGACGACCACCAATTCTCAACAAACCGTCAGTGTCCATGATGGGATCAAGTTTTCTGAGATGGCTGTCTTTTGACACACTCTCTCATTTGGACAAATTCTTAATTTCCTCTTTGAAGATTTTGTGTTGTACACAATGGATTATAACAGTCCTTGCCTGTGAGAAACTGTCCATCTTTGTTTCGTCCAAAGTCTTAAAACAAGATCTGACCCTCTGAATAAGTCTGGCTACTCCAAGAATCAGTTGCTTCCAGCTGGAAAAGCGCTCGAATCTGTGCGAGCCAAGGTGAGCCTTGGAAACATTAATAGCCAGGGTCGTAATCAGAGGACGCACCTCTGCGTCCAAGTCTGGTTCCATGAGATCGAAGACCTCCTGCTGAGACGAAGCAGCGTTATCTTTCTTTTTCAGAAAGGGGGCTCCGCAAAACCAATTGGTTTCCTTCAAGAGAGCAGCTGGTATGTCTCGTGTGCTGTGATCTGCAGGATTGTGTCCTGTATTGATAAAAGGCCATTGCTCGGGGCGCATGGGCGTAATTTGCGGGGGGGTTAGGGGGGTTATGACCCTAGTCTGATGAAGCCTAGTTTCTTAACATTTTGTTGGGTTGATTGGGGACAGGTGGGGCTCGGAACCCTTTCCTACCTCAGAAGTGGGGAATAAAAGTATATCACAATTGCTGCGTCCCAATTCGCATACTATCCGTCCTAAATAGTATTCAAAAATAGAATTAGTACGTCCCAAATCGTAGTATGTTGAAATGAGTGTTTCAAAGATACCCGGATGGTCTACTTTTTCCGGTCAGAATCCGAAGTGTAGATCGATGCACACTCTAACGGCTGATATTGCCTACAAATCATTGCGCGTTGGACGAGGATTCGGTTAGAACTACAAACACAAGTAAAAAGTGGTAAAAAACTACAGACACGTCGATACGGAGGACGCGCGAGTCCCCGCGGTTGTGTAGAGAGGTTTAGATAAAGAGCTTTCAGTGATTAATCATCAGTATCTAACCTGACGAAAATGAATTTATTCAATGTTGTCCACATTATATTGCATTTGCAGCAGCATTGTGAACTTTTGTAAAGACACGTTTAGCCATTACGTTTTAAATGCATCATTATATTCAAATTGCAAACACGAGGAGAGCAAGAATTCCCACAACTGGCAGACGAGCGTGCTCTCCGAAACGGTAGGAATTAAAATTAGATAGAATGGAGGATTTTAACTGTGACAAGATGATTGACAGGGCAGTTACGGTGACAGGATGCACGCAGCACGCGACAGAGCTGTCCGTTAAAGATGACGTGATAGTATGTCCCAAAGCTTTGCCTACTCTTTTGCTACACACTCAAAAGTATGTACTTTTTCCTCACAAAAAGAGTACATACTTTTAGGGCGTAGTATAAGCAAGCGAATTGGGACACAGCAATAGTATTTCTAATACAGGAACGGCAAATTAGCATGTTACCATTTACAAAAGAAAATTATTCAATAAATAAATAAATTAATAAATATGGCGCGAGTTTAACCCCCCCAATGGTAGACCCAAAGTTACGCCCTTGTCGGGGCTGTTGACTTTCGGATGCGTGCTACTCTGTTGGCAACATATACGTAAAACCTTCTGTTAGTGATGTATATATAACCAAGCACTACTCTACTATCTGTGTAGAACTTCACTGAATGCACCTTCATGTCCAACTCTTCCACCAAAGTGTCTGCAAGCTCTACAGCGAGTACGGCTGCACAAAGCTCCAGACGTGGTACAGTGTGACACTGTTTTGGAGCCAATTTGGACTTCCCCATGCAGAATCCAACATGAATATTTCCCAGATTGTCAACTGTTCTGATGTAAGCTACTGCAGAGATAGCTGTGGTAGAGGCATCAGAAAAGACACATAGTTCCCTGACTTGTGTAGAGACCAAAGAAACAGGTAAGTATGACCGTGGAATCTGAAGCTGCTCGAGTGGAATGAGCGAATCTTTCCAGGTCTTCCACCTTGTCTTTTTTTCGGCAGGCAATGGGGCATCCCGTTCACAACACTCTGACGAAAGTTCTCTGACAAGTGACTTCCCTTGGATTGTTATTGGAGCCACAAAACCAAGCGGATCGAACAGACTGTTGACTGTTGAGAGAACACCTCTGCGCGTAAATGGTTTCTCTTCTCTGGAGACGAAGAAAGTGAAACTGTCGCTCTGAAGGTTCCAGTTGAGCCCTAAGCTTCTCTGCACAGGTAGAGGGTCTACCCCCAGTGCTAAACCCTTTAGCTATTTAGCCCGTTCTTCGGGTGAGAATGCCTCCATTACAGCCTTGTGATTGGATGCTATTTTGTGTAGTCGAATGTTTGAAACCGCTAACATTTCTTTAGTCTGTTGTAGCACATGAATGGCGAGGTCACTGGTAGGAAATGAGGCCAAACCGTCATCCACGTAAAAATCTCTCAAGACAAACTGTTTTGCCTCCAGGCCATATTCGTCTTCCTCTTGTAGAGCAGCTCTTCTTAAACCGTATATGGCAACGGCTGGCGAGGGGCTATTTCCAATTACATGGACAGTCATGCGGTACTCTGCAACCTCTCTGGCAGGATCGTTGTTCTGAAATCAGAGGAACCGCAGGAAATCACGATGCTCCTCGCAGACCCTGAAGCAGTAGAACATCTGCTCGATGTCCTCTACTACAGCAACCGGTTCTTTGCAGAAGCGAGTAAGTACCCCAAGGAGCGAGTTGTTTAAATCAGGGCCGCTCAAAAGGAGGTCATTCAGGGAAATGCCATCATGCTTAGCACTGGAGTCAAATACCGCTCGAATCTGACCTGGCTTGCGTGGATGGTAAACCCCAAAAATTGGCAAATACCAGCGCTCTTGGTCTCGGGGAAGCAGAGGAGCTGGTTCTGCATGTCCTGATTCAAAGATTCTCTGCATAAACGCAAGCATGTGTTCTCTCATTTCCTGACTTCTTTCCATCCTACGACGTAGTGTCTTGAGATGGTTTTCTGCTTGTACTCTATTGTTGGGAAGTTTGCACCTTGGTTCTCTGAAGGGCAGTGGAGCCACCCAACTGTTTGAGTCATCCATAAACATCTTTTTGTCCATGATTTCCAGAAAGATCTTATCTTCCACAGACATCACAGGCTTGTCATCCTGGGCCGTTTGCTGGAAGACTCCTTTACCAAGACAATCCGTTTCACTAAACAGGCTGTAAACATCTGCGAGATATGCAACTCCTTACTTGGACAAGGATCAAAAAGAGATGGACGGCCATTACTCAGTATGTTAGTCTTGTAGACACTGATGGAGTCTGGTTTGTGAGCTGACCCCAAGTACACTTCTCCTATGATAACCCAGCCCAGATCGAGGCATTGGGCATAGGGTGCATTATGAGGTCCGTTGTACAGTTATCCCAACCTGCAAGAATTCATTTCTGGGAGGTATATTTCGATAACAGGATTGTGGGGGTGGGAGGGAGGGCAACTTTTGCGAGGCACACTCGCAAAGTCTCTCCCTCCGTACAGTGCACGCGCAGCGCGCTATGTATGTTATGCGCGCAGTATGTCTCGCTCTAGATTCCGGGAGATTTGAACTAATTTGCGGGCATCAGGGAGACGCTATCAATATGCGGGAGACTCCCGGAACTTCCGGGAGATTTGGGATGTCTGGTTGTACTGCTTTCGGACTTTATGCACTCTTGGTACATCTCGTCCGAGTAGGATAAGAATGGCTGCTGTGGGATCGAGTGGAGGGATCTTGCCCACAACGCCTTTGAGATGAGAATAGTGTTTGGCGATCTCTGGTGTGGGAATTTCTGACTTATCATCCGGCAACATATCACATTCGATCAGAGATGGGAGAGGGATCTGATTCTTACCATCTAAAGACTCCAAGACGAAGTTGTTAGCTCATCGCCCTATGTTATCAATGACTCCTGAACATGTCTTCAATGTGTATGAAGCGGAACCTTCCTTGATGTCAAAGAGCTCAAAAAAACTCACTTCTTGCCAAAGATCTGTTACTCTGTTCGTCGATAACAGCGTAGGTTCTCACAGCTCTGTCTCTATGGCCTACTGGGTAGACATTGACAAGACAGATTTTTGCACATGACCTTGACCTTGAAGCAGTCCCACATATGTCTGTGCATTTAGATGTAATAGCTAAAGAGGCTCCTTCCCTTTGCTCCCCGCCTTGATCTTTCGCCATTACAGAGGCTCCAGAAATCCACGGAGCTGGTCCCAGATGAAGTGCTGTTGGGTGACTATCACTATTGCACTCTCTGCATTGTATCTTTTTGTCGCAGTTCTTGGCTAGGTGACTGGATGAAGCACAACACCTGTAACAGATGTTCTTGTCCCTAAGGTAGGTTTTTCTCTCATCCTAAGGTTTGCTTCGGAAACCACGGCATTTCCTCAGTGGATGTGGTTTGAGATGTAGGGGACACTGCTTGTCGAGGTCGATCGGTGCATTTTCTCCTGTGTTGTCTGGATGGTTGTCTGTGTCTACTGAGACGTCCGTCCTCCTGACAGAAACAGGTGATTTTAAATTTTGTTTAAAGAGTCTTTCAGTTTTGTTCATGCTTGGACCAGTAAGTACTGCAAAACTCGGGTCGTTCAGAATCTTGGCTTGGTCACAGACAAACTTTGCAAAAACAGAGAATGGTGGGTATGGAACTCTGTAGGCTTCTTTGTAATGTGATGCTAGAGAGACCCACTTGTCATGCAGGAAGTATGGCAGTTTCTGGACAAGTGGAGTGATGCCACGAGATGTATCCAAATAACTGAGCCCAGTTAAGAAGCCATCTGTTCTGGCAGCCTCTAGCTCTAAAAGAATGTCTCCAAATTCTCTCAGCTTTTGATTGTCTCTGTTGCTGATTTTTGGAAAATCCTCTATTTTCCTGAAGAGAGCATTTTCTATGGCTTCCGGTGATCCAAAATAGTCCTCCAGCCTTTGCCACACCATATTCACACCCGCTGCTGCATCATGAAAATGAACCGCTCTTATCCTTCTTGCCTGCTCGGAAGATTTTGGTCCCAGCCATTTGCAAAGGAGATCCAACTCCTCTCTTGGTGCTAGGTGTAGGCTCTCTATAGAGCTGTAGAAGGATGCCTTCCAGGCCCTATAGTTCTCTGGTTGGTCGTCATACTTTAGGAGCCCTGAACTCACCATTTCGCGGCGTACCAGATACTTGGCTGACATAGTCTGACATAGCTGCTGAACAAGACTCTGGCTCTCTGGAAGCTAAGGTTGAATAAGGCTGGGAAGGTTGGCCATGTTTGTCTGATAGTGTAGCCATGTGTGAGTGATCTCTGTGGCTAGAACTTCCTCGTAGTGGATATGAAGGATATGGATGCTCAAAGACGTACAGAGCGTACTTATATGGACTTTGATGGTGGCAACTCGAAGGAGCTTGTTCTTGAATGAATGAGTATTGAGTGGGTAATTCTTGAAACTCATGGACGCTGATTTCACTTGACTGCGTGGTACCCTTCTCCATGCTTCTTTTAACTGGCTCACCAACTTCCATTGCTCGCTGGCGTGTTGGCATTGGTTCCGGTGGTTGCGAGTCATAGTGAGGGTAGTCAGATTTTGTATTCGTTGCAAAACCCTGCTCAACGCGTTCACTCTTCGAACTTATGCGATCAGGATCCCCTATTTCGTTCTCAGCAGCTGCCTCTAAAACTTCAGCTTCAGCATTGGCAGCTGCAGCAGCACCCTCTAGACGCAGAGTGGGTAGATTTGCTTCAAGCTCTGCTTTCTTCCTAGCAGCCACAGCTGCAGCTTTCTGTTGTTCTTCCTCGATGCTTGTGCTTTTAGCATGTCTGCTTCTTTTTGAGCGAATGATGCTTGGGTGCGAGCAGCCTCTGCCTTTGCATTGCTCTGGCTGCTATAACACTTGCTGAAGAAGACCGGCTGCTACGTGAAGTGTTAGAGCATTGGGATCGTATCTCGAAATCTTTCATAGTGAAGGCAGCTTTATTGAAGATTGCTGTGCATTTCCATGTGGCAACACGTTCCAGATGTAACTCGTCGAATTATGTCTTTTCACTATTCTGCCCTTACTAAAATTTGGGTAGGACTTCTAGCTTGGCAGAAAGCTAACAGGTTCTTCAATAAACACCCAGGAAGCAGTAGAACGTTTAGGATGCTTTATCAGAAGCACTGTGAAACTGCAATACAGAAATACAAAATGTACTTATTAATTAACTTGACTATGTTAAATTCTTATTAACACAGGATTAATACCATTTTGAAAAACACAAAATACAGTAACATAAATTTACCCATTAACCACACATGGTTGTATAGCGATTAGCATGAATGCTAACCCAGATAGCAAACTGATATTGAATCAACGTGGAAATATGACATTGAAACAACATTGATCTGACATAGTTTTGCTCATCGAATTAACGTTGAACCAACGTCAGACGCATTCTTTCAAAACTAACAGAAAATCAACTTGAAATCAACGTGTTGTTTCAACGTTATGAAAGCAAACCAATTTTCGATTTTCATTTAGCTTTGAAGAATGCCGCGTCTGACGTTGGTTCAACGTTAATTCGATGAGCAAAATCAACGTTGTTTCAATGTCATGAGAGACGTCGTTTCCACGTTGATTCAATGTCAGTTTGCTGTCTGGGAACTTAACATGGAAAACGCCATAGATAGATGCGATTAGCATCTTTACCTTTTTCAACACTTTTCACACAAATATGTAATTCAAACAATCTTCACTTAAGGTTGTCACAAAAATGCACTTTAAACAATCACTTACAGACATAAGTTCTTTAGAGTTATGAAGACAAAACGTGTTAAAGATGATGAAAAGTGCTCAGCTGTGTTTCAGGGTTGTTGCATGAATTGAGAACTACGGCAAGTCTAAACAGACAAACAGCGGAGTAGTAATTCTTCTACCTGCTTTCTTAAAGGAGCAGCACAGTTAGGCTAACAATACCTAGTCACTGGTTAGGTTATTCTGTCAGCGATATTCTATATATCATGTCCCGCTTGCAGGAGGAATGTCACTAGCTCCTCCCAGCACTGTTGTATTCTTTAAAGCAATTCTCAAATGAATTCTTCCACTGTTTGAACTTTCAGTGTTTAACCTTGCAGATGTTGGTTATGCTTAAACCAGCAGAATTACACTCCAAGTCAGAAAGCAAAATCCAGTCAGTCCCTTTTGATTACCTCTGTCTGCAACGGTCTCTTTCTTATTGTTATCAGATTATAGCTGTCTGTTACAGCGTTCATGGCTCATTCCACGTGCTAAATACTCCTGATTTTCCCCATGGTCTTTTCTAATCTCGTTCCTTACCTAATTCCTTCCTCAAAGAATGACTATAAAGGCTTTGCATCACATTATCAATTTATAAATTGGGATTAAATTCTGTTCCTTCTCATCTATGATCAAATTACTATTTATCATAACTAACGGAGCACTACTCTTTAAACTGGTTCAGGATTTGTCAGTTCTGTCCTCAATAGCTGTAGTCTATCTTCCTCCCAGTACACTGGTCATCCTTCAGGATCTGGGCAGCCACTACAGCAGCTGATCGTGGCATTTTCACAAGACAGAACACGTCATTAAGCCCATATCTGCTTACGTTAAACTTTCAGCACAGCAACTTTTCAGATATTATTCGTGCACCGACAGCAACATTACACACTAATTGACCTTATGCACAGCTGCACTACTTCCTGAACTTAAGCCAGCTCCTTGTTTCCTGTCTGCCATTATTGGCCGAACTTGATCAATTCAGGTGTGTCTGATTATTGTTTCCGTACTGAGGTCAAGCACACCTGGATTAATCAATTTGACCAATAATGGCAAACTTGAAAGCCCTGATAGAACTGAAGTGTGGATAGTGACTGCTTATAAAGGGAGTGCTAGAGATTAAATTCAGGTGGAGTGAATCAGTATTCCAGTGATTGTGAACGGGTGTAGCCGAGTGATTCGATGTGTATGAGAATGAGGAGTTGACGTCATTTTACAGTGCCTCTGTCACGTGTCTGTCCTGTCTTGTATTACACTTGGGTGTCTTTGTTATGTTGGAGCATGTGCTCTCGTTATTGTTTGATCCCTCCCCCTTGTTACCTGATTAGTGTTTGAGTTCTTCCACCTGTTCCCTCTTGATTTGTTCCCTTTTTAAGTCTCCTCTTGTTTGCAGTCCTTGTCGGATCGTTGTCATATGTTTCCCAGTTATGGTCGTCGTGTTCAGAGTAAGTGTTTGTTCTTCGAGTTAGTGATGGCAAAATGAGGCTTCCTGAACCACTGAGACCTCGCAGCCCATTGCTTCACTCAAAGGTTCATTACTCGAAGCTTCATTCAGTATTGCTCACTAGTGACACCTAGCTACTGTGCAAAGAAATAGCAAACAAATTATTTAATTCTGAAGCGATGACCTGAGCAGACTTATGATGTCCCCTGTCCTGTTTTATTTTATTTTTTTCTTCTCACTGTTAATGTCTGTAACCTTTCATTTGCAATAATACAAATACCTGAGCAGACATTTGTCCATTGCCTGGGAATAAAATAAAATATGTATATTCTGTCTGAACTTACTTCTACAGAGACAACTCTCTCTCTCTCTCTCTCTCTCTCTCTCTCTCTCTCTCTCTCTCTCTCTCTCTCTCTCTCTCTCTCTCTCTCAATTCAATTCAATTCAGAAAGCTTTATTGGCATGACAAAAAATACATTTTGTATTGCCAAAGCGTCAAAACAACATAGAAAATGATTTGGAACATTTAGTACACTAAATATTAAAACTGATATCATAAAACAATAATAATAAAATAATAATAACAATAATCTCTCTCTCTCTCTCTCACACACACACACACACACACACACACACACACACACACACAGAGTTAATTATTTATTCATAAATGATTTGGATAGTGACAGTATGAACAATAAAAGTTACACTGTTGAGTGCAGTGCTTATGGTGGAGGGAGTGTAATAAAGTAAAGTGCAACAGAAAAAAGTAAAGGTAAAGGTTAAGAATTGTTTCTGGTGATTTTGTGTATTGAACTGTTACTATTTTTTGTGCTGTGTTGTGCTTATAGGACTGGGGACGTAGAGGACCGAAGGAAGGATTAGAAATTATTTTTATTGAGGAACAGAATTTTTTCAAGTGTGTTCAGGCTTAGACATTAAATATTATACAGCCATATAGTGAGGATTATTAGCTATATCAAGACAGTAAAATAATAATAAGCTCTTTCTTGCTGGCTACATTACAAGAAAAAGGATTAGGTCACAAAAATCAAACAATTCCAAAAGGGCAATCTAAATCAAAAACCAGTCCAAATCCAAAGCAATCAAAATCTTATCTAATTAATATAACAATACTATAATATAGCTATAATTAATACTAACAATAAACTATAACTAATCTAACCTAATAATGTAATAATATACAGCCCTAACACATATATTGCACAATAACGACGATGAAACATCTCTCTAACTCTGACTCCCTGACGCTACTTCAACTGATTCAATTACTCCTGACAACACCCACAAGGTGGCGCGAGATTCGAACAAACGACACTCAGACCGAACCGATGACGTTTTCACACAAACCGAGGCCTCGTTTGTCATCAGTCACGTGATTTTCACGTTAACAACACAAGCCTCGAATCGCGGCTTCATCTGGCATGCCCCTTTTTGCTCGACACAAGCTCCGACGCCTCGCTTCAAATGTCACATCACTACTTCGAGTTCAGTTTTGTTTCATGTCCCATTTATGGTGTTTTCCCCCTTGTGGGTTTTTGCTTTGTGTTTTGTTTTCTTTTGTAAATAAATCATCCTTTTCTGCACTTGAGTCCTCCCTCCACTTTTTGTAACTGTTCCGTGACAGAACGATCCGACCATTTGAGGACTCAGCAGTATGGATGACAAGGATTTTGAGTGGTTGGATTATGATGCTTGCATGGGCGACAATGACTTGGATTGCCCGGACTACACTATCGCTACATTTGGATCGACCCAATTCTCCTCTATCTGTGGTGACAGAAGGACTTCGTCAAACCCTGGTTCCAGCGGTGGGTTTTCGAACTTCTCTTCCCCAGCTACGGAGCGGGAGAGGAGAGTTTTTCAGGGGACCCGCCTGGTCATTTTTCGTGGGACCCGGGGAGGTCGTAGAGGAGGAGGAGGTGGTCGAGAAGAGGTTCAACATCACTCTCCATCCTGGCCCCCCCTTCGATCCTGGGCCAGTGAGGAACAGCTCAGAGCCAACTTCTCGCTGTCACGGACGGAAAAGGAGGAAACGCCCGTCTGCCCAGCGAGAGACTGTCCACGTCCCGTCTGCCCAGCGAGAGACTGTCCACGTCCCGTCTGCCCAGCGAGAGACTGTCCACGTCCCGTCTGCCCAGCGAGAGACTGTACACATCCCGTCTGCCCAGCAAGAGACTGTCCACGTCCCACTGGCAGAGCCAGTGCCTGTTCCAGAGTTGGGGGCAGAGCCAGTGCCTGTTCCAGAGCCGGGGGCAGAGCCAGTGCCTGTTCCAGAGCCGGAGCCGGAGGCAGAGCCAGTGCCGGTTCCAGAGCTGGAGCCCCTGTCGGTTCCGGACCTAGTGTTTGCTTCTGTATTTGTATCTGTCCTTGTGACCATTTCTGTTTTAGTGGCTGTTCCTGAACCGGTGTCGGCAGTTCCTGAGTCAGTGGCTGCTGTTCCAGAGCCGGAGGCAGAGCCAGTGCCTGTTCCTGAGCCACTGCCTGTTCCCGAACCGGTGTCTGTTCCCGAGCCGGTGTCTGCTGCCCAAAATGCATCTCCGCCCTGGCCGCCCGAGGGGTCTTCACCGCCCTGGCCGCCCGAGGGGTCTTCACCGCCCTGGCCGCCCGAGGGTTCTGCTCCGCCCTGGCCGCCCGAGGGTTCTGCTCCGCCCTGGACGCCCGAGGGGTCTTCACCGCCCTGGCCGCCCGAGGGTTCTGCTCCTCCCTGGACGCCCGAGGGGTCTTCGCCGCCCTGGCCGCCTGAGGGGTCTTCGCCGCCCTGGCCGCCTGAGGGGTCTTCGCCGCCCTGGCCGCCCGAGGGGTCTTCGCCGCCCTGGCCGCCCGAGGGGTCTTCGCCGCCCTGGCCGCCCGAGGGTTCTGCTCCGCCCTGGCCGCCCGAGGGTTCTGCTCCGCCCTGGCCGCCCGAGGGTTCTTCACCGCCCTGGACGCCCGAGGGGTCTTCACCGCCCTGGCCGCCCGAGGGGTCTTCACCGCCCTGGCCGCCCGAGGGGTCTTCACCGCCCTGGCCGCCCGAGGGGTCTTCACCGCCCTGGCCGCCCGAGGGGTCTTCACCGCCCTGGCCGCCCGAGGGTTCTGCTCCGCCCTGGCCGCCCGAGGGGTCTGCTCCGCCCTGGCCGCCCGAGGGGTCTGCTTTGCCCTGGCCGCCCGAGGGTTCTGCTCCGCCCTGGCCACCCGAGAGATCTGCTCCGCCCTGGCCACCCCATGGACTTTGTTTTTCGCCCGGGTCACCCAGGACTAAACGCTTTGTCCCTCCCGTCCCGCCCTTGTCTGTCCCGCCCGTCCCGCCCTGGTCTGTCCCGCCTGATGGAGCGTCTGGTAGCCGCTCCGTAGGGAGGGGGTAATGTCACGTGTCTGTCCTGTCTTGTATTACACTTGGGTGTCTTTGTTATGTTGGAGCATGTGCTCTCGTTATTGTTTGATCCCTCCCCCTTGTTACCTGATTAGTGTTTGAGTTCTTCCACCTGTTCCCTCTTGATTTGTTCCCTTTTTAAGTCTCCTCTTGTTTGCAGTCCTTGTCGGATCGTTGTCATATGTTTCCCAGTTATGGTCGTCGTGTTCAGAGTAAGTGTTTGTTCTTCGAGTTCAGTTTTGTTTCATGTCCCATTTATGGTGTTTTCCCCCTTGTGGGTTTTTGCTTTGTGTTTTGTTTTCTTTTGTAAATAAATCATCCTTTTCTGCACTTGAGTCCTCCCTCCACTTTTTGTAACTGTTCCGTGACAGCCTCTCCCCTTTCCGCCATGTTGGTAGGATTCCCACTACAAAACAGTATTGATTACGTGTTTTTAGCTCGGTAGTAGAGGAGTTTCTCACAATACCGCACTGTTTTACCATGCCTGGAAGTAACTGCTACGTTAAAAACTCCTCCAGTAACTCACACGATACATATGGAAAACATAGGAACAATGGAATTAAGTTTTTGGGGTTACTGAAATTGACACAGCAGGGAGAGTCTGATCTGACGAGGAGACGCTGCATTGCTGGGTTTGCTGATGCCTTTAGTATACGATTTTCACTGTTTGCTGTGCCTTAACGAACATATGCAAAAGTGTTGTTTGAGTGCCTTGTTCATTACTTTTTTATTTCATTAAAATAAATGTTTGAAACAACTTGATATGGCTTAACAATATTTATTGAGAACTGAAATATATAGGCTATTTGGATAACATAAGTTTAATGGACAACATAAGTAATAATAATAAAATAATAATAATACTGTTATTAGTGCAAAATAACAAATATATTGATGCTGCTTCTCAAAATACAGCTGTTTTGTACTTTGTGTGACTTTGTTCCTGTAAGGTCCCTTTTCTTTCGCCTTATCTTTTAGCATTTCTTTACTTTCTTCCTTTTTTTCTCATATTCTTAGATCCGTTTCTGTCCTGCCAAAATAATAAATGCGCGAAAATTAAAGAGCTCTGGAATGTTTAGTCGCATCTATGGGTTCTAAAGGCGTTGCCCCTGGTAACCGATAGCGTCTCCTACCATCATGGCCGACTGGCTCAGACCCCGCCCAAATAGGCACGTGACTCCTCATTCTCAATAGAGTGGCTGGTGATGTGGTGGATCCTGTGACACATATCACATATATCCTATGAGAAACTTTGAGTTCTATATAATCACATATATCCTATGAGAAACTTTGAGTTGTATATAATCAAAATCAAGCGATTCTGACAAACAAATCTTTACTCCTCATTTATTTATTACATCAAGCATAAATTACATTTGATAATTCTGACAATATAAATATGTACATTTTAAAACTACTCACTTCAACATGCAAACTTTTTAGTTTCACAAGGATTAACATGTAAAGGATGTAAATGTAAATTGCTTGTTTATAGAGGTGAAAAATATAACATTAATATATAATATATAAATATTTAAAGTTGTATTGTTATGAACTTAATGCTTTAAAATGAAGCAGTTTTTTTTAGGATGGGTGATATGACAATTTATGTTGATGTTAAAGTTATACCATTTGAAATTTAGCTATATTTTATCTATTAATTGTGAAGTATATAAATCAGTGCCACTTTAAGTGAATAGGACTATGTGAAATTACTCGCATCATAGAGAAGCTTTGATCTAATATGGCAGTCAAATGTGTCGAGTAAATGTAATAATACACCCAACTATTAAAAAGGAAATAAAACTATTTATTTTGTGTTTCTCTTCCCATTATGGCTTTTTTATTGTTTCTCTCTGGATGTAAAAGGATGATGTAGCACTTTGGGGCAAATATGGCCACCAGTAATCCAAAACTAGAAGCTAAAATGGCAAAAATCTCCACAGCCACTGCATATTTCCCTGGTGAGCTCACATATGCTGGAACAAACGCAATCCACACAGCACAGAAGATTAGCATGCTAAAAGTTATGAACTTTGCTTCATTAAAATTATCGGGGAGATTTCTCGCCAGGAAGGCTAAAAGGAAGCTTACTGCTGCCAACAGTCCAATGTATCCCAGCAGAAGAGAAAAACCAGCCACTGAGCCAATAGCACATTCATAGACTATTTTAGAGCGGAGATAGTAGGTATTTTTATGGGGTGTTGGAGAGGCAGTTGATAGCCAGACTGCACATATCACAACCTGGATGGCTGTTAGGATCAGAACTGTGCATCTTTGTTGAACTGCCCCAAACCATTTCATTGCGCCTTTTCCTTCTGGTCGAGAGGACTTGAACACAGCTATTACTACCATAGTCTTGACCAGAATGCTGGATATACACAGGACAAAGCTAATGCCAAACACAGCATGTCTTAACTGACATGTCCATAACTGTGGCTGACCAATGAACAGTAGCACACATAGAAAACACAGTTTCAGTGACAATAGCAGCAGGAAGCTGAGCTCTGAATTGTTGGCTCGTACTATGGGAGTGTTATGGTGATGAGAAAAAATGACCATCACAAGAGCGCAGAAGCAGGAGCCAAGCAGAGATGCAGTGGTCAGAGAGATACCCAGAGGTTCCTCATAGGACAGAAACTCAACTTCTTTGGGGACACACTGATCTTTATCTGGATTGGACCAGAACTCATCTGGGCACACTGTGCACTCAATAGCATCTATAGTGAGAATAAGAGAGAAGGTGAGAAATTAAGAAAAATGTACATTTAAATTTTGCCAACAATAATCTGCCACCTGTTGTATTAGAAATCTCTCCATCTCCGCATGGCAGGCAGTCAAAACAGCAGACAGGAAGACCCTTTTGTGTGGCTCGTCTGGTTCCTGGTGGGCAGCTCTCGCTGCACACAGACTGTGGGGGCTAAAAGAGACATCATCAATTAAATATTTTACAAAATGAAAAGCTTGACCTTTCAATTAATCTACTTTCATTTGTTTTATAGCTTTGACTATAATTTAGACTATATCTGAAAACAGGTTAATTACCTTTTTTGTCTCAAAGTTCCAGTATATTGCATCCTCCTCCAGTGTGAGCACCATCCCTGTTTCTGGCCCTTCATTTACTACACCAACTGTATAGATACTTATTGATCCATCTGTCCTCGGCTGCCAGTTCATCACATCATATATGGCCAAAGCATCTCCATTTTTATCAAATGACACTTGATCCCCAAAGTCTGTGGTGAAGTTCACGTTCTGTAGGTAGTGAACCAGCTGTACAGATTGTAGACAGGACAGGGTTATATGTTGCACATTTTTTTGTGTGTGTCTAGTTGTAGAGATGAAAATCACTGTAGAGCTGCTTTGAAACAATCTGTATTGCATACAACACTATTTAAATAAAAGTGACATGACTTGATTTGAGTAGTTCTTCTTCAATGTAAATCTGTGCTATATATTTGAGTCTTACCTGCCAGGGTTTCAGGTTTGTTTTGTCAGCACATCTGTTCCCACCGAATGGTCCTCTACCCTCTTCACACTGCATCAGGTCATGTAGTGCATGTGCCAGGGCATAAACTGCCTTATACACATTATAAGCTGCTCTCAACTCTGAAACATCAGTGTATGGTGTGTCTGTAATGCTCAGATTTTCCTGTCCTGTACACACTGTTTTCACTTGTTCTCCATCTGTCTCTTTACTCCCTGCAAAAGTGCACCCAAACATGTTCTCCCAGAAGATCCTCAACATATTATTTCTTGGATCATTTTTTGGATGAAGACATAACAGAAAGTCATGAAGCCCCTCAATCTCCCCACGCCTGATAGCAATGCCCAGTGTGCCCCCCAGGAAGGGCAGGAAACGTGATGTGTGAAACACAGGTGAGGTGACCCAAGATTCACTCGCAATCCACTGTCTGCCTGTCATGTTCTGCAACACCACCTCATCCATCAAAGGTATCACTAAGGATGAAGGGGAGATAACAACCACCACTCTAGCTGTAGAGGCCTGAATCACTCCCATAATACGCTGAATATATCTGGGGTTGTCATCATAGGGTAGAATTTCAGAAAAAGCAACACAATGTCCAAACCGCTGCATTTCCTGCTGGAAGGACTGAGCAGCATAGATGCCATAGTCGTCATCACTGTAGAGGACACCAACCCAGATCCATCCAAAATGCTTCAAGATCTGAACCATAGCCCGCACCTGAAAGGCATCACTGGGGATCGTTCTGAAGAAAGAGGGGTACTTTTTCCTATCACTCAAACAGGAGCAGGTGGCGTAGTGACTAACCTAATCAGGGGAGATGGAGAGGACAAGTTGCAGAAAATTAGTGATGATCAACATAAAAATGATCAGTGCCTTTAATAAGACAGGCAGATGAGGCAGGACACACACATATAAATTACCGGTCAAAAGCTTGGGATCTGTACTATTTGTAATGTTTTTAAAAGTTTATAAGTCTCTTATGCTCACCAAGGCTGCATTTATTTGATTCAAAATACAACAACAAAACAAAACAGAACAAAACGGTAATATTGTGAAATATTATTACAATTTATACAAAATAGATTTTAATTTATGTGCAATTTATTCCTGTGATCCAAAGCAGAATTTTTAGCATCATTACTACAGTTTTCAGTGTTACATGATCCTTCATAAATCATTCTAATATGCTGAATTGCTGCTTAAGAAACATATTGTTATTATCATTGTTATTATTATAATGTTACAAAATATTATATCACAGAGCTTTCTATTCATCAAAAAAATGCTGAAAAAAAATATTTCCACAAATGTTTTTAACATTGACAATAATAATGAATGTTTTTTGAGCATCAAATTATATTAAATTAATTAAATTAACAATATAACGTTTATTTATTTTTTAATGCAGCCTAGGTTAGCATGGACTTCTTTTAAAATCATAAAAAAATCTTACCAATCCCACACTTTTGAAGAGCAGTATGTATTTTTTATTTTGATTTTTACTTGTTTTAATCCCATCTTACTATAGGTACTCGAAACAGCCCCAGAACACTGGAAATTGCAATGGATGGAGTTGAACTAGGATCCCCCACCACTCCAATAACCGGAGGAGGGCCAGTACAGTTGAGGTTGGAGAAAGACTCCTCTATCCCACTAGCCAGGGATATGGCAGCCCGGAACGCCATTCCTAGCATCACACAGTTGTCATAAAGATGGTAACCAAGAGTGATGTTAGGCAACAGATTGGGATTCTTATTGATTTCATTTATTGCAAAAGCCATAGTCTGTGAATGCTGAAAGCTTTCCATATTAAATCTAAGAAAAAGCAAGACAAACGTTAACATTTAATTCACACTCATGGATCTCTTCTATGGTGTACACTTAAATATACAGTTGTTTTAATAGAGATTTTTTTCTAGATAGTATTACTGCGGTAAACAAGTCAACTTTAAACATTAAAATTCATATTTCTTACTATTATTATTGTAGTATTATTGTTGTAATTATTATTATTATTATTATTATTTTTAAAATCTTCCTTGTTTTATTATTATGCATTCTGTCTGACTCACATTTCACAGTAAGGTGGTTCTGGCTCTGTTCTGAAGCTCAGCTCTGGGAACACTGTGAAAAAGTGAACCTCAAACAGTCCTCCAAATATAACATCTCCATCCTGGTACATGCTGTTCAACTTGAAGCGTCCCTGGATCTGGCAGGTATCTGATCTGAGGACTGAAGCTGCAGTGATACAGTTAAAGAGTGAATATATAGAAATATACAGACTGATCAACATTTCTCTCTCTTTTCTGAACCACTTACCCTCTCAGCTTGTATGGGTTGTTCCTTTAAAAGAGCAGGCGGTGCCAAGTGGTCATGACTGGAAATCAGGACGTCACCTAAGAGCCAATCACCAATATGCCATTGTGTCACTGCAGCTGCTGTTAGAAGCTCTGGTTCCCATAGAAACAGTCAGTGTTCTGAGATGCACACTTAGGACTGGCAGTAGCACTTTTAACATAGCTTAGCATAGATCATTGAATCTGATTAGACCGTTAGCAAGAGATTCGATATTTTCCCTATTTAAAACTTGACTCCTCTGTAGTTACATCATCTATGAAGACCGACGGAAAATGAAAAGTTGCGCTTTTCTAGGCCGATATGGCTAGTAACTATATTCTTATTCCTGCGTAATAATCAAAGAATGTTGCTGCCGCACCATGGGTGCAGCAGGCGCAATGACACCTGAAAACATCCGTCAACATAACCAACGTGACAACTTGCTTGCACGGGGATCATGCCTTGTAACCATTTGTGAGAGATGATTCAGAAGACATTTCCCAGCCAGCATATAACCGACCTTCAATGTTGAAATATGGTTGAAATAATGTCAGGTGTTGTTTCAACGTTGAAACAACGTTGATATAACGTAAAATGCTGAATGGTTGAAAAATGTTAACAAAAACACTTCTAAATCAACGTTGAAATTTTTACAAGATATGTACGTTGAAACACCGTAATGTTTTCAACAACATACATAAAGTATTATTATGATCATTATTAGCATTTAATGATATTCTGATAATACAGCCTTTCAATGAATATGTTAAAACATAATTAGGGGAGAGCGGGGCACAACCTAACGCATTTTGGTTTTGGCTCAATTAATTATAAAATAATTAGGTTAGATTAATATTTTTTTACACAAGCAACATACACATCTCTGCTACAAATGAACACTTGTTGAAGTTTTTTTTCTAGGACCCACCATTTTCGTACAGTTGCAGTGAAAGTGACAGAAGTGCAAATGTTACAACTTACCCCATATGCGGGGTTAATTGAAAATACGTCCGTTACTGTTTGAGTCGGCGTGTGAGGTGAGCAGCTGCTGATTATTACCCGATCGGACACAGATTATTTTTATAAATTCTTGTTAAATTCTTATTTTGAGCAAATTTGAGTTGTGATATGTCAAGGAAGGACAAAAGCTGGAATGTGAACAGAGGAAGGGGTCGTAACGTTACGTGGTTTGTAAAAATACTGGCGATATCACTTCAGGTAAGAACACATTTCATTCTTTAACAGTCTAATGTTAACGTTAAAAGTTCCTGTCCTTAATGTATGTACGTTACCACAGTTTCACTTTAGATATGTTAACAAATATCAATAAAGGTATTAACGTTACATCTGTTGAATAGAGTGAAAATTTAGTTTGTGGGTAATGTTAGATGCTATAAGCTGATAATCAACCGTTAAAGGTCCCATCTGTAATAATTGAAGTTAAAATATACAAAAAATGAACTACACGCATCAAAAGAATGAGAAGAAATAAGGTCGATGATGTCATTTAAAAAATGACAAGTTATAGTGCTGCCGACATATTAACCTGAATTAGCATGCTAAATTACTAGCCCCGGCCTGGCAGGTGTCGTAATACCAGTTTGGGCCATGGGAGGCGGTATAGAGCGGGCAACATATACCACCACCCGAACTGAAATACACGAGTAACACAGACGGCTGGCTTGTGCTTGTGGGTGTCCTTGAACCTGATGTCAATCGAATGGAAAGTACAGCCCACTACTACATTTCAGTTCAGGGAAGAGTTCAAAAAATGATTGGTCGATGTTACGCATGAGGAATACATTCTGGTAAGTTGTAACATACTGTATCTTTCAACAGTGTTCGTGTTCGGTTCACGTGCGCTAGGGATCTGTCGTGTAACATGTCGTGTAACAGCTGAGATTTTTTATATATCATAACTACCCCGTATTTTCCACACTATAAGGCGCACTTAAAAGCCTTCAATCTTCTCAAAAACTACAGTGTGCCTTATAATCCGGAGCGTCTTATATATGGATCAATTAATTAACAATGCTCCGCGTTATTAAATTCGCCCGCAAACTCGCACTCGTGTCCATCTTATGCCCGCTTTGTCACACGGCCAGTTCAACCTCGTATAAATCAGGTTATGCGTTAGACTCCGAAGCCGCCGCCAGGCGCCGCCATTTGCGCCATTTAGAATATCAGCCGCCACCAGCCAATAATCTCTTAAGCCAAATTGAGCCGCCAGCTGATAAAGTTTGGCTGAACCGGCTAAAATTATTTGCATCAAATAATATTTCTATCACATAGACACACGAAATATATAAACAATACAATACACGAGATCTATTTTCCCACTGGATTCACAACAGCACAGTCTTGTGCTCGTTGCTACGATACGCAGACAGACTCAGTGAATTGACGACCAATTAAAATTGCTCATTTTCCATACAGAAGCTATGTTTTTTTTTCCCATCGCACTTGAAGTTGAGGTGAAATGGCGGAACGAAGCACGAAAGGTAATTTAGATCGCACTTCTCACATACTTTCCGGTTGCACAAACACCTGAATCAAAGATTGATGTTATGAATTAAATATTCTGGAACGGAGAGATTTTTAGCACTGAACGTGATATTACTGCAGTAACAACCCCGTTTCCACATTTCTAATTCACAACGCATGCTTAAGTTTACATTGAAGTGTGCAAAACTTTGTCCAAAATAATACTGATAACACTATAAGGCGAGGCACGGTGACGGCAGGCAAAAACATAGTTTTTTTTTTTTTTTTTTTACTGGTCAATTTTGAGATTTTAGGGTTTTTATTTTCGGGTCCTTTCAGAATTGTGGTAAAAAAAAAAAAAAATCCGAAATATACATTTAGGACTTTAATTTACTACACTTCCGTCTGTTTGCGTCTGTAGAAATCTCCACTTCAGTAGATCTAGTTATTTTATGAAGACATTTACAGAGGGATTTGTAAATATATTATTTGTAGCCTGATGTGTATAACATTTTATTCCAAAAAAACATGGCGAAAATCATTATATTCTGATTTACAGGATAACAAAAGTAGATATCCATAAATCCCTCTGTAATTTTTCCCCATCTACTGTAATATGTGAACACAATGAAAAAAAAAAATTTTTAACCTGGCTTTATCCAATACTCAGATTTCTTTTTTTTAAATATATGCAAATTGGCACATATTAAATTATATATTGCCTAATTTGCATATTTAAACATACATTTAAAGAAAACTTGTGATACATTTTCTTTTTATCACCTTAAGTAAGTAAGTAATCAACTGGAAAAGTTTCATGGTGATATCTGCTAGTTAAAATTTGTACCCTATTCATCCGTAGTGTCTCTATAAAGTCTCTATAAAGGCTTAACTATAAAGTTGAACAGCGAATTACTGTAACGTTACATGTCATATTTATATATGCATAACGTTACTCCGTGAAGTTTGACAAGTGTGCATTCTTACACAGCAGCAGGGACATTATTCACTAACGTTACAGTCAAGGGCGTAGGAATGTCTTTGACATTGGGGGGGACATATTGGCCACTATGAATCAACGTCTATCCCACCAACATACAGTTTGGTGATGTGGTACTTGCAGTGGTGGTCTGATTTGGGGCCCCCTCCCACTACGCGAAGTCACCAGTGCTTGACGATTATTGACACAAATGTCACGCAATAATGATACATTATAAATGAATACAGTGTTAATACAAAATAAATGCTTAATAAAAAAATATGCCTACTTAAATAAAAAAGTTTTAACTTTTACTTTACTCTTTTAGTAACTCTTTGAAACTTCTTAAAACAAACCGTCTCAAAATATATGAAAATAAATTATTTGCTAAAATAATGACAAAACTGAGAAATCAGACACAAAATAAGAGCAAGGGTTCAATAATGACAATTATTGTTGAAAACTGCAAAAAAATATTATTATTTCTCAACTGTCTCAATACAGTGTAACTGTGCTCAAAATATTTATTATTATTATTATAACAGACTTTTTTGGATTGTAAATGACATAATCCAACAAAGTCTATAATGCCGGTATGATGTACTAGCGCTCGTTGTATGTGTCACGGATCCATCTGCGTCAGCACCAGATACCTTCACTCCGCCTACTCGTTCCTGTTCCCCTGACTACTAATCATCACCACCTGCCGTCACCACCTGCCATCACTTATCCGGACTATCATCCACTCCATATATACTCACCTCATTCAGTCACTCACTGTCTGGTCTCGTCTTTACCACGACTACAGACTCCCTATCGCTATCTCACGTTCCTGCTACTACTTACCTGCATTGATTCTCCAGCCCGTCAGCCTCCCGTCTGTTCCCGTCCTAGGTCCCCGTCTGCTGCCAGTCCACTCCACTCTCCAGCTCCGATCCTCTCTCCGCTGCTCCAGCCAGCTCTCCGACCTCCCGCTCCTATTCAGATAAGAAAACCATCATCAGACTGTTTATAGCCATCTCCAACTTCAACTACCACGCTACTTACCATTCTGTGCCTTATATTCAATAAACTCTGTTCATACTCACCAGTCTGTGCCCTTCTGTTCTGTGACAGAAGACCAGACCAACCAAACATGCTACAACCTACGCCCACTACCACCACGGCCACGAGTTCCCAGCCTACATCACCCCTTCCCCGGACCAGTGCATCCGTGCTCGCTACTTCCACCGTAGCCTTTTCCTCTGCCTCTGCCTCTGTATGTCCCATGGCCCAACCAGCGCCCTTCTCTGGCGAGGAGGAGGAGTGCAGCGGCTTCCTTCTGCAGTGCGAGCTCTACATGCAAATGATTCCATCCTCGTTCCCCACTGAACAATCGAAGGTAGCCTTTTTCATTTCCCTTCTCCGTTGTCGGGCTCTACAATGGGCTCATGCCCTATGGAAAGATCGTGGGCCCGTCACCAGAACCTTCGCCACATTCTCCAGTCATTTCCTGGAAGTGTTCTCACAATCTGTGCACTCGATCTCGGTGCAAGATCAGCTGTTTCGTTTGAAGCAAGGGAGATCCTCAGTTGCCTCATATGCTCTGCAGTTCCGGACCCTCGCCGCCACACTGGGATGGAATGAGTCTGCCCTCATCACCGCATATCGCCACGGTCTGAACCCCGACATTCGCCTTCAGTTAGCCATCTACGATGACACAGTGGGTATCGAGAGCATCATACAGCGATCCATCCGCATAGATCAACGCCGCACTGCTTGCCAGCTAGATAGCCCTGCACCTCCGCCTCCTCGCCCATCTGTCGCTTACAGTCCTCCAGCACCAGAGCCGATGGAGATAGGGTCTGCCCGCCTACCGATCTCCGAGCGAAACCGCCGCATAACCAATGGGTTATGTTTGTATTGCGGGGCTGCTGGACATATGCTATCCACCTGTCCCATTCGTCCACCTCGACCCGCAGTGAGTACTGTTCAGTTACCCCTATCCATATCGAATATGAAGTATACATCTGCTACTCTCACTTATATGAACCGTTCCCTTCCAGTTCAAGCGCTAATTGACTCAGGATCCGCCGGTAACTTCATCTCACTCACCACTCTCCATCGGCTCCAAACCAGGCAACGTACCATCCCTCACACCCTTCACGTTCAGTCAATCGTTGGAAAACCTCTTGGCCGGGGCCGGATTGGACACCGCAGCCCAGATCTAGGGTTAGAGATCGGCTGGCTTCACAAGGAGGCTATTTCATTCCTGGTGCTGGAGGGCTCGATGGCCGAGATCATCCTGGGACGCCCTTGGTTAGAACTCCACTCACCGCATATCCAATGGTCCACCGGAGAGGTCTTACAGTGGGGTGAAGAATGCCACCATCGTTGTCTGCCTACCATTCCCAAACCAACTAACCGCCCATCCGCTCCGGTCCAGAAAATCTCTCTGTCCGCCACCTCCGTGGAGAGTCCCCCTACCGAGTTTCTCCCGGAAATTCCTCTTCCTTACCGGGCGTTCCAGGATGTCTTTGATAAACAGCTGGCAACCACCTTACCACCACACCGGCCATGGGACTGTGCGATCGACCTGCTGCCTGGGGCGGTACTACCGCGAGGTAAGATCTATCCTCTGTCCATCCCGGAGCAGAAGGCCATGGAGGAGTACATCCAGGAAGCCCTGAGCCAAGGATGTATTCGACCATCCACGTCCCCTGCCGCCTCAAGTTTCTTCTTCGTGGGCAAGAAGGACGGAGGCTTGCGCCCCTGCAACGATTATCGAGTTCTCAATCAATCCACCATCAAGTACCGCTATCCTCTTCCTCTGGTCCCCGCAGCTCTAGAACGACTCCGTGGGGCTAACGTCTACTCCAAGCTCGACCTCCGGAGTGCCTACAACCTCATCCGCATCCGTGAAGGAGACGAATGGAAGACCGCTTTCATTACCCCTGCGGGGCACTACGAGTACCTCGTCATGCCCTTCGGATTGTCCAACACACCCGCCGTGTTCCAGGGGTTTATGAACGAGATATTTAGAGACTTACTACACCAATTTGTCATAATCTACATCGATGATATCCTCATATACTCTCCAGATCTCCTACGCCTGTCCCTCATGGACTCAGTACATACCTCCCCGGGCTCTGGACACCCAGGCAGCCAACCCCTTGCCTGGCACGGGATCACCAGTGATCCCAACTTGTATTGTTTACATTGATCGCGTGTTTACAATATCTATTTTTCAAGTTATAAGGTTAACCAATACATTGTTGGAAAGCTACGACATTGTATATTCATTTCGATATAAGCATTATACAATCAAGATAACTTTGCTGCCGTTTTTTGTTATTCTGTATCAACTTTAACAACGTGATACAACTATGAAGGGGGGTGGGGGGGCTTACCTTTTTATGTTGTGTAAATGTAATGCTTGGCACAATAATGATGACATCGGTCTTTTTACCATGTGAAGAGTCCAGTATATGATGTCCATGGGAAAAAAATTGTCCAAAAACATGCAAACTGTTAAAAATATCCATATTACTTCTATTGTTTACATCCTGACATTTGCTAATCACATGGGGCGTTGTCCTGTTTATTCGACGAACTCTCCACATCTAGCGCATTATTCAACGAAAACAACATATCAGTGTTTTTAGTAAAGTGTCTGGAAATGAATGAGATCGGTCCAGAAGATGTCCGATGAAAACTGGCCATGTAATTATAGAAAGTATTGAAGGATGTCAGGCGCTTTTGCTGACGTGTGATCATGTATAATGCTAATATGTGTGGTAAAAAAATAAACCAATAGCAATGGGAAACTTTTCTGTTGTCACCCATGTGAAGCCTATGGCATAACGAATACGCCCATGTGCGGATTTACATAATCTCGCGTTTATAACAGTGTTCCTTTGTGCGCGCAACCATTTGCATCATGGAAATTTACGCACACGTGCTGCGCGTGACACAGAGGTTGCCATGGCGATCAGAGGCTCTGCTATGCGATATGCTGCAGCTAGGCTACACCTGCTCGCTGTGTTTGCATTCGCCTGCTGGAATGGGTTGGGTTTACGTCTGGGACAGAAGTTACTTCTCCTACTGCTGCATTGGAATAATTTCTGCGAAGCTGGGATGAAGAAAACGTGTATTTTTCAGAAGAGAGTTCTGTATCCAGCGTCTCTGAAGAAGAGGATATGTTTTTGGCAGGTCTCGATCCAGTTTTAGATCGGTAAGTTTCTAAACATTTTTAGTGAGTTTGTTACATTGCTTTTTAGTTTTGATTTTCTGCACTAGTATTGGGGCTTATAAGTACATTGAAATGCAGTGCAATTCCATTGTTATTCAAGCGCTGAATTAGAAGTGTAACGTTACAACATTGAACATTATTTATGTAACTTTAGCTATATGCTATTGTTTTGTATGTAGAACGCAAGACGAAGTTCAAACAAAACTTTTCAGAGAACAAAATGTAATTTATATGTAAGATAATCAGTTGTGTTAGGCGTGTTTCTAATCCATGTTGTGTAATTCAACAGTGACGATGATGATGAGAGTACCAGACAGAGGCCTCTCTGGACAACAGACAAACAAAGTGTCCATGTGTTGCTGCAACATCTACAGCTGTCTCTGGGAGTTCAAGAGGAAAGAGACAGCCCAGAACTTTGTGGTAAGTAAATAATGTGAAGCAAGTAATGTTTAGTGAGGAAAAAATAGCATTTTAGGGCATTATTGTCTGATTACAGTCTGCACTATAAGCTGGTGTAAATGTGCAATCAGGGCAACAAAAGAGTGGCTATAGAGGTGAGTAGCTGTATGTGAATGATAATTTTAATATAAAATCTGTAGTGTAAATGTGCCATCAGTGCAACAATAGAGTTGCTATGGAGGTGAATTGCTGTATGTGAATGATCCTCACAGATTTTATATTCAAAGCCGGTAGTGCAAATATAGCAATCAGGGCAACAATAGTGGGTGTAGAGGTAGATTGCTGTATGTGAATGGTCATTTGATTTTGAAAATAAATGTGTATTTATAAAAATGTTAAGAAATCTAAATTTCTTTTCCTGTTTGTTGGTCAACAGTGATGGCACTTCAGCACCAATATTCTGCAACAGGATTTGACAAAGGCTAAAAACCAGAAGCCAATGTCTCAAAAGGCATTCTGGGAGACTGATTTTGGAGCTGGCTGGACATCCCAACAAAAGCAAGGTGCCTGACCCTCCTCCTCGTCGATCTTGTGAGTGTCACAGTCCTGTGCACATCAACTTTTTCTGCTCACTTTTTGAGAAATGTTTATTACTGTCTTGATTGCTAATAACAAAGAGAAACTTTTGTTTGTAGATGTATACAAATATATAAATAAAAACTTTTTATTTGCTAAATAATGTGTCGTTCTTAACCATTAAATGAATGGTAGTGAACAAAGACTTTGTTAAACTTTTTACAAGTAAGTTGCCAAGTGTCACTTTGGGGTCCTTTTGGGGCCCTTTCCAAAAATGCAAACACACACATTTTTATAAACATTTAGGAGGTAAAAAATATACCAGAGAAAGTATATATATTGTGCTTTGTCATATTGTAATAAGAAAACACATTGAAATGATCAAACAAACTTGTTATAGCTCATGGTAAAAGGTGGTTACCAAGTGTCCCTTTGGAGACTCCAAGTGGCCTTTTTGGGTAGGTGCCTAGACATGCGCTGAAATAAATCTTTGTAAAAAATTCATTTTTGCTTGTATAAACTTCAAATTTGAAACATACATTGTTAAGACCTATGGCTTTAGTTTGCTTGTGTTTCCAGGCCCATATATATTTGCCTTTAGCGTTTTTCTTTTTCATAAAAAATTAATATACAAAAAAAAAATTCTCGTCCATTGTTTTTGAGCTTATTTATCTCTCTGTTAGTAATTGCTCAGAACAATTTTAAGTCTTTCATAATAAACTGTCAAGTGTCAGCTTTTAAATGATACCTTGGTTTTGTGTGTGGTCACAAGGACTCATTAGCAACAACCATTTTATTATGGGTATGTCAGTTTGCACTCCATTGCCAAAAAGGGGGGTGCCAGTTAAGGGGTTAAATGGTTTTATATAGCATTTATATAGCGCCTTCATAGACCTAATGGCCACCAAAGCGCTTTACATTTGCCTCACATTCACCCATTCATACACTCATTCACACACCGACGGCGGTGTCAGCCATGCAAGGCGCCAGCCAGCTCGTCGGGAGCATCTGGGGTTAGGTGTCTTGCTCATGGACACTTCGACACTTGGTCAGGTGGAACCGAGGATTGAACCACCAACCTTTCGGTTCGTAGACAACCCACATGAACCACTGAGCCACTGCCGCCCCAATTAACTCTCTCGCTCGTCCAACAACGTTATTGGTGGCCGGGTATGGCCCAGGATGTCTCCCGATACGTCAGGGGATGCTCAGTCTGTGCCATGGCCAAGGTTCCCCGTCATCTTCCCGAAGGCAAACTCATTCCCCTACCAATTCCCACTCGACCCTGGTCCCATCTGGGTGTCGACTTTGTCACCGACCTTCCCCGTTCCAACAATCACACCTGCATTCTTGTGGTAGTCGACCGCTTCTCCAAGGCATGCAAACTGATTCCTCTCCCCGGGCTCCCTACAGCCTTTGAGACCGCCGAAGCCCTATTCCACTACGTCTTCAGGAACTTTGGAATCCCCGAGGACGTCGTGTCTGACAGAGGTCCACAATTTATCTCCCGAGTGTGGAAGGCCTTCTTCAATCTCCTGGGCGTTTCCGTCAGCCTTACGTCGGGGTACCACCCCCAGTCCAACGGCCAGACTGAGCGGAAGATCCAGGAAATCGGGAGATATCTACGGTCATACTGCCACGACCACCAGGACTGCTGGAGTCGCTACCTGCCGTGGGCCGAGTATGCACAAAACTCTCTCCGCCAATCCACCACAGGACTCACCCCCTTCCAGTGCATACTCGGTTACCAACCTCCTCTGTTTCCCTGGTCCGGAGAACCATCAGATGTTCCAGCAGTCCATCACTGGTTCCAGACGAGCGAGAGGGTCTGGGACTCTGCCCATACTCACCTCCAGCGGGCTGTCCGGAGACACAAGAGCCTGGCCGACGCTCGACGTGCCTCTACTCCCCAATACCATCCTGGACAATTGGTCTGGCTCTCCAACCGGGACATCCGTCTCCGACAGCCCTGTCGTAAGCTGAGTCCCAGATACATCGGTCCGTTCGCCATACAGAGGCAGATCAACCCCGTCACCTATCGACTATCACTGCCTGGTCATTACCGCATTGCACCTACCTTCCACGTTTCCCTTCTCAAACCGAATGCTAATCCTCTCAGTTCTTCCTCCCCAGGGTCTGGTGCTGAGGACGTGCCCCCTCCTCCTACGGATCCGGAGGACGACAACATCTACCGAGTGCAAGAAATCCTCGACTCCCGGTGACGGGGCGGCCTTCTGGAATACCTCGTCGACTGGGAGGGATTTGGGGTGGAGGAGAGATGTTGGGTCCAGCGGGAGGACATTCTGGATCCCACCCTACTCCAGGACTTCCATTCGGCCCATCCAGATCGTCCTGCACCCAGGGGCCGTGGCCGTCCCCGTCGTCGGTCCCGCCCGCCAGCTGGAGCTGGCCGTGGGGGGGGGTACTGTCACGGATCCATCTGCGTCAGCACCAGATACCTTCACTCCGTCTACTCGTTCCGGTTCCCCTGACAACTAATCATCACCACCTGCCGTCACCACCTGCCATCACGGCCGCATTAACCATAGGGCTAGGCGGGGCTTAAGCCCCGGGGCCCAAGCAAGGAGGGGGCCCGTGATTGGCTGTGGAGCAGATACTGCAAGCCATCTGATTACCAAAGCCTTACCACGCAATAACGTCCCCCACAAATTATCCCTGTTATTTAGTTGCACTTTGCCTTATTCCATGCATTATCATGGAATCATTATCATAAATAGAGACGTTCGCAAAGACCCGCCTTTGTTAGTATGTGACGGGCCACGAGCCAGGCGGGTCTCACGAGTCACGCATATCATGTTCTCATGCGCTCATGCAGTGAAAAATACATCGCGGGGAAAAGACTAACGTTACACCGAGTGATTACGAGAGAGAGTTCAAAGCAGCTTACTGATGATATGAAACAATGTCTCAACTTTCAAATATTGTCATTTAAGTAATTTAAACAATACCGTTTTCAAGTTCATATCCACCGACGTTACTGACAGCTTTGTTGTCGGACAAAGTTGCTTATTCGGCGTTATGATTGGCCAGGCCACCTGTCAATCAAACCCCCGTGGGCAGCAGGGCAAAATTGAAACGTCAGGTTTTAATTTGATATGACAAATACATTTATTCTATATTTAACTTGTGAACGATCGACCTGCTGCTGCAAGTTGGCCTATAGATGATTGCTGCCTGCGCCTTAGAATACATCAATCAATAAATCGCCTTTACTCTTCACTTCATTCTAGTCTATTCTTAAAACACAGCGTCATCATCGACCCCACAAACTTTCGGTAAGTTTGAATATTAACTTGATGGATGTATAATTTTGCTTTTTGTGTTTGATTAAGATCTATATTTGCCTAAAGGACTGGCGATAATACCGGGTTGCATATCCGGTAGAAATATTTAAATTTTGCTGCGCATCGATGTAAGTTTATCATTTAAACGCGTTTTTAAACATTGTGGTTTGGATACCATTTATTTCAAACTGCTCAGGCACAGTGAGCAGCGGGAGAGAATTCATTTTGTAAATGCTGGTTTTGAGACCATGGTGAACTTGAGACGGTTTTGCACAGAGACAGACGCTGAAAGTGACAGACGCTGCTAATGCTGTCGGCATGTGTGTCAATAATGTTAATCAAACATCAGAAAGAAAGTAATTTAACGTTACTGTATTTGACTGAATTACTTTTGCAAAATTAACAAGAATGAATGTTGAATTTATAGTGAAAACCATGTAGGCTATTGTATATTTGATTACTTTATATAATATAATATTATTCAGTGCTTAAAGTCAATTTATTGTGCCTTTGTTCTATTTTAATTTGTGACTCTTGTCATCAGTAAGCTTGAGATTATTTTCTTAAGCTACTATTATTTTTTGGTGATATTGAAATTGGTCACAATAATTATGAAATTTTAGTCGCAATACATTTTGATATGATAAAAAAAATTGTGTTAAAAGTAACATAACTTAACTGTGAAGTATATCATAGATGGATAAAATGACTCGTATAATAACATTTAGCTCATGTAGTTGGTGACCTAACGTGGTGGGGGGGCCCTGCAGTAACTCATAGCCCGGGGCCCAGTGAGCTCTTAATACGGCCCTGCCTGCCATCACTTATCTGGACTATCATCCACTCCATATATACTGACCTCATTCAGTCACTCACTGTCTGGTCTCGTCTTTACCACGACTACAGACTCCCTATCGCTATCTCACGTTCCTGCTACTACTTACCTGCATTAATTCTCCAGCCCGTCAGCCTCCCGTCTGTTCCCGTCCTAGGTCCCCGTCTGCTGCCAGTCCACTCCAGTCTCCAGCTCCGATCCTCTCTCCGCTGCTCCAGCCAGCTCTCCGACCTCCCGCTCCTATTCAGATAAGAAAACCATCATCAGACTGTTTATAGCCATCTCCAACTTCAACTACCACGCTACTTACCATTCTGTGCCTTATATTCAATAAACTCTGTTCATACTCACCAGTCTGTGCCCTTCTGTTCTGTGACAGTATGCGTGTATGCAATGTATTTTTCCCCTCGGGGCTTGCCGTAGATGGGTCGTGCGCACTTAGTATGGTCGCGGTTTTTGGAGTTAGTGATCTGATGATGTGTCATATAATAAAGAGGAGAAGAGTTCAAACTGCTGTGTTTATTATTTATTCAAACTGCAAAAAAGGTATGTGATATTATAAGTAACATGATTAGATATATCATGTGATTCCAGTTCAAAGCTGTTGCGCCCCTAGTTTAATGTTAACTTCTCTTCACCAATCAGATGCTCCGGTGAGTGAAATAAATGAAGCGAATGGTGATTATTCAAACATGAAATGGGAAGGTTTAACCGGGTTTAAGGGTTTAACTATCACTCTGGGTTTGACTTGCTGACAAAACCGGATATCTTCTTTGTCGCGCGTTAAAAATAAAAGTTCCAAATGTACAGTTTGTGTTCCTGCGGTAGGTTAGTATACAATTTTTTGGGTGGGACACATGCCGCATTTTTCAATATTGGCGCCAAATAGGCTAGTTCTAAATCTTCATTTTAGGTGTTTTGTGCAACCATTCTCATAAGTAATTGTATTGCATTTCTTTATTACATTGTATTGCATTTTGTAAAAATATAGTGTAAGCCATGCATTGCTTGAAAATATTGAGATCTAGTAAATCAGTATAACGTAGGCATGAAGTGGCAGCTTCAGCCGTTTGCAGCTATGAAAAGTTTGGCGGCTGCAGCAGCCATTTAGGTTTTGGCTGAGCCGGCTAGCCAGCCAATAACTTCATCAGCCAGCCATTATTCTCAAAACAAATGGCTTCGGGGTCTATTATGCGTGTCTCCCACTCACGAGCGCTCACTCTTAACAGACACACGAACAGACACACTGTCCTCGGCGCTACTCGCGTGTCACAGAATGTTCATAAATCGCTCCCCGTTCACAGTAACCGGATCGTCTCATTCAAAACAGCCAGCCATTGCTGTCAGTGAGCCGCCGTACATTGAATACTCATATGAGTCAGGCTGCGAATGCAGTGGCAGCTCTGAATGGCGCTAGCTTGGTCAACATCAGCGAATGCTCTCTGTCAAGTTAATTCAAACTAACAATAAAAATGTAAAAAATGCTCCACGTGAAACTATAGTCTTCCAACCTTTTACTATCGTGTCAAATGATTTGATTAATATGCACTAGGGAGAGACCAAAACAGCGCTCGCTCGTGTTGTTTGAAGACGTGAGAGTGCACGCGAGCGCGGCCGCGGCACAACTCACTTTCTGGAGGTATATTGCCCCCATCTGGTATGGAATATGGAGTATGATTTGATTTTTTATGGTAGATGGCACCTTTAATGAAAATCATTATCTTCATTTTTTTACTGTCTGTACACAAGATTTTTACAAACTGGTAACGGACAAGGGCCTAATGCAGTCTGCAAATTACCCCCGTGAGTGTTTTTGTACTGCTTTAGTGAAGCGCGCTAGAGATATTATTTGCACTTATTCATGTATCTTAACGTTACTATCTGACACTGCTGTGTTGTTGTTGGTGGTTTGTGTTAGCTCAAACGCATGAGAGGTAATTAGTCTCGGAATGAATAAAGTGATGAAATCGTAATTTATTCATTAGAAGTACATAACCTCTTCGAACACTGATAACTGCCAATGATTATATTGTTTACATTTTTAGGTCAAGCATTGGAATATGATTTTTTTCGGAGGAGAACACCCAAATAGAGACAAATCCAACAACAACAGTAAGCTGTTTTTGTTTTGTTTGTTTGTTGTTTTTTTTGTCAATTTTACCCACTCTTTTTAAAACCTACACTGAGATTAATATAAAGTATTAAGTATGATTCTCATCATCAAAGAAAGACATTTACTGATATAAAGTCTGATATAAAGAGTGACTTTTTGTACTTTTGTCTTTCTACCTCTGAAGTGGTGCAGTGAAAGGTCATGTCACCTACCTTCATCGGTCCTTTATTTAATTCACTGGAAAACATTAAGGGAAAGACCCTCGGACATGTCATAACAGGATAAAGGCAGATAACATTATATGGCTTGATTTTGGTGTACCAATTGGCTTTTTTGTGTGCTTCTTTTTTGTGTGCTACATTTTCTGAAGGGATTGCCATGCTTTAAGTGTATGTTTACATTATAATCATGTAATAACTAATAGTCTCAAAGATGACAGTACTCTGTTCATGTTGTGTGAATGTGTTAAAATGGCAAACGTTTGTAGTATTAAAGGGATAGTTCACTTTGAAAATTAATTGGTAACACTTTACAATAAGGTTCATTAGTTAACATTAGTTAACTACATTAGTTAACATGTACTGTACAATATGTGAACAATACTTCTTCAGCATTTATTAATCTTAGTTAATACAAACCCAATTCCATAAAAGTTGGGACACTGTACAAATTGTGAATAAAAACAGAATGCAATGATGTGGAAGTTTCAAATTTCAATATTATATTTAGAATACAACATAGATGACATATCAAATGAGACATTTTGAATTGCCATGCCAAATATTTGCTCCTTTTGGATTTCATGAGAGCTACAAATTCCAAATAAGTTGGGACAGGTAGCAATAAGAGGCCAGAAAAGTTAAATGTACATATAAGGAACAGCTGGAGGACCAATTTGCAACTTATTAGGTCAATTGGCAACATGATTGGGTATAAAAAGAGCCTCTCAGAGTGGCAGTGTCTCTCAGAAGTCAAGATGGGCAGAGGATCAGAGGATTCCCCCAATGCTGAGGCAAAAAATAGTGGAGCAATATCAGAAAGGAGTTTCTCTGAGAAAAATTGCAAAGAGTTTGAAGTTACCATCATCTACAGTGCATAATATCATCCAAAGATTCAGAGAATCTGGAACAATCTCTGTGCATAAGGGTCAAGGCCGGAAAACCATACTGAATGCCCGTGATCTTCGGGCCCTTAGACGGCACTGCATCACACACAGGAATGCTACTGTAATGGAAATCGCAACATGGGCTCAAGAATACTTCCAGAAAACATTGTCAGTGAACACAATCCACCGTGCCATTCACCGTTGCCGGCTAAAGCTCTATAGGTCAAAAAAGAAGCCATATCTAAACGGGAACCAGAAGCGCAGGCGTTTTCTCTGGGCCAAGGCTCATTTAAAGTGGACTCTAGCAAAGTGGAAAACTGTTCTGTGGTCAGACGAATCAAAATTTGAAGTTCTTTTTGGAAAACTGGGACGCCATGTCATCCGGACTAAAGAGGACAAGGACAACCCAAGTTGTTATCAGCGCTCAGTTCAGAAGCCTGCATCTCTGATGGTATGGGGTTGCATGAGTGCGTGTGGCATGGGCAGCTTACACATCTGGAAAGGCACCATCAATGCTGAAAGGTATATCCAAGTTCTAGAACAACATATGCTCCCATCCAGACATCGTCTCTTTCAGGGAAGACCTTGTATTTTCCAACAAGACAATGCCAAACCACATCAATTACAACATCATGGCTGCGTAGAAGAAGGGTCCGGGTACTGAAATGGCCAGCCTGCAGTCCAGATCTTTCACCCATAGAAAACATTTGGCGCATCATAAAAAGGAAGATGCAACAAAGAAGACCTAAGACAGTTGAGCAGCTAGAAGCCTTTATTAGACAAGAATGGGACAACATTCCTATTCCTAAACTTGAGCAACTTGTCTCCTCAGTCCCCAGACGTTTGCAGACTGTTATTAAAAGAAGAGGGGATGCCACACAGTGGTAAAAATGGCCTTGTCCCAACTTTTTTGAGATGTGTTGATGCCATTAAATTTAAAATCAACTTATTTTTCCCTTAAAATTATGCATTTTCTCAGTTTAAACATTTGATATGTCATCTATGTTGTATTCTAAATATAATATTGAAATTTGAAACTTCCACATCATTGCATTCTGTTTTTATTCACAATTTGTACAGTGTCCCAACTTTTATGGAATTGGGTTTGTATTAATTCCAACATTTACTAATATGTTATTAAAATTAAAGGTTGTATTAGTTAACATTAGTTAATGGACTGTGAACTAACATGAACGCACAGTAGTATTTGTATTAACTAACATTAACAAAGATTAATAAACACTGAAACTAATGCATTGCTCATCGTTAGTTCATGTTAGTTAATGCATTTACTAATGTTAACTAATGAACCTTATTGTAAAGTGTTACCAGTTAATTTTTTATAGACCATTTCACAAGATGTAAACAACACTGGTCCAGAAACACTTCCGTTTGTAACTGTTTTCTTTATTTCACATGTAAAGAAAACATCTTAAAGATGTTGGTTTAACTTTTTGATTCAGTTTTAAATGTTCTGTTGGTTGTATTTTATCCCAGCATTTATATACTGTTAAAAAACTGAAACAGGAAGTGCTTCTGGACCAGTGTTGTTTACATCTTGTGAAATGGTCTATATGTTTTAGCTTACCTCAAGGGGATCCAAGATGTAGCTGTCTTTGTTTCCACAGCATTTTCAATTTTGACATTTTTGGTCGTTGTTGTCTGTCAGTCATACACTGGAGGTGAAGGGGGTCCTCAATCGGTTCACCTCAAAGAGCATGCACAGAGAAGTCAAAATTAAACATGATTTAATGACTCGTACATGTAAGTACACATTGATGGCCTAAGACACCAAACGAGCGGTTTGTATGAGAAAACGAACAGTATTTATATAGTTTTACCTCTTGTAATCATAGCCATGACAAAATGATCTGACAGCATGGGCGCTTCGGTCTGCACATGCGCTGGAAGTGATCGTTTGCACGCCTACGTCACTCTTTGTTTATACAGAGATTTCGGAAGTTTTACCTTTCACTAAACATATTTAGATATACGGGAAACGGTATATCTAAATATGTTTAGTGAAAGGTAAAACTTCCGAAATCTCCGTGTTTGAGTGACGTCACACGCAAGCGATCACTTCCGGCGTAACATTGAACAGATTCAGTTCGGTTCAGTTGGACATTGAACAACTGATTCAGATCACTTGGATTATACGAGGTAAAAACGATATAAATACTGTTCGTTTTCTCACAAAAACCTCTCGTTTCGTGTCTTAGGCCATCAATGTGTACTTACATTTATGAGTCATTAAATCATGTTTAATTTTGACTTCTCTGTGCATGCTTTTTGGTGGACCCCCTTTGTCTCCAGTGTATGACTGACAGACAACAACGGTTTGACTGAAAAATGTCAAAATTGAAAATACTGTGGAAACAAAGACACCTACATCTTGGATGCCCTTGAGGTAAGCTAAAACATATCAAAAATTTATTTCAAAGTGAACTATCCCTTTAAAGGAATTTTTTCCTTACATTACTTTTTTACTTTAAGTAGTTTTTGAAACCAGTACTTTTATACTTTTACTTGAGTAAAAAGCTTGAGTTGATACTTCAACTTCTACAGAAGTATTTTTAAACCCTAGTATCTATACTTTTACTTAAGTAATGAATGTGAATACTTTTGACACCTCTGCTTTACATGAAGATGATTGTGTGTTAAGCGTCTGTGACTTACTTTCACTTTTATTTGCGATGTTTGCACATTGGTTTGATGAATAGCTAGACGCTCAGCTGATCAGCTGCTCATCTGCGGTGATGCGTGTCGAAGTAGCGCCGTCATATCTGACTATAACATGACATATAGCCTATATAACACACTCGTTTATTTATTCATAATTTTTTTTTTTTTTTTGCATTTTTGGGAGGAGTAAAATATCTACATATGTGGTTTCAACAACCAGATTGCGTTTAAACCTAGTAAAGATCCGGACACAATGCGAGCCAGACTACCTCCAGATGTGGTCAGGCAGATCCGATCACGATCCGATCACAACGCATTTACACCTTGCATTAACATGCGTTTTTTATTATCGGGATAACTTATCTGGATACAGATCGCATTTTAATACCAGGTGTAAATGGGGTCAGACAGGTAATAAATACACACAGATCTAACAAGACTAACAATGAACAGCTGGGACAATGATTACAGGAAACAGCTGAGTGCAATGATCAGTAAGTGACAGAACAGGATGATGGGAAATGCAGTTCCAAATAGTGAATGACACAGAGGGGAAGGATCACATCTAGTGGACAAACAAGGGAACACAACCAGACACTGCGACACCTTTTTCAATTAATACCCAATTAATTAAGAAAATACACATTTTGTTTAATTGAAACCCCAAATTTCAAGTACTGAAGTAACCGGTCTGTATATTTTGTTTCCAAACGGCTTGATTCATGATAATTTTCTTGATGAAATTATGCTGAGGTATATATTCGACAGCTACTCAGTTTCTAAATATTTACTTGGAGATTAGGGAACCATTGAAATACATATATATTTTTAAAAAACATAATGGTAACTTAAAGGAGAACTCCGGCGAACAATGAACCTTTGGTCTAATAAAACATCGGTACCTAGTCAATCGTTAGTCAACAGTTCACTTCGCGTATACAGACAGGCGCCATCTTAAAAAATAGTCTCGATAAGTCGATCCCCGAACGTGGTTCATACAGTTCAGAAGTTCGCTGAACTTCATACAGCTCAGATCACTCAGCACGTCGTTCGGGGATCGACTTATCGAGACTATTTTTTAAGATGGCTCCTGTCTGTATACGCGAAGTGAACTGTCTTCATAAAGTATCTTCTTATTAAACGGTCTGTACAATTACAAAGTTCTCAATGCTTCGTTTTGCATGTATGGAGCCTCATTATGTTACTGCGTTCGTGTGCGGCTATTTTGAGCCTTATTAGTGGTATAAACTAGCGATTTCTTTTACTTAGTCAATGCCCCCAGTACTAGCATTATACGCTAAACAGTTTTTAGAGATAAAACTCTTTACAATCGATTATCATGAAAACAAATCTCAGAGAACGGTTGACTATGTACCGATGTTTTATTAGACCAAAAGTTCATTGTTCGCCGGAGTTCTCGACAACGTGACAGGACAACGTAGGATGATATATTTAACAAAAACAATCCTAAACTATATCAATTATTATATGTTAACTAATCTTTTATTGCATTTAATCAAGACCTGTTGAATATTTCATGACATAAAGGAGAAATACAGACGCACATCAGTTTACATGGATCAATCATGGATCAATTGTTTACACACAAATTCTGGTACTTGAGACACAATGACCACAACATGTAACTCATTCACCAACCCCCTGAACCAATTCTGATGAACAACAAGCACAATTCCTGCTTTACACTCAAATTGCAGCTCTAAAACACACTTTTTTCAAAACACTACACACAAATTCTCTGCATTTGGCACAATTTTCATGCAGAAAATCTCTTCTTTTCATGAGGAACACACTACCATTCAAATATTCACACTGACTCGTCACATGGACAAACACACGTCACACAGTTTACAATTAGCGATCAGAGCTTTAGCATAAAATACCAAAACCGAAGAGAGGATGCAGCATAGATTTTTACTGTAACAGCATAAACATTTTTTTTTCTGTAGTTTTGTATGTAGATCACTGTATGTGCAACTTTGTGTTGAATGGGGTGTATGAAATGTGCGATCTATCTCCCATTGTTTTTGTGGGAAAAATACAGTAAAATATATTTGTTACCGTGTATTTGTGTGTTCTGGGTATAAAAACAATATTCTCAAATATTTTACAACACACTTATGTACGTAATGTCTGTAGTAAGTGTAACCCTGAACAAAAAAGGCCCAATTCATTATGATGAATGGAGAAGAAGTGTTCCCTTTCGTAGTCACTTCGAGTTACGTCAGAAGTGACGGAGATTGGGGGTTTCGCATAGAAAGCCAATCCTCTTCGAGTATTTAAACACGAGCCAATGGCATGCAATGCCTTGGGGCTGCGGAAATTTGCATAGCATACTCCGCCCTACTCCGTGAGTATAAAAGGAGGAAGTGAACGCAACCGCAGTATGTTTTCGCTTCGGAGCCAAGAGAACCTCTTCACTCCTGAAAGCTATTACAAGACTCTTCGAGACGAGCGTCCTCTTCAGTGTTGGTGTGACGGCGGTACCCAGCGAGTTTCTGCATTGCCTGCGATCTGTGCAGTGGTCTGCCAGACTTTGCGCTTCTCCCTGGTCGCCTCAGCGCTGAAAGAGTGAATTTCCTCCTCTCTGTAAAAGAGCTACACGCGGCACGTCTTTTTAAAGACGGTTCGCCCGTGTTCTTCTGGATGCGGTCGATTTCTGTCGTCATCTGATGGTCGCGATCGCTGCTCTGTATGCCTGGGCATTCAGCATGCAGCAGCAGCGTTCGTGGATGACTCATGTTCCTGCTATGGGGACATGACCATCTCCACATTGAGGTTTAAAAAAATATATATATATATATATAAAAAGATATATATATATTTTATATATAAAATATATATTTTTATATATATAAAAAAAAAAAAAATCTCACTAGAATGAGAGCCCCGGTCCCCCTTACTCGATCGGCTTCCTTCACGAAAGGGGGCCCGTCGACCGGGGACCCGGCGAATTAACGGTGACGGTGTGGCATAAAGCCCAGACGATTTCTCGGGCCACACCTCCCGCCTCAGTGCGTGAGCCAGCGAGCGTTAGTTCGATTCAGTCGGCTGCCTCTTCAGTGGTACCGGCTGCTTCGAGCAGCGCTCCAGATGATGATGTGATGTCGATCGCAGCATCACTTGGCGGGCTACAGTCCTCGGGAGATGAGGATGCGGCTGCACTGCCCCCTTCGGGAGAGCCAGCGCTGCCCGTGTCGGATCCCGAGCTGACGGCATGCTGTCTCAAGTCGCTGGGAGTATTGGGTTAGAGTGGCATCCTCCATTCTCCCCCGATCTCTCACGGAGGGATAATTGGTTTTTGGACAAAGCTGCCGCCGCGAGGCCACGGCCAACTCCATTGCCTTTTTTTCCCCGAGCTGCATGCGGAGTTATCGCGCTCTTGGGGGACTCCTCTGTCCACTCGAGAGCGCGATCTCTCCCCCGCCTTTCCCCCCTCGATGGGGGGGCCGCCCGTGGGTGCACTGGGATGCCCCCGCTGGAGCGTTCTGTTGCGATACAGCTGTGTCCACAGAGCGCCTCCTCCGTGGTCCTCCTAGGCACCCATCCAAAGCCTGTAGGTTCTCGTCTGCCATGGCGGCGCGTTCCTATAGAGCGGCGGGACGGGCGGCCTCCGCTTTGCATGCGATGAGCACTGTGCAAGCGCAGATGCTCAGAGATATGCTCGAGGGCGGGACTGATCCAACGGCATTCGAAGATTTGCGGTCCGCCACTGACCTTGCTCTCCAAAAGGGCAACGAAAGTGGCCGCTCGCGCCGTTGGTCAGGTGATGGCCACTAGTGTGGTCCAGGAGCGTCAACCTGGCAGACACTCGGAGCGCTGAGCGGATTCGTCTGCTCGACGCCCTTCTCTCCCAGGTTGGCCTTTTTTGGCGGTGCAGTCGAGAACTCTTGCCCAGCAGTCTCCACTGCCCAGGAGCAGACGGAGGCAATCAAACATGTTCTGCCCCGACGACCAGCTGCTGCCTCCACCCAGTCGTCGGCACAGATGCCTCCCGCTGCTCGCCGCCGAGGACGCCCCCCGCGGCTCCCCTGCCTCCCGCCCCGCCCCAGCAGCAGCCTTCATCCGGGCCACGGCGTGGAGGAGGCCGCCGGCAGGCGTCACAGCCCCCTCAGGCCGCACACCCCGCTAAACGCCAGGTAAGCGATGATCCTGATACGGGCTGCTCAGTGATGGAGTTGAGTTTTTCCCCAGGAGGCGGGAGCAGGCCCCCTCCTGCCCCCGGTGGAGGGCCGGGGGGAAAATCTTTCGTTTTCAGTTCCCGCTGCTCGCCCACGGGTGGGCAGCGCCCTGAGTTGGTTAAGAAAGACTTGACATCATCACTGAGCCCGCAGACTGGAATGAGTGCGCTCGACGTTCCAGTGCGTCAGCCCACACATTCCTCTCTGTCTCCGAGGGTGCGGAAGGGTGCGAGTGTCGTCCCCGGGCTACGCCAATCCCTTCCCCCTCTGTCGCCAGACCCCCGGCGGAACGGACCCCCGTGGAACGCTCCGCTTTCCCTGGTCCCTTCCGTCGGGGAGCGGGCTTCGACGCATCCGAGCGGGGTCTTCCCTGCACGCGTGCCAGTCGACCCGCCACGCTGCCCCTCCGGGGGGACGTCTGTGGTTCACATGACCCCGTTGGCTCACTTCCTGGAAGCCTGGCTAGTGCTTCCCGGGATATCCCGCTGGGTCATCAGAACGATCAGATTCGGCTACGCGATTCAGTTCGCACGGTCTCCTCCCCGCTTCAGGGGAGTTCGCTCCACGATAGTTGGTGGCAATGCCCCACTCCTGAGAGCGGAGATTGCGACCCTGCTGGCGAAGGGTGCAATCGAGACGGTCCCTCCAGCCGAGGTGGAGTCCGGGTTTTACAGCCCCTACTTCATTGTCCCCAAGAAGACCGGTGGGTTACGACCGATCCTGGACCTGCGCATTTTGAACCGTTCTCTCCATCGACTACCGTTCAAAATGCTCACGGCCAAACGCATTTTCGAATGTGTTCGGTATCAGGATTGGTTTGCAGCGATTGACCTGAAGGACGCGTACTTCCATGTGTCCATCTTACCTCGACACAGACCGTTTCTTCGGTTGGCCTTCGAGGGCCAGGCATATCAGTACGCCGTTCTCCCATTCGGGTTAGCTCTGTCCCCTCGTGTCTTCACGAAGATCGTCGAGGCAGCCCTTGTTCCCCTTCGCGAACACGGGGTTCGCATCCTGAATTATCTCGACGACTGGCTGATACTAGCACACTCTCGAGCTCAGCTTTGCGAACACAGAGACTTGGTGCTCCGGCACCTAGCCCGTTTGGGCCTTCGGGTCAACCGGGAAAAGAGCAAACTTTGCCCCGTGCAGAGGATCTCTTTTCTCGCCATGGAGATAGACTCGGTCGCCATGTCCGCGCAGCTCACGAACGAGCGCGCGCACTCACTGCTGACTTGTCTTCGACAGTTCGAGGGCAAGAGTGCGGTTCCACTGAAACTTTTCAGAGGCTCCTGGGGCATATGGCATCCGCGGCCGCGGCAACGCCGCTCGGTTTGCTTCATATGAGACCGCTTCAGCTGTGGCTTCGCGATCGAGTCCCGAGTTGGGCATGGCATCGCGGCTCGCCCCGAGTCCCAGTGACTCCGGCATGCCGGCGAACCTTCTTCCCGTGGTCGAACCTCAGCTTTTTACGGACAGGGTCCCTATTCAGCGAGTTTCCAGACATCTCGTCGTCTCCACGGATGCATCTACCACGGGTTGGGGTGCCATGTGCAATGGGCATGCAGCCGCCGGTTCCTGGACAGGAGCCCAGCGCCTCATGCACATCAATTGCCTCGAGCTGCTGGCAGTACGGCTCGCCCTGCAACGCTTCAGAGCGTTGCTCAAGGGCCAGCATGTGCTTGTCCGCTCAGGCAACACTACGGCTGTAGCGTACATCAACCACCAGGGGGGTCTACGCTCACGCCAGTTGTCACAGCTCGCCCGCCACCTCTTGATATGGAGTCAGAAGCACCTGAGGTCCCTTCGTGCAGTTTACATTCCTGGAGACCGGAACTGGGCAGCCGACGAGCTGTCTCGGGTCCGTCCCATCTCCGGCGAATGGCGACTCCATCCCCAGTCGGTCCAGCTGATCTGGAAAGAGTTCGGGGAGGCACAGATAGATCTGTTCGCCTCTCGGGACTCAGCCCACTGCGCCCAGTTTTATTCTCTGACCTGGGGCTCTCTCGGTTCGGATGCGCTGGCGCACAGCTGGCCACGGGGCCCACGCAAGTATGCGTTTCCCCCAGTGAGCCTCCTTGCACGGGTGTTGTGCAAGATCAAGGAGGACGAGGAGCAGGTCTTGCTGGTAGCCCCCTACTGGCCCACCAAGGCGTGGTTCTCCGATCTCATGCTCCTCGCGACAGCACCTCCTTGGCCTATTCCTCTGAGACAAGACCTACTCTCTCAGAGACGGGGCACTCTGTGGCACCCTCGTCCCGATCTTTGAAAGCTGCACGTGTGGCTCCTGGAACGGGACGAGGCAGGTTTGGGTTCGCTGCCACCTGCGGTGGCGGCAACCATCACTTCCGCAAGAGCGTCGTCCACGAGACACCTTTATGCGTTGAAGTGGATCCTCTTCGTCAATTGGTGCTCTTCTCGCGGAGAAGACCCCCGGAGATGTTCGATCAGTGTCGTGCTTTCCTTCCTGCAAGAAGGGTTGGAGCGCAGGCTGTCGCCCTCCACCCTTAAGGTTTACGTCGCGGCCATTGCCGCTTCTCATGAAGCAGTGGAAGGTAAGTCCTTAGGGAAGCACGACCTGGTCATCAGGTTCCTGAGGGGAGCGAGGAGGCTGCATCCGCCTCGTCCTCCCCTCGTACCCTCTTGGGACCTCTCGGTAGTTTTAAGTGCTCTGCAGAGGCATCCCCTTGAGCCTTTGCAATCGGTAGAGTTAAAGTTTCTGTCCATGAAGACAGCACTCCTGGTTGCATTGGCCTCCATCAAGAGGGTGGGGGACCTGCACGCATTCTCCGTTGACGAAGCGTGCCTGGAGTTCGGGCCGGCTTACTCTCACGTGATCCTGAGACCCCGGCCTGGATATGTGCCCAAGGTTCCCACCACTCCCTTCCGGGACCAGGTGGTGAACCTGCAAGCGCTGCCCCGGAGGAGGCAGACCCAGCCTTGGCACTGCTCTGTCCGGTACGTGCTCTCCGCACCTATGTCGACAGAACGCAGTGTTTCAGGACCTCAGACCAGCTCTTTGTCTGTCATGGAGGGAGCCAGAAGGGAAGGGCTCTCTCAAAGCAACGGCTGTCCCACTGGATAGTGGATGCCATTGCTTTGTCTTACCAGCAGCAAGGCCTTCCGTGCCCCCTTGGTGTGACGGCCCATTCCACTCGGAGTGTAGCCTCCTCTTGGGCTTTAGCGCACGGCGCCTCGCTAACAGACATCTGCAGAGCTGCAGGCTGGGCGACACCCAACACCTTCGCCAGATTCTATAATCTGCGAATTGAGCCGGTATCCTCTCACGTACTCGTTTCGGCCAGTTCTGGATCCGCTCAGGTGTCTTCGCTTGCTCGCCACTCCACTCCCCGGACTGGATAAGTGCGATATTCCTCAGTTCTTCCATTGAAGTCTTGAGTCCTCCAGCACCGACGATGCGGGCACCACTGCCGTTGCTCTGGATGCTAGCTAGGTGCCTCCATGCGCACGGTTCCCCATGGTAACCGTCTCATGTGTATTTTCCACTGTAAGCCTCTCTGAGCATGTGTCTTCCCTTGGCAAGCCATCTGCCACCCCTGGAGTTTAAATTAGTAGCCACCTGCGGTTGGTACTCCAGTGTTCCATATGCGTTCCTATGTGGCCATATGTGTATTCATAAGTCCTCCCTTCGGTAGGCAGCTGGTAGCATGTCCCCTTCGGGATATGTTTCCCAGTGTACCTTGGTAATCCTGTGTCAAAGTCGGATCCCCCAAAAAAAAAAAAAAAAAAAAAAAAAGAGGTAAGGCTCGGGGGTTCAGTCTTTCGCAGGGCACTGGAAGACAGCTTGAAGTGGCGTGATGGCACAGACCCCCAATCTCCGTCACTTCTGACGTAACTCGAAGTGACTACGAAAGGGAACGTCTCGGTTACGTATGTAACCCTCGTTCCCTGAGTAGGGAACGGAGACGAAATCTAGCCGAAGTCATGGAGCGCAACTTTATGAAGCCGGGGGAAGACACCAAACTTGTCGATAAAGGCATAAAGAATAAATGGCGCTGGTCTTGGATAGAAGAGGTGGGTAGAGACGAAAAGCCCTTTAGAAGCTGGTGTCAAAAACTCCGGCAACCAGGAGCATGTTTCTGCACTTTGTGTGCAAGGAAAATATTATATGGAACTAGCGGGAAAAAAGTGCTGCCACGGCACGAGTTAGACCCTAGTCATCAAGCAGCTGTCCGAGCGATTCAACACACCTCACGTTTGCCGGGGGCAACAGCCACAGCAGATATCCGACCCTCAATGACCGATCGTGTGGCTGATTTAAAAATTTGCTTGTGCTCCTTCATTGCCGAGTTCGATCTGTCATTTACAATCGCTCATCCACTCATCACTCTGTGTCAGAAATTAGCGGAGGATAAACTCGCCCTAACGCATCTGTCTGTTTCGAGGCAGCATGCGGGCTATCTCATTACACACGGCATCTCGCCAGAATTTAAAAGAAATCTGTCCGACAAGCTTAAGAATAGCATGTTTTCACTTAATATTGATGAGGCCACGGACAAAAGCATGGATATAATTCTAAATGTACTGGTCCGATTTTATGACGAGGATGCAGGCAGTGTGAAAACACAGCACCTTGCCAGCAAAAAGGTTAATGTTGCAAATGCCTCAGAACTGATGCTGCAACTAAAAGATGTCCTGCAATCATATGGGCTGGAGTGGAGACAAGTCACTAGCATTCTTCTGGACAATTGTGCTGTGATGAGGGGAAAGAAATCTGGGCTTGAAACGTTAGCAAGGAAGGAGAACCCTAATCTCCTGGATATATCAGGAGACACTGTTCACATGGTGTCCAATACTGCTAAGGCCCTTATGGGACCCTTTGGCTCAGATGTGGAAGATTTTTGCTCTGATATTTATTATGATATAGAGAAATCTCCTTGTCACAGTTCGTCGTCTTCACCTGTTTGTCCCGTCATCTGCTCTACACTTCCCCGGATCCTTTTGTTCCTCTCCCAGACTCACTCCCCAATCAGCCACCTGTTCCTCGTCCTGTCATTATCATTTTCACCTGTGTTCACCTCATTAGTCCTGATTCCTCTGTGTATTTAGTTCTCTCTCCTTCAGTCTGTCTTTGTCGGTCAATGTGAATGTTACCCTGTGTTCCGCCTGCCGGTATCCTGTTTATTTGTAATAAAACCTTTTGTCTTGGAGCCTTTTGGACTCAGCCTGTTCGTCTGCCTGCACCCACCCCGTGACAGATTGACCGACCCAACTGCAACATGACCGCAGTGGCTTTTCGGGGGATTCTCTACCCGATTCGGCGGCCCCGCTTGATTCTGGTCCCCCGAAAGCCTGCGCTCACCGTCAGCCCTGCAAAGCTCGAGCTCTCCTCTCCGCTGGTTCTGTCCAGCCCCGCCGAGCTTGAGCTCTCCTCCCCGCTGGTTCCGTCCAGCCTCGCCGAGCCCGAGCTCTCTTCTCCGCTGGTCCCGTCCAGCCTCGCTGAGCCCGAGCTCTCCTCTCCGCTGGTCCCGTCCAGCCTCGCCGAACCCGAGCTCTCCTCTCCGCTGATTCCGTCCAGCCACGCCGAGCCCGAGCGCTACTCTCCGCTGGTTCCGTCCAGCCCCGCCGAGCCCGAGCTCTCTTCTCCGCTGGTTCCGTCCAGCCTCTCCGACCCCGAGCTCTCCGCTCCGCTGGTTCCGTCCAGCCCCGCCGAGCTCGAGCTCTCCTCCCCGCTGGTTCCGTCCAGCCTCGCCGAGCCCGAGCTCTCTTCTCCGCTGGTCCCGTCCAGCCTCGCCGAGCCCGAGCTCTCCTCTCCGCTGGTCCCGTCCAGCCTCGCCGAACCCGAGCTCTCCTCTCCGCTGGTTCCGCCCAGCCACACCGAGCCCTACTCTCCGCTGGTTCCGTCCAGCCCCGCCGAGCCCGAGCTCTCTTCTCCGCTGGTTCCGTCCAGCCTCTCCGACCCAGAGCTCTCCGCTCCGCTGGTTCCGTCCAGCCTCTCCGAGCCCAAGCTCTCTTCTCAGCTGGTTCCGTCCAGCCCCGTCCAGCCCGCGCCAGAGACCGTCCAGCCAGCTCCAGAGACCGTCCAGCCAGCGCCAGAGACCGTCCAGCCAGCGCCAGAGACCGTCCAGCCAGCGCCTGAGACCGTCCAGCCTGCACCAGAGATCGTCCAGCCTGCCCCAGAGACCAGGATCCCACCCAGCCTCCCTCTCCCACCTCCTCCCGTCATGCATCCATCAGCCCCTCTGTCTGCCAGCTCCCCTGACCCAGCCTGGTCGTTGGATCCCCGGCCTTCGCCTCACACCTCCACCATCTGGACACTTCCTCGGCCCCCTGTCCCATCTGCTCCCCCGTGGCTCTTACCTCCCTCAGCTCCTCCATGGCCCCTCAGTTCACCACCTCGGCCAGGCTCCTTCGACCCTCCGGATTCCCTTCGCTTCCTCGTCATCCTCCCTTCACCTTTGGACTTCCTTCCTCTGGCTCCGCCCCATCATGTCACCCCTGTGTTCCGCCTGCTGGTATCCTGTTTATTTGTAATACAACCTTTTGTCTTGGAGCCTTTTGGACTGTTCGTCTGCCTGCACCCACCCCGTGACACACCTAAACAGAAGGAGATTTTTGCACAGTTTCAAAGTTTACTCCACCTCCCCCCGAAGAGCTTGATAAGGCCCATCAGTAACAGATTCATTCAAATGCTCGAGGTATGCGTCACAGGTCGAGGGGAGGAACGCTCGGGTGACCAACCACCCCCCCTCTAACCGAGTCACCACCGTGAGGAGCCGACACCACAGGCACACAACAGAGGACCACAGAGACAGAGATAAGTTTCAAAGGAGTAACAATCTTTATTAAACCAAGGGTTTCTCACAGTTTAAGATACTCTCGTTGGTGCACGGTAATGAAGCAGTGGATTAAAAGCTTACTTTTCCCCCAGCGGTGCTGCAGACTTCCGGACTCATACAGTAAGTATGGCAGGTAAAGATTCTTCACAGTACAGGGTACTCTCGTTGGTGTACGGTAATGAAGCAGCGAATTAAAAGCTTACTTTTCCCCCCAGCGGTGCTGCAGACTTCCAGACTCATACAGTAAGTATGCCAGGTAAGGATTCTTCACAGTACAGGGTACTCTCGTTGGTGCACGGTAATGAAGCAGTGGATTAAAAGCTTACTTTTCCCCCAGCGGTGCTGCAGACTTCCAGACTCATAAAGTAAGTATGGCAGGTAAGGATTCTTCACAGTACAGGGTACTCTCGTTGGTGCACGGTAATGAAGCAGTGGATTGAAAGCTTACTTTTCCCCCAGCAGTGCTGCAGACTTCCGGACTCATACAATAAGTATGGCAGGTAAGGATTCTTCACAGTTCAGGGTACTCTCTCTCTCTCTTCAGTTCACAGTAGGGCGACAGTGGGTTAAACGATTACTTTATCAGCATTGCTGTATACTTCTGGGCTCAACAGTAAGTAAAACAGGTGAGGATATTCACAGTACACAGTCCTCTCTCTTCAGTTCACAATAGGGAGGCAATGAGTCATAAGGTTACTTTACCAACGGTGCTTTATGCTTCTGGGCTCAAACAGCAAGTAGAACAGGTGGGGATCTTCACAGTACAAAGTACTCTCTCCTCAGTTCACAGTAAGGCGACAGTGGGTTAAACGATTACTTTACCACCGATGCTGTATGCTTCTGGGCTCAAACAGTAAGTAGAACAGGTGAAGACATTCACAGTACACAGTACTCTCTCTTCAGTTCACTATATCACTCTGGGCTTCTGACGGGGGCAGATATAATATCCTTCCACGAACGTGCATGGATAGGGCTACTTCTCAGCAAAGACACATCACACTCGTGTTCACTTCAATTCCACAGCCAAAAATCAATGTGTATTAATAAGGCAAAAGCACTGCAATTCACTCACACGGTAGGGCTGATCAGAGGCCTCGCTCTGTTTGTTGTGCTCACTTTACATGGGGTTTCACTTTCAATTCCTCCTCCACACACTCTGAAACACATAGCTCCTCCAACAGTCAGATCCACACTCACTGTATCCTCTTCAAGCGGTTTAAATGTTCATAAGATAAAATCAGTTCACTTATCTTTGCTCTCTCCTTTCCCAGCACAGATCCAGTCGATAGCTCAGTCCAGCAGTCTTCCTACAAACGATCACTCTGTTCCAGCAAGCTTAAATGGGCGTCTCTCCCTTTCCCCTTCCCCTTTCCTGTCAGTGGGTCCTCCATCTGAGCCTTCCCCGTCTGTGTCTCCCCCGTCTGAGCCCGTTTCTCCCTCCTGTCTGTCTCCTTTTATCTCGTTTATCTTGACTCGTCAAACAGGAAACCTGTGTGAGTGCCGCTCCTCTCTCTCTCGCACCTGCAGTGCATTAGCGCTAATCAGTGCCGCAGTGGTGTGTTGCACACAATCCGTTCCCCTAGGGAACTTGCGACTCTGAGGAGAGTTCCGATCGCCAAGCGATTTTGTCACCCTTGACATCTGCAACAGGATGACTGAGCTCCTGGATGTGCTCGTGGTGCACTACTATCATGTGCTGGATCCGAAAGAAGAACACAAATACAGGTAATGCAAATCATTTTAACAACAACAAATTTAGTGTCTTGTTTGTTTTAGTTTTAGCCCTTGTGGGATGTAGGCCTAATTATGCACCATATTTTATTAGTTTAGAATGGTTAGTTGTTATTCAGGAAGTAGTCCATTTTAATGCAGATATTACGGTGTGTATACATTTATTTACATAGTGTGTGTGTGTGTGCGTGTGTGTGTGTGTGTGTGCTACAGAAGGCTTCTGTATCAAGTGTTTGAGAGACATGAGCTCTCAGTTGAGGAAAAGGCCTGGATACAAGTATTTCAGAAAGAGCAGGCAGTGGCATCCCGAACAGGAACACAGGTTAACCGAGATCGAAAGGCACGAATCTCTGTACTCATTACAGAGTTTCAAAGAATGAAGGTCATGATCGACTTATTCAGAGGTATTTTATGACTAGGCAAAGTCATTGCAACATAAATGTAAGAGTAAAAGTTACATTTTAAGTTAATAAGTGGTTGCAGTCCACTGACATATCTGGCAAATGAATCAAGTCATTTTATACATGATACTAAATGAAACAGGCAGGTCGTTTCTACAGCAACAATAACCAAATTAATGAGAATATCACCAACTGTGGAGTACTGTAATACTGTGAAGAACTGTGTAACAAGGTAACAATGGGCCTCATTTACCAATATGTGAATGTTCTTAACCGTGTTCTTAAGAAGGTCCTACGGAAACTCTGAGGCAGATTCAAAAAGGTATTGAACTGTAAATGAGTCGTCATATAAAGTAGCTAGCATAAAAAGTGAAAAAGTGTTATTTGTTGTGTTTATTTATTCGAAAATACATGAATGCTTTGTAATATAGTGGAATTTATTTAATGAAAAAAATAATTATAATATTTTTATTAATAAAATATCCTAAATGATAAAATATATAGTTGTAATATAAAATTATATTATATTTCACACCTGCAGATAAGATGATAATGCAATATCCATTTATTTTGCACAAACAAGTCAGTTCTCAAATGTGCGTAAGAGTGCTCTTGAGTATTCGTAGATTCTGTTCTTGCCAAATAACAAGAATACATTGGTGAATACCATAATCTTCGTAAATTCTGCATAAGTGGGTTTAAAGAACAAAATTCTTCATAAGAATGGTTGGTGAATGAGACCCATTGTCCTTACTCCTGTAGATGAAAGTGATCTGCTGCCACCTAGTGGTTCATTTTGTGCGATCAGGTTAAATTTGTCAGTACATTCTCTATTACAAGCAAAGTATATTTGGACAAATTTCGCCCGCGATCATTCCCCAGCTTGCCCTGTTAAAAAAACTTAAAAGATGTCTAAAGACGTCTTTGGCAAACATATTTAGACAGCCAATGAGTTACAGGACTAGAAATTTATATAGGAATATATCAAAAATGTGACTGACTATTATTTTTAATAAAACCACCCTAATAATATTTATCTTGAGCAAAATTCAGTTGTATTATTATTTAGTTATATATTGTATTTGAAATGCATAATCATACTTGTGTTCAGATATTTCCCAACACTGGTTGTGAGTTTTAATTACCCATTTATATTGTATTTTATATTTGCAGGGGTCCTTCCAACATTTCAGGGATTTGCCAAAAAGCTTCAAAATGAAAAGCCGATGGTGCATTTGGTGCATGTGGAAATGGTGGCCCTTGTGGAAATGGTGGCCAAATTTATGAGACCAAAGGCTATCCCACTGAGTCACAAGGAGATTCTCAAGGTTGATGTACGGAGAAGGGATTTGCAACTGCCAAACAAGAGGCTCTCTGTTGGACAGTTTTGCTACATTGCAATGAACAAAGCCTGTGTGGAGGGACAGGTATGGGTTGGTCATATCTATGACTCTCTCAGAGAAGGGTATATGAGGTCAGCAGAGTTTCTGCTAAAAAACCTTCCCCTGGATAACATCATATTATCATCACTCTCTGCTCTTACTCAATCTCTAATGCAATCTGATGGAGTCATTGGAGCTTTGACAGCATTAGGAGAAGCCTTGCCAAATGTTGTCCCTCCAGAAGAGATTGGTCTGCTGGTAGAAGAATGCCGGGCCTACCAGCTGGATGAGGATATGCTTCTTCGTCTACAGAGCTACACTGAAGGCAACTGCCGAGTCGATGTAGACTGGTGGAGCCATGTTGTGTCCTTGAAAAAGGCAGAAAGGGATTTGAGGTATCCGACCCTGTGCAAGCTAGTTAAAGCTCTTCTGTCCATTTTCACAGGCCCCTTGGTGGAAGGATCATTTAATTTGATGGATGATATCCTGGAAGCTGACAGGTGCTCCATGAATGTGGAAACTTATGAGAGCCTCGCAGTAATCAAGTCCACACTTAAAGCCAGGGACAGGACAGCCTCAACTATGACCATTGACCAGCCTCTGAGGCGAGCCTGCCTTTCATCATTCCAAAACTACCAATTACATTTACAGAAAAAGAAAGAGACTGAACAGGCACTAAAGCAGAAAAGGCTGAGTGAGGCAGCAAGGATGCAGTCCTCAAAGGAGGCAAACAAACTGGTTCAACAGGCCCGAAAAATTAAAAGGCCACCTTAAGCCACCTCCTCTGGTCAACAGGCCCTGAAAAAGAAATGGCCACCGAAAACATCCTCTGTGCCAGTCTCCACCTCCTCTGCACAAGCCACCACCTCCTCTGATCAACAGGCCCTGAAGAAGAAATGGCCACCCAAATCATCCTCTGTGCCAGTCTCCATCTCCTCTGCACAAGCCACCACCTCCTCTGTCCAACAGGCCCTGAAGAAGAAATGGCCACCCAAAACATCCTCTGTGCCAGTCTCCACCTCCTCTGGTCAACAGGCCCTGAAGAAGAAATGGCCACCCAAAACATCCTCTGTGCCAGTCTCCACCTCCTCTGCACAAGCCACCACCTCCTCTGTCCAAAAGGCCCTGCAGAAGAAATGGCCACCCAAAACATCCTCTGTGCCAGTCTCCACCTCCTCTGCACAAGCCACCACCTCCTCTGTACAAGTCACCACCTCCTCTGGTCAACAGGCCAGAACACCAGACAAACATTCATCTTCTCCAGCAACCACCTCTGGACAAGCCAGATGTCCTCCATTTGGCACAGCCTCCTCTTCACTAGACAGACAACATCTTTTTGCACCAGCTACAACCTCCTCTGAATCAGCCACCACATCCTTTTTACCAACACGTTTTTTTCCCTCTCTTTCATGGCCAATCCAAAGCATCATCTGCACTGTCACCAAACATGTTGAAAAGGAAAGGTTCTGCTAACCCAAAAACCTGTTCAAAAAGGAAAAGAAGCAGAAAAAGTTTTCTGTAGTAAACTGTATTTGATTATTTTTATTTCTCACTGTTTTTCAGTTCTTGAAGCACTTTAAATTATTGACAATTATAGTTCTCTTAAAGGGTTAGTTCACCCAAAAATGAAAATTCTGTCAGTATTTACTCACCCTCATGTTGTTCCAAACCTCTGTGTGTTTATTTGTTCTGCTGAACACAAAGGAAGATATTTGGAAGAATGTTTTAATCAAACAGATCTCAATCCCCATTGACTACAATAATGAGATCTGTTTGATTAAAACATTCTTCCAAATATCTTCTTTTGTGTTCAGCAGAACAAATAAACACATAGAGGTTTGGAACAACATGAGGGTGAGTAAATACTGACAGAATTTTCATTTTTGGGTGAACTAACCCTTTAATAGCAAATGGTTTTAAATAAACAAATTGAGTGTTACATTACATAGGGTTTTGTTGCACTGTAACTGTTTAAAAATATATATTTAAAATAAATGGTGCATATTTTGCATTAAAAAGAATATCTCCTTGTTAATGCGTTCTTATTTTCTATGGTTAGGCTACTAATGAATTCCTAGTTTACTTTGGAGAATTATAATTGCCACGCTCTGACCTTTCTTGTTATGGATGTTGTATAGTCTTAGTACACTATAGCAATAAGTACGCAGGTAAATGACTAGTTAAAAGCAGGGATGGATTAATAAACAGACCCAGGGTCCCAGGAGCTCTGGTGCTCTACACAAATATGCTACTGTAATATAGGCTTTGTATTGGGTTTGTTCATTTCATGTCTGAATGATGTCCATTTATATATACAAAAGTTACCAGAATCATTTAAGGGACTACCTGTATTTATCAAAATGTTCTCCCAGGGGAGCACACTTCTGGATCCCGCTTGACAAATGTTGATCAGGGCATATATCTCTTGGCTTAGGGGCCGCTTACCTCCCAGGGAAAAAAGTTCAGGCTCAGGATTTTTTTCTACTATCACCCCTGATTATATATTGAGATAATAAATGTTCTCCCTTTTTCTGTTTTTCTTGTTTTTTAGGCTTTGTACTCATCTTTAGACATTTAACTAAGCAATGTGCTGAGTATCTTTTTTAAAGTATACTGGGCATGTTTATTTTATTAAATTTAAATTTTTAAAATTAAATTTTATCTGTAAAAACTAGAGGGGGACCAGACATTTTGTTCCCTTTCGTTGTCACTCCGAGTTCCGTCGGATGACGACGAATGGGATTTTCGCTTAGAAAGCCTGTCAGCTTCAATCAATATAAAACGATCCAATGGCAAAGAAATGCCATGGGTCTGCAGAATTTGCATAGCGTAACTCCGCTCACCTGTGCCTTATCAGCTGTGTATTTAAGGAGGATGCTGAACGCAAATCAGGCATGTTTTCGCTTCGGAGCCAAGAGTATCTCTTCACTCCACAGCCATTTCTGACTTCACTCTACGAGACGAGCCTTTCTCTCCGGTGTTGGTGTGACGGCGATCCGCAGCGAGTTCACATTGCCTGCGTGTCTGTGCAGTGATCTGCCAGTGAATGTGCTTCTCCCTGCTCGCTTCAGCATCGCAGAGTTTTTTCCTCCTCTCACAAAAGAGCTTGCACGCGGCACGTCTTTTTAAAGACGCTTGCCCGTGTATTTCTGGTCGCGGTCGAGTCATTTCCGATTTTGATGGGCACATTCTCTGCTCTGCGTGCTTGGGCTTGATCATGCTAGAGCAGCGTTTGTGGATGACTCGCGTTCTCCCCGCGGGAACGAGACCTTCGCGTCATTATGGTCGAGACTCTATGATCTTGTGAGAGAGAGAGTCCCCTCATCCACACCCCGATGTAACACTCTCCAACCTGAAGTGTTGCTTAGGCTGGTGGCCAGGGTGACCAGAGGCGGGAGTGTGGAACAAACCGCCGACTTCTGTCCGTGGACCACACCCACAAATGTTCAGGAAGTGATAAGACAGTGCTGCCACTTTCGGGTGTGCATATGGCATTTGTCGAGTCCTGAGATGACAGCCATGCTTTCCCAGGATGATTGGTTTTTGAGTGTGGCCGCTGACTCCTGTCAGCGTCCACTCCAATACCTTTTTTCCCGGATGTGCATCAGGAGATCTCGATATCCTCGAAGACCACATGTCTTCCAGCGATCCCTCGTTGATCTCCTCCGCCCTTCCTTTCCTCGATGGGGCCGCTGCCCATGGGTACGCTCTGTTGTGATGCTACTGTATCCACAGGGTGCTTCTTCTTGGCTAGGCACCCGTCCGACGCCTGTAGCTTTTCGTCTACACTTGTGGCGAAATTCTATAATGCTAAGGACAGGTAGCCGCCTCTCTGCATGCCATGACCATTCTGCTGGTCTTCCTGACCCGGATGCTCACGGACATGCACGAGGACGGGACTGACCCAGGGCTCTTCAATGAGCTGCGCGCGCGAGTGACAAAAGTGACCGTGCGCTCCCTGGATCAGGTGATGCCCACCATTCTGTGGCCGAACCTGTCCGATGTGCAGGATGTAAGGCGTACCTTTCCGCTTGACACCCCCACATCCCAGGTCAGCCTCTTCGGTGGTGCGGTTGAGTGCTTTGCCCAACAGTTCTCAACTGGCTTCGAGCAGACAGAGGCTTATCTGTCTCGACGGCCCCGCCGTCCGCTCAGATCCCTCAGTCTGCCCACTGCCGAAGGTGCCCTCCTGCGGCTTCCACTCTGCCTGTTCACACGGGCTGGCTCTGGAGGCCGCAGGGGGACACCACAGCCCTCTCTGAGCCCCGCCCCCGCTATACGCCGGGTTAAGTGGCACTCCTGAGACAGGCTGCTCAGGGATGTTGATGGTTACTTCTCAGGAGATGGTAGCAGGACCACTCCTTCCCCTAGTGGAGGGCCAGCGGAGAATCTTTTGTTTTTTAAAAGAAGTAACACATCCATCCCTGAGCACACAGAGTTCTTGGACGACACCGTGCGCCGCCCCCGGGCCGTACACCCCTCGTCAGATGACAGTGCGAGCCGTCCTCGGACCGTACCACTCTCATCCCCCTCTGTCGCCAGCCCCCTGGCAGAGCAGACCCCCTTGGGATGTTCATCCTCCCCTGGTCTCCTCTATCAGGACGCGGTCAATGACTGTATCCCCACATCGGGCCGCTATGCTGTCCGTGTCCGGGCCAGTCATTCCGCTTCGCTTCACCTCCGGTGGGAAGCCTGTGGTCTGTATGACCCCGCTGGTACAGTTTTTGGGAGCCTGGCTAGAGCTTCCCAGACTGTCCCGCTGGATCACTCGGACGATCAGGCTCGGCTACGCAATTCGGTTCGCGTGGTCTCCTCCCCGCTTCAGGGGAGTCCGCTCCACATTGGTCGGTGGCAATGCCCCTATCATGAGAGCGGAGATTGCTTCCCTGCTGGCGAAGGGAGCGATCGAGACTGTCCCTCCAGCCGAAATGCAGTCCGGCTTCTACAGCCCGTACTTCATTGTGTACTCCAAGAGTGCGGTTCCACTGAAACTTTTTCAGAGGCTCCTGGGGCATATGGCATCCGCAGCCGCAGCTACGCCGCTGGGATTGCTTCAAATGAGACCGCTTCAGCGTTGGCTTCACGACCGAGTCCCGAGGTGGGCATGGCAACACGGCACGCTCCGGGTACCAATTACTCCGACCTGCCGTCAGACCTTCACCCCGTGGAGGAACCTCAGTTTTCTACGGGCCGGCGTGTCCCTGGAATGAGCTTCCCGGCACGTTGTTGTAACGACAGATGCCTCTGCCACGGGCTGGGGTGCCATGTGCAATGGACATGCTGTCGCGGGTTCCTGGACGGGTCCCCAGCGCCTTTGGCATGTCAATTGCCTCGAGTTGCTGGCTGTACAGCTCGCTCTGCGCCGCTTCCGAGCCGTGCTCAAGAGCCAGTTCAAGAGCCAGTGTACTAGTCCGAACAGACAATACCACAACTGTAGCGTACATCAACCATCAAGGTGGTCTGCGTTCCCGCTGTATGTCGCAACACGCCCGCCAGTCAGAAGCGCCTGAGGTCCCTTCGTGCCGTTTATATTCCCGGAGCCCTGAACCGTGCAGCCGACGAGCTGTCCCGGCTTCAGCCCCTCCCTGGAGAATGGCGACTCCATCCCCAGTCGGTCCAGCTGATATGGGACCAGTTCGGGTACGCTCAGATAGATTTGTTTGCCTCTCACGACTCGACCCATTGTGCCCAGTATTATTCCCTGACCGAGGGCACGCTCGGCACGGATGCACTGGCGCACAGCTGGCCGCAGGGCCGCAATTATGCGTTTCCCCCAGTGAGCCTTCTTGCGCAGACCCAAGGTCAGGAAGGACGAGGAGCAGGTGATTCTGGTCGCGCCGTAATGGCCTACCCGGACCTGGTTCTCCGAACTCACTCTCCTCGCAACAGCACCTCCTTGGCTCATTCCTCTGAGGAAGGACCTCCTTTCTCAGGGACGGGGCACCCTGTGGCACCCTCGTTCCGATCTTTGGAACCTCCACGTGTTGCTCCTGGACGGGACGAGGTAGGTTTGAGTACCCTAACACCAACGGTGGTGGCTACCATTACTTCCGCTAGGGCGTCGTCCACTAGTCCACTATGCGTTGAAGTGGAACCTCTTCGTCAACTGGTGCTCTTTTCACCGAGAAGACCCCAGGAGATGCTCGATCAGTGTCGTGCTTTCTTTCCTTCAAGAGGGGTTGGAGCGAAGACTGTCTCCCTCCACCCTTAAGGTCTATGTCGCCGCTATTGCCGCACACCATGACCTTATCGATGGTAAGTCTGTGGGGAAGCACGACCTGATCATCAGGTTCCTGAGAGGAGCGAGGAGACTGAATCCTCCTCGCCCTCCTCTCGTACCCTCTTGGGACCTCTCAGTGGTTCTTCTAACTGCCCTGAAGAGTGCTCCATTTGAGCCTTTGCAGTCAGCTGAGCTTAAGTTCCTGTCAATGAAGACAGCGCTTCTGACTGCATTGGCCTCCATCAAGAGGGTAGGGGACCTGCATGCATTCTCCGTTGACGAAGCGTGCCTGGAATTCGGGCTGGGTTACTCTCACGTGATCCTGAGACCCCGGCCTGGATATGTGCCCAAGGTTCCTACTACTCCCTTCCAGGACCAAGTAGTGAACCTGCAAGCACTGCCCCCGGAGGAGGCAGACCCAGCCTTGGCACTGCTCTGTCCAGTACGCGCCCTTCGTGCTTACGGAGACAGAACGCAGTGTTTCAGGACCTCAGACCAGCTCTTTGTCTGTTATGGTGGGAAGCAGAAGGGAAGGCTCTCTACAAGCAAAGGTTGTCCCACTGGATAGTGGACGCCATTGCTTTGGCATACCAGCAGCAAGGTCGACCGTGCCCCCTTGGTGTTACTGCCCACTCCACCCGGAGTGTGGCGTCCTCTTGGGCTCTAGTGCATGGCGCCTCGCTAACAGACATCTGCAGAGCTGCAGGCTGGGCGACACCTAACACATTTGCCAGATTCTATAATCTCTGTGTGGAGCCAGTGTCCTCGCATGTACTCGCTTCAACCAGCTAGTACCGGACCCGCTCAGGTGTCTTCGCTTCGCCATTCCACGGACTGGATACGTGTGCTATTTCCTCAGGTGAGCCTCATAAGCCCTGAGTTCCTCCAGCACCCCTGTCGTTGGCGCCAGTGTCTATTGCCTGCACGTCGGGTAGGTGCCTTCTGTGTGCATGGTCCTTCCCCTGAGCGACCCCCACATGTGTATTTCCACTGAAAGCCTTTCTGAGCAGGTGTCTTTCCCTCGGCAAGCCACTCCTGGGGTTGAAATATTCCACCTGCGGCTGGACACCCCAGTGATCCCCATATGCATCCTTCGGGTCATATGTGTATTCCCTAAGTCCCCCCCCCCCTATGGAACTATGGAATATGCTCCCCAGTGTACCTTGGTATGCCTGTGCTAAATAGGAGTCCTTCGTCCGTGCCAAGCTAAGTGCGACAGGGTTCTCAGATTACACAGGGCACTGGAAGACAGCTGAGAATGTGGCGAGATTAGACTGGTAATCCCATCCGTCGTCATCCGATGGAACTCGGAGTGACAACGAAAGGGAATGTCTTGGTTACATATGTAACCATCGTTCCCTGAGTAGGGAACGGAGACATTCCGTCTTTCTGCCACCTTCCGCTGTGTCGCGGGGATCGCCGGACCTCAGTCTTGGCTCCTCAGCGAAAAAACATGCCTGATTTGCGTTCAACATCCTCCTTAAATACACAGCTGATAAGGCACAGGTGAGCGAAGTTACGCTATGCAAATTCTGCAGACCCATGGCATTTCTTTGCCATTGGATCGTTTTATATTGATTGAAGCTGATAGGCTTTCTAAGCGAAAATCTCATTCATCGTCATCCGACGGAACGTCTCCGTTCCCTACTCAGGGAACGAGGGTTACATACGTAACTGAGACGTTTTCCATAGGGCCCAGAATTTCTGGGGGTAACCCTGGTTTGTGTACTTTAGGTATCTGGCTTTTTCTGGAAATGTACAAATATTGTACATTTTCTTGGCTCAGGTATTTTCCTCATACATCCAGCAAAGCTGAAATTACACAGCAGTTTACTATGGTCAGATAAACAGATTTGACCTTTTTCATGCAGTGATGTGTGGGCAGTGTAGGGCAGTGTAGGGTAAGTTACTCTTAGTAACCCAGTCGGCTACTTTAGTAATACTATTTGGCTTATGGGCCAAGCCATATCACATAACTATCATGGTAATCAGCATTTAGGAATAAAGCTAGAGTAAATGTGGAATGTTCACAGTTTCTGTAATAATCACAGGAGGATTAAGGAGGTTTATATAATGGACCACAGGTGTCTTACAAAACAAGTCAAGTACACGACTGCCATCTAGATGTCAGACTGAAGACTGTCAAGAATGTATATTCAAATTTGCTAAACAAGGTTTAAAACTTTAAAAAGGTATTCTTCACAGAATTATTTTCAACAATTTCACAAATACATTTAAGATACATAATTTTGGAACTTTAACTTTAAACAATATTTGTGTCTGTATTTATGAAACTTTTATTTTAATTGTGAATGCTATTTTTGTGAATACAAATCTGGTTGTGTAATTGTTAACCATGTTTTGTGATTAATAATTTTGAGACCATAGATTTATTATGTTTTGGTTTAAATGTTGTCTTGATACATACCAAGAGACATACATTGGCGGAGGGCCAAAATGGCAAAAATGACGTCCTCATTTCCAGAGAGGCCAATGGCACCGCCTGCTATATAAAAAAAGTGCCACACACAATCTTTATGATAAATCAGTGAGCTGAGGGAAGAGTGACATAGACTGATAAATAGAGGGATGTGGTTAATTCTGCACATGTGTTTGTTCCTGTCTTGTAATTATATCTCTGTAGCCATGATGGCCAGTTCAGGTACTTGTCAGCTCCAGGGACACTTCAGGCTGAACGGGATGTTCCAGGATGGAGACCTTCTCATTGGTGGTCTGTTTGAGGTTCAGTACCTCAAAGCATTCCCAGAGCTGAGCTTCAGAACGGTACCAAAACTACCACACTGTGAGCTGTGAGTCTGGACCACACTAACTGAACACTTAAAGGCAATAATTGGAAAATTGAATGCTATTTTTATGACTGCATATACATTTTTCAACAATGATTTAAGAAACTGATATCATGTTACATGACATGTTGATTGGTTACATGACTGAAATTATTAACTGCATATATAACTTTGTATAAAAATAATAATAATTTACAAATTCAAAATCTGATCTCACATAAATGTTATGGAATTCAGTTAGTCTTCTATTATTAATTTTTCTATTGTTACTGTTAGTATTAGTGAAGATAATGCTCTCATTTATTTTGTATTGTCTTCTCTAGCTTCTATATGACAAGCTTCCAGCAAGCACTAACAATGGCTTTTGCCATCAATGAGATTAATAGCAACCCCAACCTCCTGCCTAACATCACGCTTGGTTACCAGATCTACGACAACTGCTTAAGGCTTGGAGTGGCATTTCGTGGTGCCACAGCTCTGGTTAGTGGAACAGATGAGACTATCTCTGACCTCAACTGCAAAGGACCACCACCAGTGATTGGAATCATTGGTGATCCCGGGTCTACTCATTCTATTGCAATTTCCAGTGTCTTGGGGCTGTTTCGACTGCCTATGGTATGAGATATATTTTTACCTTTTTTTGAAAAAAAAAAAAAATCTTCAGGAAACTATAATTTCTAAACAGACTAAAAAGGAAATACTTTTCCATGTTTATCAGTCTCTCCTGCAACAATTTTCTTATTTATTTTGATGACATAATATTTGGTTATCTACTATGCCATAATCAGATTTTCAATATAAATAGTAAAACATTGTGTGAAAATAACACATATCTGTTTCTTCCAATGTTTTTTTTTTTTTTTTGACAATGACTTTAGCACTGATAAAATGTTTAATCGTTCTCTCTCTGCCTCTGCTCTCAATCTCTCCTTATTAGATTAGTTACTACGCCACCTGCTCCTGTTTGAGTGACAGGAAAAAGTACCCCTCTTTCTTCAGAACAATCCCCAGTGATGCCTTCCAGGTGCGGGCTATGGTTCAGATCTTGAGACATTTTGGATGGACTTGGGTTGGTCTCCTCTGTAGTGATGATGATTATGGCATCAATGCCGGTCAATCATTTTACCAGGATGTGCAGGAGTTTGGAGGGTGTGTGGCCTTCTCGGAGATACTGCCCAATGATAACAACCAGAAGGAAATACAACGCATAGTTGGAATCATTCAAGGCTCCACGGCAAAAGTGGTTGTTGTATTTTCCACTTCAAGCTATTTGTTGCCCGTGGTTGATGAGATGGTGTTAAGAAATGTTACAGGTAGGCAGTGGATTGCTAGTGAGGCTTGGGCTACCTCACCTGTGCTTCTTGCTCCACAATTTAAGTCTGTATTGGGGGGTACACTGGGTATTGCCATCCGACGAGGAGAGATACAGGGGCTTGGTAACTTTCTGCTAGGCCTTCGTCCTGACAACAATTCACAAAACAATATGGTGAGAATCTTCTGGGAGAACATGTTTGGGTGCAATTTTGACACTGAAGGCAGAGAGAGTGAAAAAACTTGTTCAGGGCAAGAGGTTCTAAGCAGCACAAACACAGCATACACTGATGTATCAGAGCTTAGGGCCTCTTACAATGTATATAAGGCAGTTTATGCCCTGGCACATGCTGTTCATGACCTGATGCAGTGTGAAAAGTGGAGAGGACCATTCAGAGGGAATAGCTGTGCCGACATATCCAACCTGAAACCCTGGCAGGTAAGACTCTATTAGACTATACAGATTATGAGGCATATAAAAGAGCTGAATGAGGAAAAGCTAAATATTTTGTGTGTGTGTATATTAATGTATGTGCTATATTAATTCATATATCAGATAAACATATTACACATGTCCTGTCTTCAAACTGTACAGCTGGTACACTACCTACAGAAAGTAAACTTCACCACAGACTTTGGGGATCGTGTGTCATTTGATAAGAATGGAGATGCTTTAGCCATCTATGACGTGTTGAACTGGCAGTTGAGCTCTGATGAAGCAATGATTGTCCGTACAGTTGGTGTGGTAGATGAAGGGTCAACAACAGGGAAGGTGTTGACACTGGATAAGGATGCAATATACTGGAACTATGAGACAAACAAAGTAATTTTCATTTTATTTTAAATATCATTATTTGTGCAAATTATTATTTAAATCTTTAAAACAAAGAAAAAAGTGCAATGTGTTCCTAAGACCATTAGATCATACAAACACAACACAGCCATATCAGAGCTTGCCTGAATAACAACATATGATGTCTCTTTCAGCCCCCACGATCTGTTTGCAGTGAGAGTTGCCGCCCAGGAACCAGACGAGCCACAAAAAAGGGCTTTCCTGTCTGCTGTTTTGACTGCCTGCCATGTGCAGATGGAGAGATTTCTAATACAACAGGTGAGAAAAAGTAAGAGGTATTGTTGAAAAAATGAATACACTGAATATAAAACATTAATAAACTATAACCATTTAAACATATTTTCTTTCGCTACTTCTTATTTAAAATTTGATTATTTCCTACTTTTTCGTGTACAGACGCCACTGAGTGCATAGCATGTCCAAATGATTTCTGGTCCAACCGAGAAAAAGATCACTGCATCCACAAAGAAGTGCAGTTTCTATCCTACGAGGATCTTCTGGGTATCTCTCTGACGACTGCATCTCTGCTTGGTAGCTGTATCTGTGTGCTTGTGATTTTTATCTTTGCTCATTACTGCAAAACTCCTGTAGTACGTTCAAACAATTCAGAGCTCAGCTTTCTGCTACTGTTTTCACTTAAACTGTGTTTCCTATGTGTGCTGCTGTTCATTGGACAGCCGAAGTTGTGGACGTGTCAGTTAAGACATGCTGTGTTTGGCATAAGCTTTGTCCTGTGCATCTCCTGCATCCTGGTCAAGACTATGGTGGTAATAGCGGTGTTCAAGTCCTCTCGACCAGAAGGTAAAGGTGCAATAAAATGGTTTGGAGCGGTTCAACAAAGAGGAATAGTTCTGGTCCTAACAGCCTTCCAGGTTGTGATATGTGCAGTCTGGCTATCAACTGCCTCTCCAACACCCCATAAAAACAGCCAGTATATTAGGTCTATAATAGTGTATGAATGTGCTATTGGCTCAGTGGCTGGTTTTTCTCTTCTGCTGGGATACATTGGACTATTGGCTGCAGTAAGTTTCCTGTTAGCCTTCCTTGCAAGAAATCTTCCAGATAATTTTAATGAAGCAAAGTTCATAACTTTCAGCATGTTGATCTTCTGTGCTGTGTGGATTGCATTTGTTCCAGCATATGTTAGCTCTCCAGGGAAATATGCAGTGGCTGTGGAGATATTTGCCATCCTAGCTTCCAGTTTTGGATTACTGGTTGCCATATTCGCCCCAAAGTGCTACATCATTATATTACACCCAGAAAGAAACACTAAAAAAGCAATCATGGGAAGAGGTACACAGAATAAATAGATGCGGTTTGTGAAAATATTTTGCTAAATGTGTGAGTCTTTCATTTTTTACACTAAGACACTATTAAGGCGAGACACTACAGGTGAATAAAGTAAAATATTTAAATAATAGATATCACCATAAAAATTCCTCAGTTGAATACTTAAACAAGTATATTTAAAAAAAGTATTACACGTTTATGAAATTTGTATGTTTAATTATGCAAATTAGGCATATCTCATTAAATTTAGATTTTGCTTATATTTTCTGTAGATAGATCTGAACATATGATAAAATCCACTTTGTTTACACAGAAGATGAAAAAAAAAGTTCAGAGCGATTTCAAGATATGCTTTCATTATCTAGGAAATCAAAATATACTGTCCATAGCCTTAAAATTAGATTTTTTTTTTATTAGCCCTCTGGGGTCTAAGGTGTTTTGGGGTCCTTGAGATGTTTTGATATGCCCTGACATTTGTGTGTGTGTGTGTGTGTGTGTGTTTTCAGTTACTTGTAAACATATTAATGGCACAGGTGAAATAACACTCTATTTAGCACAAACAGGGCTACTATAAAATGTGAGCAACATGTATGAACATGCTAGTATTTTTGAGAGAATATTGTTTATGCATGGTTATTGAAAAAAATAAAAAATAAAGTTTCTGAAATAAGCCCAAAAACACATAATAAATATCTGTCCACAAGACTTTTGACTAATGGATGTTGTGGCCTAGAGTTTTTGCTTCAAAATGATCTGAAAATCATCCTGACTAATCATTCACAGAAAACAATAAATTGTTTTAAATTGTGAAAAACATTTTTTTGTTTGTAAAGACAATGTGTGAACAGGCGTGAAGAGGTCTTGGCAGGGTGGCAGACAGTACATGGAAATCCCTACATGTGAAAAGCAAACAAACATGAAAACACTTTTAAACTATAGTAGTTATTGTTTAATCATGCCCTTACACACTAAAAAGGTTTTAATTCACAACAGTGCAGTATTCAAACAAAACAAAACTGTGCATCTTTTAAAGTATAAAAGTAGTATAAAAAGCAAAATGAAAATTTATTTTAAAGATTACAATAATTGTGTTCAAGATGCAGTGGACTACAAATATAAAACAGCAGAAAATATTCAAGTTCTTATTATATTTAAAAACGTATAATTACAATCAGGGCTTGATATTAACACCCGCTAAATGCGGGTGGATTTCACCAGTGGCAAATAACGCAGTCGCTCTCACTAGCCACTTGGCGTGTTTAAAAATTTGTTGTCAAAATACATCTGACATAACAAACAAATAGCAATTTGACACTACAACTACCATGAGTAATACCTGCAAATAGTCTAGTGTTTGCTCATTGGTCACGCGGAGTTTGAACTCGAGGACTGAGGGCTGTTTAGTCTGCCCTTAATTATTAACTTAATGTGATTATTTAGCTATCTTTTTTAATAGCAGGAGAATCCAGACCACAGGAGCGTCTCACGCTCTCCTGCAGTGCCGCTGAGTGAGGGTGTGCGCACCAATTATGAGCAGATGGGAGTTTTACTTACTCAAACATGTTCTAAGGGCAGAAAGGAAAATGATTGGTTTACACTGTGGTCTATTGAGACCCGTCTATGTCTGGGTTATCGGGGCTATATCCGTGTGGTCTATCGAGACCTGTCTATAGCTGTGTCCCAATGTGAAGACTGCATCCTCCGAAGGCTGTATTTGAAGGATGCTTGGCCGTATTTGAAGGCTGATTGCATCACAGCCGCGCAACGAAGAACGTCCCAATTCAAAGGCTGCATCCGCGAAGGCCGCATTTGAAGGCCGATTGCGTCATCGCGGTGGGATGAAGACTGTCCCAATTCAGTTATGCATCCTCTAAAGGCCGTATTCGAAGGCTGGTTGCCTCATTGCAGCGCGACGAAGGCTTCCCTGATTCAGTGACGCCAAATGCACCCTTCGTTTCCCAGAGAAAGGAAGGATACATAAATGGACACTTCACGGCCTATCCTACCCGATCCTAACACATAAATCATTGCGCGGGTGATGACAGCATTTTTATTTTAAAAAAAGTGTGGCCGAGAGTTCGGTGGTGGACGAAAATTTACATTTAAATGTAAAAGAATTATGTTTTCATTTACTCAAATAGCCAGAGAAACCAGCGTTAAAGCCACAAGTTTTTTTTTCTTTTCATCTTAACTCATTCGTCAGCATAGCATGCTTTTGTCAAGTGGAAACGCGAAAACGGCATTATAGCCTTGTATTGTATTTCTTGTACATTGTATTTCTTTATTATTCATTATTTCATTATTTTATGCAACTTTAAATGTGTACACAAAAGAGAATTCATGACTCTGGTTTTTTGTTTATTTTTGTAAGGGTCTCTGAGTGTTTGCAAGGTTGATACATTTAAACTATAATATACTTTTGTGTAGTTTAATGTAAAATGTGTAGTGTTGCTGTCCTGTGAGGGAAAAGTAGGCTACTTCACATTTGTACATGAATACTAATGCAGTATGAAGTTCCTTATATTCTCCCACTGGTTATTTTAAAAATTAAAGTAACAAAATGTTTGTCCATGGTCACAATATAAATAAATTGTTGGTAACAACTGCGTCCCACATCAAAGTGCACACCTGGAGCGCTCTGACCGGTCTAGCCTGTGGAGGATTGTTCTTGTCGCCTAGCAACTGTGGCAACTGACGACGAAGAGCGGGAGTAACGACGTTTGGCTTTTGCACAGCCTGTATAAATATATTCACCATGGTCCATTTCTGTAGACAATAAAAAGAAAACCCTACAAAATCGCCCACAAAATCGCATCAAGGTACGATTATAACATTTGAATATAGGCTATATATATAATATTTATATATATTATTTTTTAGGTTATTTCATTACAATATTTACTTAGGTTAACACCCAATTTTTTAACAGTTTACAGTGTATTCTGGCTATTCAGGACACAGCCTCTAGCATTAAATCAGCTCTGGGCAACTCTTGAGCCGAAAATACATGATTCGAAATATTTTTTTAGTGGTTATGTGAATTGAAATTATATATATCGTTGTTGTCGGGCGGAATCCTCGTATCTCCGAAACCATAATTTTTCAGGAAATAAACAAAACTGCATATTTTTTTGAGTTATTAAAGGCACTTTATGCAAGATCTGTACCTTAATACAACAGCTTCAAAGTCGTTTTGGTGGTTAACAAAGTCATAGTAGGGCGAATCATCCTGGTAGGAAAGCTTGGGGGGGACGCCGCCGGAAAAACCAGCCATGCAAGTTTGAGAGTGGCGCCCCTGACACAGCGCGTGAGAATCACGAAATGGTTTACGGCAACGACGTCACACGCATCAACAACATCATACTGTATGAAGCTCAGGGCCTGAAATTAACACCCGACCACCTGCCAAATGCGGGTGAATTTTTCCATTGGCTGGTAACATTGTCAATCTACCTGCCACATTGGCAGGTAGCCAATGAGAATTGAGTGATTCATTAGGATTTTTACATTTCAACAAGTTCGCCATTGCGTTTGACTTTAGCTAAAATGTGGCGGCACATTACTGGGGTAAAGAGGCCAGCTGAAACAAACAACCAACAAAAAGATGAGGATGAAAAAAAGAAAAGTAAAAGAAGACATTTTAATACAAAGTGGACAATTGGCGGCAATGGCAAGGTTCGTGAGCGGCTGGTTTATGACAGCGACTGTTGTTTCGGAACGTTCATGCGATCAGAAGAAGACGAGGCCCTTTTCTGACTACGTTTGGATGTGCGAGTATTAAACTGTTGGTGAGATGGGATGAGATAATGTAACGCTGACGTAGCCTACAGTACAATGACAGTTGCACAGATGTGTGTGCGTGTGCAACTGTGCATGTTGAGAGTTGGGAACCAGTGAGAAAATATCCGGTAACGTTACCCGGTAACTTTACCAGTAATAACAATATTAATTTAGTTCATAGTTAACGGTTCCTGAACGCTGTAACTAAAATCTGTCAGGATCTGTCTACGTGACTAAATCAGCCATCAACACAGCCGCGTGTGATATGTTTACATACGAGCTGCTGCGGTAGGTCTACCTGTTGAGTATACTATATAGCCTATAGGCCTATATGTTGTGTGAGTATCAAAATCAATGAATTAAAAGATTTTTTTTTTAAATGTATGTTCTTAGAGTTATTATTATTACTTGACAGCACTTAAATGTGTATTCTTACAAGTGAAAGAACAATATTGTGAAATTCCCATTTTTTTTCACCTTTATATCAAGGTGAAAAAAAAATAAAACAGGAATTTCACAATATTGTTCTTTTTACAAGCCATTTTTTGGCTGAGGCAAAATATGAGGCAAAAAAAAAAAGTGGCTGGTAAAAAGTCTCTGTGGCAGGTGAATTTTTAAATCCACCTGCCACAGTGGCCGGTGGCCGAAAAAGTTAATTTCAGGCCCTGATGAAGCTACTTTCGAAAAAGGGAAAGAGAATCGGACCGTGCTAGAAACCGGACAAGAGTCCACTCGGTCGGGCTTTCACTCGTTGGCGCGAGCTTAAAAGCTGCACTGGATTGTAACTGCGATGCTGACCTGGCGATCTTGTTGATGGACTTGTAAGTAAATCTCTTATTTATAAACTTGTTTGTATTTGTATAATTGTTTCTATATTGTATGTTTTTGCACTGGCTTGTGGTATGTAATTTTTTACGGTGCTGTTCATCTGTTGTTGATAATAAGACCAGTTCAATAATTCTCACATATGTCTATAGCTTTCGATTACCAGAGCTTTAAGCAGACTTCCTAAAAACAGTCGTTTCTCTTAGTCTTGTTGTTTTTTTCGTTATGTTTTATTGCCGAGCTTGCCACAAGAGCTAGTTTGCCAGCTGAACTCAGGTGTTGTGATGTGTATCACATCTTTAGTCCTGTGTCTGGTTCGGATTTCTTATGACGTGTGTAAGTTACTGTTATATCAAGTTTATCTGACTAACAGTACACTTCCCGACTGTAACTTCAAATTGTGTTGATTATGAATCAATCAAATCTTGACGCTGTTGATGTTGATTCTTGCGATTACCATGAGGACATAGTCAATATCTCACATAATTATTAGGACATATATAAGCCTAGAGGTTGTAAATAATTGAACACAATTTGCTATTATGATAAATTGTAATCATGTCTAAATCATAACGTCCAATGTTATGAAATAATGCGACGTACATTTAACTTGATTGATGTCATCTGACATTTTGTAATGTTTACATTACAATCAAAAAACATGAATGAAATTATACAGTAGCCTATACACTATAGGCTATTTACTTCTGATTTTGCAGAAATCATGTAAAAACGCTATAAGCCAGCAAACGCGATAGGCAACTTTATTATTAAAAAGCAGTCTAGGGCTGCGTCCGAAATCGCGTACTATGTGAGTAGGTACTACATTTAAAAAAGAACGTACTTCGCGACCGTTAAAAAAGTACGTTCTATAGTATGAATACGGGTAGTATGAATGAATTCCGGACGTACCATATGCGACATATTGGAAATGTCACGTGTCATGCGCTGTCATAACAGCGCGGAAATTTAAAGAGCCCACCTTCGCGCTGTTTTGCTTTGTTTTCATCTGCGTTTTTCAAGCTGGTCGTAGATCATGCCTTCATCGAGAGCTTTTGCGGATTTTCTCAAATAACGTAAGTAGCATTTATTTACCTACCTGTTCCCTCTATTGATTCATTCATTGATGGTAATAATAGCACAAGCGGTGTGCCTGCTTGTCTGTGTGTTATATATATACAAGCTTGATAAAAACTATAATTCTAGAACAAAATTTAAGATGTCAATTTACATCTGAAGTCATATATATATATATATATATATATATATATATATAATGAATGTTATATTTTATGGCAATAGGTTTTTTTCATTGCCATTACAGTGAAATAACTAAACACAAATATACAAGCCTGTTAAAATTATAATTAATTTAAACCACCACATCTGAAGTCAAATATAATGTTTTATATATATATATATATACACACACACACACATTTGACTTCAGATTTAAAGTGACATCTTACATTTTCGTCAAGAATTAGTTTTTATAAAGCTTTTATATTATCATATAAGTATATATATGTATATACACACACACACACACACACACACACACACACACACACACAGACATATTCAAATACATCATGCATAAGAAATGGGATCTAATATATTTATATTTATAAATAAGCAAACACAGGAAACAAGTGTCTTGTTGATTCAAATTGTATTTTATATTAAAACTATATAAATGTTTACAGATTGTGAGCCCTACAACCTACTGCAACGTGAATGCTGCTGTGCCAATCCTTCGGCCGGGGTGGAGGAGCGGACCGGGGTGGAGGTCAGCTCCATCTTCAAAGTACAGCCGAAGAATTGGCACAGCAGCCTCCCGACTTTCACGGCAGTCCATCCAGTCCCTGATTGCTGTAGTGAAAGCAGATTGCGACCATGGGTGGGAAAAGGACGTCGAGGTGCTGGTGTTCCTTTACTGGCTGGCCCATGCAGCATCATACCGGGTAGTGTCACTCGTCTATGACATCCCGTAGTCTGCTGTGCACGACATTATGCACAGAATGAGCAAGGCAGTCATCGGCACTTTGAGACAGGTTATCGCTTTCCCCAGTGCAGATGACCAGGAGGCAGTGGGAGCAGGTTTTACCCAGCTGGCAGGGTCTCCAGCTGTCAGTGTAGTAGCTGGTGCAATAGATGGCTGTCACATCCGCATCAAACCACTAGCAAGTGACGTCCAGTGCTACTTCAACCAGAAAGCTGCTTAATTATTTTCAGCTGCAGGCCATCACTGACCACAAGGGGAAGTTCCTCGACATTTTTGATGGGTATCTTGGGTCGGTGCACGATGCTCGGGTGCTGAAGAACAGCCCTGTGTGCACTGGCTGCCTGTTACCATCTGCAGGATAGTGCATCCTTGGAGATGGTGGGTATCCTTGCCTCGTCTTGTAAACATGCCTTGAAAAAAACAAAACATATTGAATAATTTTAGTGATGCCCTCCAAATGAGATTGCTATTATCAAAGTCCCTTTAGATCTTTTTAGAAACCTGTAAAAGTTACCTTACTAAAGCTGCTAAAGTTCATTGTCTTTCCTCATGGTGACACCATAATAGAAATGTTTTAATACTTTTCCTTTTGGTAGTGCTTTAAGCTCTATTATACTACTTTATGCCAAAGTTATGTGATTTTGTTTTAAGCTTTGTATTCTGCATCCATTTAAAAGTTAATACACAAAAATAAAGCAAATAAATGTTAAAGGTGTCTGAAGTGTGTGGCTATTTCTCTACAGTGCAGCATTCATAGTCAGACAATATATTTTTCAGATATAACTGTAATTTGCTTGTAAAACATAATTTGTTAAATCATTGCATGACAGAATTCTCATTTTGGGGTGAACTATTAAAATAATAATAATAAAAAAGAATGGTAACACTTTACTTGAAGGGGTGTGCATAAGACTGACATGACACATATCATTAATGTGAAGGAGGGTTTATGACAACTGTCATTAAGTGTCATTCGCTCAATTATTAATTTTTTTATGCAAAATTGTAAATATGACATTGTTTGAGTGAGACACACTGTTATGATGTAGGGCTATTGGTTTATGTCAAGTTGTCATGACAAAGACATCTCAAACTGTCATATTCGCATTAAAAATACCATAATTGAGCAAATAACATTTAGTGACAGCTGTTATACATGCATAAAACCACCTTAATATTAATGACATGCGTCATGTCATGATTATAAAGGTGTCATTATGTCATGGTTATGAATATGAATCCTAAATATTCTTAATCTTATCATTTTGCCCCTCCAAAATCAACACAGGATTTAACATGTGATGAACTATGATCAGTCTATGTTACATTGACAAGATGAGGTACACTTGTTAACAGTAGTTTGCTATGCAGGCAACAAATATTTCATAATAACAACACCGGTAAAGGAGAAATAAAATAAAATTTAATTTAATTCATTAATTTTTGAACAAGGGCAATGCAAAATATACATTAACCTTAAAAAGGAGAGATGCATTTGCAGGTTGTAGCACTTAAGTGCTAATTTCCACCTGATTTTCCAAATCGTTTTAAAATAAAAATAAATAAAAGTTGTGTAAGCATCTCATTCAACTGCGAAACAAAGAAAACAAAGTTATCTAACGTTAGCTGACATGCATTAATTTAGCTCGTTCAGTTCGGTAATAATGGCAAAGACAAAAGTGTCATTTTGCAGCCAAATCAGAAAATTGCACCCGCGATTTACATTATTTAAACGTTTAACAAGTCAATCGTTTACTTATATGATGTTAAACAAACACAATTTCACCACAAATAAACAAAAAGTGTTTAATATAGTACTTACACTTGAAAACTCCATATACAGTGGAAAACTCCCGCGTCTCCGGTTTCCGGCATTTTCAAATATAACGACAACTCCTCCTCTCCCGTGGCATCATGGGATAGTAAAGTGTCCATCGTATGCGCACTTCAGAATCTCGCCGGAAGTAGTAGGCCATCCGGGTACTTCTCGCCTACTGTTTTTCGAATTCTATGAATTCGGACATACTACTCTGCTCGCATACTGTTTTTCGCATACTATATAGTATGGAAGTACGCGATTTCGGACGCAGCCTAGCACTTGACAGTAGTTCAGTAGATATGCAGTAACAGGGGAATAACGGTTATTTACGACAGTGCAAGTACACCACAGCGGCTCTAGAGGTCACTGTTTTACAAAAAAACCAGAGAGTGCATAGTGTGCCTTTAAACATTATATTGTTAAAGTTGGTATTATACCTTATATTGCTGTTACACTCTAAAAAATGCTGGGTTATTTTTTCAACCCAACCGCTGGGTTGAGACTGTTGGGTCATTTTATTGGGTTATTTTCTCATTGTTGGGTAGTTTTTTTGTGTAACCCAACGCTGGGTTGCCGGTTGTGACCGTTGAAACAGTGAACCCACCCCTCACCCATCGACGCCACAGACGAGGCAACAACTCTGCATTTGCGGGCATTTTGGATCACCTCAGATGATCGTTTTTCAGCAAGGACAGCTGTTATTCGGCGAAAAAGGTATGCTTTAGAGTATTTAATGCAGAAAACTATTACTGTACCCCAAAAAATGTTTAAGTATGCAAAATAGCGCGATTCACAGGACACAATAAGTCTTGAAGCCCTAGCTTCGTTATTTTTATACTTTGTTATAACGTTATAGCTTTTCCCTGATTTTTGAATAAGTCAGATAACGTTAAATTACCTCTTTTGGCCAACATTTCCCCAGAAATATGTGACTTATGAGTAATTTAACTTCGCTAACGTTTATATTTATATAAGGTCGACGATTGTCGGTATGCGATCGTCGTTTGCTTTTTTTATTAAAAACTCGCGTCAGGCTGTCGCCTTTTTTATTTCAAATTATCAAAATTAGAGAGTACGTCATGAGTTCATCTTCCAAGCCGTGTTTTTGTACAGTCATGAAACCCTAGTTTGAGTAAGTTAAGTGTTTATAGTCGGACTTGTTGGACCTATCTCTACTGCAGAGTAAGTTAAGTTAGCTACCTAAGCTAAGCTAACGTATAAAATATTCATATCTATAAACAGAGAGAAGTAACTTAGCGCAGGCTACAATGTTCTTCAGACCTAATAAAATGCAGTTTTACTTGTTAACCACTATACTAACAAGCTTTAAACAAGCTACAACACACACATTTAATATCCTAAGATGTTGAGAAATGGCTTTACACAAAGCATATGAGTGAGTTTAGTGTGACAAATCTGTAGCAGCTAATGTTAGAAGATGCACTTGCGTGGAAATTTAAAACCATGGTCAGATGGTCATATTTACACAGATATAAGTGATAATACAGTCCCAATGTGAATACTATCCACACTATCTGCCCTAAATAGTATTGACAAAATTACTAATGTCACATACTATTTAGGATGGATAGTACCAGCTATGCACATTGGACACTGTTATATTTTATTAATGAACTACGAGAAGGCACTGAACATGTCTGGTGCATAATCCAACGTTTTTCTCTGTGTACAATAATTTAATATTTGCCCAGACAAAATTAAATCTTTACAAAATACATTTTATATATTATAATAATAGTAATAATAAAACAATAACAACAACAATAATGTTTGCCTCTTGAATAATAAATTGACCCTGGAATAATGGATTCAGTGAAAAGATTTGATTATGCTGCAATAAACTAGCCAGTTTATCTCAAATGGTTAGTTCACAAATTAAAATGATGTTAAGGGTCAGAAAGCCCTCGGATTTTAACAAAAATAATTTAATTTGTGTTGTGAAGATGCACAGAGGTCTTAGGGGTTTGGAATGACATGAGGGTGAGTAATTAATGACAGAATTTACATTTTGGATGAACTATCCCTTTAATGCATGTGTTTTTGACTTTTGGTTATTTAAAACTTGATTAAACAGTTATGTTTTAATGACAAAAGTTCAAATAAGTGAGCAAATGGAAAATATCTGTATCAGGCAAAAAAAAAAAAATATATTATATATATATATATATATAAAATAAAAATATATACATATATATTGGTGTCTAGTGCAAAGTTGTCTTTTTATAAGTCATTGATTAATATAAGTATGTGCTCAAAAGTTAAGTGTATTTGAATTTTTCATATTCTCATCTGTTTGATATACAGACCATTTTGTCTCATTTTAAATGTTTTAAGAAACGTGATGACTCACAGCCTCTGCCAATTTCCCCATTTTCCCACTGACAGGTTGCAGAATAACAGCTTATGGATCATTTTGTACAGGAGAAGCTGAAAGAATGGAACTTCGATGTCTTGATACCAATCTTTAAAGGTAAACTTTATTTAAGTCAAATTAAAATGCACTTCTTTATATGTTAATTAAAATCCATTGAGCTTTGAATAGCAGGACTCTATGCTAACCTTTTTTCCAAGTACATGTGCTCCTAAATGAAAAAAAAAAAAAATGAAAACAACATGATGAGTAATAAATGACAGAATTTTCTATTTTAGGTGAACTACCTGTTTAACAATTATCCTAATATTATTTTTAGCCTGCTTCAAAATAGATACAAATAATGAACACCTCAATAAAGTATAAAGTGCTAAAAACAAAACAAAAAAAGCCCGCTTGCTTTTTTCTTTTGCAGTACTAGTAGGCTAATGGCTCATTTCCACTGAGCGGTACGGTACAGTACGAATCGGGTCGGTTCCACCACCAACAGTACCCTTACTTAATAGGCATAGTGTTTGCCGGAAAGAAGCAATCGACGTCATTTTCGCATGAAGAAAGCAACATAGTAAACAACAATGGAGTTTTTTATTGCTTCTCGGCATGTTTGTCACAAGAAACAAGTGTTGGCATTTGGCGTTTCTCAATACCAAGTATCCTATGCAAAGTCCGGTTCAGGAGAATGACTTCCTAGAACGTGAGTCCAGTAATTCTGCTAATGGAACAGCTTGTTCTTAAATGCGCCACTCACCACGCTCTGCTACTTCGGTTATCTCTGTTAAGTACATTTTAGGCAACAATGAAACGAAATATGTTATAAAACACCACTCTGCTTCTTTTCGATTTCATTGAAAACATTTTAAACATTATAAGCACACAAATGTGTGGGGCTGTGTTGAAAAAAATCGATTCACCAATTCTGAATCGATTTTCATATTCATTTCTAAAGATCGATCCGTAACTCAGAGGATCAATTTAATGTAGGCCTACATTTTCCCTGTCAACTTTAACTTGCCGCGACTGGGACATCCCTATGTGCGCATTGAAAGCTTTTACTCAGCGTGCACATTGTTATGACAACAGACTTTGCAATATTACTAAGCACACTATTTCAGTGATTGGCTCATTGGTTGCGAATCGTCACTCTCATTTGAATAAAATTACGTCATCATGTTATGTTCACAGTGTGACCCCCTCCACTTGTATGCTTTTTATGTGAAACCAATGGTATGCTTCGCTTCATCGCGCTCTTGTTCAGTGTATTGAGACCAGCCCTTCACTCGTGCACTCGTAAATTATTTTATAAGTTCACACACAACTATTTTCAGGCACATATGCGAGTGAAATACTCGCATTGTAGAGCCCTGAATAGATCAGTTTTCTTACATTCTTCTCTTGTCTCTTTTTCTCTTAACAGATGAACAAATTGATGAGGAAACTAGAAAAGAAAATATCAAGTCTTTCATTGAATTCAATAATGTAAGTAATGTAGCATTGCACACATCACTATACAGACCATACTAAGAGCAACTTAAAATGGCTAAACATATCAACAGGTGTAAAAGTGTGTAAATACCTCTGGTGCTCTTCAGTAAAGAGATCCACATATATCTTAAAGGACAACTCCGGCGCAAAATTAACCTTTGGTCTAATAAAAAATCGGTACCTAGTCAACCGTTCTCTGAGATTTGTTTTCATGCTAATCGAATGTAAAGAGTTTTATCTCTAAAAACTGTTTTGATTATAATGCTAGTATTTGGGGGCATATAATAAGTAAAAAGAAATTGCTAGTTTATACCACTAACAAGGCTCAAAATAGCCCCACACTAACACAGTAATATAATGAGGGTCCATACATGCAAAACGAAGCATTGAGAACTGTGTAAGTGTACAGAGAGTTTAATAAGAAGACACTTTATAAAGACAGAGCACTTCACGTACAAGTCTCAACTTCTCAACAAGTCGAACCACGAAAGATGTGCTGAGTGAGTTGAACTGTATGAAGTTCAGCGGACTTCTGAACTGTATGAACAGCGTTCGTTGTTCGACTTGTCGAGACTGTTTTCCAAAGATGGCTCCTGACTGTATACACAAAGTGAACGGCTTTGTTTTGCATGTATGGAGCCTCATTATATTACTGTGTTAGTGTGGGGCTATTTTAAGCCTTGTTAGTGGTATTAACTAGCGATTTCTTTTTATTTATTATATGCCCTCATTTACTAGCATTATAAGCTAAACAGTTTTTAGAGATAAAACTCTTTACATTCGATTATCATAAAAACAAATCTCAGAGAACGGTTGACTAGACCAGCTTTTATTGATTACTGGTCTTAACAAGGAAGTGAGCTGTTTGTCAAACACTTCAAGCGCTGACGAAGGCCTTGCTGGCTGAAACGCATAGGCGTTTTAATTTTATTTGACTAGCCATGGATTAATAAAGGTTTTTTAACCTTCATCCTCAGGTCCTTTTCTTAAGTCATTTCAAAGTATCGGTTCTCATATTGCACGGAGGAGGACAACAGTATATCGATATTTTGTTTGTAATTTTGTATATAATGCTGCATTGTGTTGTGAGTTTTTAACATTCTTCTGTTTTTAACAGGTTGGGACCAACACAGTTGAATTCCTGCTGGTGGTGAGGCTCACTAAACCCTTCCCCTTCATTCTTGGGGATGACGGTCAGTGCCATCAGGCCTTTGTTGTTGGCAAACAGGCACTACAGCAAAAACTCTACTTGGTGCTGTGGACACATACTTTAAACTTTTTTTTTTTTTATGTTTTGGACATCCATTTCCCGAAGCAGTGCGCACCAGTGTGGAATTTTTGCAGACGGTTGTCTACAAACTCCCAGGAACAGAATCCCCTTCAGTTAGACTGCTCCGTGGATATTTGTCATGTTAAGCAGTACTGGAACCAAAACAACGAACCCTCTCTAAAATGTTATGAGTTTAAATTAAGAGGACAATTGTCAGACTAATGCATATATCTAAAGTATTTTACTTGTGCCACTATGTTCTTGTGCCATTTGTTAACCTTAATCTCTAAAAAGCTATAGGGGTGTCAAACTAATTTATAAAGCACTTGTGCCACTTTGATAACCTTATGTAAATGTTAAAAGTGAAGCTAATGTAATTTATTATTGTTTAAAGTGAAGCTAGTGTAATTTATTGTTAAAAGTGAAGCTAATGTAATTTATTGATGTTTTTTTATTTTTTAAATATTACTTATTATTTATTTTAAATATTTTAAAAATATTTATAAACAAATTGTAATGAAATGTTTTGTTTTGTTGTTCACTGAGCATGAAAAATTGCATTTTTTTTCTTATGAATATCTTCTCTAATGCATTTGGATGATCTTTCTTATTAATAATAAATCTTCTCCTTATGATTATTACTGTTTCCTCTGGTAATTCTCTGCACTCACTATTTTGAAACCTATTTCAGGTTTGTTTTTAACCAGCAATGTAGTAATTTTTAATCAATAGTTGAGTTCAGTTTAAACAACCCAGCATGTTGGGTCAAAGATTTAACCCAACCAACTGGGTTAAAATAACCCACCGCTGGGTTAGTCCATATTTGACCCAGCGTTGGGTTGCCAAAATAACCCAAATTGGGTTGTTTTAACCCAGCAATTTTTTAGAGTGTACTGTTGTGTACCAACATTAACACAACATTTCCCCAAAATCATGTTTAATCGGAGATACGATGTTTATGACTTGGGAGCAGGGAGATACGAGACTCGCGCTGTCATTGATAAGAATGGAACGACGCAGACTTGCTGCTGCCAGCAGTGTGTTTATTTAAAGGCCAATTTATACTTCTGCGTAGGGTGCGCGCAGTAGGTACGGCGTAGCATACGCACAGACGCGTCCCATGCCGCGTACCCTTCGCCGTCGCCTGACGCGCACCTCCTCAAAAATGTAACTACACGTCGCGACGACGCGGACCGCAAGATCGGTGATTGGTCGGCTTGGTAGCATCGCATTTCCTCCTACGCATTTCCGCACGTACCTTCTCACGCATTTCCATCACTGTCTATGATTTCCACACGTACCATCTCCTCCGACGTCTTCTCTCATTTCTGCCTTTCAGTTTTAGTAATTTCACTAAAGTGAACTGTTTTTCCACCTCAATAAGCTCCAACTCCAACATGATCCACTCTCTTTCAGTCGCTATTGCTTGTAGTACCCTAGCCGCGAGGAATCTAAACACAGTGGAACATTAAAACTCTCCGCCGCCAACTAGCGTTTTGGAGCAGTACTGCAGAGCAACAAGACCTGAACGCAAAAGTATAAATGCTTATAACGGCGTCGCCTACGTGCGTAGCCAACGCCGCACATTACGGCGTACCCTCGACGCAGAAGTATAAATTGGCCTTAAGTCCGCGGTCGCGTTGAGCCTTTTGACGAGACAAGCTTTTAAGAGCTAATCAAAGCTTATGGTTGTGGTTATATATCTTCCTAAACTCTATTTTAAAAGTTTATGAGCTATAAGTGATGCAATACACACACAAAAAAACGAGCTGACTAGGCTGTCTAAATAGGCGGAAATGAGCCTGCACGCAAACTTACCTTTGTGGCTCACAGGCTTCATTCTGCACCTCAGCATTACAGCTTTCGATTTTTAACAAAACAAGCCTACTCAAATGTATTTAACCTAACTATTTTCACTCGTTATTACCTAAAAAACAGACAAGTTATCCAAAGATAGTACTCGACGCCAGTAGACAGCCGTTTTTTTCTCCCATAAAAACAATAGTTGGGGTATTTTACATGCACAGTGCCAAGAGAGGGAACTTTGAGTCAGTAAAATATTAATAAAAACATTAATTTAATGCGGTATCCAAAACATTCAATTCAAGTATTATATTATATACATTTAAAAACTTCAACGCACATTTATAATAAGCCTAATAAGTAGAACGTTTAAAATACATCAATAACTAATATCATAGTTTAACAATAAAATAAATATAATATTAATATAAAATAATATTTATAATATTTATAATATAATAAAATCACAGTTAAGGCTTGTGTATTTGTGTTTGTGAGTATGGTTAGCCCTTGTTTGTGTGCATGTATGTGTGAGGCTCAATTCAAGTATTATATACATTTAAAAACTTCAATGCACATTTATAATAAACCTAGTAATAAGTAGACATTTAAAATACATCAATAACTAATATCATAGTTTAACAATAAAATAAATATATTAATATAAAATAATATTTATAATATAATAAAATCACAGTTAAGGCTTGTGTATTTGTGTTTGTGAGTATGGTTAGCCCTTGTTTGTGTGCATATATCTGTGAGGCTCTGTGTGTGGTTACATTGCCATCATATTGACATTATTAAAGGAGAACTCATGCGCAAAATAAACCTGGGGTGTATAACACATTGGTACTGTTCTCTGGGATTTGTTTTCATGATAATCGAGTGTAAAGAGTTTTATCTCTAAAAACTGTTTAGCTTATAATGCTAGTATATGTTGGAATATAATAAGTAAAAAGAAATCACTAGTTAATACCACTAACAATGCTCAAAATAGCCCCACACTAACACGGTAGCTTAATGAGGGTCCCTACATACAAACCGAAGCACTGAGAACTTTGTAAGTGTACAGACAGTTTAACAATAATATACTTTATAAAGACAGTACCATCCCGGAGCCATCTTTGGAAAACAGTCTCGACCATTCGAACCATGAACGCCCTGCTACAAGGTAAACTGTGACTTGGAACTTAGTTCAGCTCACTTAGCACGCTGTTAGTGGTTCGACTGGTCAAGACTGTTTTCCAAAGATGGCTCCGGGATGGTACTGTCTTTATAAAGTATATTATTATTAAACTGTCTGTACACTTACAAAGTTATCAGTGCTTCGGTTTGTATGTAGGGACCCTCATTATGCTACCGTGTTAGTGTGGGGCTATTTTGAGCATTGTTAGCATTGATTTCTTTTTACTTAGATATACTAGCATTATAAGCTAAACAGTTTTTAGAGATACTCTTTACATTCGATTATCATGAAAACAAATCCCAGACAATGGTCGATTCGGTACCAATGTGTTATTACACCCCAGGTTCATTTTGCGAGTTCTCCTTTAATACCGCATCCTATATTAAGCTAGTGAAGTAAATTGTCATAAAAGCTGTGAAAGTCCTTTGGGATGACTTCCTTCAGGTCTTGGAGGTGTTTGAATTTCAGGTCGTTGATCTTCAGGCGGTCTGAATAGAGTGGGGCGACTGTGTGGCTGTCTGAGGTGGAGTTTCGGAGTTGGTGACTTGGATGTGAATGCCAGACGTCAGAGTGGTTGATTTTGAAGTCCATCTTTCCATTGTTGTTGTACCTAATAGCACAAAATATAACACAACAACATAATCACTGTAAGATTTCATAAAACAATATGCAACATCATAATGTCATGAGTATAATTGGTAAGACATAAGATTTGCATTGGTAATTACCTGATGGCTCTCATATCATGGACAGTTGGGTCACCAGGTCTTCCTCCATGGCGCAGAGACTTGCAGAGCCTCAGCTTGGTGAAGTCCTGGAAGAAGGTGTGGTCGATGTACTTGACTTCATATGGATGAGGCTTTACATGGGCCCTCTTCATCAGGTTAACATACTCTGCTGGGAGATAAACATCCTGGTCCCTCAGACGCTGTGAACGGAGTCGCATTCCATCTGAGTATGCCCTTTCTCAAGGTACTTCTGAATGACGACTTTGTTATTCTTCATGGAGAACAGAAGAAGTGCATTGCTTAGAACTGCATTCCGGTTCTGATACCCGCAGCCGTCACTCCACAGAATAAATGTGTCAGGCTCAGTGTGTGCAGAGAGGTAGTCAACAATGCATGAAGCAAACTTACTGGCAGACAGGCATCCCTCGCCTTCATGCCAGACATAACATGTGGCACTGTGTGTCAGCATGTTGTACATGGTAAAATTGTGAACAGCAAGCTTTGTTTTGTAATACAAGGCAGAGGCTTTTAGCTTAGGGCACAAAAGGACGGCTTGTAAGTCCATACATAAGACCATAGTGTTGTTGCTGGCCTTGCTTTTGTCAGACAACTTTTCGGCTCGGGCCTCTTCTTTTTGAAGGAGATGGTGCTGCCACTCGTCATCAGGTAAGTTGCCGGTCTTGAAAGCACAACAGATGTTGCACTGGTCCTTTTTTGGGTGGTAAAGGCCTAGGTTGAGACGCTTGAACTCATTTGTGAACACTTGCCTTGACAAAGGTGTTACAGTAGGTGGACAACCAGCATGTCGTTTACCGCCGCGGCAAGTGCCGCGGTAAATCTACCGCGGCAAAAATAAACCAGCCGTATTTCAAAGTCGGTGGCGAAGTGACCACCAGGTGGCGCAAAGGGACATTTAGCGAAAGCAAAACGTAATTATGTAAAAGTAGCCTACATTTTAAATAGAATATAGCTTTAACTAGAATATAAACTTTTAGGCTATAGAAGAACATTTTATTAATCAAAAGTTAAAATAGGCCTATCTTGCAGTCAGCGAAAATAAAGTGCTGCTTTCAATGACGCTATTGAGGAATGCGAAGACTGAAGAGCGCTTCTCTCGCGTGCGCACACTGACTGCTGAACAACCGAACTTCTGGGCTTCTGTCTGTGAGAAAAGTCGTGGTCGAGTGGTAGAACATTGGTACAATTATTTTGATGACACTGTTTCGAATCCCGCATAAACATGTATTAAAATTACCTTGCATGTCTATTTTACATTAAAGGTGCAATACCTAAGATTTAGATGCCGCTAGAGGGCGCTACATTCAAAACAACAACAATGGCTTTGCTTGATGACGACGTGGAGGAACGCGGAATGATGGGAACTGTTGTTTTCAACTCCACCGTGGATAAATCAGTCAGACGGGAATCGAAAATTAGTTGTCATGGATGAGGTAAAGTTCGATTTCTATAAACGTTGCGTTTAATGACATGCTTGTTTTTCATTAAACTGAAATAACCGCGCAAGAAAAGTCAGGTTTAAAAGTAAATTAGTTATCACAGATGTTACTGTACGAGTCACTGGACGAAGCTATGGTGGAGAGGGTTTGAAGGGGCAGGTCTCTTGCAAGGAGTTGACGTGGTTGGTCCTCCTTGGTAACTTTATAAAAATAAAAAATCAATTTAATGTAAGTTATCCCAACCTGCAAGAATTCATTTCCGGGAGGTATATTTCGATAACAAGATTGTGGGGGTGGGAGGGAAGGCTAACTTTCGCGTTCGCGAGGCACACTCGCAAAGTCTCTCCCTCTGTACAGTACACTGTATGTTATGCGCGCAGTATGTCTCGCTCTAACATTATATCCTGGGAGATTTGAACTAATTTGCGGGCATCAGGGAAACGCTATCAATATGCGGGAGACTCCCGGAACTTCCGGGAGACTTGGGATGTCTGCAATGTACATTTGACACATCTTTTCATGTCGTGTAAGTATTCAACCACAGCTACAGTTTCACAAAATTAACGTTAAGGGGGTCGCACACCGGACGAGAAGCTGCAGCGCCGCGTCGCACCACATAATTATTCGAACAGTATTATCTATAAGTGTACACATACCGGCGGCGCCATTCGGCGTCTGTCCGCGGCACCCAGCAACGCCTCAATCAGGACCGTGTTCAAAATCCTGCTGCGCCACAGAGCGCCATTTACATAGTTTTATATAAAATTGTAATTATTTTTGCCTCAAACCGTTGCTAATGGATCCTGATTTTGCCCTATGCTGCAATATGCATTTAGTTTTGCAGTGATTTACAGAAATCAGCTGCTTGAATGACAATTACTAATCAGCTGCTTGAATGACAATTACTGATTATTATTAGATTTTTCAGGTGAGATTCTCAATTCATTCTGTGAACGGATGCTCTGAGGTAAAGTTTTCAGAATGCAGACTCAGCAACGATTGTATTTAATTGTACAGTACAATTTAACATAGAACATTATCTTCATTTTCTGTCATTAAACATAACAATATTGCTGGCCATGCACTGATGAGAAAGTGCGCGTCCGGTGTTCGATAACGTTACTGCGGAGTTGTCCTAAACGTGGCGCGGCGCTTCTCGTCCGGTGTGCGACCCCCTTTACAGCCAACAGTTCACATTCCGTGAATAAATGAAAAGAACAATTGTGCTCCATTCCATAACAAATGCGCGAAACAAGCTGTCGTTTGATAGACGCTAACGCACAACTACAACTACCGCATTTGTCCAGGACTACACGTAGTAAGAGCGGAAACCGAGGTAAGCGGATATGACACGATTGACTCGCGACTCCCAGATCACCCCTGCTGACACGTTCCGTTTCCTTGGTTAAAATCTCAATTTTCTCGCGATTTAAACATTGTTTGAAACATTTGGAATATTGTGAGTTATCATCTTTACTAAATATATAACACTGGCCTTGTGATTTTGGGATATTTTAATGCAAAAATCTTAGGTATTGCACCTTTAAGGAACAGATCTCTTCCAACAGATTGACTTAATTTACATCTTCAAAAGCAGTTATGATAAAAAAAATTCCATGTAGATAAAAAAAAAAAAAAACATAACCAAGCTAAGCAAGTTGCGATTTGCCGGTGGGGTATTTCCCCCTCCACAGTAATCAATGCTATAATTCGCCTGTCACAAACTAGAAGGACGCAGATGGATGAAAGTAACCAGGTTTATTGAACAGGTGGTAGGGTAAACAACAGGTGAGTATGTAATGGAGAAAGTTCGGGGATGCAGCGGGAAACAGTCTGATGAAGTATATCTTATCTTGTGCAGGACGGAGAGACGGAGAGTGGAAGCAGCGGACGGATGAACAGGAGGAGACCGGGAACCAGGAGCAGATGAGAGGCAGACGGGGCTGATGCAAGCGGGTAAGTAATCCTGAACGTAGCAGTGAGAGTAGCGGGAGTCTGTAGCCGTAGTATCGACGAGACCAGACGGTGAGTGACTGTGAGGAGTGAGTTTATAAAGGGAGGACGATTGGGACGGTGATTGATGCGGGCAGGTGACGGTGATTAGAAGGCTGGGGAGCTGGAACGAGTGGGCGGAGTGAAGGTGTCTGGTGCTGACGCAGATGGATCCGTGACAGTACCCCCCCCCCCCCACGGCCAGCTCCAGCTGGCGGACGGGACCGACGACGGGGACGACCACGGCCCCGGGGCGCTGGACGATCTGGGTGGGTGGTGTGAAAGTCCTGGAGTAATGAGGGGTCCAGAATGTCCTCCCGGTTGACCCAACATCTCTCCTCAGCACCGAATCCCTCCCAGTCCACGAGATATTCCAAGCGGCCGCCCCGTCGTCGGGAGTCGAGGATCTCATGGACTCGATAGATGTTATCGTCTTCGGGATCTGCAGGAGGAGGGGGCACCTCCGCAGCACCAGACCCTGGGGAAGAAGGAGAGAGAGGGTTAGTGTAGGGCTTCAGCAGGGAGACGTGGAAGGTGGGTGCGATGCGGTAGTGAGCGGGGAGGACCAGCCGGTAGGTAACGGGGTTGATCTGCCTCTGTATCGCGAAAGGTCCGATGTATCTGGGACTCAGCTTCCGACAGGGCTGTCGGAGACGGATGTCCCGGGTGGAGAGCCAGACCAGTTGTCCGGGAAGGTAGTGAGGGGTGTCGGCGCGGCGAAGGTTGGCCTGGTTCTGGTGTCTCCGAACAGCCCGCTGGAGGTGAGTATGAGCTGAGTCCCAGACTCTCTCGCTCGTCTGGAACCAATGGTGGACTGCTGGGACGTCTGATGGTTCTCCTGACCAGGGGAAGAGTGGAGGTTGGTAGCCGAGTATGCACTGGAATGGGGTGAGTCCGGTGGTGGTTTGTCGGAGAGAGTTCTGTGCATACTCGGCCCAGGGCAGGTAACGACTCCAACAGTCCTGATGATCGTGGCAGTATGACCGCAGGTATCTCCCTATCTCCTGGATCTTCCGCTCAGTCTGGCCGTTTGACTGGGGATGATAACCCGAAGTGAGGCTGACGGTCACTCCCAGAAGGTTGAAGAAGGCCCTCCAGACACGGGAGATGAATTGGGGTCCTCGATCGGAGACAACGTCCTCTGGGATACCGAAGTTCCGGAAAATGTGCTGGAACAGCGCCTCCGCTGTTTCAAGGGCTGTTGGTAGGCCAGGAAGGGGAATTAGCTTGCACGCTTTAGAGAAGCGGTCTACTACTACTAGGATGCAGGTGTGATTGTCAGATACGGGCAGGTCGGTGACGAAGTCCACTCCGAGGTGGGACCAGGGTCGAGTGGGTATGGGAAGAGGGACCAGTTTGCCTTCTGGGAGATGACGGGGAACTTTGGCCATGGCACAGACTGAGCATCCTTTGACGAACCGGGAGACATCCTGGGCCATACCCGGCCACCAGTAGCGCTGTTGGACGAGCGAGAGAGTGGACTGCCTGCCTGGGTGTCCAGAGCCCGGAGAGGAGTGAACTGAGTCCATGAGGGACAGGCGTAAACGAGTTGGGACATAGACCCGTCCCTCAGGACCTCCCGGCGGAGCAGGTTCAAGCTGTGTGGCTTCGGCGATGTGATCATCCATGCTCCACTGAATGGGGCTGACCACCACGGCTGGAGGGAGAATAGTTTCGGACTCAAAAGGAGGGACCTCGGGTTGGAACTGACGCGAGAGAGCGTCTGCTTTCACATTCTTATCTCCGGGGCGGTAGGTGACTGAGAAATTGAAGCGTGTGAAGAACAGGGCCCAACGGGCTTGACGGGGATTGAGTCTCTTGGCCTCTCGGAGGTACTCGAGGTTACGGTGGTCCGTGATCACTGTAAAAGGGCGTTGGGCTCCCTCCAGCCAGTGCCTCCATTCCTCCAGCGCGAGTTTGATGGCCAGTAACTCCCGGTTGCCGATGTCATAATTCTGCTCCGCCGGGGACAGTTTCTTGGAGTAGAAGGCGCATGGGTGGAGTTGAGGTGGGTTCCCCTGCCGCTGAGAGAGGACCGCTCCTACCCCCGAGATGGAGGCATCCACTTCGACGAGGAACGGTAGGGCAGGGTCCGGAAGGGCCAGGGTAGGAGCGGAGCTGAAGGCGGATTTAAGGTCTTGAAAGGCGCGGGTGGCTTGGTCGTTCCAGGATAGAGACTTGGCCCCACTCTTGAAAAGGTCGGTGAGGGGAGAGCTGATGGGACTGAAGTTCTGGATGAACCGGCGGTAGAAATTGGCAAACCCCAGGAAGCGTTGAAGCTCCTTACGGGTGGTGGGTTGTGGCCAGTGGAGTACCGCTTCCACCTTCCTCTGGTCCATGGTGATTCCGTGGGGAGTGATGATATAACCGAGGAATTGGATGGTGCTTTGGTGGAATTCGCATTTCTCCAGTTTGAGATAGAGGTGATAATCTCGGAGCCGGGTGAGTACTGTTTGAACGTGATGGATATGGGAGGTCAGGTCGGGGGAGTAGATGAGGATATCGTCGATGTAAATGATGACAAACTGGTTGAGGAGATCGCGGAATATCTCATTCATGAAACCTTGGAAGATGGCGGGTGAGTTGGACAATCCGAAGGGCATCACGAGATATTCGTAGTGCCCCGCTGGGGTGATGAAGGCGGTCTTCCACTCATCTCCTTCCCGGACTCGGATGAGGTTGTAGGCACTACGAAGATCTAGCTTGGTGTAAATGGATGCCCCTCGGAGTTGTTCCAGGGCGGCTGGGACCAGAGGAAGAGGATAGCGGAATTTGACAGTAGCTTGATTGAGGGTACGGTAGTCGATGCAGGGGCGCAAGCCTCCATCCTTTTTCCCCACGAAGAAGAAGCTCGAAGCGGCAGGGGACGCTGATAGTCGGATGAATCCGTGGTCGAGAGCCTCCTGGATATACTCCCCCATGGCCTTCTGTTCCGGGATGGACAGAGGGTAGATCTTACCTCGCGGTAGGACCGCCCCGGGCAGCAGATCGATCGCGCAGTCCCATGGCCGATGTGGAGGTAGGGTGGTCGCTTGGTGTTTATCGAAGACATCCTGGAACGCCCGGTAGGGAGAGGGGAGCTCGGGAGGATGTTCCACAGGTGGGCTCTCCACGGAGGTGGTGGAGAGGGGAACGGACGGAGCGGTGGCAGGAACGGAGGTTCTCGTCACAGATGGCAGGCAGTGATGGAAGCAGTCCTTACCCCACCGTAGAATCTCGCCGGTGGACCATTGGACATGCGGGGAATGGGTCTCCAACCAGGGGCGTCCCAGGATGATCTCGGCCGTGGAGCCCTCCAGCACCAGGAAAGATATCTCCTCCTTATGGAGCCAGCCGATCTCCAGTCCCAGGTCGGGACTACGATGTCCTACCCGGCCACGCCCCAGAGGTTGACCGAGGATGGTCTGTACTTGCAATTTGTGAGGGATGGATCGTTGCCTGGTTTGTAGCCGGTCTAAGGTGGACAGAGCGATGAAATTGGCCGCTGATCCGGAGTCGATCAGCGCCTAAACTGAAATGGAACAGTTCAGATAAGTGATAGTGGCCGCAGTATATTTCAAGGAGGAAATGGGTAGTGGTAGGTGGACTGTACTCACAGCGGGTCGGGGTGGACGAATGGGGCAGGAGGCGAGTAGGTGGCCGGAGGCTCCACAGTACAGGCACAGACCGCTGGTGATGCGCCGATTTCTCTCGGACACTGGCAGTCGCGAGGCTCCAATGTCCATCGGCTCTGGTGCTGGAGGACTGTGATGACGGGGCGCTGGACGAGGAGGTGGGAGTGCAGGGCTGTCGAGCTGGCAGGCAGTGCGTTGCTGGTCGATGCGAATGGATCGCTGGATGATGCTCTCTATTCCAACGGTGTCATCATAAATCGCGAGCTGGAGGCGGATGTCAGAATTCAGGCCATGACGGTATGCGGTGATGAGCGCGCTCTCGTTCCAACCGAGAGTGGCGGCGAGGGTGCGGAACTGCAGAGCATAGGAGGCGACTGACGATCTCCCTTGCCGCAACCGGTACAGCTGGTCTTGAACCGAGATGGAATGTGCAGACTGCGAGAATACTTCGATGAAATGACCGGAGAAAGCAGCAAACGTCCGAGTAACGGGACCTCGATCTTTCCACAGGGCATGAGCCCAATTGAGCGCTCGACCTCGCAAGAGTGAGATGAAGAAGGCGACCTTAGATCGTTCGGTGGGGAAGGCAGATGGATTCATCTCCATGTAGAGCTCGCACTGCAGGAGGAAGCCGCTGCACTCCTCCTCCTCGCCAGAGAAGGGCGCTGGTTGGGCCATGGGACTGACAGAGGCAGATGGGGAAGAAGTGGTGACGGTGGCCGTGGAGAGTGCTGGAGCGCTAGTCCGGGGAATGGTTGGAGAGGGTGGGGTCGGTGTAGCGCTGGTGCTCGGGGTAGGTTGCAGCATGTTGGTGGTCTGGTCTTCTGTCACAAACTAGAAGGACGCAGATGGATGAAAGTAACCAGGTTTATTGAACAGGTGGTAGGGTAAACAACAGGTGAGTATGTAATGGAGAAAGTTCGGGGATGCAGCGGGAAACAGTCTGATGAAGTATATCTTATCTTGTGCAGGACGGAGAGACGGAGAGTGGAAGCAGCGGACGGATGAACAGGAGGAGACCGGGAACCAGGAGCAGATGAGAGGCAGACGGGGCTGATGCAAGCGGGTAAGTAATCCTGAACGTAGCAGTGAGAGTAGCGGGAGTCTGTAGCCGTAGTATCGACGAGACCAGACGGTGAGTGACTGTGAGGAGTGAGTTTATAAAGGGAGGATGATTGGGACGGTGATTGATGCGGGCAGGTGACGGTGATTAGAAGGCTGGGGAGCTGGAACGAGTGGGCGGAGTGAAGGTGTCTGGTGCTAACGCAGATGGATCCGTGACATCGCCTAACTAGACAATATCAAATATGTGTATATATATTTTTAAATGTGCAACAAGCACGTCTAAACAACAAATAGCCTAATAAAATCTGAACCAGCGCTTCTGCGCCTGTATTGACACATAACATGCAGCGCGCGTTTCAGTTTCAGTGGCCTTAATAGCCTATTGTTCGACAAACGTGGCGGTGGTGACTTGAATTTATTTATTACTCATTAGACCGAACACATGGCTGAGTGGTAGAGCATCGGCCTACGGTTTTACCATTACAAACACATGGGTTCGAAGCTTGCTCAAACATGGATTACTATAGTTATATTTTATATTTAGGCTATTAATGCAGAAAGATTTGTTCTAAAACTCTGTTACACCATTTAGTTTTTTTGCTTATATAAATAAAATGACCATGCATTTCTATTTTAAACTAAGGAACAAATCTCTTCCAACAGATTGACTGAATTTACATCTTCAAAAGCAGTTATGCAAAAAATCTAGAAAATAAAACTTAATGGGGTTCCATGTAAAATTAAAAAAAAACACCCCCCCTCCACAGTAATCAATGTTATAATTAGCCTAGACCATATCAAATATATTTATTTATTTATTTTTAAATATGCAACACGCATGTTTAAACAACAAATAATAAAATCTGAACCAGCGCTTCTGCTCATGTATTTGAGAGATTTCAGTTTCAGTGGCCTTAAATACATTGATTCACGGCTTTTTAAAATGTCACGAATTGTTTTGAGGTGGTTTTGAACGAAATATTGAAGTTTATAATTGAGTATTTTTTGACACACCACGCCCAGTGTAGGCCTATTCTAAAATTAGGTTTTATTCTGGCATTAATTGTGTTCGACAAACGCGGCGGTGTTCACTTGAATTTATTTTTCTTATAACAGCTAAAATAAAATAATCTTTTAAACTGTAAAAGGTGTACGTTTTCGTGTAAAGTAGGCTTACACTCACAATAGATTAACGACAAAACGTTTTCATGCTCATGAGCGAATACTCACTGGAGAAACATATGTTTGGGCATAAGTGAACACATAGCTGAGTGGTAGAACTTACGGTTAGAACATGATAATGACATGGGTTCGAAGCCCGATTCAACATGGATGACTGTAGTTAAATTTTATATTTAGGTATTTATGCAGAAAGATTTGTCTAGTTCTAAAACTGTTACACCATTTAGTTTTTTTTTTTCTTCTTTTTTTTTTTTGCTTGTATTTATAAAAAAATATATAGATTTCCATTTTACACTAAGGAAGGAACAAAATAGTATCCAACAGAATGACTTCTTTACATCTATAATAATACCAATCGTAATTTCAAAAGCAGTTCCGTAAAAAAAAAAAAAAAATACGAGGAGTTCTTTTCCAAAACGCTATAAATCCATTTCAATAGTTTTCAGGAAAACTACATTTTTTACCTAGACCCACACATTTTGTGAATATTCAAATTAAATGTTTTATTGGTTCAGTCTGAACATGTTGAAGAATGATTATTAAGTCAAACAACAATATTGTTAATGATAAATTAAAAGTTTTTTTTTTCAAAACGCTATATAAATCCATCAATTTTTTTTGTAAAAATAAGGTTTGTCTTTAAAAGAAAAGAAGAAAAAAAAAACAAGAGAACATGCAACATAATCAGGGGCTCATGCTATAAATTAATATAAATTAAATTTAGTAAAACAACCTGAAAAAAGTAATGATAGTAATGTTATGTAAAGTTATTTAGTAATACATTCAGAGTCATTTTTAGTAAAGTGTCAAACCTGAAAAAAATAGTATAATTTCTACATACGCATGAAAAAAACTAATTATTACAAATGATCAATAATGATAACGATATTCAAAAGTAGGGATGGGCCTCCCTCCAGCACATGCACACACACACATGCATGTATAGAATGTGAGCAAAGCGGAGCGGCGTGACGCTTAAATATAAGTAAAAAAAAAACAAAAAAAAAAACATAGGCTACGTTTCACATTTATGTTTAATAATATTATGTTACTTATTTTTATTATTTCGTCTATGTTTAGTAGGCTATATAAAAAGTGAACCGCATGAGATGAGTAAGATAGGATCAAAAGCTACCCAATATATCGGAAAATATTTGAGTGGGTCAGACATGATTTTGACCACCAATTAAGTTTTGTTTTGTAGAAAGCTTGTAAATTTCGTTTCGGATAAATTCTATCTTCATTGTAATAAATGTTTCATCAACAAATTGGATTAACACATTAGAAGTAAATATAAGACAATATAATCAGGACACAGAGGCGCGATATGAAAGCTTTAAATGTCTACTTTTAAACAAAACATTTAAAAACGAAAATAAATTGGCAACTCTCTGCGTAAGTAGGCTAATTCGAAGTTTAAGGCCAATTTATACTTCTGCGTCGAGGGTAGGCCTACGCCGTTATTGCTGCAAACATGCTGCTCTAAACTCTAGTAAACTAGTGTTTTCTGTCTGTGTCAGCAGCAAAGATAAAGTTTCACAGTGAACGCGCGAGCTACAGCGGAGGGGTCGGAGAGGGGTTCGCGTCGACGGATAGGGGTCTGCGGGGGTACGCCGTCGATTCGACGCAGAAGCATAAAACAGGCTTTAGAATGTAACACAACATTCAAATGCAAATATGCGCCCTCCCCCACTTGAAACCCCGTGTGTCCACCAAAGCGCCTGGCGTGTTTTCAATTGTTTTCAATGGGAGCGCCGCGTTTTTTTAAACGCCATGAGCGTAATCAAAGCAGCTCCTGAGATTAGACTAGCGTTTTTAGTATGTCCTTTTTTTCTTCGAACAATTCAAGAACAATATAGGCTATAGGCTACAAATTGAACATGGTTTATTTTTTGTAAAACTTTAAAACTGGCCTTTACTTTTCTTGACGATTCCTCGGTAGCTTTTGTTTGAAGGCATTCAGTTGCTCCAAAAACACTAACGTTAGAAACATAACTGCACTTTATCACAACGGATTAATAAACCGTACCCACGAGTTCCTAATCCTTGCTCTCAGATTTGTAAACCATGCCCACGCTTTCGCAATCCGTATGGGTTTGTAATCCTTACTCACGGGTTTGTGGCTCGTACCCCAGAGTGTGCCGCATGATTCAACTAGGCCTCCTGTTTAGATGCGGGATGCATTGCATTGTTTTTAAAATCCTTTTTTAAAATGGATAATTTCTTGCATTTAAAAAAATAAATACATTTAGGATACTTTTATCTTTAAAGTAAATTTAGAGGAAAAAGCTCAGTACTATAATAAGCGAAAATAATAATAATAATAATAACACAGTTCAAAAACTGTAAAAGGTTTGGTTATAAGTTATAAATTATTTTATGTTAAATATATTACTGTCGTCGGTGAACTCATTCATAGTAGTAATGCAAATAAAAATGCATTTAGGCTACAGGCCTATTTAGAAGACCCTTTTATCCACAAAAAAGAACAAAGCAATTCATCAAATGTCAGTCTTAGACAATAATAATAGGCTACGATTCTAACAAACAAACAGGTTTTAACGTATATCCAACTGTTTGTGTGCATGTCACCGCGGCCGCAAACACTTGCATGTTCCTATCAACAGTGGAACAATTTAAAATCTAGCATTTCTGGTCATACGGAAAAAAAAAACATAATACATAATACATTATTTGCAACTACTTTTATTTGCGTAAACTCACAATAACAAGAAAACGTAGTTATTTTTTACAGACACAAGCCTATAAATCACCTATAAATCATCTCTCACATGCTCTTCTCATTTAGCACTGCGGGCAAAATATAGTTTTTAGAAAGCAAAATCTATTTTTTTTTTCATATTAATTTGCGAATATTTTAAATGTTTAATAAAGGCAAAAAGTCAGCCTATGCGTCAAAATCGTGTGTTTAGGCCTATTTGTGATAATCTCAGCCCTGTTTTATTATTGTCTAACCAGTAGGCCTATTATGACTGACATTTGACGAATTGCTTTTTTTTCTTTTTTTTATTAAAGCGTCTTATATCTAAATATGTAGCCTAAATAATAATGTAATAATAATAGCATATTATTATTAGGCCTATTATTTGCGTTTATAACTTTAAATGAGTTCACTTAAGACAGGAATATGTAAAACAATTTATGAATGTTTTATTTTTATAGACTTATAACTTTGTGTTTGTGTTAGGCTATATTTATTTATTTATTTTTTTGTAAGTGAAGTCCTTTTAAAAACAATGCATCCCGCATCTAAACAGGAGGCCTGGTTGAATCATGCGGCACATTCTCGGGGACGAGCCACAAATCCGCGAGTCCGGATTACACACCCGTGAGTAGCCTACGGATTGCGAAAAGCGTGGGCACGGTTGATGAATTTGTGGGTACATATTTCAAAAACTGAGGGCATGGTTTACAAATCTGAGAGCAGGGATTAGGAACTCGTGGCTACGGTTTATTAATCAGTGGGCACGAATTGTTAAACCGAGGGAACAGTTTAAGAATCCGTGAGTAGCCTACAGTTTATACATTGAGGGGACGGATTGCAAAAGCTACCTATTTAAGCTTCAAGAACGGTAGGATAAACATAAAAGCTGTCGGCCAAGAGCATGTAACGAGGTGCGATCTTGCGTCGTTTGGAGGTATATGAGGATGAGGATGATGCGTTAACCACACAGCTATCGCTGGACTGCTAATGCGCTGTCGTCTTATACGATTGTAAAGCCTCAAGCTGCGGCGGTAAAAACCACATTCTGGTTGTCTACCTACTGTACATTCTTCTCTCCAGCAGCACGACAATACACTGCATACAGATCAGCCATCGATTGAAACACAGGTTCCAGATACTGTTTTGATGTTGTGGATCTGCAATAGTGTGAGGGCATCTTTGGGAGGTCGTGCAAAAAACTGCAAATAAATTCATGGCCTGCCACTGAATGACGTGCATTGCTGTGTGTTTGTCCCTCTGTCTCTGCTTGCGTGTGTCCCTCCTTTGCCCAGTTAAGAGCAGACCACTCGCCTATTCCTAGGGTAGACAAAAACATACGTTTGCAGACGCGTCTTCTCTGCCCGTTGACCCGTAAAAAAAACAACAGCGAATTTGATCTTCAGGAATTTTCAGCCCCCCTTCTCCTTTGCACGGGGACCACATCAATTAGACCACGCACATACACTCTCTTCTCCTCCCAGGTCATATGTTGCCAAAAGTCATTGAAAATCGTATTCCTCTCAGACTCGCCGATTGCACTGCAGTGATGTTTACCTGACCTGGCACATGCTGCTGATGAACATCTGGGCCCCATAGCCCGTGGCTCCCTCATTGTTTCCTTCTGCTTCTGTTTTCCATTGTATGACTTTCCAACCATTCTTCTTTTCTTGTTGATGACTTTCTTCCAGGTGTTCTCAGCTCTTAGTCTTTTCCTTGGAGGTGCGTCTTCCTCAGCATCTGAGCATGAATGCTGTGCATCCGAGTCCTCATCGCCTGCACCATGGAAAATTTCAAAATACACACACAAACCAAACGTGCATGAATGAGTTACATCTTTATAAACTGTCAACAGTGAGGGCTATAGTTGAAGGACCTTATCCAATTTAATGACAAAATGTAGAAAAGGATCAAACCTACCCGTGTCAAACTGCACCTGCTCTGGAGCCAGCAGTGAGGCCTCCTCTTCCTCCAGACCACCAGAGAAATCTTTTCAAACACATCGTACAATTAGTGTGATTTTTTTTTATTTTACATTGTGGTAACACTTTACAATAAGGTCCGTTAGTGGACATTAGTTAACTACATTAGTTAAAGCTACAATACCTAAGATTTATGTCGCTAGAGGGCGCTAAATTCAAAACAACAACATTTCGCTAGATTCTACAACAACAGCGGCTTTGCTTGATGACGACGTGGAGAAACGCGGAATGATGGGAACTGTTGTTTTCAACTCCACCGTGGATAAATCAGTCGAAAATTTGTTGTCATGGATGAGGTAAAGTTCGATTTCTATAACTGTTGCGTTTACATGCTTGTTTTTCCTTAAACTGAAATAACCGCAAGAGAAAGCCAGGTTTAAAAATAAATTAGTTATCACAGATGTTACTGTATGAGTCACTGGACGAAGCTGGTGGAGAGGGTTTGAAGGGGCAGGTCTCTTGCAAGGAGTTGACGTGGCTGGTCCTCCTTTTTGGTAACTTTATAAAAATAAAAAATCATTCAAACATTTCAAACACATCGTACAATTAGTGTGATTTTTTTTAATTTCTATTGTTGTAAAATACATCTGCATTAAAACTCATTCATCTTGGCATGTGAAATCATGATTATCTCTCAGAAATTCACTCTACCAGCATGCACCACCGTTGCTTCCTCACTCTCTAATGTTAAGGCCAATTTATACTTTTTCGAGCAAGACTACCCAACCGAAATAGTCGTGAAAAGAAAGGCTTACTCCACCATCAGAAAGGCACTTAAAGAACAGGGGCTCCGTTTTCAGACTCTTCACCCAGCGAGACTTAGAGTGTTTCTCGACACAGGCGCAGTTATATACAATAGCGCGTCCGAAGCGATGGATGATCTGAAGAAAAAGGGACTGATGCCGAACGGCGGAATCGGGACGCCGGTGGGAAAATGCGCCACAGCGACAACGAGACGAAGACAACCTGCCTGGGAAACGACAGGTGCTACATCGCGTCGTCATCGAGAAGCACGCATGAAACACATCCAGGAGAAACTAAAGGGATTTCGATGCAACGAAGGTGCTATGAGTGACTGAGTAACTTTTGAAAAGGCCGGTAAGAGTATAGCCCTCACATTTCTACGTCGAACTGTATTTCCATAAGACCAGGTGAAATTTCATATTCATCTAATTTAGAGAAATTTAAACTGACCACATCTGGGAATTTAGGGAATCTGTTTTTCTATGTGGACTGTTCTGATTTTATGTAGTCAGAGATTTTCGTCCATGCTTAGAGGGGCCCCTTCCAGATGTAGGGCTTCCCCTCTTGTTTTTGAAGTACAATTCATACTTCATAGATGGAGGTCACTAATGTTAAATGTTTGTATTCATGTGTTAAGTTTTATTTCAAATCACAGACCGAAGTTCATTTGTTCAGGCCTTCAGGGATATTTAAATGTCTTGGTAAACTTTTTTTTTTCTCTTCACGGTTGACTAAAATGCCTCATCAAAAATATAGAATAATCACCCTTAATATAAATGGATTACATAATCCTATAAAAAGAAGTAAAGTAATCGCCAAAATGATAAGAGAAGAACTAAGCGCTCACAATGGCCACCAAAGCACTTTACATATTGCCTCACTTTCACCCATTCACACACTCCTTCATACACCGACGGTGGTGTCAGCCATACAAGGCGCCATCCAGCTCATCGGGAGCAGCTGGGGTATGGTGTCTTGCCAATGGACACCTCGACACTTGGTCAGGTGGAACCGGGGATTGAACCACCAACCTTTCGGTTTGTAGACAACCTACATGAACCACTGAGCCGATGCCGCCCTTTAAATGATATGCTCAACCGCAACAAAACAGAGTCAGCTGTCATGACATCCTTTCTAACATCTTTGGATTTACCATCTATAGGGACAGAGCAAAATAAAATAATAACCCAGGAGATGGGTACCCATCTCAATTGTATCTTTAGGGAAACAATAACACCAATGCTCAAAAATTGCTTTAACTATGTTCTAGGAGGTGGCGAGACCCAGATGTCCTGGAGACAAGCAGTAATCTCAGTGATCCCTAAAATGGGAAAAAACAAAACCGATTGCAGCTCTTATAGACCTATATCAGTTTTAAATATAGATTATAGATTATACGCGTCAATACTAGCAAAACAATTGGAAAACATAATCCCGGATCTGATAGACACAGACCAGACAGGCTTTGTAAAAAACAGGCAAACCCAGTACAATGTAAGACGGGCTCTCTACCTCATTGATCATATTGGTTATTAGTCTCGACGCTGAAAAGGCTTTTGACTCTCTCCGATGGGAATATCTATATTTGGTCCTTAAAGGGATACTCCACCGGGTTTTCATATTAAACTATGTTATTCCCTTAACTAAGACGAGCTGATGCATACCTCTCTCGTCTCAGTGCGTGCACTCTATCGCTCTGTATTGCCGCAAACTATGTTAGCACTTTAGACCAGTGCATTAGATATGGGCCAGAAAGAGAAGTGACAAAACACTTCCTCGTTTTCCCTATTTAAACACAGTTACTCGATTAGTGTAATTCGACCTAGGCTGGTGACACAAAATAAAACGTTGTGTTTTTGTAAGCGTTTAAAATTGATGACTATATTGTATGGCGGAATACCATAGAAAAGTGCTTTAGAGCACTTCAACTTGGCGCAATAATACCTTCACTCGTGAAAAGTCCTCTTACCGGCTCCCTCTTCCTCGCTCTCCCCCTCCCTCTTATTTCCGTCAATGCAGCCAACGTGACATGCGACAAAGCGGGAGCCGGTAAGAGGACTTTTCACGAGTGAAGGTATTATTGTGCCAAGTTGAAGTGCTCTAAAGCACTTTTTTATGGTATTCCGCCATACAATATAGTCATCAATTTTAAACGCTTACAAAAACACAACGTTTTATTTTGTGTCACCAGCCTAGGTCGAGTTACACTAATCGAGTAACTGTGTTTAAATAGGGAAAACGAGGAAGTGTTTTGTCGCTTCTCTTTTTGGCCCATATTTAATGCACTGGGCTAAGCTAAGTGCTAACATAGTTTTGCGGCAATACAGAGCGATAGAGTGCACGCACTGAGACGAGAGAGGTATGCATCAGCTCGTCTTAATTAAGGGAATGACATAGTTTAATATGAAAACCCGGTGGAGTATCCCTTTAAGCGCTTTGGTTTCGATGACCAGGTAATTAGATGTTTGAAATCCCTATACTCCTCTCCTACGGCTAGAATTAAAATAAATGGGGACTTCTCGAAAGGGGATGTCGACAGGGATGCCCCCTCAGTCCCACTCTATTTGCCCTCTTCATAGAGCCTCTGGCGTAGGTAATCAGAGATGATAAGGATATAACGGGGGTATTGATAGGAGACACAATATAAGATATGTGCATATGTGGATGACATACTCGTGACACTAACAAACCCTAATGCAAGTTTGCCCAAATTATTATCTCTATCTATGAATATACTACCTAGGCTGCTTTTTCTTTTTCAATCATTGCCTGTAGAAGTGCCTCCCAAACAATTCAGCGAATGGAATAGAATTATCTCATCCTTTATTTGGGGAAAACAAAAATCAAGGATTAGATTTCAAACCTTACAACTCCCCAAGGACAAAGGTGGTATGGCTCTACCGTGCTTGGAAGATTATTATAGAGCAGCACAATTACGTTCTCTGGTTTGTTGGTGTGACCCTGAGTGTGATGCCAAATGGAAGGACTTAGAGCAAAGTCAAATAAGCGTACCTCTTCAATCTATTCTGGGTGGAAAAACTCTTCTGAAGAAACATCTGAACAAGCTAACTAATTGGATGACGTTTGGCAGAAACTACTCAAAAATAAGGAATTTGAAAGAAACTCACAAATATTACGTTGGGTGGAATATGATACAGAATTTAAACCAGCTAGTTTGGACAGTAGATTCAAGCAATGGACTAATTTAGGGATCACTTCATATTGCATGATATCCTCTACTGACGGTTTGGATGCCTTTAAAAAACTCATAGATACATACTACTTAGGGAAGGAAGATTTCTTCAGATACCTTCAACTGAGACACCACTTTGATAAAAATATTAAAACTACTGGAGAGAAGGGAACAGACCTGATAAGAATATTCATCAACACATATAAGGATAATAAGAGCAGAAAACTGATTTCCAAGTTATATTCATATTTACAGTCGGACAGGGGACTCTCAACAATGTATGTAAAAATCAGGTGGGAAAAAGAAGCTAACATAAAGATAACTGGGGAAGATTGGTTGAATATATGCAGAACACAATCTACCACCTCTAGCTCAGGTCTATGGAGGGAATTCACTTGGAAAAACACTATAAGATTCTTTATAACCCCCAATATAAAAAAGTCACAAACCAATAATCCTGAACATGGTCGTTGGAGAGTGTGGTAATATGTCGGCTGGTCACTATCATATCTTTTGGGAGTGCCCTGTTATTTCTTTGTATTGGGTAGAGGTTGTGACGGCAATTAAGTCAATAATCGGCTCAGAGCTTGAGTTTAACTTCACTGTTATGTATTTAGGAAATCTACCAACAGGACTGAGAAAAGCAGATAGATATTTGTTACAAATACTCTTAGCTGGTAGCAAAAAACAATAACAAGGAAAGAATGCCCGACAATTGCTGAATGGATAGAAATAGTGCAGGAAATTTATGTTATGGAACATTTGACTTTCTCTCTGAGACATGCCAGGAGTAAATGTGAAGCATATGGGGGAAAATGGATATCTTATCTGAGTACAAACTGAGATATGTCTTGGGTTTTTTTTGTCTCCTTGCTTTACTTGATGTTGAGCATTTCTGTTAACCTATGACATATTTGCCTGCTATTCCTTGGTCTGTCTGCCTGTTGTTATTATTGTAAAAAAAACTTAAGCACCTAGAAGAAAATCTATGAATATACTGACCTCTGGAGGAAAAATTAGGAATGTGGGCATACATTTGGACTAACCTACTCTATTTGTCTCATCTATCTATTCTACAGTATAATATATGCAATATATTAGTCACCAGTACTACAAGTTTTTTTGTTTGTTTTTTTTTTGTTAAAGGGAGGTTCATTTTACCATTAACAAACGGTTGTTTAATGAGATTACCATTAACGCAGTGAAAGCAAACACTAAAACAAGTGGCAGATTTAAGTTGCCATTCATCAAACTATAATTAAAAGAGAAAAGTATTCCATGATTTCATTGGAGCTCTAATTGTCTCCACCTGCTTTTTTAAAGCAACACCCCACACAGTCTTTATTATAAATAACAGCAATTTGGGTAAGCTAGAAAGAGATAGAGATGTGGATCACTCTTCAAATCTGCCTGTGTCTGTCTTTTAACTGTGTCTCTGCAGCTTCAGTCCTCAGTTCAGGCATCTGTCAGCTCCAGGGACACTTCAAATTAAATGGGATGTTCCAGGATGGAGATCTTATACTTGGAGGTCTGTTTGAGGTTCACTTCCTCACAGTGTTCCCAGAGCTGAGCTTCAGAATGGAACCGGAACCACCTTACTGTGAGCAGTGAGTCTGAGACAAAATGGACAAGGATAGCCTACCTATTTTTGTAAAAGACAAAATTAAGAAAACTATAACATAGCTGCTGAACTGTCTTGTTATAAATTGCATATACTTTTTTATTCATCAAGAATTACATATGGTAAATTAAATAATATTTTACCATATGAGAATGTTGGAAACTGTTTTATACCATCAATTCAGAAACATTGAAATATTATAATTTCTCTTGCTTTTTATAGGTTTGATAAGGCAAGTTTCCAGCAGGCACAGACTATGGCCTTTGCTATAGATGAGATCAATAAGAATCCAAACCTGCTTCCTAACATCACTCTTGGATACCATCTTTATGACAATTGTGTAAAGTTGGGAGTGGCATTCAGAGCTGCTACAGCTATGGTTAGTGGGACAGATGATTCCTTCTCTAACCTAAACTGTGTTGGCCTACCTCCAGTGATTGCTATTGTGGGGGACCCGGGGTCTACTCACTCAATTGCAATCTCCAGTGTACTGGGACTGTTTAGAGTGCCTATGGTAAATGTGAATGTGAAATGCAATTTTTTATTTTTATTTTAATTGTAATACATACAAAAATATATAGTCTGCATATAATGCTTCCAAATATTTGTTTCTCTTTTGCTTGATTTATTTGCTGCTCATTTGTCTTTTCTATAAGGTTAGCTACTTTGCCACCTGCTCCTGTTTGAGTGACAGGAAAAAGTACCCCTCTTTCTTCAGAACAATACCCAGTGATGCCTTCCAAGTGCAGGCTATGGTTCAGATCTTGAGGTATTTTGAATGGACCTGGGTTGGTCTTCTCTACAGTGATGATGACTATGGCATCCATGCCTCTCAGTCATTCCACAAAGATGTGCAGCTATTTGGAGGTTGTGTTGGCTTTTCTGAAATGCTGCCTCGTGATAATAACAGCAAAGATATTCAGAGGATAGTGCGAGTGGTTCAGGCCTCTACAGCTAGAGTGGTGGTGGTGTTCTCCACCGAAGCATATTTGTTACCACTGATGCATGAGGTGGTATTGCAAAATTTGACAGGCAGACAGTGGATTGCAAGTGAAGCTTGGGCTACTTCACCAGTGTTTCACACTCAACGTCTTTTGCCTTTCCTGGGGGGCACACTGGGAATTGCTATAAGGCGTGGTGAGATCCAGGGACTTCGTAAATTTCTTTATAACCTCCGCCCTGACAAGAATCCAAGAAACAATATGGTTCGAATCTTCTGGGAAAACATGTTCGGGTGCAGTTTTGATGCTGAAGGCAAAGAGGTAGAGGGAGAAAAAATGGGTTGTTCAGGGCAGGAAGATCTGAACTGCACAGAAACAGCATACACTGATGTTTCAGAGCTGAGGGCATCATATAATGTGTATAAAGCAGTTTATGCCCTTGCACATGCGCTTCATGACCTGATGCAGTGTGAGGAGGGCAGAGGACCATTTAATGGAAACAGATGTGCTGAGATAATCAACCTGCAGCCCTGGCAGGTATAGCAGAAATACTACATGAACACAGAAGGGACACAAATAATTCTACATGTGTATACACACTATAGAAACACATATAACACATGTCCTGCCTGTAACTTGTTCAGGTAGCCCATTACCTACAGAAAGTGAACTTCACCACTGGCTTTGGGGATCATGTTTCATTTGATAAGAATGGAGATGCTCTGGCCATCTATGATGTGATGAACTGGCAGCCGAGTTCAGATGGTGCGATAAGGGTCAGCACAGTTGGTGTAGTAAATGAAGGGGCTACAGCAGGGAATGTGCTCACACTAAATGAGGATGAAATATTCTGGAATTTTGAGAACAAAAAAGTAATATATATATATACATATATATATAATATTCATTTCAAAACTAAAATTAATATACTTAACACACACATAATTAAAAAAGCGTGATAACAGATCTTGTGCCCCTTAGCCCCCACTGTCTGTGTGCAGTGAGAGTTGCCCCCTAGGCACCAGACGAGCCAGGAAGAAGGGTCTTCCCGTCTGTTGTTTTGACTGCCTGCCATGCGGAGATGGAGAGATTTCAAATACAAAAGGTAAAGAAGTCCTATTCCAAAATCTTAATATATATTTAAAGAAAATTTTTTATTCATATTTTGTTATACACATAGATGCTATTGAGTGCACAACATGTCCAGATGAGTTTTGGTCGAGTCCAAATAAAGATCGGTGTGTCCCCAAAGAAGTAGAGTATCTGTCATATGAGGAACCTCTGGGCATCTCTCTGACCACTGCATCTCTGCTTGGCACCTGTTTCTGCGCACTTGTGATGGTCCTCTTCGCTCATCACCGTAGCACTCCTGTAGTACGCGCCAACAATTCAGAGCTAAGCTTCCTGCTGCTGTTGTCACTCAAACTGTGTTTTCTATGTGTTCTATTGTTTATTGGCCGGCCACAGGTGTGGACATGTCAATTAAGACATGCTGCATTTGGCATAAGCTTTGTCCTGTGCGTCTCCAGCATCCTGGTCAAGACTATGGTGGTAATAGCTGTGTTCAAGTCATCTCGACCTGAGGGTAAAAGTGTCATGAAATGGTTTGGTGTAGCTCAACAAAGAGGCACTGTCATGTCCCTAACTGCACTTCAGGTTCTGATATGCATAGTATGGTTAACCACTTCATCCCCAACACCCTATAAAAACAGCCAGTATGTCACCTCTAAAATAGTCTACGAATGTTCTATTGGCTCAGTGGCTGGTTTTTCTCTACTGCTGGGATACATTGGCCTCCTGGCAGCAGTAAGTTTCCTCTTAGCCTTCCTGGCAAGAAACCTTCCAGATAATTTTAATGAAGCCAAATTCATTACCTTCAGTATGTTGATCTTCTGTGCTGTGTGGATTGCATTTGTTCCAGCATATGTGAGTTCACCAGGGAAATATGCAGTGGCTGTGGAAATATTTGCTATTTTAGCTTCCAGTTTTGGATTATTGGTGGCCATATTTGCCCCAAAATGCTACATCATCCTTTTACATCCAGAGAGAAACACTAAAAAAGTCATCATGGGAAGAGCCACACAACATAAATAGTTTAGACATTTACATTGAGGAAAAACTAGACATTTTTACATTGAGGGGGAAAAAGAGAAAAGAACTATGATCATGTTTAGTCTCCAATATATGAATTGGGTTTCAAATGGCTAACACTTTATAATGGTTTCCCGCAACAAAAGCAAGACAGTGATGGACTTGATTGTATTGGCCACATTTAGCCTTAATTATTAAAAGTACACTATTAATAAACTAGAAAAAAAAGTTTGATGACAAACTTTAAGTTGGCTTGAGAAAGCCGGACCAGAGCGTTTGAAGTTTTGAAGTTTGAATGAAGTTTTAAAGATAGATTAGAAAGAAAGAAAGAAAGATGGATAGATTAGTTAGAAAGAAATATAGATAGATAGATAGATAGATAGATAGATAGATAGATAGATAGATAGATAGATAGATAGATGTTTTTGGCAAGAAGCTAACATGATTAGCATGTAGCTAGCTTGATGCTAATTTGATTAGCATGTAGTTAAGATGATTAACATGTTGTTAGCATGATTAGCATGTAGCTAGCATCATAATAGCATGATTAGCATGTTGCTAGCATCATGCTAACGTGTTTTTATCAAGAAGCTAGCATGACTAGCATGTAGCTAGCATCATGCTAACATGATTAGCATGTTGCTAGCATCATGCTAGCATGTTTTAGCAAGAAGCTAGAATGATTAGCATGTAGCTAGCATCATGCTAGCATGATTAGCATGTTGCTAGCATCATGTTAGCATGTTTTTAGCAAGTAGCTAGCATGATTAGCATGTAGCTAGCATCATGCTACCATGATTAGCATGTAGCTAGCATCATAATAACATTATTAGCATGTTGTTAGCATCATGCTAACATGTTTTTAGCAAGAAGCTAACATCATTAGCATGTAGCTAGCATCAAGCTAGCATGATTAGCATGTTTTTAGCAAGAAGCTAGCATGACTAGCATGTAGCTAACATCATAATAGCATGATTAGCATGTTGCTAGCATCATGCTAGCATGTTTTTAGCAAGAAGCTAGCATGATTAGCATGTAGCTAACATCATAATAGCATGATTAGCATGTTGCTAGCATTATGCTAGCATGTTTTTAGCAAGAAGCTAACATGATTAGCATGTAGCTAGCATCAAGCTAGCATGATTAGCATGTTTTTAGCAAGAAGCTAGCATTACTAGCATGTAGCTAACATCATAATAGCATGATTAGCATGTTGCTAGCATCATGCTAACATGTTTTTAGGAAGAAGCTAGCATGATTAGCATGTAGCTAGCATCATGCTAGCATGATTAGCATGTTGCTAGCAAGAAGCTAGCATGATTAACATGTAGCTAGCATCATGCTAGCATGATTAGCATGTAGCTAGCATCATAATAACATGATTAGCATGTTGCTAGCATCATGCTAGCATGTTTTTAGCAAGAAGCTAGCAGGATTAGCATGTAGCTAGCATCATGCTAGCATGATTAGCATGTTGTTAGCATCATGCTAACATGTTTTTAGCAAGAAGCTAACATCATTAGCATGTAGCTAGCATCAAGCTAGCATGATTAGCATGTTTTTAGCAAGAAGCTAGCATGACTAGCATGTAGCTAACATCATAATAGCATGATTAGCATGTTGCTAGCATCATGCTAGCATGTTTTTAGCAAGAAGCTAGCATGATTAGCATGTAGCTAACATCATAATAGCATGATTAGCATGTTGCTAGCATTATGCTAGCATGTTTTTAGCAAGAAGCTAACATGATTAGCATGTAGCTAGCATCAAGCTAGCATGATTAGCATGTTTTTAGCAAGAAGCTAGCATTACTAGCATGTAGCTAACATCATAATAGCATGATTAGCATGTTGCTAGCATCATGCTAACATGTTTTTAGGAAGAAGCTAGCATGATTAGCATGTAGCTAGCATCATGCTAGCATGATTAGCATGTAGCTAGCATCATGCTAGCATGATTAGCATGTAGCTAGCATCATAATAACATGATTAGCATGTTGCTAGCATCATGCTAGCATGTTTTTAGCAAGAAGCTAGCAGGATTAGCATGTAGCTAGCATCATGCTAGCATGATTAGCATGTAGCTAGCATCATAATAACATGATTAGCATGTTGCTAGCATCATGCTTGCATGTTTTTAGCAAGAAGCTAGCATGATTAGCATGTAGCTAGCATCATGCTAGCATGATTAGCATGTAGCTAGCATCATGCTAGCATGATTAGCATGTAGCTAGCATCATGCTAGCATGTTTTTAGCAAGAATCTAGCATGATTAGCATGTAGCTAGCATCATGCTAGCATGTTTTTAACAAGAAGCTAACATGATTAGCAGAAAGCTAGCATGATTAGCATGTTATTAGCATCAAGAAAGAAAGAAAGAACGAAAGAGAAAGAAAGAATTTTTAGAAAGATGCATAGATTAGTTAGAAAGAAAGATGGATAGATTTGCTAGAAAGAAAGATGGATAGATTTGTTAGAAAGAAAGATGGATAGATTAGTTAGAAAGAAAGATGGATAGATTAGTTAGAAAGAAAGATGGATAGATTAGTTAGAAAGAAAGATGGATAGATTTGTTAGAAAGAAAGATGGATAGATTAGTTAGAAAGAAAGATGGATAGATTAGTTAGAAAGAAAGATGGATAGATTTGTTCGAAAGAAAGATGGATAGATTTGTTAGAAAGAAAGATGGATAGATTAGTTAGAAAGAAAGATGGATAGATTAGTTAGAAAGAAAGAACGATAGATTATTTAGAAAGAAAGATGGATAGATTAGTAAGAAAGAAAGATGGATAGATTAGTTAGAAAGAAAGATGGATAGATTTGTTAGAAAGAAAGATGGATAGATTAGTTAGAAAGAAAGATGGATAGATTAGTTAGAAAGAAAGATGGATAGATTTGTTCGAAAGAAAGATGGATAGATTTGTTAGAAAGAAAGATGGATAGATTAGTTAGGTAGAAAGAAAGAACGATAGATTTGTTAGAAAGAAAGAACGATAGATTATTTAGAAAGAAAGATGGATAGATTAGTAAGAAAGAAAGATGGATAGATTAGTTAGAAAGAAAGATGGATAGATTTGTTAGAAAGAAAGATGGATAGATTAGTTAGAAAGAAAGATGGATAGATTTGCTAGAAAGAAAGATGGATAGATTAGTTAGAAAGAAAGATGGATAGATTAGTTAGAAAGAAAGATGGATAGATTAGTTAGAAAGAAAGATGGATAGATTAGTTAGAAAAAAAGATGGATAGATTTGCTAGAAAGAAAGATGGATAGATTTGTTAGAAAGAAAGATGGATAGATTAGTTAGAAAGAAAGATGGATAGATTAGTTAGAAAAAAAGATGGATAGATTTGTTAGAAAGAAAGATGGATAGATTAGTTAGAAAGAAAGATGGATAGATTAGTTAGAAAGAAAGATGGATAGATTAGTTAGAAAAAAAGATGGATAGATTTGTTAGAAAGAAAGATGGATAGATTTGTTAGAAAGAAAGATGGATAGATTAGTTAGAAAGAAAGATGGATAGATTTGTTAGAAAGAAAGATGGATAGATTAGTTAGAAAGAAAGATGGACAGATTTGTTAGAAAGAAAGATGGATAGATTAGTTAGAAAGAAAGAACGATAGATTTGTTAGAAAGAAAGAAAGAAAGATTAGATAGATAGATAGATAGATAGATAGATAGATAGATAGATAGATAGATAGATAGATAGATAGATAGATAGATAGATCATTAGTTCATATAGAATGGTAGTTTAATTGAGTCTAGGGCTTCAGGGAATTTAGATTTGAGTTTTTGTTGTACGCTATTGGGCCACCATAGTCTTGGCTCAATTTGACCATGCTGCAATGAAAGTCAATGGGATTTTTATGATTTTTAATATTAATTTTTAAGAAATCTGAAAGTCGAATCAGTCTAAAAAGATATAGCAACTCGAGTCAGAACAGTCTGAAGGTCTGACCCGAGTTTGGAGTTTGTAGAGTTAAAGCTCTAGGAGGAGTAGCAGTCAGAAAATTTTGGGTAAGAAAAATAAGAAAAAGAAGAAGAACTAGAATGTACATTTCCAGAGGAAAATGTGAAGTGGTGCTTGCAGTGGCAAAAAGCTCGCTCGGTTGCTAGAGTGTGGTACATTATTGCATACGAGTCAACAGCCATACCTCTATGATGTTCTAGTGCTGAGATATGGCTTATTCATGTGTTCAGGTGGTTACTGGGGTACTCTATATGGTTGCTATGGTGTGCTTATACAGTGTATGAGATTATATTTAAAGACTAGTTGACAGTCTTGAGTCAAAAAAGGCAAAATCCACGTTTCTTCTATTTTCTGGAGCTGAGATACGGCTTGAACATGTTGTTTTATGGTTGCTAGGCTGCCCTATGTGGTTGCTAGGGCGTGAATATGAAGTTAGTATGTCACTAATTGTTAGCTGCATGATAGGCCAAGTAAAAAGAGCCCAACCCCAAGTCTCTATGACCTTCTGGTCAAAAGATATGATCTCACAAATTTGGTGCCAATGTTAAGTCTATGGGACTTTTTTCGGCCGATTTATCGCCCGTCAGACGAACATCGTACAACCGATCACTTAGAAAAGTCATAGCACACCTCTCCTAAATGAGCCGGTCGATTTGACACCTCATTCATGGGTCTAGGACAATAAATGCGGGAGGAGTAGCGTGCCAAAGTTTCGTCTTGGAGAATAGTATTCACAACACTAGAATGTACATTTCCAGAGGAAAATGTGAAGTGGTGCTTGCAGTGGCAAAAAGCTCGCTCGGTTGCTAGGGTGTTCTGGGTGGTTGCTAGGGTGTTGCTAGGCGGTTGCTAGGGTGTTCTGGGTGGTTGCTATGGTGTTGCTAGGCGGTTGCTAGGGTGTTCTGAGTGGTTGCTGGGGTGTTGCTAGGTGGTTGCTAGGGTGTTCTTTGTGGTTGCTAGGGTGTTATGGGTGGTTGCTATGGTGTTGTTAGGCAGTTGCTAGGGTATTCTGGGTGGTTGCTAGGGTGTTCTGGGTGGTTGCTATGGTGTTGTTAGGTGGTTGCTAGGGTATTCTGGGTGGTTGCTAGGGTGTTGCTAACGTGTTCTGGGTGGTTGCTAGGTGGTTGCTAGGGTGTTGCTAGGTGGTTGCTATGGTATTCTGGGTGGTTGCTATGGTGTTGTTAGGCGGTTGCTAGGGTATTCTGGGTGGTTGCTAGGGTGTTGCTAGCGTGTTCTGGGTGGTTGCTAGGTTGTTGCTAGGAGGTTGGTAGTTGTCACAGATTGTTACTATAAAGTTTGTAGCATTTTCTTGGCATGATTTAGCACTTAGCTAATCAATATTAGCATGTAGCTATTCTCTGCTAGCATGTGTAGCATGTAGCAAGTCATGTTAGCTAGCATGAGTAAAAAGAGCCAACCCCCATCTCTATACGATGTTTTGATGCAGAGATGTAGGTCTTACAAAATGGTTGCTAGGGTACTCTGTTTGGTTGCTAGGGAGTGGCTTAGCAGCTGCCAATCATGAAGCCCCAAAGTCAATGTGAATGTATGAACCAACCCCCATCTCTATACGATGTTTTGATGCAGAGATAAAGTCTTGCAAAATGGTTGCTAGGGTACTCTGTTTGGTTGCTAGGGAGTGGCTTAGCTGCTGCCAATCATGAAGCTCCAAAGTCAATGTGAATGTATAAACCAACCCCCATCTCTATACGATGTTTTGATGCAGAGATATAGGTTGTGCAAAATGGTTGCTAGGGTACTCTGTTTGGTTGCTAGGGAGTGGCTTGGCAGCTGCCAATCATGAAACTCCACAGGATGCTTGTCAGTATGAATGATATAAACCAACTCCCATGCCTCTATGACATTCAGAATGAAAGATATCCCTCTTTGGATTTTGGTTGCTAAGGTGCTCTACAATGGTTGCTAGGGCGTTGCCAGTAAGTGTTGAGGTGATTCAGGATTGGCTGTTTGCTGGCCCAAGTCAAACGAGCCCACCCTCATGTTTCTATGACACTTATATCCTGAGATATCCATTTGATCTATTTCAATGGAAGTCTATGGGAGTTGTTGCTAATGTGCTCTAAATGGTTGCTAGGGCGTGGCTTAATAGCTTCACAATGATCCTGAGAGACTGATTGGTCATCTGAGTAAAATGAGCCCGCCCCCTTGTCTCTATGACACTGTGATCCAGAGCTATGTTCAATACAAAATCCCTATGCAATTTACCATAGTAGGAAAAACACATGCATTTGATGGGACGTCCTTCACCATAGTAAGTCAATGGGGAAACTTTGGGCAGCTCCTGCCCCCCAGGGGTGCAACTTTTACCCCATTGTGTGGTATGTTCTTAAAGAGCCTGCCAGCCTCTTCAAATGTGGCAAATCTCACGTTTGTCCGATATCCTTGTTTGGAGCTACGAGTCGTCAAAGTTTGTCTCAATGTTAAGTCTATGGGATTTTTTGGAAATTTGTTCGCCCCTGGGTCGAACACCGTACCCCCGATCACTGATAAAAGTGATATGACACTTCTCCTCAATAGGCCGCACGATTTGATGCCTCATTCATGGGTCTGTGACAAAAACTGTGGACGTAGGAGTGCTCCAAACTTTTTCCTGGAATAGTAAAATGCTATACTAGAAAATTTTCAATGGGAAAAATTTGGGGAGCTCCTGCCCCCCAGGGGTGCAACTTTTACCCCATTGTGAGGTATTTTCTTAAAGAACCTGTTAGCCTCTTCAAATGTGGTAAATTACACATTTCTGCGAAATTCTCGCTCAGAGCTATGAGTCGCCAAAATTTGTCGTAATGTTAAGTCTATGGGATTTTTTGGGCCGTTTTTCGCCCCTGGGGCGAACATCGTACCCCCGATCGCTTATAAAAGTCATAGCACACCTCTCCTAAATAAGCCGGTCGATTTGACGCCTCACCCATGGGTCTCTGACAAAAGCTGCGGGAGGAGTAGCGAACAGAAAAACGGCGGAACAATAAGAATAAGAATAAGAATAATAAATAACATTGGGGTCTATGGGGAAAATTTGGGCAGCTCCTGCCCCCCAGGGGTGCAACTTTTACCCCATTGTGAGGTATGTTCTTACAGAGCCTGTCAGCCTCTTCAAATGTGGTGAATCGCAGGCTTCTGTGAAATTCTCGCTCGGAGCTATGAGTCGTCAAAGTTTGTCGCAATGTTAAGTCTATGGGATTTTTGGGAAATTTGTTCGCCCTTCGGGCGAACATCGTACCCCCGATCGCTTAGAAAAGTCATAGCACATCATTCCCGAATATTCCGCACGTTTTGAGACCTCATTCATGGGTGTGTGACAAAAACTGCGGGAGGAGTAGCGCGCCAAACTTTTGGGCCGACTCAAAAAACACAATAGTAATAGTGTTGCCTTGCTTTCAGCAAGCACCACTAATAATAATAAGTTTAAATAGGATTTCAGTAAGTTGGCTTTCTCAAGCCAACTTAATAAACAAACAGAAGAACATTGTAACCAGATCTCTGTTTATGAACATGATAAGAGTAAAACAAAAACAAGGTTTGGAAGATGGGTTTATAAGTACTCATTAAAATTTTGAACCAAAAATGTTACATAGTGTACTGTCAGAACCAGTAAAAAAGAGAGAACGTCTCTGGTAACGAGATGCTGCGTAGCATCATTAGGTTGTGCCCCTCTCTTCCCTACTATAAGCTCAATTTAACAACACAAGCACCTTATTAAATATATTGCCATTATTAGTGGTGCTTGCTGAAAGCAAGGCAACACTATTACTATTGTGTTTTTTGAGTCGGCCAAAAAGTTTGGCGCGCTACTCCTCCCGCAGTTTTTGTCACACACCCATGAATGAGGTCTCAAATCGTGCGGAATATTCGGGAATGGTGTGCTATGACTTTTCTAAGCGATCGGGGGTACGATGTTCGCCCGAAGGGCGAACAAATTTCCCAAAAATCCCATAGACTTAACATTGCGACAAACTTTGACGACTCATAGCTCCGAGCGAGGATTTCACAGAAGCCTGTGATTTACCACATTTGAAGAGGCTGACAGGCTCTGTAAGAACATACCTCACAATGGGGTAAAAGTTGCACCCCTGGGGGGCAGGAGCTGCCCAAATTTTCCCCCATTGACCCCAATGTTATTTAAAATTTCTAGTATAGCATTATACTATTCCAGGAAAAAGTTTGGAGCACTCCTACATCCACAGTTTTTGTCACAGACCCATGAATGAGGCATCAAATCGTGCGGCCTATTGAAGAGAAGTGTCCTATCACTTTTATCAGAGATCGGGGGTACGGTGTTCGACCCAGGGGCGAACAAATTTCCAAAAAATCCCATAGACTTAACATTGAGACAAACTTTGACGACTCATAGCTCCGAACAACGATTTCGGAAAAACGTGTGATTTGCCACATTTGAAGAGGCTGGCAGCCTCTGTAAGAACATACCTCACAATGGGGTAAAAGTTGCACCCCTGGGGGGCAGGAGCTGCCTAAAGTTTTCCCCATTGACTTACTATGGTGAAGGACGTCCCATCAAATGCATGTGTTTTTCCTACTATGGTAAATTGCATAGGGATTTTGTATTGAACATAGCTCTGGATCACAGTGTCATAGAGACAAGGGGGCGGGCTCATTTTACTCAGACGACCAATCAGTCTCTCAGGATCATTGTGAAGCTATTAAGCCACGCCCTAGCAACCATTTAGAGCACCTTAGCAACAACTCCCATAGACTTCCATTGAATTAGATCAAAGGGATATCTCAGGATATAAGTGTCATAGAAACATGAGGGTGGGCTCGTTTGACTTGGGCCAGCAAACAGCCAATCATGAATCACCTCAACAATTTCTGGCCATGCCCTAGCAACCATTTTCGAGCACCTTAGCAACCAAAATCCAAAGAGGGATATCTTCCATTCTGAATGTCATAGAGGCATGGGAGTTGGTTTATATCATTCATACTGACAAGCAGCCTTTGGAGTTTCATGATTGGCAGCTACCAAGCCACTCCCTAGCAACCAAACAGAGTACCCTAGCAACCATTTTGCAAGACTTTATCTCTGCATTAAAACATCGTATAGAGATGGGGGTTGGTTTATACATTCACATTGACTTTGGAGCTTCATGATTGGCAGCTGCCAAGCCAGTCCCTAGCAACCAAACAGAGTACCCTAGCAACCATTTTGTAAGACCTACATCTCTGCATCAAAACATCGTATAGAGATGGGGGTTGGCTCTTTTTACTCATGCTAGCAAACATGACTTGCTACATGCTACACATGCTAGCAGAGAATAGCTACATGCTAATATTGATTAGCTAAGTGTTAAATCATGCCAAGAAAATGCTACAAACTTCATAGTAACCATCTGTGACAACTACCAACCTCCTAGCAACAACCTAGCAACCACCCAGAACACGCTAGCAACACCCTAGCAACCACCCAGAATACCCTAGCAACCGCCTAACAACACCATAGCAACCACCCAGAACACCCTAGCAACCACCAAGAACACCCTAGCAACCACCCAGAATACCCTAGCAACCGCCCATCAACACCATAGCAACCACCCATAACACCCTAGCAACCACCCAGAACACCCTAGCAACCACCTAGCAACACCCTAGCAACCACTCAGAACACCCTAGCAACTGCCTAGCAACACCCTAGCAACCACCCAGAACACCCTAGCAACCATAAAACAACATATTCAAGCCATATCTCAGTTTTAGAAAATAGAAGAAACATGGATTTTGCCTTTTTTTGACTCAGACTGTCAACTAGTCTTTAAATATTAACTCATAAACTGTATAATCACACCATAGCAACCATATAGGGTACCCTAGTAACCCTACAAACACATGAATAAGCCACATCTCAGCACCAGAACATCGTACAGACATGGTTGTTGTCTCATATGCAATTCTGTACAACACTCTAGCAACCGAGCGAGCTTTTTGCCACTGCAAGCACCACTTCACATTTTCCTCTGGAAATGTACATTCTAGTTATTATTGTAATATAAAGTTACCTCAAATGTGTTTGACTTTTCACTGTTTGTTCCACTCCGCTTGTTCGTGTGTTTGCGCAACTTGCATTATTAAGCCAGAAGGCGGCGACAAGTGACTGTCTTAATAAGTGAGCAATTGAACCATTAGCTAGTCCAAAAATATTGATTAATTTAGGAAAGAAAAAGTAGCTGAAACTGATCTGTGATGCTCACACTAATTGCTCATATGCCTCTGGGCACAGAATGATTGCATTGGCGTTTGTTTGAAATGTAAATAATCCTTGAATCATTTCTTATTTGCCTTGGCTTTTGGCTTGCTTAGTTGGAGACATTTAATATTCAACAATATTATTGATCTGTGTTGTAGTATTTTCATGTTATCACTGTGAAGCTGCTTTGATACAATATGTATTAAGCGCTATATAAATAAAGGTGACTTGACTATTTAAGGACATTCCTATTTTGAATATGTGATTGTGTATTGTCAACAAATGCATAAACATTCTGCATTCCATTTTTTTGTGTGGATCACTCATTGACAGATTTAAACTGATTCTCATATTAAAGAATCTGTTATCTGATCAAATAGGCCTTCATGCTACTGACCAGGGCCCGGTTCCCCGATAACTCTCACTCTTAGCGCGCTAAGAAGACTCAAAAAGATATATCTTACCTAAGTTGTATATGTTCCTAAGTGTGTTCCCCGAAGTGTCACTTAGGAAGCTTCTTAACTTGCTCCTCTTACGTTCGACGTTACAAAGGCGCTGTCCCAAGTAAGGTGCTGAATTAGTTGGCATCGGGAATCGATTTTCCACTTCACGCGAAGGTTTATTACGGCGTTAAGAAAGATAACATTCTATGCAAATTAAAAATTCCTCAAATTATTCGAGTAACATTTATTTTAACATTGTTTAAGTTATCAGTAAAATAGAGACTATTATTAATTAAATTATCAAATTGTGATATGTCAAAATGTTTGAAATGACGATCAAAGCAGAATGTTCACAGAAGCGCGGGCCGCGCGGGCATCCCAATGCAAAGCTTCACGAGATAGGATGCAAGTGGCAAAACTAAACATCTATCAAAGCTCAGCTTCAGGTAGGGGATGTTTACAGGTAAAGATAAAGAGACTCAGAGAAGAAGAACGAGAGAAGGAGATTGTGATAAGAGAGGAGAGGTAAAGCAATTCCCTATTGCATACTGTGCCCAGAATGAGAATAACTTTATTGCAATGGATTCCTATTTAACACAAATATACATATCCCAAGTTCTTTGACAATTACTGTGGAAAAATAATATGCCCCCGAACCCAAGATCACTTTTGGGACCTCTGTATTTATAAAACCCTGTGTACTGCTTTTGCACTGAATAGAAAATTATATTTTTGCAAAATACAATGAATTACAAGGCTGTACAGTAGAGTGCACTATTGAAGACTTATATACTGAGGTTTTAACTAAATTATTTTACTGTAATATAGTCAGTGGGGAACTAAAGTGGGCATGTGGGTACAATGAGTCTCACTCCAGCCCTGAAACCTCTAACTCAAAGTGCAAACCTACACACCAAATCTCCAAAACCATAAGCAATTTCTCAGCCTTTGACTAAAACAAAAAACATCTAGAATTGACTTGCTTTTCTTTTCCAAACACACCAATCAACATGCTACAATTATTCACCAGGTCACGCAAACACTCCTCATATGTGCAAACTCTAATTGTTTACTGATCACTAACCAATCACTGCTTTACTGTAGTATAAGCCTATAATAGGTCAAAGGTCAGATTACCTGTTTTGAACAATAGATGCCAACAATGGACAGAGACCCCCAGACTCAATTGTGTCCTTTACTGTATTATAAAGAATATACATTTGATTTACATATGTTTATGGTTTTGTTGTATAATGTATACAACAGTAATGTTTGGCCTAATGAATATTTTCTGTTTCTAAATTGCATTGGTGAATACTGTCAGTGTACTTGTTACCGATCTCAGAAGACTACTTTCACTGTAGAACATTGTATTGTATGCTGTTAAAGCTACTGTTTTCCATTTATTTTTTGGGACCTTAAAATGGACATGTCGAGATCAGGAAAACCAACATTTTCTTGGGGGTTTCCCCAAACCCCCCTACCAAGATAATTTTGGACAACTTATATTTAGAAAACCCCTGTACAGGTGCCGGAGCACAAGGTATCTGTGTTCGCAGACCTGATCTCGAGAGTGTGCTAGGATTAGCCAGTCATCGAGATAATTCAGGACGCGAACCCCTTGCGAACACCAAAACTTTAAGATTAAACAAGACGGTTCATTTATATTATTGTAAACATTGGAGAAAATGTAAAGCACGGTTTGGCGGAAACTCTGCTCTGGTTGCCATGGAAACATGACACGTGCTTGAGATTGCACTCCGATCGCACGTGTATTACCAGCAGGTCAACATGACATCATGACTTTTGCGTAAACATATACGCCACTTTGGAGTCAGGTGGCGTGTTATCTCCACGCATTTTGAGCTATCCGCGTGTATGCGTATATGTCTACGCCATTAACCTCCGCGTCATTCCGCGTGTCTGAACACGCAGTCAAATCTCCAGTCATAAATGCCATTAACCCCAGTGACGGTTAAGTTTAGGGACGGGGTTGAGGCAAGTCATATATTTATATAACGTTAAGTCAACGGCGTTCATAAACACGCTGAAAGGCGATTTTGCGTCTTGATGGCACGCCAAAAATGGAAATACGAATTGGCGTGTCATACACACGCTACTTCATGAGATCAGTCTGAGCAGGTTCTCAGCGCGTGTTATATTAACGATAACGGGTGCCATGTGAGTAGTATTTCGCCGTTTTGTCATATAGCGACCTATATGACGCTAAAGGATGAGAATGCGTTGGTATTACACACAATGTTAAACAGACCCGGGACCCGAAGTAATAGATTCGGACCCGACCTGGACCCGGCTGATCATTTAAAATACAGACCCGAACCCGTACGGGTCCCGGGTCGGGTCCCGGGCCGTCGGGTCTCGGGTGCACTGTGAAGACCTCTACCGCATACTGATATGCCTGCCCCTCGAAAGCAAACCGAAGAAACGGTCTGTGTCGAGGTAAGATGGAGACATGAAAGTAAGCGTCCTTCGCTGCAAAACAAATCCTGGGGCCGAACATATTCGAAAATGCGTTTGGCCGTGAGCATCTTGAACGGCAGCCGTTGAAGGGTGCGGTTCAAAACGCGCAGGTCCAGAATTGGTCGTAACCCACCAGTTTTCTTGGGGACAATGAAGTAGGCGCTGTAAAACCCTGACCTCATCTCGGCTGGAGGGACAGCCTCGATTGCACCCTTCGCCAGCAGGGTGGCAACCTCCGCTCTCATGATCGGGGCATTGCCACCAACCATCGTAAAGCGGACTCCCCTGAAGCGGGGAGGAGACCGTGCGAACTGAATCGCATAGCCGAGCCTGTTAGTTCGAGCGACCCAATGGGACAAATTTGGGAGCTCTAACCAAGCCCCCAAAAACTGATCCAGTGGAATCATCCGAGCCACAGCCGTCGGGGCAGAATATGTTTGATAGCCTCAGACTGCTTCTGAGCGGTCGAGAACTGCTGGGCAAAGTCCTCAACCGCACCGGCGAAAAGGCCAGCCTGGGATATGGGTGCGGTTCAAAACGCGCAGGTCCAGAATTGGTCGTAACCCACCGGTTTTCTTGGGGACAATGAAGTAGGGGCTGTAAAACCCTGACCTCATCTCGATTGCACCCTTCGCCAGCAGGGTGGCAACCTCCGCTCTCATGACAGCCCCCCACCCCCAGCCGTGCAATAGGTGAGTAGGAAAAAGTGAGAGCTAACAGATAAAATAAGTGCAAAAATTGTTGTTTATTAATCAAATTAAACTATAGCTACTCCACCTTGATGAACCCCCCCTAAGAAAACTATAAGCTCCATTGGAACAGCAATACAAGTGTTTCTCACAAGATTTTAGGTAAAACTGTGGTAGGTGGACCTCTGTTTGTCTAGGGGGGTTCGTGGGCATGCTCCCCCGTAATAAAATTTTGTGTTCTGTAATGTTAAATTCAGCAGTCTGGTGCACTTTGAGAATTCAAAATTAAAAGCTCCAACCCATATTCAGGGTGCAAATTAAACAAAGAAAAATTTGAACCGCTTTTAGTTAGTGTCTGTCTACATTACACTAGGGGTGTCACGATTCTCCAAATCCTCGATTCGATTCCATTTTCGATTCTTAGGTCACGGTTCGATTCTCGATTTTTATCAATCGGCCAATCAGGATGCTCTCTTCATTACATGTGCTTTATGCCTATTTCACACATACTCTGTGTGCAGTGCGTATGTTGCGGTGTGTACGGTACAGGAGCAGCACGCACTATAGTGCTTTCACATAAGCTGCATCTGCTGTGCGTAACTGATCCACGGCTGTACCACAAACACAGCCTACTCACTATTTTTATTTCAAATTCAGATATGCAGCAAATTTTATTTAAAAAAAAAGGTTGTGTCAGCATTGTGATTCTCTTTGTACACTTATACAAACTTGAATGGACGTATGCATGTTTAAACACAATATAAACAACGTACTGTAGCTCTATAATTACATGCATTACTTATATTGGTTCTCAAGCAAATGGTCAAATATTCAACCATGTATATTAAAATCACAAACAATTTAAATTAAAACTTTAAATTCACAAAAACAGCCGACTCTCCTCCTTTTCTTTTGCATTTAAATTGTAATACTATAAATCTTGCATGTCTCAAGGAAGTTGTTATTCTACCTCCACGAATGAGGCGAATGTCGTTCATTATGACCTTGTTGAGGTAAATTGTAGTTTTCCTTGCTTATAACCCCGGTCTTAAAGTAAAAAGATGAAAAGTAGTTTTTAATTAAATACATTTATGGTGAGATTACTACATTTTATTGAATTAATTAGTGAAACTAGTACATTTTCAGGTCAATCTGAGTTCATTTTGACCACGAACCGTGCGCTAGTCACTTAATTCAGCGTTTGCAGCTCAGCAGAAATAGACTCGGCACGGAAACGATCTCTGCACTGCTGTATATGCACCGCAACTGGAACGGATCGACGGACTGCATCCGCGTGCAGTGTGAAAGCTCTAACCTGTTAACATGGGTACAGAAACAAATACGCACCGCATACACATTGCAAACAGAGTGTGTGTGAACACATGCAAGCCAAGGTCTCTCGCTCTCTCCCTCTCTATCGTGCGCGCAATGCGGTTTGGAGCACTTTTTTTTCTGTCTCGGCATGCATGCTCGCTCTTGCTCACTCGCTCTAGATTCCGGGAGATTTTAACCAATTTGCGTGCATCAGGGAGCCGCTATCAATATGCGGGAGACTCCCGGCACTTCGGCGAGACTTTGGATGTCTGCAAACTGGGGCTTTTTTGAAGCGCGAACGTTGTCAACATTACACACTGGAAATCCAAAAAACTTCCACACTTGCGACTTCAATGAAAGAGGAGGGGGTTCACGTTCTGTTGATGGGTCTCCTGTGTCTGCAGTGTCCATGCTATCTTTTGAATGGCTTAGAGGTTGACCATAGACTCGCAGCACTTCAACATGCGTGTTTTTTTCTGCTTGGCAAGCAGAACGGACGTTACATGGGGGCGTGGCAGCATCGACGATTTTGAATTAATTTCGATCGATTTTGGTTTTAATTAATTTTGATCGATTTCGATTTAAATTCGAAATCGTGACACCCTTACATAACACTACTCCATAATTATAATATTAATCCCATGATAGTAATAGCCATAAAGGCTAATGTAAAACCAATGCACTGAAAAATAAAGGAAACTTTCATAATTAGTTTTGCACTAATTTCTATACTTGAACGATATAAGCGCATAATGACATGTTTCATGGGCCAGTGTGTCAGAAAAAAAACTAAAGCTGACTTTTTTTGACCAATGCATTACACCAGCACAGCGCCGCCAATTAAGCAAAAAACAAAACAAAAACAAACAACAAACAAATGGGCCGCCGATGTATGAGTTTTGTGGGCCATTAAGACGAATAAATAAAAAAGGATGAGATGTATCGGCTGAAAAAGCACGTCGGCCCAGCGGGAATCTCCCGGTAATCCCGATGGCCAACGAGATATAGATAGCCTGCATGCCTGAATATCACATTTTAAATCCTACCTGTTGGCTTTCAGCAATGCATGCAGTTATTTAGCTGCTGTTGCATCAATTGACATGCCATCTTCTTTTCTCTCTTTCTTTTTCTATTTTTAGCCCCACAGCATTTTGTTTTATCCATCTTTTTCGACGACAACTCACTACTCGTACCTGCTCGATCAGCGCTCACGGCGCCTCCGCCCGCTCGCAATATTACCCGCCCCCCTTCTCCATGAGGGCGCCTACTCTAGCCTTATATAACATTAAAGGAATGCAGAAATTATTTAGAAACGCACAACAGCTACATATAGAAATACAATATATATAGCCTATATTTTTAATTTTTTTTTTTTTTTTACCATCGCTTTGGCGCCCCCCATTGTGCTGCGCCCCTATGTGCCGCATATAGCACATACCCACTTTTTGCGCCACTGTCCACGAGTGCTGCTTTTGCATGCTCAAAGCCCAGACACACAAAACAGCACTTGTGCCCATCAGAAGATGACAAATATCGACTGCAACCAGAAAAACACGGGCGAGACATCTTTAAAAAGACGCGCACCATGCAGCTCTTTCAGGAGAGGAAACTCTACAATGCTGAGGCGACCAGGGAGAAACACAGAGTCTGGCAGACCACAGCACAGACCGCAGGCAAAGTGAAGACTCACTGGGTACTGCTGTCACACCAACACTGGAGGGTCGCTCGTCTCGAAGAGGTGAGTCACTTGAAAACTCAGATATTGTGGCTTGTGGAGTGAAGAGATGCTCTTGGTTCTGAAGCGAAAACATACTGCGGTTGCGTTTGCTTCCTCCTTATATACTCACGAGGTGAGGCGGAGTTACGCTATGCAAATTCCGCAGACCCATGGCATTTTCTTGCCATTGGCTCGTTTTTTATTATTTGAAGAGGATTGGCTTTCTAGGCGAAACCCCCATTCTCCGTCATCCGACGTAACTCGGAGTGACTACGAAAGGGAACCGCTTATCATCTGCATTTGCGCTCACTATCGGCAAACCAATCAAAAACTTTTTTTTTAAATCAGTCCAAACACATTTTTTTAAATCAGTCCAAACACACAAACACACCGGTTGAGAACCACTGGTTAGGCTATAAAGGAAATGTAATTTTGTCAAAAGAAGAACTTTTAATTTTTAAAAATAAATGTTAATTTTAACTCTTTAACTGACTTCTTACTGTTGAACACATTTTGAGTCACTATATTTTATTGAGAGGAGTACCTAAATTAACTCAAACTGATTGAGCCATCTCTATCATCTGGTTGAGGTATATTGAATGGCGAATCTTGAGTGGTCTAGGCTATCGGCAAAGTGCCAAAAGTAAAGATCAAAGAATTAGTCTCAAAATTAATGGTCAATTGATGACAGATCAGAAAAAGGTAGCAAATTGTTTTAATGAATTTTTTTACCTCGGTGGGCGAAAATTTAATAAAAGAGCTTCCAGCACAATCAGACTTATATGACGATAAATTGGTTAAAGAAAATTATGATAATTGTGGTGTTGCCTTAGGAGGTTTTTCATTTAGCAAAGTAAAAGAGAGCACAGTTTATAAGAAACTAAGTGAATTGAAGTGCAATAAAGCAACAGGGTTGGATAATATCCCGGCTAAATTTATTAAAGACGCTGCTAACTTTATAACCCTTATGGTTACTCACATTTTAAATCTTTCTATTTGCCAGAACAAGGTACCAGCTGAATTTAAACAAGCTAAAATTTTTCCCCTTTTAAAAAAAGGGAGTAGGCTTGATTGTAATAATTATAGGCCTGTGTCAATCCTGTCTACTTTATCTAAAATTTTAGAAAAAATATTATTTGACCAAATTGAAGAATATATTTCCAATTGCAATATTTTATATGAATTTCAGTCTGGTTTTAGAAAGTTACACTCCACAGAGACAACTATTCTATAAGGAATAGATAAAGGTAAATTAAGTGGGATGGTATTGCTCGATTTACGAAAAGTCTTCGACACAGTCGAACATAATATTCTGATCTTAAAAATAAATGCTATGGGTTTTGATTCTAATTCATGTAAATGGATCAAATCCTATCTTACGAATAGGTGTCAAATGGTCGATATAAATGGAGTGTGCTCAGAATTTTTGCCGATCTCTTGTGGAGTACCACAAGGTAGAGTTTTAGGGCCATTACTTTTTTTAATTTATATAAATCATTTGAAGATGGCCTGTTCTAGTCATTTATCATTATATGCTGATGATGCCGTAATAATAGTTACTGATGAAAATAAAGAAACAATAGAAAACAAGTTAAAAAGAGAAATTGTAGAAGTGTCTAATTGGTGTTTTCAAAATAAGCTATTTTTACACTTAGGGAAAACTAAAGCTATTCTATTCGGTTCTGCTGCAAAATTGAGGAAATGTCCCAATTCAGAAATAAGTGTGGGAGATGAGCATTTTTGAAGACATGAAGACAGTTCACTTCACGTATACAGACAGGCGCCATCTTAAAAAATAGTCTCGATAAGTCGATCCCCGAACGCTGTTCATACAGTTCAGAAGTTCGTTGAACTTCATACAGTTCTGATCACTCAGCACGACGTTCGTGGTTTGACTTATCGAGACTATTTTTTAAGATGGCTCCTGTCTGTATACACGAAGTGAACTGTCTTCATAAAGTATCTTCTTATTAAACGGTCTGTACAATTACAAAGTTCTCAATGCTTCGTTTTGGATATATGGAGCCTCATTATGTTACTGCGTTAATTTCAGACATTAATTAAGTGCAGAATTTTAGTTAATTTTAGTTAGAATTATATCAATTATAAGTACATCATATAACATGTACAGTGAAGAGACACATTAAGTTCAATTGGTTTCATCATGGCTACGCTAACTTTTGGGAGCATTAAAGTATGAAAAATTTGAAGCACTGTTTATTTGATTTGTATCTTTCTTATTATAGTAATTGTCATATTGCTTATTATTTGCATCTTTGCTTATTTAAATAACAAAGATAAAAAAAACTATTGTGCTTATACAATTTTATTTTAAAAAAACAATTAAATTACTCAAATCATGAAATAAGAGTTCAGTCATGGCACGCACAGGTTTTGCCCATAGACTGTAAAAAAAGATGGACGACGCCCCTTCGCTCTTTTCCATCAGAGAGAACCGAAGCCGCCAGTGTCTCGATTTGACGCTGACATCTTGGGACCTGAGTCTGCGCACTTGCGTGTTTCGGGACCAGTCATGCGCAGTCGTGAGCAGGAAGTAAAGCCGCGAAATCAAGGCCGCGCCCTCCTTCGCGCTGAATCAAACGCAAGCACACGCCCCGCACTTTCATTAAGTGTCCTCTGTCTGCTTCGTTCTTCTCCAATGATGTCTGCTGATTGCAAAACCTCGTTAAAATAAGGTAAATACAACTACTAACCACATAATCAACATTATTAAAAAAAGTCCGCTGGTGCTTTCAGTGACTACCTCGTACAGAGAACCTGTCAATCTCAGCTGTCAATCATGATGTCAGAGCACCGTTTTTTATCATCACATAACTAACTAAAAACAAACTTATTCTAAAAACGAACACTTGAAATTACATCAACGTGATAGAAACTACAGTAAATGACAGAAACTATCTTTGGAAAAAGGATATGTGAAGTGTAATTTAATTGTTTAGTTGGTCTCGCGTCCCATTGAATAACATGGGGAGGCGGGGGTTATGAGCTATACTAGGACCGGTCACAGGGGGGCGATCGAGACGTTTTGGCTTCACTTTTGAGGGCTTGTGCGGCACGCTTGGTTTTGACAGGTTGGGGTTCGTATTTGTGAAAGGTTAGAGAATGTTAACATAATTGATAATGTGATTGTTGCAAACATTTCTGCATGACCACACTGTGGCACGTAATTATTTATTTTAAATAATGGGCAGAGAATGGTAAAAAACCAAGGCATGAACACGCAGTCAAGAATAATGTTTATTTTATTTTTATTTTTTTATAATTGATAACACTTTACAATAAGGTTTCATTTTTTAACAAAAGTTAATGTACTAAAGTCCCTGTACAGGCAATTCTACAAAAAAAGTTCTAAACACATTATAAATGTTATGTATTGCTAAAACATATTACAAAGTATGTGAACTGTGAAGTACTGAAATATGGAGTTAGACCGTTAAACAGTTTTTCACCATTGCAATTTTACGGATTGATTGGGCGGGGCTAAAACAGGGCTCCGTGACGCACTGGAACCCATGAGCTGCTGGACACCCCCCTATTTGATGACGCACAGAGTCTGATCTCCCCCTCTCCACACACACTCCCCGAGCACATTCGCATTCACCGCTCAATCGCTAATGACTGTCAGTACTCTTATATACTACAGCTGAGCCTACAGTTTTCTAGCTAGCTATGCCTTCGACACGGACATGCATGGGCTACTACCTGGATGCGATCATGTACAAAACAGATCGGTATCTTCATTTAAATTCCCTTTAAAACGATCACATCAAGAAGAGGTTTTTAGAGAGCCTGATGAAGACCTGAGGATCACCGCCAACACCCGCCTCTGTAGTGATCGTTTTACACTGGATCGTTTTATAAACTTTCCTCAGAGACAAATTGGATTCACTGATAATGGGCTCTATGCATTTCCGGTGAAGCATTAGGGATGCTCGATAACTTCCGCCGATCGTAGAGTCCAATGCAATACCGAGAATTTATATTGAATTTTATACTCCATGGTTATACTAAAGAAACGTTAGTCACAAAAACAGATAAAACAGACACCCCTCGTTGTGTTTATGCTTCTTTTAAAAATTATATTAAATAAATATAACTATATAAAATTACATCTAAACGTATGTACGTTTCATTTCAAAGACTGGAGGACAGTAAATTTTGAAGACTCTGCCATAATCCCGTTTTCCTCGGTTTTCCTCCGCTTTAATCTCCACAACCGGAAATGGACGAGCATCCTTGCGTCAAATGCGGAATTTATGCGTGCATATAGCCCATTCACTGATAATCCACTGTTACTGGTGAACGGGGCCGAAACGACGATCTCCCGCCTCAGTGTGTTCATCCTCCCGTCTCAAAAGCTAATCAGCTAATACCGTCAACAGCTTTCCCGTGAGTGGGTGTGGTTTCAGCGCAGCCAGCGGACACGCCCCCAGCGTTTGAGAGCAGAGAATCTGCTCATTTTTTCATGATTTTGATAGCTTATTTTATGTACTTCCCGGCTTTTTTTTGTCATTCAAATTTGGCTGGGTGGCTAATTACACATTTTTCTGTGGTGTGACAAACTCAGAACACATGCTTAATTTTGACTTTACAGGGACTTTAACATTAACTAGAAATATAGAAATACAGCAGATCATTGTTTGTGTCATGATTCCTGTCTTGTGTTCCACTTCTATTGTGTATACTTTTGTCATTTCCTGTCTTGTGCTGAGTCTTGTAGTCCTATGTAGTTTTACATGTTGATTAGTCTCCCCAGGTGTGTCTTGTTTCATTATTTCCTAGTTAAGCTTGTGTAGCATGATGATGCTGTTGTCTGGCTCATGTCTCCCTAAGTGACTTAATTTGCTGCAGCTGTGAATAGTTCTGGGCAGTTAATTTTGAGCCAATCGCGAGGGCTACACCTCTTTTATAAACCGGGACTTTTATTTTGACAAATGGTGTTACCGGTACGCGTCCTGTTTACCTGCCCAGCGACCTGATGTCTGCCTGGTTATCGGTCTACCGAAGTGCCGCGAGTATGGTTGGCTTCATTTCTTTTCAGCCCATTCTCACTCCCAAGGCGTCACCTAACTGACGCCTTGGGAAGCATTTGGACATGCTTCAATATCTGACGCTTTAGGCGCCCTTTAGCGCAGTTAGATGACGCCCTAGGATCGCGTGTACCCTACCCCCACCCCACACCTAAACCTAACCGCGTCCTCTAACAGACGCTTTCCTTTAGCGTCAGTTAGATGACGCCGTAGGATCGCGTCATGTAAGTGACGCTAAAGGGCGCCTAAAACGTCAAATATTGAAGCATGGTCAAAGGTGACGCCTTGGGGTGAGAATGCGTTGTTCTTTTCTCTTTTAACTCGTTAACTTTATGGCTTGGGCTTATAGGGAATGTTTTGTGCTATAGGATCCCTCTGCGCCCTGTGGTCGGCAAACAGAGCTCAGGGCTTGTGAAAATCATAGGTATGTTGCTATACGGAGTAATAGTGTAAGGGTTAATGTGGGGACTATTTGTAAATTGACATCCTGTGCATTTTAGGGAGTGCTGTTTAACCGGGGGTGCGGCCGCAAGTTTGCTTCATCGATACTGAACATCTGCTGCTTTGCTTATACTCTTCACATTACATGTTCATGGATTTAAAGTTACGTCGTACCCGGCTGCCTTATTCACACTCGGCAAAAGAGTATTGAACTCAATTATTATTATCTCAAGTTAACAGGTGGCTGGCTAGCGTGTTACATCGTTGCCTGTTTAACATTGTTTGATCTTCCTTCCTGTCTCTGTTTTGAAATCAGTGCTTGAGTGTTTGATGGACTGACATCACTTTAATGTTTTTATTTATTTTATTTTGTACTCTTGTATGGAGGCCTTTTCTTGCTGTTGATCTCCAAGAGGATTGGCCTAATTGTGACTTTTCTTTTGTGGTTTGTCCATGTTTAATTGTTTATTTTAATTGAGTCCCTGGTCACATTGTTAGCTAGTACCACCTTGGACTTCAGAACAGGTGACTTATTAGACAATGTTTATGTAGTTTGTGTGCGTAATTTTGTTTAACTTCCACGTGTCTGTTCATTGTCCAGGTGCTGAGAACTGCCAGTGGGAGCAGTGCCCCTTGTGGTGGCGGGTCCCGTGGTGTGCTGTGGCTGTGTGTTCACCAAGTGTGGTCATTTCTCTTATGGTGTGTGAGTGAAGTTTTGACACGTGTGAATGGGGTGTTTTCATGGACGCTCCTTGCTTGAGTCTTCCCACTGGTAAGACTCCACTCTATTGCCTTCTGTCTTGAGTGTGTTCATTGAGTTTAAAAGTGAAAGGAAAATAAAAATACTATTTTTGTACTGAACCACTGTCTCTGGCTATCTGTTAACGAACTTGAGTGCCTGGTTGAACTTAATTCTTTGGGTGTAAGTCCCATCGTGGCGTAGTCTGCAAACTGCCTGGGCCTAAGCCCTGTCAATTGTCTGATGTGTCCGTAACCCATTCTGCCACACTTGTTTGCCCCCTGTGTATTTACAGCCCTTGTGTTTCACTTGTTACTTTGTCATTTGTTGTACATGTTATGATTGCTTTTGTTCCTCGTGGTTTTGTTCCTTTGTTCTGTTTTATTCTGTTATTATGTCATTAAAATTCCTGCATTTAGATCCTCACCTTCACCTCCGTTCCTCAGCACGTAAAAGAACAACTGACCAACATGGATCTAGCAGGTACTCTCCGGAGCCCACTGAGGAAACTTTGCTCCATTTATCAGTTTAATCGCAGCATTGAGGACCTAAATGCAGGGATTTTAATTTTAATGAAATAACAGAATAAAAGAGAACAAAGGAACAAAAGCACGAGGAACGAAAGCAATCATAACATGTACAACAAACGACAAAGTAACAAGTGAAAGACAAGGGCTATAAATACACGGGGGCAAACAAGCTTAACTAGGAAATGAGGAAACAAGACACCTGGGGAGACTAATCAACATGAAAAACTACATAGGACTACAAGACAGGAAATGACAAAAGTATACACAATACAAGTGGAACACAAGACAGGAATCATGAGTTTGTTCATGTTGCACAGCATACTGATGTTAACAAGTACAATTTAATTTTAAAGTGGGAAAAGTATTGATCTATCATTTCAGATTTAAATAAGATACATGCAATAATGTACACATATAAATGTAACGTAGTAATTCTTGTTGGAATTTTATTATTATTATTAATATAATTAGTTAAATGATTGTGAACACAAATTTGGGCCTAACGTTAAGGTTTTTTGACGAACATAACAACACCGACGTCAGACCGCGTCACCTGAATTCACAATTAATATTAACAAGACATAAGATATGTGTACGTACTGTTGATTTATACCAATAACATCGGAATTTAACGTTAAAACGGCAAACCAGAGGACCCCTGTAACATTTTGTTAAACTGAGGAAAATATTTGCTAATTTGACCCCTTCCTCAATTAAACGAATAACTAAACGCTTAATAACATGAAATATTGATACATAATGCTGCAAATTTCACTTATATGACTTTAAAGTCTCAAAACATCACTTACCTGAACGTACACAGTCGTGAGGAAAGCAGAAATGCCGCCCGCTGCATTTGCCCGTGCCTGCGTCAACTTCAGTCAACTTCGCGCCGTACAGAGACGTTGGTGCCGTATAGTCTCTCCACCAATAGGAGGGAAGATGCACAACCTGAGGTGTGGAACGGCGCATGTCAGCCGCACTTGATTCCAGGATTCCTGTGTTTTTCCGTGTGTATGCCAAATGTTTACCACAAGTCAGTGTTTTCACTGTTTGTCATAGCTCAACCACATATGGTTCTCATGTGTTCGTTGTTATCTGGGCCATATACCTCAAAACGAGTTGTGAACCAAAGGAGCATTTCCCGCAGATTTTAAAGTTATGGCAGAACAAATGTGGCCACAATTTGGCCCATATCTGTTCAGCCAAGCCACATCTAGGCCATATGTGCCAGATAATACCCACATGTGGCCCAAACGTAACTGCTATCTGGGAATGCTTGTCTATTTCAGGCTAAATATAAAACGCACGTATAAGGCGCACCTTCAAAGAATTACCTATTTTAGAACATTTTTCATATATAGGGCGCACCGGATTATGAGGCGCATAAGATACTGCAGTCAAACGTTTGACTGGGTTTGCGTTATGCATCCACTAGATGTGCTGGGAATGTAGTGAGTGTGCGGCGTCGGAGGTGATGCGTTTATTAATGTGAGCGCGCTGGGGTGGACACGTAACTTACATTCGCAGCCTGACTCATATGATTATTCAAGGTGCGGCGGCTCGCTGACAGCAACGGCTGGCTGTTTTGAATGAGACGACCCGGGGAGCGCTTGATGAACATTCTGTGACACCCGAGCAGCGCTGGGGACAGTGTGTCTGTTCGTGTGTCTGTTAAGAGTGAGCGCTTGTGAGCGGGAGACACACATAACCTGATTTATACGAGGTTGAACTGGCTGTGTAGTATTTGACTATAACGTTCATAGTCGAATCAGACCTCTCCGAATCGAATCGTCGAATCCTCGACTATTAGAAGTCAGCCCTACTAATCAAAGACAATTGGAAATGTGTGTCTCTTATTCAATGATACCACACCACCATATAGAATATGAAGGATATCAAAAATTTTAGGAGTCAGCTGTCAACAGCAGTCCTAAACCTGCAAAAGAACCAACACAATATTTTCTAATTATTGTTATCGATAACATCGCAGAAAACATTAAGATTGACATTTTTTGTCAATATCGGACACTCCTATTTGAAATACATATTTTATGCTAAGTATACTACAAATACATTTGCATATTTATGTACTTTATATAAATACCGTGCAATTGTACTTTTGGTATACTAAATTGGAATGCTTAAAGAGGTCCAATTACAGATATACATAAGTATATGATTGTCCTAAAATGGAATTATTGCAAGTATACTTAATGTACACTGCAGAAATCATACAATGTGCATTTTGAGATGAGGGCATTTTAAATATGAATACATTTAAATGTTTGATTTTAAGGACATATTTGTAAACCGTTGTACAATTAATAAGTTTGGTGCTGTGAAATCTGGTACGTAAAGCTACACTGCATCCTACTTGTAGAAAGTGAGTGGAAATGACAAAACAAAATCTTAAATTGTAAGCAAGAAAGCCACATGACTGTCATCTAGAGGACATTTTGAGAAAGACATTGTAAAGCAGAAGACAATATATCAATAAGTAAATTCTTTAGGGAATCTCTGTGAGAGTGCACAATGTATGTATGTGCTCTTATCCATTTTTATTTCTGTTGAGAAAGGACTCATTTTACCTTTAATTAAGTTCATGAGTTCATTTTATGTCAAATCTTATAGCACATATTATGACACACTACAACATTTTATGGCATCAATGTTCTGCTAAGAAAGGAGATATCAACCATGAACATAAACTGCATGGAGCAAACACAGAAAAGTGTGTGTATCAAGTGCACTCACTTTGAATGTCCTAACCCTCTTGAAGCTGAGATTTATCAAATTGGTTGGTTTGAATGATCAATACAAAAAAAGTGCAACTTCAAACTAAATAGCAATTCTTCACATTAATTTAAATAGGGAAATCTGAGGGAATCATGTAATGACACTCTAAATTCCAGGCAAGGATACTTGGTTGGCACCGCCTGCTCTTTTTAAGTAACACCCCCACTACCTTCATCATAAATGAATGAGCAGAGTGGGTGAGTGGGTCAGAAAATGAGAGAGATGTGGACTACTTTAAACATCTACCTGTATCTGTCCTTTAACTTTATTTCTGCAGCTGCAATCCTCCAATCAGGCACCTGTCAGCTCCAGAGACACTTCAGGTTGAATGGAATGTACCAGAATGGAGATGTTATACTTGGAGGTCTTTTTGAGGTTCACTTCCTCGCAGTGTTCCCAGAGCTGAGCTTCAGAACAGAGCCAGAACCACCTTACTGTGAGCAGTGAGTCTACAGTGGATATGAACAGCTACACAAGGCTTAAAAAGAAAGAAAGAAAAAGTTGGATGAGAAAGAAAATTTATTTTAAAAATGAACCTAAAAAAATCTGTTCTTTACAAAACAACTCATGCACTACAAGTCACTGTTAATTGCTAGTGTGAATTTTCTAACATGCTTCTTTTTTGTGTTTCATTTTTAGAATTGTTAAATATGAATATGTCTCTTGCTTTTTCTTAGATTTGATATGGCAAGTTTCCAGCAGGCACAGACCATGGTTTTTGCAATAAATGAGATCAATAAGAATCCAAACCTGCTGCCTAACATCACACTTGGTTACCATGTTTATGACAACTGTGTGATGCTAGGAATGGCATTCCGGGCTGCCATATCCCTGGCTAGCGGGACAGAGGAGTCCTTCTCCAACTTCAACTGTACTGGCTCTCCTCCGGTTATTGGGATTGTGGGGGACTCAAATTCCACTCCTTCTATAGCGATTTCTAGTGTTCTGGGATTATTTCGAGTACCTATAGTAAGCTAGAATAAAATGATTACAACATTGTCTGTACTTTTTAGCATTTGTTTCTGTAAACTCATTTTCATAAGTAGCAGAAGATTTGTATTCCTTAAAATGTTCATATGTTTGTATGTAAACAAATTTGTACAGCTATTTTTTTTTTCTCATTTGTTGTCTCTCCTTTTGCTTTTGCCTTATTAGGTTAGCTACTTTGCCACCTGTTCCTGTTTGAGTAACAGAAAAAAATACCCTTCTTTCTTCAGAACAATCCCCAGTGATGCCTTTCAAGTGCGGGCTATGATTAGGGTTTTAAGCCATTTTGGATGGACCTGGGTTGGTCTTGTCTACAGTGATGATGACTACGGAAACTACGCTGCTCAGTCCTTCCTCCAGAATGTGCATATGTTAGACGGGTGTGTTGCTTTTTCTGAAATCTTGCCTTTAGATAACAACCGCAAAGAAATACAGCGTATAGTGGGAGTGATTCAGGCCTCTACAGCAAGGGTGGTGGTGGTGTTCTCCACTTCAACTTATATGTTGCCTTTGATGGATGAGGTGGTACTCCAGAATATAACAGGCAGACAGTGGATTGCAAGTGAAGCTTGGGCTACTTCACCTGTTTTTCATACTCAGCGTCTTTTGCCCTTTCTGGGGGGCACACTGGGCATCGCCATCAGGCGTGGAGAGATCAAAGGACTTCATGAATTTCTACTACACCTCCGTCCTAACAATGATCAAAGAAACAATATGGTGAGAATCTTCTGGGAGAACATGTTTGGGTGCAAGTTTAACACTGGAGGTAGAGGAGACGAAATGTGTTCAGGGCAAGAGGATCTGAGCAGAACAAACACGGCATACACAGATGTATCAGAGCTGAGAGCCTCATATAATGTGTATAAAACAGTTTATGCCCTGGCACATGCGCTTCATGACCTGATGCAGTGTGAGGAGGGCAGAGGACCATTCAGTGGGAACAGATGTGCTGACATAACAAACCTACAGCCCTGGCAAGTAAGGTTCAAATACACAGTGCTGAATCATTTTACATAGAAGTAACAACTAGACACAAAAATAAAATTAAAAGTGCAGCATTTAACCCCTATCCTTTCTACAAACTACAGCTAGTTCACTACCTACATCATGTGAACTTCACCACAGGATTTGGGGATCATGTGTCATTTGATGAGAATGGTGATGTTCTGGCCATCTATGATGTGATGAACTGGCAGCCGAGCTCTGATGGCTCAATTATTGTTCGCACAGTTGGTGTGGTAGATGAAGGGGCAGCTACAGGGAAGGTGCTTACACTGAATGAAGATGCATTATATTGGAACTTTGAGACAAAAAAAGTAAGAACCATGCATGTTAATGTCATTCTGGAGATATATGCTCTAAATATTAAGTCATAATAGGAGAAATGAGGCAAAACTAATGGAAAGACCAACCTTGTTATAATGTAAAACAGAGGACAAACACAGAACTGATGACAGATTATGTTTCTTTCAGCCCCCACGGTCTGTGTGCAGTGAGAGCTGCCCCTCAGGAACCAGACGAGCAAGGAGGAAGGGTCTTCCAGTCTGCTGTTTTGACTGCCTGCCATGCGGAGATGGAGAGATTTCTAATACAACCGGTGATTGACAGAAAATAAAAATATACTTTCCAAAATTTGAATATCATTTAAAATGTTCTCTTATTTATTTGTTTGTTTGTGTCTCTCTCACAGATGCTAATGAGTGCACAATATGTCCAGATGAGTTCTGGTCCAATCCAGCTAAGGATCAGTGTGTCCCAAAAGAAATTGAGTTTCTATCCTATGAGGAACCTCTGGGTATCTCTCTGACCACTGCATCTCTGCTTGGCACCTGCTTCTGCGCTCTTGTGATGGTCATATTCGCTCATCACCGAAACACTCCCATAGTACGTGCCAACAATTCAGAGCTCAGCTTCCTGCTGCTGATATCACTCAAACTGTGTTTCCTGTGTGTGCTACTGTTCATTGGCCGGCCACAATTGTGGACGTGTCAGTCAAGGCATGCTGTGTTCGGCATAAGCTTTGTTCTGTGTATCTCCAGTATCCTGGTCAAGACTATGGTGGTAATAGCCGTCTTCAAGTCATCTCGACCAGAGGGCAAAAGTGCCATAAAATGGTTTGGAGCAGCTCAACAAAGATGCACAGTTCTAGTCCTAACAGCCCTCCAGGTTGTGATTTGTGCAGTCTGGCTATCAACTGCCTCTCCAACACCCCATAAAAACAACCAGTATCTTCGCTCAAAAATAGTATATGAATGTGCTATTGGCTCAGTGGCTGGTTTTTCTCTTCTGCTGGCATACATTGGACTATTGGCTGCAGTAAGCTTCCTGTTAGCCTTCCTGGCCAGAAATCTTCCAGATCATTTTAACGAAGCAAAGTTCATTACTTTTAGCATGTTAATCTTCTGTGCTGTGTGGATTGCATTTGTTCCAGCATATGTGAGCTCACCAGGGAAATATGCAGTGGCTGTGGAAATATTTGCCATTCTTGCTTCCAGTTTTGGTTTACTGGTGGCCATTTTTGCCCCAAAGTGTTACATAATCCTTTTACATCCAGAGAAAAACACCAAAAAATCCATCATGGGAAGAGAATCAAAGAACAAATAGGTTTACCTTACTGTAAAATTGTAAACTGTCTAAATTTATTTTGGTCTTCACTTCCCTAAACAAATAAGCAACATTTTTGTTTTTGCTATATAGTATGTCTTGTAGTACTATAATTATTCAAATACAAGTTATCCATTTGCTTGTTTTAAAATAACCCTGATGCGATGCGAAGTTTTGTGTATTATTTTATTTCTTTATTTGTTTGAACTCATATTTTTTTAATCATAACTCAAACTTCCGATGAAGCATCTGACTTATTTCTGATTACGTATGTCAGACTTTTCCAGTCATTGAGTTTTCCTAACCCTGCCTCTTTCTTAAGAAGCATTCTGTTGATCAAAGTGACAAATCCTTGTAATCGACTTGAATAAGTTGCTGTATCTGTGTGGAGAAATCTTTATAATTCCCATATATAGTCATAATTATTAAACAATACATTTATTGAATAATAATAATAATAATATTTCTAATACTCAATGTGCTCGGAAATGTAATGTACATGTAATTTACGCTTGATGTAATAAACAAATGAGGAGAAAACACTGCCAAAAGAGAATGTTTCCCACATTTTTTATTTAAAATGTCATTCAGTGACAAATGTTTTGAAATATTGACATTTGAAATAATGTCATGTGGTAAAATTTGCTGCCCAAAATGTGATGATATAATCAGTGATCAACTAAATTTAAATTAGTAATTAAAGACAAAACCAACATATTAAGAACAAACCAATTACAAGCTACTTAGCTATACCCACAAGCGGTCCTCAATGTATAGGGCAAAAAGCAAAAAGATTGCTTGAAAAATGTTGAACTTGCTAAATCTAGAAATTAATTTAACTTAAAATAAAGGAACTTGGGGTGCTGGAATGTATTGTAGTTGTCAAGTATTGTAATGTTGAGTTATGATTACCAATCGAATAGAGTGACACCTCAGTGTGTTCCTGTAAAAAAGCAATTTGCAGAGATTTCAAAGTGACTTTGGATTTAATAAAATTAAACAGTACTATACCAGATTCAAGTGCTATAGTTCCTGGTGAATGAAAACAAGCTTGACTCCTATTGCATGTACAATACAGACAGTCTGATATTGTAAGCTGCTATGTGATCAGCAAAATTCGAGACTCACACCTGTAAGTAAATGCATTTGTCATTCCCAAACACAATGTGAATGTAGCCTTTTTTGTTTGTTTGTTTTTGGTTTTGCAGAAATTAGAATGACATCAGAGCAAATCAGACCACACATTTCTAAACCTACATCCATTGTGATCATCCGTGTGCAATTTTGCTCATCTCACATGAGCTTAACATGTAGTATCATGAAAGTTGTCTGGGCAGACTACAGTACATTCATCAGGTTGTCACTGTCATTTGACCTGCCAGAGTCAGTTTGTCACTTTACTGCAATTCAGAAAACCTCGCCTGTGGCCTCATTGGATTGTGAAGTCCATTGGACGCCCCATTCAGTATCTTACTGGAAGTAGTAGGTCATATGGGTACTTTTTTAGTTGTAGGTCATCTGGGTACAGTTTTATGAATATTGTGAATTTAGACAAACTACTATTTTTGCTTAGGTTGTATCCAAGTTTGTATGCTTCCCTAATATGTATTATGTAACTGTCCCCATTATGTTCTGTTTTCATTCTCATATATTCCTTTGTTCAGTTTTCCTGCTCCTTATTTGTGTGCATTGATTTAAGCGTGTTGTATTAATTATCCTCATTTGTGTTTTCTATATAAATTGTTCCCTCACATTCATTCTCTGTTCAGAATTTAGTGTGTGTTGCCCTTCCTGACTAATTATTATTTTGCATCAACAACAACAACAACAAACAAAAAACTTGTATTGGAACTTTATTATTTATCTTTGTCTGCCTTTCTTCAACCACCTGTGACAGAAGACTGAACCTTTAAAAATGGCTTTAAAGAGACTACTGATATACTAAGGAGTGGTGGGCAGACCAAGGCTTCATGTAACACTTGGAACACAGTTGAAGCAAATGTGCTGTATTGTCAAATACACTTAATCATCATACCAGTAGATACAACAAGGACACATGTCACAACATAACAATTCCTACAGTTTCTTCATGTTGCATTCCAGGACTACAATCTTGCAACTTATCTTCAGCTACCCCCATCATGACAGACCTACTTCTGCCATTGATGTTTTATTGGTGCATGGAAAATTATGCTCCAGCATCGACTCCAGTCGGGGAAATTCCATGTAAATGTTGCAGCTTTGTGATTGAAAGAGGAGAAGAATCCCATATGTATGTTACTACAACAGAGGAGAAAGAGGAAAATGACTTGAAAATGAATGAAAGTGTCTCTCCAGGAACCCATCCCTAGCAATTTTTTTTTTTGCAATAAATTAGTTGTGTATGATTTCTCCACCAACTGACACTTTTTTGGTTATGTGGAACTTCTGTCTACAGCATCCTCCCCAGCCAATTCAACGACAGGTGCACCCTGGTTTCTTTTCTACCAGCTATCAGAGAAAATACACACTCCACCCCAAGCTCCCCACAGCTACAAAATTCACCACAAACAAAGAAGATGGCTTTATTCCTGAACTCACTTGCCACACTAAACACAGTGTGGACGTCAGAAACAGCATATTCTTAGAACTGATGAATATGTCAAGAAATGCCTTGTTTGCGGGAAATAACAATTGCATGCAACACACACCTTCAGTAGGAGCAGGAATCCCATGGGTGGTCCACCCTATCTCCAAATGTGACACGTGCACCTTATTTAACCTCTTAACCGCTCCCGGAGCGCTTGTCACAGTCATCGTCTGCACCAGTCTGTCTTTGTCATCACTACACTTCCCAGGATCCCGCTTGTCTCCTCACCTGAACTCACTTCCTCATTAGCCACCTGTTTCTCGTCATAATCATCTTTGTCACCTGTCATTGCCTTGTTATTGTTCGTTTGTATCTGTATTTAGTCTCCTTCTGTTCAGTTAGGCTTGATCGGTCATGTATAGTTGTGTGAGTCCTGGAGTGTTTTCCTTTCATTTCTGTAAGATTAAGTTTAAGTTTGTTAATAAAGCATCTACATTGAGTTCCTCTTGTCCACGTCTTCTGCATCCTGCACAATGCCTGACAGAACGACCTAACCAATATGAGCTGGGAGCTCGCTGGACAGATCACGGCTTTGGCTCTGGATAGCCGCAATCTGTTCAACTTCACCTGGGGGTTGTTCCTCTGGCTGCTTCCAGCCCTCTATACGATAAGGCCATTAGGGCATGTTACCTGCTGGGGGTTGAAAACGTAGACCTGAGGGAGCTCCAGACCTCTGGAGGTCTGGAGAGCTTCCTCCTGTGGCATGCCATGACCACCTGCCCAGACCTTCACCACTGATTCAGCCAGAGACCGCCCAGCCACTGACCACCCAGCCAGAGTGTTCTAAACCCTCTTCACCGCTGGTCCCATCCAGCTCAAAGCCCCCTTCACCGCTGGTTCCATCCAGCCGAGCCTTCACTGCTGGTTCCATCCAGCTCAAAGCCCTCTTCACCGCTGGTTCCATCCAGCCCAGCTGTCCGGCTCCACCATGGCCACCATCCTGGAGTCTTACTGTCAAATATATCTCAATGGGTCCTGCGTACAGTCGAAAAGGGTTACACCATTCAGGCCCTAGAGCAGGCTCTGGTTATGGAACAGGAAGTAGAAACTCTGCTGGCGAAAGGGGCCATAGCATGTGTCTCTCCGACAGGGAATCCGGTTTTTACATCCTTTACTTTTTCGTCACAAAGAAGGTCCCATTTTGGATCACACACGCCGCCCCCATGTGCGGGTATAAATACGGAAGTGGATACATGCACTAATTGCCTTTAGCTTCTGAACCGTTCGTATTGATGTCTCTGAAGAGTGCCATTGATTTCAATGATCGAGTGTGTCTGTGTTCTTTTGGAAAGACTCTCCCAGTGCTGGTGATTTCTACAGTGCAATGCCGCGGTGGTCGCGAGCTTTGAGCTCTCAACTGCTGTTTTAACAGCAAAGCAGGTTTTTGTGTTTGTGTGTTCCCGAGATCCTAAATGGTGACGAGCATGTCGGAGCTGTTGTGCTGCACGCGGGAGCGAACGACATCAGGCTGCGGCAGACGGAGGTTCTGAAGAAGGACTACGTGAGCCTGATCGAGATGGTACGCACCACAGCGCCTGAAGCAACGATCATCGTGTCTGGACCACTTCCCGCGTACCGACAAGGACAGGAAAGTTCAGTAGACTATTTGCACTAAATGAATGGTTAATGTCATTGTGTAATGAACAGAAACTGCTCTTTGTAAATAATTGGAATCTGTTTTGGGAGAGGCCCAGGCTCTACCGTGCTGATGGACTTCACCCCAGCAGAATCGGAGAGGCTGTTCTGTCGGACAACATCTCCAAGACGTTACACACCAGATGACTAGTAAGTCAAAGTCCAAATCACAGTCTTTGCTGTCCAAACTTAATTGATATACGTAGTGTAGAGCATTATATAGAAACTGTGTCTATTCCTCGTTTAGTGAAGCCAAACAATAAATCTAGTGCAGGATCTTGCAAAAATCTTATTGTAATTAAACCAGAAAATCTAAATATCAGTGAACAAAAACAATTTCTAAAGCTAGGTCTTCTAAACATTAGATCGCTCACACCTAAGGCGGTTATTGTAAATGAATTGGTCACAGATAATAATTTCTCTGTACTTTGCCTTACTGAAACCTGGCTTAACCCAAATTAGTATTTTGGTCTAAATGAGTCTACTCCGCCAGGATACTGTTATAAGCATGAGCCCCGTCTGATCGGTCGTGGCGGTGGTGTTGCAACAATCTATACTGTATATATCTATACTGTTGGCTACTGTATATAGACCTCCTGGGCCATGTGCTGAATTCCTAAAAGAGTTTGCAGACTTCCTCTCAGATCTATTGGTGAATGTCGATAAAGCAATAATTGTTGGAGATTTTAACATCCACGTAGAAATTGGCGCCTATCGAGAATGCTCTCACGTCACGAGTGCGGCTTCTTCTTCTTTGTTTTTTTTTCTTCTGCGCATTAGGCACGCTTTAATGCAGTGCTGCCTGTCACTGGTTTAGTAACGTCATTGCGTCCTTTATTGTTACTTGCTTGTAAAACCTAGTAAAAATGATGTATTTTTTATTTCTGAGTAAAGTTAACACATACATCAAGGTTACACATACATCACTGAGAAATTGAATAAAATAATAAAATAAAGTATAAATAATATATATAAAATAAAGAGAGCAATTATTTTAAATTATTGTAATTTAAGCAACTGCCGTCTATAAGAACCTGATGAAAACAACTGCTGTCAACAATTAGTGATCAAAAGACCTTTGCTAACTTTTTCACTACTTCACTACTTTTTCCCCAATTAACTTAAAAATGAAAATTTCTTTATAATTTACTCCATCCAAGATGTGTGTCTTTTCAGTGGAAATTTTCAGTGGATGTTAATTAGATTTGATTGGTAGATTTGATTCAACATTTTGGTTGCCATTCAAGTCCATTGTGTGTAGAAAAATCCTAAAATGTTTTCCTCAAAAAAGTTAATTTCCTTTCCACTGAAGAAAGAAAGACATGAACATCTTGGATGGCAGTGGGGTGAGTAAATTATCAGGAAATTTTCATTTTGGGGGGAAAAATCTTTTAAAATGAAGTTACTGCTAGGTTGATGTACAAGATATTGACAGTTGTCAGCACTGAAAAAAATGTTATGGTCCAAACTAAATAATGTTTAATTCACTGAATTGGCTTTATCACTCTCTCTCTCTCTCCTCTCCACTATAGTGTGTGGTGAGCACACTGGTGCTGTGGCTGCCGTCGCATCATCCCAGTAGATGATGAACACTGGTGGTGGTTGAGGAGAGATCCCCTGACATGATTCCAAAGCACTTTGGGTGGACAGTAGTTCATATGAAAGCGCTAAAAGCCTCATGCATTCATTCAATGTAAAGTTGGAAACAATTTAAAAAATATATATATTTGTGTCTGAATGTGCTAACGTTGTTTTCTAAAAATAAGAAACCTTGTGCTCTTAAAATAAGAACATATGTCTTGAAATTGGAATTGGACACATTGGAGTGTGTCAAAATATACCATTCACTTTAAAAAAGATACTTAATTAAATGAAAGAAATCACCAAAATTGGCATTTTTTTCTAAGTAAGAAAATTTAAGTAAAATTTTCTCAAAACAAGCAAAATAATCTTTGGCTTTTAGTTCTAGGCTAGTTAATTTATCTTAGAAGAAAAAAAGAAGAATTATTGCCTTATTTTAAGATTTTTTAACTCGGCAAGATTTTATTTTTTGCAGTGTTAAGCAGTGGGCAGTTCAAATCCCTTGGTTAAAGCCATAGAAAAGGTGGTCCCCTTGCCACAGCTTTTAAGCGGAAGCAGTTCTACAAGGAGCATGTAAGTGTTGTAGAGCCAGTTGAGTTTATTCTTGATCATAAAACTAGAAAGACCTATCAGTATATACCTATTTTGCCTTCTCTACAGCTGCTATTTAGTTGCAGTATTATTTTAAAGTGTGTTACGGATGACCACGAGAGACAGACAACTGATTCAGGGGTAGAGAAAGAACAGCAGTTTAGGTCCATAAGAGATGGTCTTTATTGCAAGGAAAACTCTTTTTTTGTGGAGAGGAATTGAAAATATCTTTATCATTGTACATTGACGATTTTGAGCTCTGTAACCCTCTTGGAACCTCACGTAAGAAACACAAACTTTGTGGGGTCTATTGGATTTTGAATAACTTGCCACCTGGATCAAATTCAACTCTTTCATCTATCTATTTGGCAGTTTTATGCAAGAATGAACATGTAAAGTTATATGGATATGACACAATTTTAGAGCCCCTTTTACAGGAATTGATTACTTTAGAGAATCATGGAGTTTATGTTCCAGAACTTGGACGGTTTGTGAAAGGTACAGTCCAGTCTGTCATTGCAGATAATCTAGGGGCCCACGGTTTAGCTGGCTTCATAGAAAGCTTCTCTGGTGAGTACTTTTGCAGGTTTTGTGTAGGCAAGAGGTTGGAGATCCAGGCTGAATCTGTTCAGACAGGTGATTTTGCGCTTAGAACAAAGGAAATTCATGATCCACATGTTACATCTGCAAAAGAAAACTCTGCCATAATTTGTGGGGTAAAAAGGGGGTGTGTGTTAACAGAGAAATTATCTCACTTTCATGTAACTCAAGGCTACCCTCCTGATATTGTGCATGACCTATTTGAGGGCATTGTGCCAGTGGAACTTGCACTCTGTTTAAGAGAATTTGTTTCTAAGAAGTATCTATCTCTTGAGACTCTGAACACATTGATCTTGAACTTTCCATATAAGTGGGGTGATAGAACCAATAGACCTCACATTATTCCGTGTACATATGCCTCAAAGTGTAACATTGGAGGTAATGCACACGAAAATTGGAATTTACGGAGATTGCTTCCATTTATTATTGGAGACTTGATACCAGAGTCTGAGCCAGGCTGGCTTGTACTTCTTGATTTAAAAGAAATAGTTGAGCTTGCTGTCGCCCCCATTTATAACGAAGAAACGATAGCCTACTTAAACAGCAAAATTACAGAGCACAGACACAGATTTGTTGAACTTTTTCCATCACGACTGTTACCGAAACATCATTTTGTGGAACACTATCCACAAATGATTAAATATTTTGGACCTCTTGTTGGGCAGTGGACTATGAGGTTTGAGGCGAAACATAGTTTCTTTAAGAAAGTTGCTCGCCACACAAACTGTTTCAGAAACATAATGCTCACACTGGCTGCCAAACACCAGCAAATGATTGCATATCAAATCCATTCCTGTAGGCTTAAGAAGTTCACACTAGAAGTTATACGTGTCTCCACACTTCCTGTGGATGTCTTAAACAAGGAAGTAGTTGCAGATTTGGGACACAAATATCCAGGAATTAGTGAGGTCCATGTTGCAAAAAATGTCACAAACAATGGGATCAATTATCGAACTGGTATGCTCATTTCATTTGGGTCTGCTGGAGGCCTGCCAGAGTTTGCTGAAATTCTTCAGATGTGTATCGTCAAAAACAGTTTGCATTTTGTTGTGAAGATACTGTGTGCATGGTATCAAGAACATTTTAGAGCTTTTCAGTTGACTGTCTCTCCTGATAGGGAGGTTGCCCTGGTTGATCTTGAACAGCTAACTGATGCTTATCCACTATATGATTATATGGTAGGAGGAAGACGAATGGTAACCCTGAAGAGGCACATCCTCATCTAAGGTAAAGTGTTTATGTAAAGTGTTTATGTAAACTTTACCTTATGTCTAAGGTAAAGTGTTTTTATTTAAAACAAGTAACTGCTAAAAATTGTATTACTGATGACTGTTTTTTCTGCTTTGTTTCCTCTTTTAGAAAAGTAGGGAAAAATGTCAAGTCCGGCCATTCTGAGGATTGTTTTTGGTGGGGATGACGATGCAAGGAAACTTGCACTTAAGACAGGAATCCCAAAGTCTCTGGATGACCTTGTCCTTGAAATTATGACTGTTTTTGGGGTGAAGCAAAAGTTCAGGCTCCAGTACAAAGATAAGGACTTTGGGAATGAATACATGAATTTTCATGTCAACCAGTCAAATTGAAGACAGGGATACCCTGAAACTGATTTTTCTATCAACTGATGAGTCTAGACTGCACCTGATGCACCTGCCTGCTCCACCATTACTGTAACTTCACCCGGTTCAACATGTAGCTCTGATACTCCTGACATGAGAGATGTTAACGCATGTGCTATTGACTCAGTCCAGGAAGTCAATTTATCTGATGACTCGTTTTGCAGCACCGCTGACACTGTCATAGTGTCGTCTCCCGAGTCAAGAACCGGTTGTTGGCCTCAGGTTTTTATAGTTCCTCGATTTTCATGTTCTGCTGAAATTTAGCTTCAAAGAGCTGACACAGAGTTCAGCAACAGTGGAACGCTACTTATTCCACCACCAAAACTAAGATCGGACATTCTTGAAGGCATGGCTGAGGAGATCTTTAGGTATGCAGCATACCCCACTGATAGTCAGCATGACCAGGCAGCTGAAGCCCTGATAAATGCACATCCTCGCTTGAGGGAAAAGGGAACTCGCACTGGCCATGAAGGATGAAAACATTATCTAAAGATTAAGATGTCTAATTTTCGCTCAAAACTCAGCAAGATTGGACACCCTGAAATCTCTGTGAATTCTCTTAGGAACAAGCGTAAAGGTCAGGGTAAAGCAGCATCCAACATCAAAAAGCCAAGAAAGGCTGAAGTAAATTTCCTTCCTTGTCTCCCAAAAGGAGAAACAGCAGAGAGCATGGAGAAGGAAATAATTGCTCTCTTGACTGAAGTGAAAAAGAAAAATAATGAGGCAGTCATTAAGGAAAAAATGCAATTGACCTTCTCCTATAGACGACAAGAGTTGGTTGAAGACTTGGCAGTCATGTCTGATTTACAAAGCAGGTGGCCTGCGCTGTTCACAGTAAATGAAGTAAGTTTTATTGATATTTACACAAGAATAAATTGTAAATTACCATAAATTCCTCCACAGTAGGCCTATATTTAATGGCTATCTTTATTTCCCTTTTCTATCTTTTTTTTTTTAAGATAAATGCAGAATTCATGCGGATAACAACTGTACCACTTCTGTCAAAGTTCTTGGCGCAGCTTGACAGATACACTGTTAATCTACACAAGGTTTTCAGCAGCAAAGGTGGTGCTTCTGGACAGAAGATATCACGCATTATGGCAATTGCAGACAAGGTGTAGTAAACTGAATTTCATTTTTTATTTATTTTATTTACATTTAACTAATTACAAATATTGTATATAATATATATATTGTCATTTAATTGATTAATTTAGATTGTCATGTAATTTTCAGTGTGATGACATACACATCAAACGAGACTGTGTTATAAAAAGTCTGTGTGTATACCTCAATAAGGACATTACAACACTCGTCAAAGAATTTGAGGTTTGTATATGTACTTTTTGTTATGACCTAAACATATTGCCAGCCTGTATGTTACCAATTTTTCAGTGAACCTGAACATGGTGTTAATTATTTTTTTTTAAAGAAAGTTTTTTGATTTTTTTTTTTTTTTTTTTTTTTTGATTTTTGTTTTGGCTTAGGACTGCAATTCTGAAGAAGCAGAGAAAGTAATTTCTGAGACCACTCTGGGCCTTTTTGTGATCCGTAAAGAAGGTGCTGTTGCTGAGGAAGAGCCAGAGGATGTTGGAGTAGTGTTAGAGGGTGTGCAGCTGTTACAGCAGTTGAAGAGCGTTTCTTTTGGATTGGTAATGCTGTTTGGACTGATCTACGCTCTCAACTTAAGCTACCCTCAGAGTCTCAAATTCACGTTTGAATTCTTTCAAAAGGTACTGATGAATTTGGATGGCAGCAAGCTTTCCCCAAAGGTTCAGGCACTTAAAATTAAAATGTTTCAGTGAATAGAACATTCACTTCTTGTCTAGATGTTTCTAACATCTGAAGGGAGATTGAAAACTTTTTCAACATTCAAGACTGATGCACTGAAAGAAATTTTGCGATGGACTGATGATGACACTAACTCCAGCTTGCAAGAGACTGTACCTACTGCACCATTTTTGATTTTGAAGCTCTGATACTCTTGACACAAGAGATTTAAGCCCTTGTGCTATTGATTCAGTCCAGGAACTTATCTGATGACTTGTTTTGCAGCAGCGCAGAAACTGTTATAGTCAGAAACAGTTCTTGGCCTCAGGTTTTTTCATTTCTGTGTTCTGCTTAAATTCAGCTTCAGAGACCTGACACAGAGTTCAGAAACAGTGTAATGCTATGCCACCACTAAAACTAAGATTGGAAATTCTTAGATCTTTATTTGGTATGCTGCATATTCCATGGATAGCTTGATCAAGCAGCTGAGGTACTGAGTAGGTCACTTAGTTCTGGCCTAAATGTTGAAATGTGAAAACGTGTTATGTTGAAAACAAATTGTTGTTGAAACCCTGTTATATGTAAAAAGTGTTTTGAAAAACCCTCTAAGGAATTCAGCTTCAGAGACCTGACACAGAGTTCAGAAACAGTCTAATATGCCAACACTAAAACTTATATTGGACATTCTTGGGGGAGATCTTCTTTTGGTATGCTGCATATTCCATGGATAGCTTGATCAAGCAGCTGAGGTAGTGAGTAGGCCTCTTAGTTCTGGCCTAAATGTTGAAATGTGAAAACGTGTTACATGTTCAAAACAAATTGTTGTTGAAACCCTGTTATATGTAAAAAGTGTTGAAAACCTGTTACATGTAAAGGAAAATATAGTCCTTAGAGGGTTAGTTCACCCAAAAATGTAAATTCAGTCAGTAATTACTCACCCTCATGTTGTTCCAATCCCGTAAGACTTGTTCATCTTCAGAACACAAATGAAGATATTTTTAGATTTCATAAAAAGTTTACCAGATTTCATAAAAAAAATATCTTCATTTGTGTTCCGAAGGTGAACAAAGTCTACAAAGTACTACTACTATCAATGGGAGCTCCTGTAGAAATCGTTGAGGAATACAAGTATATAGGTACAATCTTTGATAATCGGATGAAATTTAATTCAAACACGGAGGAGATCCTCAAGAAATGCCAGCAGCGGCATTATTTCCTGAGGAAACTCAACTCATTTGGGGTCAGCAAGGTCATCCTCAAAACGTTTTACCATTCGTTTATAGAGACTGTTATGACTTTTTCCATCTCTTGCTGGTTCCACTCCATCACTCTACAAAATAGAAACCGCCTCGAAAACTCAGTCAAAGTTTGTTCCAAAATAATAGGACATCCGGTCAGAGCCCTTCCGATTGTATGTGATCAGCAGATGTTGAGGTTAGCTGGCAGAATTTTACAGGACCCATTACACGCTATGTTCCCTGCATTTGAGTGGCTTCCCTCTGGACGTCGGCTACGCTGTCCAAACTGCAGAACTCAGAGGAGAAGGGCAATCTTTGTACCTAAGGCTGTCCAGCTTCTAAACTCCCAACCATCTTTGAAATCTTTCTTACCCTGATGACTTTCTACTTCTTGCACACTTTTGAAGTGATTTATGGACACCTGCAAGATTGGACTATGTTGTCTATGGACTGATCGGACTATCTCTATGTTGCTAATGCTGATATATATCTGCCCATCTGCTCACTTATTTATCTATTTTTACCTTTATTCTTATTATTTAAAAGGTTACTTTTATCTTTATTATGAAATATTACTTGCACTAATCCACGGGCCTTGCAATTGCCCCATGGGGATAAATAAAGTTTTTTGAAATTGAAATTGAAAGTCTTACGGGGTTGGAACAACATGAGGGTGAGTAATTACTGACAGAGATTTCATTTTTGGGTGAACTATCCCTTTAAGGTTACTTCTCTTTTGTGTTTCAATTTCACATTTTTATTTATATATAAAAAACCATGTTCTCCAAGAACAAAGTTTATTTGTTCTAACAAATATTTAGGAAGATTGGTACTGTACCAATTTCAAGTTAAAAATGTTTGATGGTGAAATTTGGACACAGGTTTAAAACTTTAAAACAGGTTTAATACTAAAAGAGTAACAAGTAATAACGACAGAAAGTATATAGTCTGACTCTGGGAGGATGTATAAAACTAAAACATTCAATTGTAAAGTTTTACTATGCCTATATTATGCTATATCCTGCTTGGATGTTTTTGTTTCTTTTGTCAGAATGGAGCAATTGCACAAAATAAATGTTTTAAAATGTAACATGTTTTTGACCATTCATTCAATAGATTTAGGGAAATGTAAGATACTTAATATAGTTATATAAAGCAAGTAACTACAATTCATTTGAAATGAGTAAAGTTTATTTAATACACAATCTTAAATCACAGTTCATCAATTCACAAAACAATTATTTAATTCATTCACGTCAACTGAACATGATGGTGAAGCTTAAATAAAATGTTAACTTAAACATTGGATTTATGTGATCAAATTGGATGGAAAATTGATATGTATTTGAAATACATAAGTTTTAACTTTTGGGGTTAAATATTTTTTTGAGTGATATATGCGCATATATGAAACATGCTGCATATATACAGCATATATGCACATATATGATAATATATATGCTGTATATGTGTGTATATATGACACATATAGGCAATTTTAGGTGCATATATGCACATATATGATAAGATATATGCTGCATATGTGTGTATATATGGCACATATAGGCAATTTTAGGTGCATATACAGGCCATATAGGTCTCCTGCATTGCTTCTTTATATCCACATATAAGTGCTATATATAGCATACTATATCTTGTATGCATACACGAGTATCCTATACTGTAGCTCATGGCAGGATCTGCTCATTTGTAGCTCATCCACTCTAAACAATGCTGGGTTGTTTGAACCCAAATTTGGGTGAAATATGGACAAACCAAATGTTTGGTTAAAAATGTAATTTCAAATTTTAACCCAAATTCAACTTTCACTTTCACTTTTTCAACTGTAAATTTTTTTAATTGCATTTTTAACCCAACATTTGGGTTTATCCATGTTTGACCCAAAGCATTTTTAGAGTGTATGTGGGTAGTTGACGTGACGTGGCTTTTTCACCGTCATAGAAGATAAAAAATCATTTATTTCACATTTTCATAATTTAGAAAACTGTAAATGGTTAAGCATTTTCTTGTTTTACATGAATTTATTGTTTTAATACCAGAGTTACTTTTTTTTTTTTTACAACTTTGAGCCAAATCTCAAACTCGTCCTGTGTGACGGGAGACAACATTTTTTTCATAAACATTACCTTTAATAAATAAAGAAAATAATGTTTAAAAATCTTAATGGGCACTCCTGGCATAATTGTGCAAGTGTCTATTTCACTAAGTGGCCAATCATTTTCCTATACATACATTTCTAAATGTATGGGAATTTCATAAAGTTTGTCACAGAAAAAAAAATGTCCTTTGGTGTTACGCAATAATCTGATATTATGTTGGGCAATATCATGGACAACTACATTTAGTAGAAAGACCCCATTCAAGGTCATGTGACTGAAGACCCCTATGAAGCCCATGAGCAGTGCACATAGTAATTATTTCTCTCAGAATTGCTCAAATATTTAACTATGATTTCAGACCACTGAAGTTGTTAAGGTTTTTTTGTCCTTTGGTGTGACGCCCCTAAATTTTATTTTTTAATTTAAATTTGTATTTTTAACAGCAGGACTATGTAATATTATGCAAATGTATCATGCCAATTGCTAATGACAGTTCAGCTAGCATTACCATAGTTATTAACATGCCACAAAAAGCTCAAATGTCCTTTGGTGTGACAGGAAATGTCCTTCGGTGTGACACTTTGGCTGTCACGGTGGACAGTTCCTCTGTTTCCTTCTAGTCTCGTGTTTATGTTGTTGTATGAATGCACGTGTGTGAGGGGCGTGTCTGTGTGGCATTACCTGATCCACTCCAGCTGCTCATCATCAATCATCACCAGCTGCAGTCGATCACCACCTTGCATATATACTCACCACTGTTCTCTCATCTTTGTCAGATCGTTGTTTGGTGTTTGGTGTGTCTCTGTTCCTGGTCCCTGTATTCCTGATCGTCTCGTCCTCCGTGAAGTGTCGATCGTGTATTGAGTATTGTTCACCGTGTCCTGTGGATTTCACCGTCTGTCTTCACATCATCTGGTTGACCGTCGAAGTCCCTGCGTCACCTTGTTTCTGGCTTACTGCATTGGACTGAGTTTCAATAAATCCCTGTTCACTCGCATCTGCTCCCTGTGATTATTGCACCATGACAGAACGATCTGACCTTCAAATGGGAGCAGCGAGTGCGGCAGCCACATCCATCGAGGAGTTCGTACATCACAGCATTCAGAGAATGAACTCTCAGGAGAAGGAGATCGGCGACACGGGTCGCGCAGTCCAAGCTTTGGTGACGCAGGTGTCCGAGCTCACCCAGCAGATCCAGCGCCTACGTGTTCCCGCTGCGCCCCCCACACCTGCCGTTCCTCTCGCACCATCGGGAAGCCCCTCCCAGTCGGAACCCCGTTTGCCGGTACCAGAAGCATATTCGGGTGGGCCTTCATTTTGCAGAGCATTTCTAAACCGGTGTTCTATGCATTTTGCCTTGCAGCCACGCACTTTTTCCAACGAACAGACCAAGGTTGCATTTGTACTGACTTTATTGACTGGGAGAGCGGCACTCTGGGGAACGGCGGTGTGGGAGAACCAGAACCCATGCTGTGCCTCGTTCCAGGACCTGTCGAACGAGATGAAGAAAGTGTTCGACAGGTCAGTATCAGGAAGAGAGGCGGCCAGAACGTTGGCGGAACTTCGCCAAGGAAGACGTTCAGTATCGGAGTTCTCAATCGAGTTCAGGACCCTGGCGGCGGAGTGTGGCTGGAACGAGGAGGCGCAGTGGGACATGTTCCTGCATGGGCTGGCTGACCACGTCCAGAAGGAGATCTACGCCCTGGATCTCCCCACGACTCTCAACGGCCTGATTGACCTCGCCTTACGGGTGGACGCTCGACTGTCCAGAGTCGAGCGCAGAACAACTTCCACCCGTACGTTCGGAGAGATGGACGTCCAGCGATCCAGCGGCAGGGACGTGGTCAGTCCCGTCAACGATCACGAGCCTATGCAGGTGGGTCGAGCTCGGCTTTCCCGGGAGGAGAGGGAGAGGCGGAGGTCCCAGGGCCTTTGCCTGTATTGCGGAGGGACTGGTCATTATGCTTACAGCTGCCCGGTAAAAGGCCAAGCCCGACAGTAAACGTGAGGCTACTGTCGGGTGGGATCTCCGCCAGGAAGACCTCATCAGCAACATCTACTTCCACTCTCCTCTCGGTAAGACTGAGATGGTCAACTAATCAACACGACTGTCTTGCACTACTGGACTCCGGGGCGGAAGGTAACTTTATGGATTTTAATTTTGCACGCACTTTTCAAATTCCCCTCCGTTCCCTCGATCACCGGATTTCTCCCGAGTGTATTTTACCCGAAACCATATTCGTTTCAACACTCACATGGGAGATCGAAGCGAAGGTCAAGAGAGCCTTAGAAGGGGTAACGCCTCCGCCCGGTTGCCCACCGAATCGTCTGTTTGTGCCGGAGGGATTACGGTCTGACGTTATTCAGTGGGGTCACAGTTCCAACGTAGCCTGTCATCCAGGAGTTACTCGCACTGGTTTTTCAGTCAAGCAACGGTTTTGGTGGCCACGTATGGCTCGCGACGTTCACGATTTTGTTTTGGCTTGTTCAGTTTGTGCTATTGGTAAGTCTTCCAATCAACCTCCAGATGGGTTACTTCAACCGCTGCCGGTGCCTTCGAGACCCTGGTCCCATATCGCTCTAGATTTCATTACCGCCCTCCCACCCTCTCAGGGTAACACAGTGATTTTAACTGTGGTGGACCGATTCTCGAAGGCAGCACATTTCATCCCCTTACCCAAATTACCTTCAGCTAAGGAAACAGCGGTTACGATCGTAGATCACGTCTTTCGGTTACATGGCCTCCCGATGGACGTGGTTTCCGACAGGGGTCCCCAATTTGTGTCCAAATTTTGGCGAGAATTTTGTAAATTACTGGGGGCGACTGTTAGTCTGTCCTCTGGGTTTCACCCCCAGAGCAATGGTCAAACTGAGAGAGCCAACCAGGATGTGGAAAGAACGTTGCGGTGCATGGTTTCCAAGAACCCTTCCTCTTGGAGTCAGCAACTGTCAATGGTGGAGTACGCCCACAATACGTTACCAGTGTCATCTACGGGCCTATCTCCGTTTGAGTGTAGTGTAGGTTACCAGCCACCAATCTTTCCCAGTCTGGAATCCGAAGTCGCGGTCCCCTCCGCCCACGCCTTCATCCAGAGGTGTCATCGCACTTGGACTAGAGCCCGTGAGACTCTACTCCAAGTGGGAGCGCGCACCAAGGCCAAAGCCGATCGCCACCGGCGGAAGCCTCCCGTATACGTCGTCGGTTCCAAAGTGTGGCTTTCTACCAAGAACATTCCTCTCCGATCCGTCTCGAATAAACTTGCTCCCAAATTTATTGGCCCATTTGCTGTCACCAAGATCGTTAGTCCGGTGGCAGTCCGCCTTCAACTTCCTCTTGCGTACAAGAGAATTCATCCCGTGTTCCATGTATCCAAAGTCAAGCCCGTGTTTTATGCTCGCATTAATCCGCCAGTCCCGGTTCCTCCACCGCCGCGACTCGTAGATGGGGAACCATCCTATTCGGTCAATCGCATTCTGGATTCTAGACGGAGGGGACGCGGATTCCAGTACTTGGTGGACTGGGAAGGTTACGGTCCGGAGGAGAGAAGTTGGGTTCCTGCTAGAGACATTCTGGATCACTCTCTTATCGATGATTACAATCGACAGGTAAGGGAGTCTGAGAACGCCAGGAGGCGTTCTTAGGGAGAGGGGTACTGTCACGGTGGACAGTTCCTCTGTTTCCTTCTAGTCTCGTGTTTATGTTGTTGTATGAATGCACGTGTGTGAGGGGCGTGTCTGTGTGGCATTACCTGATCCACTCCAGCTGCTCATCATCAATCATCACCAGCTGCAGTCGATCACCACCTTGCATATATACTCACCACTGTTCTCTCATCTTTGTCAGATCGTTGTTTGGTGTTTGGTGTGTCTCTGTTCCTGGTCCCTGTATTCCTGATCGTCTCGTCCTCCGTGAAGTGTCGATCGTGTATTGAGTATTGTTCACCGTGTCCTGTGGATTTCACCGTCTGTCTTCACATCATCTGGTTGACCGTCGAAGTCCCTGCGTCACCTTGTTTCTGGCTTACTGCATTGGACTGAGTTTCAATAAATCCCTGTTCACTCGCATCTGCTCCCTGTGATTATTGCACCATGACATTGGCCTGTCACACCACAGGACACAGATGTCACACCATAGGACAAGACCTCCTTAAGAAGCTATTAAAACAAACAGATAAAGTTTGTTAACGTTCTTTTCATTCTTTTTTGACCAGTTTTGATGATCTTAAATTCAATAATGACTTAAATTTTAATGTTTATTGCCGTTTTTTTTGGAGTGTTACTAAAACAACTATAATGTATAATATAACAACTATAAACAAATATAAAGTTCATAAATACAGTGCTACTACTTATAATGCTATTTACCTTTTTTTATAACAAAAAAAAACTGAGGGAGAGATGAGTGCAAAAGAGGGGACCAGACAGTATAGGGAGCGAATTAAAAAGGATCCTAAGCAAACGATGGAGAAAGTAAATCCAACTGAATGTTTCCATATTCTTCCTATAGCCTACATCTTAAAGTAATTCAGGGATTTTGCTGAGTGACTGAATGACTTATCAGAATAGACGTGCGTGTGAGGTTCAGGTTCAACATAATAAGCTTGTTATTACAGGGTAATAATCTATTCTGTTTTATAAGAAAGTAGTTACATTTGTTGGGAAAACACAGTAGGTCATCATGAGTTCATAATTGAGTACTCATTACATTAATTTCTCTGTTGATTCATTCATCTATCATTATTTCAAACAGATATCATGAAAAGAAGGCTCTCAGGGAATTGGAAATTTCATTTTTACCTTTGAGTTCATTTGAGTCAATATTCATGAAATTCAATTGAATTTTACTGTTTCCATAATGCATTTTTCATTCGATATCACTTTATTCGCATAAAAACGTGTGGATGGAAACATAACTATTGTTTCTGTTTAACTGATGAACAATGACAATGTCACAGTATTGTTTGGAAATGGCATTGAAGGGGTGGTCAAAATCCCTTGCCTCTTCAGTATATATTTCATAATATCATTTTGAATGATTATGTATTTCTTTTATAAAATGAATAATTAAGTATATTCATGGTTACTTAATCATTTATTGACATAAATGTATTCTTTGTGCTTTTGCTTGTGAAATAATATTCTTAAATGTATGCTGATGTACATGCACAAGTCACCAGCTTCTTTTAGGTGCACAAGGCCATTTGTCTCTTTCTCTGGTCTCAGGAGAAAGGTTTATGGATCATAAAGGCGTCGTGAACACATATGTCCAACACATATGATACTTCTCTGTACAGATGGTCAAGCTATATTGAGCATTGCTTTATTGAACTTTAATTGTTATATTAAACTGTATTCTTTCTATTATATTTGCTTTCTGAGAAGCAAATGTTATCTGTTTTTCTCCCAAACGAGTGAATGTTTTACCGTTATGTTTTGGTACACTTAACTGATAATAAGACGCTCAGACTCTCTTCAGCCTTGATAGGAGCTCTTATTTGCTAGTGTCCTATGTGAATGCGTTAACAGTGAAAATAATAGAGAAATAGAGATTTTGGTTTATGTTTGAGTGTTAAAACAAAGGGGTCATTGAAGCCAACAGTTTAAGGCACTATTTCTTTGTTAAAGTCTTACTACAGTTAGACAAAGGTTTAGTGCTAGTCTTCTTAGTTGCAGGTTAAGGAACCACTGCCATTATTGGAGATTGAATGAGTTGTTGTTCTGGACACACTGGCGCCAGCAACCCAAATCTGTGACCTGGAAGGTCATGACGTGCCTCATCGATGGAGATATGTTTCGTCTATCTGTATATGTGTGGAAAATTACTATGTTTATCTATATCGTAGCCAATGAGAATCATTCAACGTGTAAGCAATGACGTAGCTTAGACCTTGAAAATGGTATAACTGCTGTGATTGTTGTAACTGGAGGGGGCGGCCTACGAACTCCTGAGTGAGTCTTGAAGCTGACTTCTGCTGATGAAATGGCAAACTATGTTCAGTAAAACTTTCTTTAATTTTTATAATTCCGACTCCGGGTCTTCATTCTTCATATCTGGTTCTGGGTCCTTAAACTGTTAACCCCTAACAGCATTTTACTGTATTTCTCAAAGATATTATGTTTTGATGGATCTGTAACTATCAAAGTTACTTTAGGTGTGATATGTTTTTGCACAGTTTATATTGCAGAAAAATGAAAAACAAATGTCCTCCTTTATAATTGTTACTATAAACACTATATAGTCTGACTCTTTTTATGCAGTGACTATCTTTGTCCTTTGGTGTGACGTTTTGTCCTATGGTGTGACAAACATAAAACAACAGAAAAATATACTTATTTCAAAATATGTTTTTAAAAAAGAGTCAAGTTTGGCATTAGGGGAGTTTCAATAATATCTCCTCTTAGATGGGTACAATTTCAATAAGTTTTGTAAGGTTGGCGAAAAAGTTTTATTGACATTCGTAGGGAAAAGTTTATCAAGTTAATCTATTCATGGTAAAAATTATTCAAATTTTTACTTTCATATAATATAAATATCACTTTCATAAAAAAATGTTTTAATAATGTGAACAATTCTCTCAAATATTTTTTTAAATGTTATTTAATATAATTTTTCAGTACTTTTTAAATGTCACACCATAGAACATATTTACAGTATCGTTGAGTGAAAATGTGAAAATAATATGTGAAGTCATTGACAAAATGAGTTAACACTACTATTTTCTGAAACTGCAGTTTTCATACTCCATATGTATTTTTTCTTAAAAAGTTATGTTTTCCTAAAAAAGTACTTTTTCTTGGCCATTTGTCAACTATAAATAAATAAATATTTATATACATATCAGAATGACTTAGTGGAAAAGAAGGAAATGTATAACAAAAGGGTTTGTTGTTTTTTCATTTTACCAAAAAGCCCTTTTTCCAGTTTCAAGTCACTTTCCCATACACATCCACACATTCACCGATACATCCACCAAATGCAATGCAAATTGCAATGTTTTCTGTATTGTCTGAATGCAGTTTTTTTTTCTGGCTGAAAGGTCATGACAGTCAAAATGTAGCAAAAAAAAAAAAAAAGTGAATAGAACGTACATTCAAATAATCATCATCATCCCACCATCCCATCATCTATCTGAGTAATTCACAGTGGTTAATAAATTCGAATGCTGCTGCACTGCCGATTGGCCGCTACAGCGCCCCGTAGTTGATGACGTCACCCGCCTAACGCTTGACGTTATCCATATCCGATGAGATGAAGTCAAGTTTCGCGCCGGAAGATAACGGCTGGGAGTAAAAATTGCGATTTCAGCATTGGAGATCCTCTAAGTCCTACTTATCACCAATCGTAAGTATTCGTAAGGGTTTTTTTTTTTGGGGGGGGGAAATTGCGGTGGCAGAGAAGTATAAACTTAGCATTCATTTTTTGCCAAACTCACCTGTTTCAGCCCATACACTTCCTATGTTGTTAGCTGGTGAGGTAACGTAACGTTACTGTGGGTGCTAATATAACTTAGCCATTGATAAGATTCAATTTAGAATTAACGTGTATTTATTTGTTTCTTTCTGGAGGAATTCGTAGAGGGTTAACAAAAGTCATGGCCTAGAGAACATAACGTCATGAGAATAAATGATACTTCTCTGCCAACGGCTCAAGAAGGCAATCGGCTCCAAAAAAAAAAAAAAATACCTGTGGAGTTTGAATTTGGTCGAAATTGGTGAAAGAAAATTGCATTCACAACCAGGTTTCCTCTCCAGAGCCGTATCAATGGGCTTGCCTTCACAGTTGCAGGAAATGTCTTTCAAATAGTAAACATTAACGTTAGAGCATTACTATTTTGATTAAGTGATTGTAATTGCTTTTATATAACCTCTTTCTAGAATTTCCTCAAATGAAAAGTTACCTCGCCATTATTGCTCAAAAGGTAAGTTCCTCTGATTTTGTTTTTTAATATTGTTTCTCTAGCAGAGCTGTAGAGACTTGTGATGTTGGGCTGATTGATAGTGTTAATTATTTGATTTAAGTTATTTGCACTTTAATTTATTGAAGAGAATAACTTTTATTTTTCTTCTATGAACAAGACTGGAAGGAGTCCTGTGGAGGATTTAGATTCCTCCTCTTTTGAGAAGTGCAACCAATGAGTAACCCCCTTGAATTTTTATTTATTTATTAATAAATACCCCCCCCCCCACCCTGTCCTCCTCCTCCTCTCCTTTAAGAACATTTAGGGCAATTATTAATTTGTTTCATATCTTTATCATTAATCTGCATTTATACATAAAACATATAAACTATTAGGAAGCTAAGCATAAGAATCAATATGAAACAATGCCAATAAATGAATAAATTATTTTTCAGATTGAAGTTATAAAGGGCTCTGGGGTGTTTTGCCAGGCAAATCTATTCTGTCCTTAAAAAACAATTAATATTCTGTGGAATAAATTATGTTTGTGTGCGGGCATACCATCGCTTTTTTTACTTGCCATTTTTGTATTTCCTTGCACCTCAAGAAAATGTGATGTGTATATAAAAAAAGTATTGCTTTCACAAGCTTCATTTTAACCTCCTTTTATAATAATTTTGAAATTGTACTTTAAGGTGGGAAGCCAACCAGAGGGGATGGGGAGCAGCTGGTCGCCCTTGACCAAAATTAAAAAGGCATCATTATTGGTGAGTAAATGTATAAAAGTTTTGTTTTCCCTTCTCAACGCATTAGGATTTTATAAGTTCACCACTTTAACCATAGCCTACTTGTATCAATGTTTATTAGGCATCAATGGAAACTGCATAAGGGATTATTGTTACTATATCTGCTTGGAACCTATAATACTAATTCATCGCTTGCTCAGTTCTTGATCCTAACTTTCCTTTTCTTAAGCCACGTTTCAGATTTTTCAGAATCTTCAGAATCTTCCAATAGGCTTTATGCACAACGTACTTCCGCATTCTCTGTAAAACAGGTCGCATCGCTTCCGGTCCAGGTCTTTTGTATGTGCTTCATGAAATTTTTTGCGGTTTTACTCAAGATAACTTAAAAGGAGCGAACAAAGATTAGCATAACCAATATCCCTCACATGTGCAGATTGATATTTAAACGTTTTATATTTTTTATTCTTCACAGTAACGTTTAGATATTTAAATGTAATAAAACGCCAATAACAAAGTGAACTAGGTAGGTTAGCTGATTACCATAAATATCCATAGATATCGTAGTCAGTTCTTACGGCCGTTAACACTTTCTCTGACAAGCGGATGCGATGAGACCCGTTTTCCGGTTTGGTCACGTGACGAACGGCATAAAGCCTATTGACATGTTTACATGACGCATTTTTTAAAATGATCAACCTTTTATCAAAAAATATGTGTCCGATCACATCTGTACTGTAAGCACTTTGGGTTCCTGATGAAGTACTATATTCTTCTTATTATTATTATTATAGTGTCTTATTATTTTTGTCTTCTCTAGATGCTACATTGAAGAAGTGGCCGGCAGCCAGCCGAGGGGAGATGGGCACGTCTATCAATTCAAAGCTCATGGAGCTGAGAAGATCAAAAAGATTTTTTTTTTCTATCCAGTTTTTTTGTCTTATTTTTGTTTTTGTACTATTTGATCTTAAGTAAATAAATAATCTAAATGCATACATTTTGGACTATTATTTATGTTGCCTAGTAGCTATGGATTTTAATAATTATTCTAATATACGTAAACATGTTGGTGCATGTATAGGTGAACATATATGTTCATATATACATGCATAAATGTACTTATATAGGTACATATATGCATGTATATATGCACCTATATGTGCACATATATGCGTGCATACATGTAGGTTAATATATGCACAAATATATGCACCTATATGTGTACATATATGCGTGCATACATGTTCATATATGCACCTATATGTGCACATATATGTGTGCATACATGTACCTATATAGGTGCATATATATGTGTACATATATGCATGTATAATATATGTGCATATATGGACATATAATATAGGAAAACGGCCAATTTTATATAAGTCACATATATTAAAAACATATATCAAAACCTATATTAAAACATATATGTTTATATAGGTTTTTTCCATGTGGGTGGAGCGGGACACAAAGCACAGGCCTCGGAGAACCTCCACAATCATCTGACAGACAAGACGAGTGAGCAAACAATATAGGACATCCTCATTCAGAACAGCTGGGGCTGATCGGCTCATCAGTGAAACGAGCCCGCTGATGAGCCGCGCCCATTCATTCAGCACGCACACACATAGCGAGAGAGAGAGTCAATGAATCCATGAACCATGACAGGACTGACTGCGGGTCTGATCCTGGTCAGGATTGCAATAACAGTGTTTATTCATTTTGCCTGGCTTCAGATGGAATGTTTACTTGCGTGCTAATTACTAAGGGGCTAACCCCACAAAAACAGCCTAAGCTTTTTCTTTTCAAAATATTATTTCACAATTGTTTAAAGAGCCCCTATCATAGCATTTGAAATGTTCCCCTTTTTTTGTTTTAATAGTTCCCAAACACAGTTTAACGTGCATGCAAGGATAAAAAACACTTTATTTGTCCTGTAATATGCATTTATTTTTAACTGATTTGCTCAACGACTCCCAAATGATTCGTTCGACGATTCATTTTACCAAACACATCCTTTGATCATTTGAATCTGCAGCGATTGGTTAAATGACCCAGTCAGTTGTTTTTGGTAAACCGTAGGCAGTTTTTGGTAAACCGTAGGCAGAGACTGTCGGCAACGGAACGCCCATAACCAGGATTATAGCTTGTCAAGTGTTGAAAATTGTATTCAGGGGCGGTTTACCGGACAGGGTTTAAATTAAGCCTGGAGTAGGCCCTAATCTATAATAGTTAATCGTGTCTTAAAAAATGGCTTTTTGTAACACAGATTAAGTACAGATTAGTTACACTTGGACTATGGAGTCCTGAATTAAAATAAATCAGAATAAATTAAAACCAACTGTGCTAATCTGAATTAGCATGACAGAGGTTGCCTATAAAACATGGAATGAACCAAGAAAAGCTTAAAATTGCATGGAACTGAGAAACAAATCCAAGGAAAACAATGGCATCAGAAAAAGACTGCAATCAAAAAACATTTACTAACAAGAGAAAATTATTTTTATGCAAGCTAAATAATCTGCACACACCAGCTATGGAATTAAAGAGAAGAAATATCAGGAAATCTGTTTGTATAAACAGATTATATATATAATGAAATACATACATATAAAATCAATGATGCACAACTAGAATCAATAGTGTTCTTGAACAATGAATGGTTTTCATTTAAAATGAATTATTCAAACAACTCTATAATTAATGCTTCTTGTTTATTCCTGTAATTTACATAACAAAGTTTACTTTACAGATGTGGTGTTCAGTGTTACATAACTAGAAGCAATACTTAAGAGTAGTATCATAGTGGTTGCTTTATTAAGTATTCAACTTGAAATTTTTTGCAGCAGGTCCTCGCTCCAAACACAGGCTCAACACTTCACCAAAATGGTAACCCCCCAAAATACTAACATAACATAAACGTTTAAATAACAACATAATAATAGAACATTAAACATTCTCTCCGTTTTCTCATCTTACTTAAATAATTGCATAAAATAGCACTTAATTTCAAACTTTACATTTCAGCCTTGTGCAAAGCATGATGGGAAGTGAATGTATGACTGGGTTACTAGATTGAAACATATTTCAAAGTTAAAACAACAAGTGAAGTCAAAGAGTGACCATTTCAAGTTACACTCTTAGAATAAATGGTTCTATTTAGAACTAGAAATGGTTCCATCCCCCGCTTCATATATGGAACTCCAAAATGGTTCTATATAGAACCATTTTTTTGGTAAAAGGTTCTATTGGCCAAGTATGGAACCCCAGGGTTCTAGAACCCAGAGGAACCATTTTTTTAAGAGTGTATAGAACCTTTTAGGGGTTCCAAATATGTAGCGCTAATGGAACCTTTTAAGGTTCTATATAGAACCTTTTTTTCTAAGAGTGCAGATTAACATTAACTAATCACATTTTTACAAGAAACCAGATTCAATGGTGTTAAAACATAATTAAATGTTTAAATTATATATTAATATTATGAAGAGCTCTTTTCCAAAACGCGATAAACGGCATTTTAAAAAAAAATGAGTTTGTCGTGTCATTCTGCTGTGGACAGAACCCTTTCACTGCCCCATCAACGTTTCATGCCAAATCGCTATATTTCCTTGTTTAAAATGTACTGCAAGATACAGTTTCTTTTCAAACCGCGATAAGTGCCAGCCCTGTTTTTAGCCTAAACGCGATAAGTCCTCAAATTCGATGAGCGTTACAAGCAATCCAGCACAGCGGCACTCTGAACAGAGGTTTATTATGTTCATTCATTCCTCAAAATGAGTCCTAGTTTTCTAGTCGACTAGTAGTAGATCATTTAAGCCATTTGTCTAATCAGTAGGCTAATCACATATATTGATTTAATTAAATGGGAGAGAAACCATATGAGCGTTTTTTAATTGCCTATTCCGCATCTCAATGCATGCATAAAGCTTGCCACAAAGAACCGACAAAAGTAATGATTATGCATGAAACATTGGAATTGTTTACAGTATTAATAAACTAGTGTTTTCTGTCAGTGTCAGCAACAAAGATAAAGTTGATGATGCTACTCGCCATCTTCGCAGTGAACGCGCATAAGCCTATAGAGAGATACTTCGAATTAGCCTACATACGCAGAGAGTTGCCAATTTATTTTCGTTTTTAATTGTTTTGTTTAAAAGTAGACATTTAAAGATTTCTGTAGCCTAGTTCTCAGGTCTGTGAGGCAAGCATCGCAGTGTTTCGGTTCATAATATATTAGACGCGCTCTCCGGTTCACGTGCGCGCCTCTGTGTCCTAATTATATTGTCTGATATTTGCTGTTTTAATCCAGTCAATTTGTTGATGAAACATTTATTAAAATAAAGATATAATTTATATCAAACGAAATTTACAAGCTTTCGACAAAACAAAACTTAATAAGTGGTCAAAATCATGTCTGACCCACTCCAAATATTTTCCGATATTGATCGGATATCTTACTCATCTCATGCGGTTCCCTTTTCATAGCCTACTCAACATAGATGAAATAATAAAAATAAGTAACGTAATATTAGTAAACACAAATGTGAAATGTAGCCTATGTTTATTTTATGTTTTTTTTTTTTTTTTTACTTATATTTAAGCGTCTCGCCACTCCGCTTTGCTCACATGCTATGTGTGTGTGCATGTGCTGGAGGGGTGCCCATCCCTTTTTTGAATATTGTTATCATTATTGATCATTTTTAATAATTAGTTTTTTCATGCATATGTTGAAATTGGTAGCCTACTATTTGTTTGAGGTTTGACACTTTACTAAAAATGACTTTACTAAAAATGATACAAAAAATGGATGGATGTATAGCGTTTTAAAAAATAAATAAATAAATAAAATAATAAATTTATCATTAACAATATTGTTGTTTGATTTAATAATCATTGTTCAAAATTTTCAGACTGAACCAATAAAACATTTCAACAGGATAATTTGATTATTCACAAAATGTGTGGGTCTAGGTAAAAAATGTAGTTTTCCTGAAAACTATTGAAATGGATTTATAGCGTTTTGGAAAAGAGCTCTTCATATGTACTGTATGTGTGTGTGTGTGTGTGTGTATCCAAGTAATGCAGGTGTCTTCTTTGAAGCACAAAGTTAATCTGAAGTTAAACCTGCCCCCTGGTAGGTTTAATTTAAGACTCAATTTAATCCTGGAGTAACTGTAGTCTTCCTCCAGGAAATCGCTTATTAAACTCTGGACTAAACCAAATCTAGGACTATTTAAAGCCATGACATAGAAAGCAGATTTATGTTAATCAGGTTTAAAGGGCCATTTTATTCTAGGACTAGGCTTAATCTCTGTCCGGGAAACCGCCCCATAGTGTTTGAACAAACGTGTCAGAAAAAGTGCACTTTCCACACGGTCACTTACTCGCGTCTCCGTCAAGAGCAAGCTTTCCCAGCGAAACTCACATTGCAGGGGCTTTTGAAGGGCAGTGCTTATTATATAGAGCGAAGTCATATTTGGCTTCATTTATATTTGGAAGTCATTTATGAGGTAAATGCCATTTTTCAATGAATGTCTGGTGAATATCAAAAACAAAACTAACTTTACCCCGCTTAAGAAGCTGCGCGGAGTGTACACAACACACACTACACAATATAACTATATTGTGCATGCTACAGAAAACATAACAGCAAACATTATTAAAATTACTTACAGATTGTGATTTGGAGGAGGACGAACCTGTAGCCTGGTTCTACCAGACTCTCGTACATACATTTCATTTGTACAGAGAGTCTGGCCTCCCTCAATTGAGAAACGTTTCCTTCCTTGTAGGCGGGTTCACTATTAAAGTTCAAATCTATTGGATCTGCCCAGAGTCACTCACGATCTGCCATAGCCAATCGCTAATGTGTGGTCGTGAGTGACGTATGTCATGCGCCGAAACGGCTGGAAAAAACCATAGACACTAAAGAAACAACAAGTCCGAACTCCGAATGATCAGAGGATTACATTTACAATAGGATTTCAGTCAACGAGAGCTGCAGGTTTTGTTAATCTAGGAACAATTATTAATTCGAAATGTATATTTGACATGAAGGACAGTGATTATTCAGTCAATGCTGTAAGTTACAGTGAATGATCAGTCTGTCTGCAGATGTGTAATAAACAACAATTTTTCATATTACGTATTTTTGTTTCTTAATTACCTTAACTATGGTATTCAAAGTAGGCCTATGTGTTTGTACATTTTTATATGGCATTTAGTTGTTTTTTTTATTAAAACAAATTAACCATTGACATCTAAAACTGAAAATCAAATATAGTCTCCAAAGTATGGGTTTTCAAATTTTTATTTATGACAATTTTTTTTTTTAATCACAACCAATTTGTATGATTTACAACATGTAAAACTGACACACCAACCTCCTGTACGAGTGCACAAAGGGGCTCAAAATGTTCATCACAAGAATCAGTAAATTTACTGTTGGGAATCTGAGCGACTGACATGACTCCTGAGCGGATCTTCAACAATAGTTTAGCAGCCAGGACTCGGGGCTTCCGAACACCGCGAACACCAGGCTAAAGTCCAAAATGTCACGGTCATTGTGCACGAGCTGCCCAGCACAAACTTCCAACCTTTCTGCCTCCTTCACTTGGTCCTCCGTTGTGCAACAAGAGGTGAGACGACAACAATCCGGCTTTAAATTCTGTATATTCGGCAGTTTCTTTTCCAACAACGGACCGAATAGCTTTTCTCACGTCTTTCTCCGCTGCCATTACTGCACTCAAACTGACGCACTACATCAACGTCATCGTTCTCAGCCACTCCCTCTATTCGCTGATTGGTCCTACAAAAAATTGATTTCTGGAAACCTAAGGATATGGAGCGGTCCCAGACGCAGTACTGAAGGAAAATGAAATTGAGCGGAAGTGCGTAGGCGGGCGCAGCCAGGCTAACGAACCTGATCCATATACACTGGATACTGAGCCCTCCTTCAGGAACAACCGGCTTGCAAATCCACATATGAATTCATTTAGGTTTTTGAATTTTGAATGATTCGTCATTAAAATGATGAGAACACAAGGTTCGGGCGTTGCAAATATGAACTCTGACCACTGATTCTTCACATGCTCGTCCCTGAACAATGGAAACAAGTGGCTGAACTGTCTTTGCAATGTAGAACACAGCGTCTTCTCGACATGATGCGATTCAGCTGAAGTATTTGAATGTGTTCTAGACGTCACTTCAAGTTTACACTTCCGTATGCGCGCGCAGTTGTTGGGAGCGGCCAATGACCTATCTACGTCACGATATAACAGGTAATGACTCGTTTCAAAAACAATTCATTTCATAGACTCAGAGTCGACTCTCACTTTTGAAAGACAATAACTTTATATACGGTGCACTTTCAGATATAAATCTTTGCAGGATGTTTTCATTCCCTTAAAGTTATATTCCACACTACATAAACAGTCATTTTCAAAAATCTTTAAGAAGAGTGATCATTCATGTAAAATCAGAGATGAAGAGTATGATGATATGACTTAAATTTGTTTTAAAGTTTTTATTATTATGACTATGGGGAATCTGAATGATAAAAAGGAGGGATTGTTATGGAAATTTTAATCATTAGTGAAGATTACTAGGTAGTCTGAGTCATGTGTTTCTATTGAACCTATTCCATGAGTAAAATATAGATGTCTACGTGGTTGTGGATGAGGTTTCAGGAACATATAGGACAGGACCTCTGGCCTTAGGGAAAGCCAGTTTTGGCCAGTACCAGTTCTTAAGTAGAGACTAAAACAGCAGTATAAGAGCTGTCTCATGTCTCCTTGAAGGCGTCTCACTCACGACACAGTGTAACTGCTGTGTTGCGACTGGTCCTTATTCTTGCAAGAATAATAAACTTCTCTTTCTTTATTAATTTTCTTTATTAATTCAGATAATAAACTTAGAATATACATAAACATAGAACTTCGAATATTTGTTTTTTAAATAAATTGAAAGAAGAGAATTAAAGCTTCATAAAAACATCGCTCATGCCTGTGTGACTGAGTATTTGCTGAGTTAACTTACAGTTCATTTCCAGGCGCGTTTCAGAATGCAGAACTTCCATTATGTTTATTTTTCTTTATTTGGTGAAAAGCACAGCCCTTTGTTTTTATTGTGTGTATGCACACAAAAAATAGACACTTAACAGGACTGAATGATGTGCAACACTTAGGCCATGTCCACAAGGACACGAGTATTTTTATAACCGTGACTTTTAGGGAGAGACCCCTTAATAACCCTTTTCATCCATGGCACTTTGAGGCCGAGGCCTGTAGTACGCATTAGGGTGCTGGCATGGGCTTTTTCCCAGGTGCAACAAGGAGCAGAGGCAAAGATGGTGCCAGTGTACCTGTCGGCAAGCCATCGCCTGGCATTTGTGTTTATTTTTCTCCACTTTTTTCTATCCATAGAAAGAGTTACCACACTTTATATATATATATGATCGCAAATACCTGCTTAGTAGGGGTGGAGCTGAATCCAAATACAGTATTTGGAAAGGTACAAATAACATGTTTTTTTTTAACGAATACTTATCTCTAAAACTTTATATCGAAAAGCTCAGTTTCCTCACGAGAGGTGCATGAGTGACATTCAGGAAGAGGTGACTGACACAGGCTGCTCAGCGCCACACACCAACACAGAGGGCTCGGCTGAGCGAACAAACACTTAACTGCATCACAATTTTTGTTGAATAGATTTTTGTACCTTAAATGGGTTCCGGAGGCAGTTTATAACTTTCGGGAAGTAGAGTTTGATCGGGCAGATTATTCCATGTTCGCATGTCAGAGACGCGCGCGCCATTGGATGTGCACTTGCTGCAGCACAGCCTATGAGTGAGCCTGATGCTGTTCTGTGCAGCTGAATATGTGTTTTACATAAAAGCTTTAGTAAATCGAGGAAAAGGAGTTTTTTTCCTTTTCTGTAAATCGAGGAAAAGGAAGGTTTTAGAAAAATCTTCTTCTTTTTTTTTTACAGAAGCCGTTGGATCACTTTTAGCCCGTTTACTGGTAAACATCTGTTGCATTTATTCACATCTGTTCTGTGAAAACATCTGTTCACTTCATCAGAAGAAACGGCATAGGAGACGGGGGAGGTGAGGCGGTGTCCTGGTGAGATAAAAAAAAAATCCACCTTCTTTGTCAGATGTTCCGAGTTGACAGCAGTGGATGACATCAGTCGCTGTTTACCATCAAGCAGACGCTATTCTTGCAGCAAGGTACTCTTCTCTTCACTATATGTTCCCGGAGCATCCAGAATCAACGTTCTATTGAACATCTATTGCTTGTTCTATTGCTAGTTCCCAGAGATAGAGTAAACTTTTATAACCGTAGAGCGCTGGAGTTTGTTTCAAATCAGAGATTGTCTATCATCAACTCTCCAAATGTATCTACAGCCAACAATTTTAAGGGGAACTATGCAGGAATCCCGTTTTTGTCAAAAAAAAAAGAACAAAAAAAAACAAACAAACAAAAAAAAACTCATATGCCATATGCCAGGAGGCAAATGCCTGTAAACCCGCTTCCTGAGTTACACCTGCTTTTAAAGGGTCACTTCACCCATTTGCATTAAGCTTTGTATCTTTAGAAACACAGTCAAATTTTTGAATGGCCATGGTTTATTCCCTTATTTTCCCCTGAGTTGGGAGAAACACAGCCCGTATGCTGCAGAGAATTTCAACGATGGCAATTTCTCCTGGAGGAAATCTCTGAATCAGACGAGCAGACGGAGGTTTGTGTTGTGATAGTTTCGCCTGACTAAACATCCAGGTCTCATGCAGTAATTCACCAAACAGAAATAAATACAAATGAGGAGTAATTCACTAATGAGTTTGCCAATGTAAAGTTAACAGGGTTTGTTGTTGTGGGAAGAAGGAGGCAGGAACCGGCGAACATTTAAGCATTTTAATAGTAAAATGAACAAATACAGAACCAAAGTATAAGCCAGCAGCCCCTCATTGGCGACTGCTGTAATGTTACACACAACAGAAACAAAACACAACATAAAATCAGGCCTGTTTCTCTCTCGATCTGCCGTCGTCGCTCCCCGTTTTATGCCGTGAGAGACGCAAGACTGGCGCTCCTCACAGGTGTCTGTCATTATCAGTCTCTGCTATAACTCACGCCGCCGTCCCCCACCCTCGATCGTCCTGCTCGCCACAGCCAACTAAACATTTTGTGTAAAATGAATTTCAAACTCCGGTGACAGCTAATGTTAGCCTTGTAGATGGAAGAGTGAATTCTCTGTTTGCGCTAATGCGCTGTTCCCATAGACATGCTGTTCCGGATTAGTGGGTGTGGCTTGCGGAGCTGTGCATTGTGGGACATGAAGTTTTTTCATATATAGGCGCCCCTTGGTCTTTTCTCGGTCAAGAGGGCACCAAATTAAAAAATTCTTTTACATTTCGACTACATATATGATCCACTTTCAATAAAGATTAATGTTGCAATGGGTGAAATGCTCTTTTAAGAGGCAGAGAATTTTCAGCGAAAAATAGAGGCGCGCTTTCACCGGCTTTTTTTGTAAATAACGCAGAATAAATAATTAGGCCCAGTTTACGCTTCCCTTTCCCATCTCTTTATGTAACAATCCCACTTAACCCCTTGACCATCCAATGAATACATATGCATGACAGGAAAAGCACATTTTGCCATTTTCATTTCCTGTGACAAGCAGTCTGTGCTTTTATCTCAGGGCATCCTGTTTGTACATACCTCGCCATGGTTTTGTGCGCACATTGCGCCTGAAGTAAAAGCATTAGTACATCTGGTCCTCAGTGTTCTTTGTAGTCTTTCATACAAATGCCCCCTTCAGTTATTTTCTGTCTTTTCTCGGTCAAGAGGGCACCAAATTCAAAAATTCTTTTACATTTCGACTACATATATGATCCACTTTCAATAAAGATTAATGTTGAAAGGGGTGAAATGCTCCTTTACACTAGCTAATATGAGCTAGCTACGACACTAGCTAATATGATAACAATGTTAATTAATGTAATGAATTAAAGCAGTTAATATTAATATTAATCAATTAATAATTTAAACAGGGTTATGAGAATGTATTTTAACATTAACAAATCTAACAACACCTTTAACATAAATTTAGATAGGGAAATGATAAAATAATGGGAAGGTGACATTGTGTTTTCCAGAGATACCCACTAAGCACCGCCTGCTATTTTAAAGCAACACCCCACACAATCGTCATCATAAATTGAGTAGAATGGGTGATTGGGTCAGAAAGAAAGAGATGTGGATCACTCTAAACATTTGCCTGTATCTGTCTTATAACTGCATTTCTGCAGCATCAATTGTCAGATCAGGTACCTGTCAGCTCCAGGGACGCTTCAAGTTGAATGGAATGTACCAGGATGGAGATGTTATACTTGGAGGCTTGTTTGAAGTTCATTTTTTCACAGTGTTCCCAGAGCTGAGCTTCAGAACAGAGCCAGAACCACCATATTGTGAAAAGTGAGTCTGGGTCCAGAATGACAATGTAGCTATAAAAGAAGAGAAAAGGATAAAAAAAAAAAGGAATAAATTGGAAATATGACTGTTTTTGTCAAATAATGTGTAGACAGCTATGATGCTAACTTGACAAATTTGTTTTTTTTTATTAATATTACTTTATATCTAAAAAAAAGTGTGCATAATAGGAGGGTTCCATGAGATGTATTTGGAATGTATTGATGCTTAATTAAAATTTTAGTTATTAGTTGTTGTTTTTGTTGTTGTTTTGTATCACTTTGTTATAATAAGTTCTCTTGCTTTTTTTTTCTTAGATTTGATATGGAAAGCTTCCAACAGGCACAGACTATGGTTTTTGCTATAAATGAGATCAATAAGAATCCAAACCTGCTGCCTAACATCACTCTTGGTTACCATCTTTATGACAACTGTGTGATGCTAGGAATGGCATTTCGTGCTGCCATATCCCTGGTTAGTGGGACAGAGGATTCCTTCTACAACCTAAATTGCACTGGCCCTCCTCCGGTGATTGGGATTGTGGGGGATCCAGGATCAACTCCATCTATTGCGATTTCAAGTGTCCTGGGGCTGTTTCGAGTACCTATTGTAAGATGGGAATGAAAAAAGTAAAATTGCACTAGATGCATATTTTTGCACTTTTCTGTTCTTTTTTAGAAATATATATCCTGAATCTATTTATTGTAACATTTTATTTCTCATCTGTTTGTGAATGTTTACAGTATCATAACTCAGTTTCTCTGTTTCATGCCTTCGCTCAATCTTTCCTAATTAGGTTAGTCACTATGCCACCTGCTCCTGTCTGAGTGACAGGAAAAAGTACCCCTCTTTCTTCAGAACTATTCCTAGCGATGCCTTCCAGGTGCGGGCTATGGTTCAGATCTTGAGGCATTTTGGATGGACCTGGGTTGGTTTCCTGTACAGTGATGACGACTACGGAATATATGCTTCTATATCCTTCCAGCAGGAAATGCAGCAGTTTGGAAGTTGTGTGGCTTTTTCTGAAATCCTGCCCCATGATAATAACCCCAACGATATTCAACGTATAATGGGAGTGATTCAGGCCTCTACAGCAAGAGTGGTGGTTGTTTTTTCTACTTCATCCTATCTTATGAACTTGATGGATGAGGTGGTGTTGCAAAACCTGACAGGCAGACAGTGGATTGCAAGTGAAGCTTGGGCCACTTCACCTGTGTTTCACAGTCCACGTTTTTTACCCTTCCTAGGGGGAACACTGGGCATCGCCATTAGGCGTGGAGAGATCCAGACACTTAAAGACTTTCTCCTACGTCTCTGTCCCAGCAATGATCCAAGAAACAATTTGTTGAGGATCTTCTGGGAGAACATGTTCAGGTGTAGTTTTGCAACTAGGAGTAAAAAGATAGATGGTGAACAAGTGAAAAAGGTATGTACAGGACAGGAGGATCTAAACACCACGGACACACCATACTCTGATGTTTCAGGGTTGAGGGCAGCGTATAATGTGTATAAAGCAGTTTATGCCCTGGCACATGCGCTTCATGACCTGATGCAGTGTCAAGAGGGTAGAGGACCATTCAGTGGGAACAGATGTGCCAACATAATCAACCTAAAACCCTGGCAGGTAAGACCCTGAGGTATAGTGCAGATTCTCTCCAGGCATATAGAAGAGCTCATGTGGAAAAATGAAATATGCGCTCTATATTAATATTTTTTTCCGATATTTTAATAAATCTGATATTGTTACAATAATATGGGTATTTGTTAGTTACAGAAGATATATTTATGTTATATTATTTGAAAGCAAAAAAAAAAACAGTCAATCAAGCATTTTTATCAGAACTTTACTAATTAAAAGTAAAGTGTGGCAATCATGTATGTATATTTGTTATTTTTAACTCTACAGCTGGTTCACTACCTACAGAAAGTGAACTTCACAACAGGCTTTGGTGATCATGTGTCATTTGATAAGAATGGAGATGCTCTGGCCATCTATGATGTTTTGAACTGGCAGTCAAACTCTGATGGGTCAATAAGAGTCCAAACGGTTGGTGTAGTAAATGAAGGGGAAGCTACAGGGAAGGTGCTCACACTGGATGAGGATGCATTATACTGGAATTTTCAAATGAAAAAAGTATTTTATTTTATTTTTAAATAATAATTACAGCATTTTACATTCATTTTTACATTTCTGGCATACTGTAGAACAATGTAGTTTCCAAATGCCTCATGAAAATACTACAGTATACTGAGCATTCACTCTTCATAAATAACAACATATTTTGTCCCATGACAGCCCCCACATTCTGTGTGCAGTGAGAGCTGCCCGCCAGGGACCAGACAAGCAATGAGGAAAGGTCTTCCTGTCTGCTGTTTTGACTGCCTGCCATGCAGAGATGGAGAGATTTCTAATACAACAGGTGATGAGATTTTTGTTGGTAGATATAATTTAAAAATATTTTCCTCATAACCTTACCCTCTCTAACTTTCTTACGTACAGATGCTATTGAGTGCACAATATGTCCAGATGAGTTTTGGTCCAATTCAGATAAGGATCAGTGTGTCCCTAAAGAAGTTGAGTTTCTGTCCTATGAGGAACCTCTGGGTATCTCTCTGACCACTGCATCTCTGCTTGGCACCTGGTTCTGCGCTCTTGTGATGGTCATCTTTGCACACCATCGAAACACTCCCATAGTACGCGCCAACAATTCAGAGCTCAGCTTCCTGCTGCTTTTGTCACTCAAACTGTGTTTCCTGTGTGTGCTACTGTTCATTGGTCAGCCACAGTTATGGACATGTCAGTTAAGACATGCTGTGTTTGGCATAAGCTTTGTCCTGTGCGTCTCCAGCATCCTGGTCAAGACTATGGTGGTAATAGCTGTGTTCAAGTCATCTCGGCCAGAGGGCAAAGGAGCAATGAAATGGTTTGGAGCAGCTCAACAAAGATGCACAGTTCTGGTCCTAACAGCCCTCCAAGTTGTAATATGTGCAGTCTGGCTATCAACTGCCTCTCCAATACCCCATAAAAACAACCAGTATCTTCGCTCTAAAATAGTATACGAATGTGCTATTGGCTCAGTGGCTGGTTTTTCTCTTCTGTTGGGATACATTGGACTGTTGGCCGCAATAAGCTTTCTGTTAGCCTTCCTGGCGAGAAATCTTCCAGATAATTTTAATGAAGCAAAGTTCATAACTTTCAGTATGTTGATCTTCTGTGCTGTGTGGATTGCATTTATTCCGGCATATGTGAGCTCTCCAGGGAAATACGCAGTGGCTGTGGAGATATTTGCCATTTTAGCTTCCAGTTTTGGTTTACTGGTAGCCATATTTGCACCAAAGTGCTACATCATTATTTTACATCCAGAAAGGAACACTAAAAAAGCCATCATGGGAAGAGAAGCACAAAAGAGATAGTTTTATATTATTCTGATAATTGCGTAAAAAAGTTAAAAATATTGAAATGCCTGCTGTTTTGTAGAATTATAATTACTGTAATGGGGTTTGGTTGTTATGGGAAGAACGGGAACTGGCAAACATTTCAAGACTTTAATAATAAAACAAATCAACAACAAAATGAAAGTATAAGCTAGCAGCCCCTCAAGGATGACTGCTGGTCACACAAAATAGACACAAAACACAACATAAAATCAGGCCTGTTCCTCTCTCGATCTTCACTGTCATTGCTCCCCCTTAATGCTTCCGCTCCTTTGTGAGAGATGTGAGACCGGTGCGTCTCACCGGTTTCGTTTGTTTTCACTCATGCCACTGGCCTCGCGCCGCTCTCTCTCGTCAGATTTTATACATTTAAATCCTTCAATCAATCAATCAATCAACAAAATTTATTTCAGTCCTCACACATAATAATAATAAAAAATAAAATAAAAAACTAACAAAAATAAAACAATATATACATGCATGTTCACATGTTGCTTGTAAAATTGTAACACGCAAGTTTTCAGTTTGAAGTGAATTAATTATTCATTGAGACTTTTATTGAAATACAGTATATTTCCATGTTTATCAAATATACTGTATACACTTGATTTAATAAATGCATGAGGCCAAAAGACTCTTTGCCAATACAGTTTGATCATCAGTCAACAAGGTTCTCACATAATTCATTTAAAGAAATGCTTTAAAAATATTTCAAGACTTTAAGTCATATAGTCATTAAAGTAGTCAAATTAAATTACAGTTTTTCTCAATTGCTAAAACACAATTTCTGAAACCTTGCTCCATTTTCTGAAAACATTAAACACAAAACCTTATCTTCAAGCACTATTTACAAAACCTCTGACTCCTCTTGCAAAATGAAACTTTCACCTCAAAACAGTTTTACCTGTGTTCAAATTCAAACACTGCTCTCAAAACATAAACAAAGTGATCAAAAAGCTATACACCATCAAGCAGTCAGTAAACAATAGACCAAAAAATTTAAAACACATTGTTCAAAACATATAGTTCTCAGGGAGAACTATATGTCAAAACAAATCTCAAAACAAATTTCATATTTTTTTTCATTGTACAGTCTGCAGCAGTGCACTGTACTACAGTATACGGTATTTAAAGGGACACAAATGAAAGGAGTAAACGTGATCAATGTGCTTCTTGTCTTTGGCCTGGGTCAGGCAAAAGCACTTCGTCGACATCACAAGCAATATTGTCCCTTGTCCCCCTCCTCCTCTTCTTCCTCTTCCTTGCTCCCCTCTTCCTCCTCCTACTTCTCCTCTTCCTCCTCCTCTTTCTTGCCCTTCTCTTCCTCTTTCTTCTCTTTCTTGCCCTCCTCCTCTTCCTCTTTCTTGCCCTCCTCCTCCTCTTCCTCCTCCTCTTTCTTGCCCTCCTCATCCTCTTCCTCCTCCTCTTTCTTGCCCTCCTCCTCCTCGTCGA